>NC_059477.1:43825599-44425599 GCF_018139145.2 Gymnogyps californianus
CTCAAGGAGCATAAACCCTTCTCACTAGGAATCAGCTGGATGTACCAAATGTCACCTTAATTTTGACAGAGAAAGTTATAGGCCAGGCGGCACTTTGCCATCAGTCAGCACAAAGATAATGTGCTTGAAGTGATACATGGGTATTAGTGCATCGAATGGCCACTGAGAAATGGCACCTAAGCCAAGTCTGCCTCCCAGAGCCTTTCCACTCAATCTCTTGGTAGAAAACGAGAACTCGCTGCTCAAATCCACGGGCTGGCGTTCTGATGTCAAACACTCAAGATGTTTGCAAAGTGCGCGGAAGTTTTTTTTAATCCTTTTTTTTTCATGTCACCTTGGTGTGTCCTGGAGGTGTGTTTGAGACGTGCTCCACACCAGACTGTGGGGTTCAGAGTTCCCAGCTTTTTTCCCCTGGGAAGTGTTTGGGGAGCAGGGCCGTTACGCACCCCCCAGGCCACTCTCTGCCCCGTACATTAAAAAAAGAGAAAAGTAGAATATTTTGAGTGTCACGCACAACACCGTGCCACCCTGCCCGGTGGCAGCGTTGCACCCACTGGGAACACAGCTAGATCCTTTTACTGGGCTGGGAAGACGTTTGGTTTTATGAAACCGAGCAGCAGCCAAGGAAACGTTCATTTGGTCGGTACGGACCCACCAGCCACTGAGTTCGCACCCGTTCCAGCTCTCCTGCGCTCCGCTCCCAGACTTCATCATCTGTTGCAGGAATTTGAAAATCTCGCAAACCTGACTCCGAAAAACAGACCGAGCCAAACTGAACTAATCTTTAGTTCGTTTAAAAATGTTTTAAAACCGCCAGTTCCTGCTTTGCAGCCAGACTTTGGAGGCAGGGAGCTCTAGGGAGGGACGGGGCATTCCCAAACCGAAGTGCAGCCTGGATGTAGCGCACAGCCACCTCTCCTCCCTGCGGGGTTGCTGCACGGTCTCAGGACCCGCCATTCAAACCCTGTTCTTCTGCTTTAATAACCGTCACCCAGCTTAAAAATTGTGCTTAAACTTAAAAATGCAAACAATACTACTACTTCTAAATTTATCCGGTTAATGAAGTCACTAGATAAATTTAGCACATTATTTTTTTGTTATTAATTGCTAACAGTGAAAAGGGCTAAATTCAGAATAACTCTCTGTTTCAAAGACCTAATTGCCAAGGACCTAGCCTTAATATTAACTAGGATAATTATTATGCAAAGCATACCCACCCAGAATGTTTGCATAGCTATCACAAGCGCTTTCATAAATGATGCTTTAATTAGTCTTAATTAGAATTTGTTTAAGTCAGCAGGGAATGCAGAGCCCGTGAAATGATGTATGTAATAAGCATCAGGCTCACTTTTTACTTGGGGAATAGAGCTGACAAAATCACATCACGTTAAATTGATTCAGTCAGAATTAAAATTCTTATGGTATTAATTAAATGGGGGATCTCATTAGCAGGCTGCAGGGTGACAGAGTGACTCTTTGGCGACCAGATGTGAAGAAGCAGCACCGAACAAGAGCACCATTAGACCAAAAAGTCGTCCTATCTGAGGCGCCGGAGCAGCGGAGCGGGGCTTGATGCAAAGCGGTACAACCCCGGCAGTAAGATACCAGCAATTCAGAGCGCTTTTCAGCTAATTCGGCTCCTTTCAGCCAACGCAGCTCCACAAAGCAAGGATCGTTGGGGTTTTGGAGGGTGACGGCAGCCACGGGAGCCCGTCCTGCCGGCGGGGCCCCCAGGCACCCTCGGGTGCTGCCTGCGCCGGGGCTCGGCCAAAGCCTCAGGGTGCCCCCGTGCCCGAGGGCAGAGAGAGTCCCGGCATTTGCCGTATCCACCCCGGCACCCTCTCTTTAGACACTCCCAATGTCCGCGGCGATTCTTACACACTCTGCAAACCACTCACAGCAGCCGGCGCACTTTTTCCTGTTTATAAGCCAGATCTGACTTTGCAAGTCTCGTCAAGGATAGATGATATTTACCTCCAATTAGCATACGTTTTGTGAATGGCAAGGGGCACATGCTGCTGCTGTGTACGCTTTTGTCACTGGTAACCGCTCGCTGGTTTTATTTCTCTATCCCAAATTTCAATATTTAAAAAATAAGCCTGCTCCTTGCCTGTGACTGAAAGGTGAAACCTCAGCCCCGTGTCGGGGTGATGCACCAGCGCTCCTGAGGGAAACCCGGGTGTCCTCTTCCCCTACGCCCAGCATGGCACCGGGACCCTCAGCAGGATGGGATGGGATGGGATGGGATGGGATGGGATGGGATGGGCTGGGACAGGACCCCTGTATAACACCCGGCACCCGCCAGCCCCACCAGCAGGAATCCAGCACCCTGGGTACCAGAGTTGTCAGTAGACCCTCAGTCTCAGTGGGAAGCAGGCTTTGGTCTTTCATGCCCCCAATTAGTTTCAAAATCAGCACAGTGTGCTCCCGGTTCAGCCAAACCCTTCCCTCTTTTGCTTAAAATTAAGAGTAAGGTAATCACAGTGACGTGACGTCTCACACAATGTGACGTGAACGGCACAAGAAAACCCGTAATGTTTTCAAATGGCATTTTCTTGTTCAAACGAGTGGGTCACTGGCGTTTTTCTGTGTTGAACCCAAGCCTGTCCGGGAGGCAGCGGGACAGCACAGCTCCTCTAGCACAGCGTTTGACGGGGGATGCTCCCAGCCGCTGCTTGCTGTCCTAGCCAAAAGGAAATAAGACCAAAACTCTCCTCAGAACTGTACTCACAGAGCCATTGGGCCCAGGCAACAGCAGGTATTTCTGTTTCTGAGGATGGTCAGGAGTTTGTACATCACCGGGAGATGTTAAGCGTCTCCCCTGGGGCCGTCACTCAGCTCGCAGGACCCCTGAGGGGCCACGGTGCTGGCCGGGCTGTCGGTCACCAAACGCGGTCGCTCCTGGGGGAACGGAGCCCGGCTGCAGCAAATGTCTGGCTTTTTCCCGGTGGTCTTGTCGGTGCGTGTGATGTGGAAATCTTCTCTCTAGGTGGGAGTCGCTCCATTGCCACGAGGGAACGAACCGCTGTGCCCCACGGGGGCTCAGCACCAGCTCCCACACTGGAGAGGGCTGGCGAGGTCCCTCGGTTACACATCATCTCGATTGCCCTGCTGATGGAGAGCCGGGCAGAGCCCGCCGGGGCTGGGAGGGCTGGAGGCAGGGCTGAGGCTGTGCAGCTCATGAAGCCAGACCCATTCCTTCACTCGGCACTGCAGAAACCCATCAGGTTCACTTCGATACACTGAAATACCATTTAAACGGGTGCAGGCCTTCTTTGAAAGATGCCGGCCTTAAGAATTTTTCTAATGGCCTTATTTTAGAAGCATAAGGGTATGTAGTGTAAACTATTTAAAAAAAAAAATCAAACAAACCACAGCAAGCAAGAGACCCCAAACAGAGCGAGCTTTCAAAATCAGGTCTATGTTTTCAGCTTTTCCATGACCATTCTGTTGGTGAATCACAACTAACTGAAAGAGCTTCGAGGCTGGTTCCTCTACAAACAAAGAAGAAAAAAAAGGGAGAGAGTGTTTTTGTATATCTATATCTATATCTATATATCTATATCTATATTTAAAATTTATTTCAGCTGTATTTAGGACAAACCTCACTCCGGAGCCAACTCCGTAATCCCGTGGGCGGATGCCCGGCCCTCTCAGACGCTGGTGGCATGAAGACCCCGGCGGGGCAGCCCCCTGCTCTAGCTGTGGGAAGCAATTTTCAATGGCAGACCACCAAGGGCCAGTGGAGCTACGTCTGCAGCAAACACGGCTGTTAGCAATGCCCCAGCCCCGCGGATTTTGCAGGAGCGTCTCAGGACAGTATGGGGCACAGCAGCTCGGCACGCACGGTGCGGATGCCGTTGGTGCTGTTCGTTTGCTCAGGGTTTCCCTCCCGTCCCACTGGCCCCCCGTCCAGCGGTGCCGCAGGCAGCACGGTCTCGCTCCCCTCCCCAGCAGTGCCACAATGCCCGTCCTAGCCACGCCGGCAGAGCCGTGAGCTAAAACATCCTGCCGTGGCTCTCAGCTTCCAGAAATGGTCCCTATCCGGCACCGGGCGGGAGCTTGGACGCCCTCGCCATGGGTTGGCTTGGGCAGAGGCAGCTCTCCCTGCACCACCACTTACAGCTAGCTCTCCAAATTCCCACTCCCCTATATATATATATATGTACTTCTTCTCCTTAAAAATATCATTCTAAAATTTGGATCATAAAAATCCCAGAGATGTTTTTCTCTCTGTACGTGCCTCAGGCACGTACATAACGGGGCTGGCTTCCTAAGCCTTGCCTTGGTCGTTATTTAAAGTTTCTGGAGGAGGCAGGCACCCCAGCTCGTGGGACCCATCCTGGCCCTGGACCCGCGGCCCCGGCTGTGGGCTGCCGAACCGGAGCTGGTGCTGCCTGCAGCTGCCCGCGCCCGCGGCACAAAAGCTGCCGGCTGCGGAGAGGCTGTTATTGTAATACCCCGACCTGCGTGCCCGGGGAGCAAAAATCCTCCAGGCTAATTAGTCAGACTAACCTCTCGTTCCCAAACCTACCGCCTGGAAATGCTTGGGACTTTACCAGCTTACACCTCATCAGTATTCGGCTTCCCTGCCAAAGCGTGAGAGGGGGGAGAAAAGATAACCATAAGGACAAGAGATAAAAAGGAACTCAATAGGAAACAAAAATAAACACTCCTGTGTCTGTGCTGTGGACCTCTCCTGCCATTTAGATAACCTCTGCACTGGGCCAGATCTCCTCCCTGCTGCCCCCGAGGCTGGCAACGGGGGGCTCCGCGAGCACGGCCGTGCCCCCCGGTCCCCGCCGTGCCAGGACCCTCACGCCCACCGGCACCGCCCTCGGCTCCCTCCTGGCTGGGCTCTGCCCGGCTCAGCTCTACCGGAGTGCGTGGATGGAGGTGACAGGGGTTTTCTGTATGGACTAACAGGAGCCGTCTTCTCGCAAAGCGGAGACGTTGGGATGAGCGCATCCTCTTGTGCGTAACGGCAGCTCCCGGGATTCCCGAAGTTTGAATCCGAGAGGCATCGGCCAGCACCGAAACCTGGCAGGCAGGGCTGCCTCATCCCCGTCCCGCTCCCGGTCCAGCCTTGGGCATGACGGCCACCAGGACCGGATCCTGGGAAGCCAGCGTACGGCCCCAGCGTGCGTGCAGGGCGGCGTGGGGCTCACGCACCCAACGCGGACGGGGCGACCTCGTCCCCGCACCGCGGGCGGTGCTGCTGGCGCGTGGGGGCCGCGGGGCACGATCCCGGCACGCGGCGCGAGCACGGTGACAAGGAGCACCCCGTCCCGCTCCGAGCACTGCCTCTGGCTTACATCTGTACGGCTGTGCTGGCTTTGCCAATTGTAAGCTGTGCTTTTCCCCTCAGCAGATATTTCAGGACTCAGTCGAAATCAAATGCAGGTTTTTTTAATCTAGTCTAAACCTACTAAAACATTCACTACTCTTACTGCCTAATACATTTATTCATGGCCTATATATATTCTCCACTATAACTAACCTCTTTTTTCATGTCTTCATTTTTAATAATATTGCTTATGTGAAAATTGCTGGATAAATTATTCAATTCTCTCCATAATCTAGTATATCTGCAGTAAAACTGCTAACCTGGCTCTGTCAATACATTCATAATAATTTAGGTTATTTGTCTGTGTTCCTCTCCTCCCTCTCCTCCATCCCGCCCTGGGCTGGGGCTCGGCCCTTTTGCAGAGCAGTACCACGGAGAAGTACTTTGCTCTTACGTGACGAAGAGGAGCTGCCACGTCGATGCACAAGTCAATACGCATTTCCCCTGAAATTTCACTCGTGTGTGTAACTATGGGGTGAGTATGGGTCATTAATTACTCCCACAATCACGAGTCCGCAAAGCTTGACCGCCGGCCGCAAAAATCCCTGTTTTAGGGGATACCAGCCAGGGTTTCAGGTGAGCCGCCGAGGCGGGGGTGTCGGTGCAGGCAGAGCTGCCTGCAGGCGATGGCCCCGAGGAGGGGGAGCTCTGCGGCGGGGTGGGAGCCCCAAGGCATTGCCACCCTCCGGCCGGCCCGCGGCGGGGATGCCCCTGGGCTCACGCTAGAAATCGTGATCAGGAGGAAGCAGCATCTCTTCCGTGGTGTGTGCGTGGGACACCCTGCCAGGCGGGAAGGGGCATGCCCATGTGCTAGAGGAGTGAAAACGGGACCGCGGCGGGAAGAGCTGATTTGGGCACTCGGAAGTATTAAAATATTTGCGGTGGATTTACAATGCGTGCGGCCCTCTCTCGTTAGGCACGGTGCAAATTAAAAATGAGACCAAGTGCTCCATCCCCCTTTCCCAGGGCTGGATGCGGCCCCGCGGCTGATGCAAGAGTCCGCCTTGGTCGTGCCCAGAAACCCGCTTCACCTCTTTCTCAGCATCCTCCATCATTTAAAGATGTCGAAGTATAGCAATAGAGCCATTTAAATAAAGAAGGGCAAATAAAATGCTGAGAGTCAGTTTGATCTAACTCAACCTTTTCAAATGACTACACTAATTTTCGACATATGAATTTAACTGTGTGTTTGCCCCCCTATAAACAGGACGAATAAACACTATATCATTTTTACACTTGAACTGTATTATGATTTTAATGCAGGCTCAGGTGAGATGAGGTCAGAGGATACAATTAAATGGATCTGGTACCATCTGGAGATTAGGGTCTCTTTAACCATGCTTGGGTGATTTATCCATCAGCAACTCGTGTAGTGCTTCATAAAAACTGGTATCTGTTTAAAAAAAGATATTAAAATACAGCGTATTTTTTAAATTAGAGACTAAAATATTGTGTAGTTGCAGGCAAGCAGTTTATTTCTTAACCACTGAAACAGAAATTCCTGTGTAGGAATAAATCTAATGCTGTAAATTTACTGTATTTACTGGTATTTATACAGGGCTGCTTTGTGCAGGGCAAAAGAAAAACAACCACCAAATCCCAAGCCCTTTTAAGTGAATGCCTAATGAGGCAGGCTTTAAAGGGTTCAAAATTCCCCGAGAGGAAGACGATTACCTGCCTTCCTGAGGGGGAGCCTGCCCTCCTCGGCATCCCCGCTTTTCGCTCCATGACAGCCTTCGGAAGAGACTGTGCCAGGAGAGCAGCTTTATTACGGCAAACAAAAGTTGGGAGCCTTCTACTACTTTTTATTGCAAGGCTGCAAGTAATAGTCTATGGCATTAGCCAGAATTTATTTTGTAATAAAACAAAATGGGTGTAAAATCAAATATTTAAACTGTCAACTTTCAAAGCAAACGAGTGGCTAAAACTCAGTTTAATAATTGATCCATCAACGTGCAGATCAAAAGCTCAGGCCAAAATTAAACAATTATTTTTCTGAAATTATATTTGATTAAAAATTTCGTGAAAGAAAAACAATTCAGCCATTCTTCTGGACAGTAATTTATACAGTTTAGTGATCTTGCTGTCAATAATATACAAATAGCACTAATATATTACTATAATGCTTCATTTTCATTAAGACATCTGCCAAGTTCTCAAAAACCTTTTCCATTTGGGACTTGACTTATAATTGCATAATCCCTTGGGGGAGTTTCAATATTATTTTAATCAATTTTAACCACAGTACACAATATGGATGATTACATTGCAATGTCATTTCCAAAGTTACTTTCCCCCATTACTCATCTGCAAGGGGAGAGGACACTGGAAATGTTTGTGAAAGATATTCCGGTAGGGAAACAAATGACAGAAACGCAGAATGAATTTCTCCACCTTTCAGAAGAACGACAAGGCCAATAAATATGAATTTACATGAACTGAGGGTCCGCAGCGAGCGTCGCCGGCGTCCCTGCGTCTCACAAACAACCGCGGCGGCTGCTTCTTGCCGACCTCTCCCTCCTCCCTCGCCTCCCCCTGCCCCTTCCCACCCGGCCAGGAGCACAGGTTATACCTGAAAGAATTAGCGCTGATGAAATATAGCTAATTCCTCCTCTTCCTCTGTTCTGGACTGGCACACCACTGCAGCCCAGAAAGGCAGTATCACTGGGGTGTTGTTTTCTGGGTTGTTCTACAAAGTTTTTGCCAGTACAACCTTTATCTCCAGTGACATGATCTGAAAACCACATTTAGCAGCGTCTGCGACCTCCCCCTGCCCCTAGCCCCATGTTTTCCTACGTTCTCCAGATACCGAACTTGCAAATGACCCACTCCTCCTTTCTGCTCTGCTTGAAGTTCGCAGAGAAGGTCGGGGGGAGCCACGTCTCTCTCGCCTGTAGTAACTGAGCCACTAACGTGCAGACCAAAAGCCGAGGCCAAAATTAAACAGTCGCTTTTCTGAAACTGCATTCGATTAAAAGTTTCCTGAAAGCAGAACAATTCAGCCACCGTTGTGCCACCAGCGCACCACAGCAGATTTGCAACTGGGGAAACATGCCGTTTAGGGTGAGGAGTGGGTCTGGAGAGGACTAGGGGTCCAGAAGGAGGTCCACAAGGGACTGGAGAGGACTAGGGGTCCACAAAGGTCTGGAGAGGACCAGGGGTCCAGAAGGGTCTGGGGTGGACTAGGGTCCAGAAGGAGCTCCACAAGGGTCTGGGGTGGACTAGGGGTCCAGAAGGAGCTCCCCAAGGGTCTGGGGTGGACTAGGGGTCCACAAGCCACGGGGAGGTCGGAGGACGGAGGCAAAGGCACGTCGAAGGAAACAGATGGACAGCATTTAACTCTGGGGTGGAAAAGGAGGGAAGGCAGTGGAAAGGGAGGGTGCTCCAGGTGGGCTGCTCCTGCACATATTTAACATGCCAGCTCCTGCACAGCCCAAACCCGCCTTCAGACGTGACCTTGGCAATATTACAGTGGTAATATTTTCACAAGCATGACCTCCTCCGAATCTGGGTCTCCAATATATTCTGAGCAAACATGCTTTCCTCCCTGTCAGGCACACTGTAGATATCTTCTTTCTCCACCTGGTTTTTCCTGAATGAGTGTATTCCTTGGATATATGTAGGTCTTTCAGCTGAGGCATGTTACGCAGACGTGATACGGATGGGGAACTGACAGCTGTATTTTAATTGTTGCCACTAAGGTGGATGTAGTTGCTTTATAAACGTTGGCGTTAATCTCAGAGTAGATGTAATTTAACGTAACGCAGAGTAACTCCCCATTGCGAGGCTTTTTGCATTTCCTCCTCTTCGATGGCAGAGAGGCTGGTGATGCCATCGCTGGACGGAGGTCCCTCTCGCACGACAGGAGGAACTCAATGTCTTCTGCCTAAACAAACAAACCCAGCATCCTCTGAGCTGGTTTATTTGTGCACTGAATTACTTCTCGAACGCTTTGCAATAAATAAAGAGTTTGCTATTGCAAAGACATAGAGCGTGGAAAAGCATGGGCAGAAACACGCTCTCTTCCTCTGGCCCAGCAGAGAGTCGGTGGTTTGGGTCTTCTGTGTACCCCAGAGAGCTGCTCTATCCATTGCTGACACAATTGTCACTAATGGGGAAAAATGAGAAATTTGAACAGGTCTTTAAAAATCACTTTAATGTGATTCCCCCCCGCCCCCCCAAAAAAAATTACCCAAGAGCTCTTCGTTTTCACTAAATAATCTCCTGGCATATTTAAAAAATCTCAGAAGTGTTGTCTGTGGTATAAAGTAAAAATTACAAAGACTCATGCAGTATAAATTCAGCCCCCACAACTGTCTGCCAAACCCTCACAGACTGTAAAAAGAAACGTAACACCAAAGTTATTAATGGCCACCAACCCAATCCTCCACTCTGAAAGAACACTGGTTGGGTCATTAAGTGAAATCACTTCTAAGAATACAGACTGTTTGTAAAAGTTGCACCGCAGTCTGTAACCAGTAAGAAGTACGCTTTTGTGCTCCTTATTTTAAAATAATAATACGAGAGAGCGCTCTGCAGCCAACGGGTGTTTCCTAGGTGAAAAGGAGATATTCTGTATGGGTTAACATTGAATTCAGATGCCATCTGTCACCATACAAGAAATACATAGGAATACTTTTTCCGTTTTCTTTAAATTGACAAAAGACTCAGAGCAATCTGAAAGTTTGTCTAAGCCAAAGCCATGGCGTGTCACATCGAGAGGTTCTGCCGCAGCCTGTCTGTAGAGACTGCTGAAATGTCTCAAAATGAGACCAAAACACAAGAATGAAGAATTAGTTCCTGCCGAGAGAGAGAAAGGGACCAGTTTTGTCTTCAGAACTGGTGGAAAAATGGGATTGAGAAGTTAAAGCAGTCCAAAACGTACTCATTCGAGGTTTTGCCAAGTGCTGTTGGTTTCAGTAGCCTTTGGACCAGGTTTGAACTCATTTTAGGACTTCTCGCCTTTGCCAGTATGGGATGGGTCTCACCTTCTCCATCGTTTCACCTCAGTGACTGACAGTGGGTTGGTCTTTTCAGTGTGTTGGCCAATTTAATGCTTCTTTTCTCCTGACATCAGCCTCAAAGTCTGCATATCTTGTTAAAACTAAACTCTTTTTAGTTGTTTTTAGAAAGAGGAATTCTTTTTTTAGTTAGAAGTTCCCCAAATGCAATGAAGTACCTTCTTATCGAAAACAAAAACCCAAGATGAAGAGTTGTGAAATATCTCTGCAATGGCACAGGTGGTTTGTTTCCATGAAACATTTCATTTTCACACATTAAAATATTTTAGTTGGTTATGACTTTTAAAAAAGAGGACTTATTTCGGAAAATGGAACATTTCGGCCATGGCAGAGTGCTCTGGAGCTGCCCCATCCCTTGGGCACGGGCTCTGCAGGATGGCACGTGTTCCTGGTTCCTGCAGGTAGAGCAGGGCCACAAATACGCTGAAAAAAATTCCCTTTTTATGCACGCTTAGCCAAGGTTTTGAGGCCAGCTCCCCTCCAAAGTGAAGCTTGTTAGACGGGCGTGTGCAGCTCAGGGTGCCCGTCCGAACCCCCACGCTCAGGCTGCCAGAGATGCTCTGCCTTCTCCGAATCAAAGCGTTAACAGCGCGAAAGGCGAAGTCTGAACTACTTAATAAACATGGAAAAGGCTGCTGTGGCCAGGCGTAACCACAGAGAAAAATCATTAAAAAGTCATTTCCACCAAATGGATGTTTTAAAAAAACATTTCTAAGCCCTACCTATAGCACTTTGCATAATTCCTCCCTGTTTATGAAAATGAAATCCCCGAGAAGTCTGTGTTCAAGCCCATATGGTGGCTGATGTGATATTTGGCATAATCGCTGAGGAAAATATGGCACTGCTAATTTGCCTATCGGCCCCTGGGACGGGTCCCCTGGCAGCGCCGCTCCACGCTCTGCGATGCGAGCTCCACGTCGGAGCCGTGCAAGGGCAGCAGCAGCACCAGCCCCGGGCCGTGCCTGGGGAATTAACGGGCAGGGGGAATTAACGGCCCCCGGCTGCACCTCCGGCCATCGGCTCCCGCAGCCAGCCACGTCCCGGGCGTCAGCCACCGCGCCCGAGCGGGGACGTCGCTAAAAGGGTTAAAGAAGTTTTGACTGGTTTACGACATGAATGCTGTCAGCGGAATGCATTTTGAATCCCTGTTTAAAAGACATGTAATTGCCTCAGATTCTTTATATTATCATAACTCTTCAAAATTGATTGGTTTTAGGTTTATGGAAAAATATGCAAATGCGCAGAGGACGACACACATTCCTCATTGTGGGTATAAAAGTAGTTCACAGAGAATCCATCTGATTGAGTTTGATTACTGAACAAAATCTAATTATTTTAGATACACGTTCAGGCTTTTCTGGAGAGGCATGCTGAAGAGAAGAAATATTTGGTATACGTGAGTCTTGTTTGCCCGCTCAGATTTGTTTATTCACATACATTTTGACAGTTCAGAATTTTAAATAATTGATATCAATGTTCACTCTTCAGAGCAAAAGAAACCAATGTAACTGCAAAAGGACCGGTGCTGATGTGCTCGTGCGTGCATTTCCGCAGCGCACGCGTACCTTCAAAGGTGTGCTACCAGCGCCTTGTGGGTTAAATCATCTTTTGAACGCCTTTTTAGCAGCTTTTGTGCATGGTTTTGTACATGCACATGTATGGTTTTGTAAATCCCCATGCAAATTTCCGTGCCAAGGCATTTCCACCAGGTTCCCGATAGCTGGGAGGAGCAGATGGGGATGCCGGGCTGGGCGCAGGTACCATGGCCCGGGGCATCTCCCCGTCGTCCCGACCCCAGCACCCACGAGTGCTCAGCAGTGTACTGCACTTCATTACTGAGTTATCGTACATGCTTCAACATTAATTCTGGAGAGGTAGGGCAATGCTCGAGCCAAAGTTTTGGCCCCTCCTGGGCCTTTGTCAAGGAGTATTTATAAGTCTTTTAAAACAGCTTTGAATAATTACTAAATCCTTCCCTCTCATAAACAATTATCATCCTTTCCCAATTATCTACTCAATTATAATCTACAAAGTCTCTTGCATTAAATTAAACCATATGTTCTTCACAGTCACTTCCAGCAGGAATACGCCAGTCTGCCTGGCCCTCCCCAATATACAAACTTTTTCTCCCCAAAATCCCTCCTGAAAAACCTTCTCTGCTGCAGCGGCTGCAAGGAGCAGCGTTTACACACCGAGACCCTCACCCAGAAGGTCCAGGAGGGCCGCAGTCCGCCTGAGCTACACACAATCCCATTTCTGAGGCCACTAGCCGCCGCCTTCTTCCTTTTTTCAATGGCGTTGGTTGAATTGGGCGCTGAATTTAGATGTTTTTGCAGCTTAGTAAGACAGTGTGGCTCTTGGGCTCAGGGAGCACGGAGATGCCATTGCAGCTCTCGGTCTCTGATCAGACTTTAACAATTACAATTATTAAAGCATCAATGTTGTTCCGTCAAAACCCTCTGTCTGTATACATGGGCCTTACTGAAGTCACTGCTGAGGAAGGACAGGCTCTTTCCCAGCCACACCAACACGAACATTGGAGTGCAATATGTTTCTTGGTCACTACCATCTCTATTTTCTTCGTAAGGGTAAAGAATTATCATCAGCCCGAATCATTTCCCCTTGTCCCTTAAGAGGTTTTTTCCATGTAGTTAAGTGCCTCTTTTGGGTGCTGTCAGGATAGCGGGGCTGCCCACCCTTTAAGGAAATTGGTATGTAATAATTAGGTGTAGAGTCCCTCAAATATACCCTGTTATCAAATACAAAAGAATTACTTATGCATTCTGCTATGAGACCCATCATTAATTAGGAGTTTTACATATTAATCGCAACACAGAAAAAAAAAAAAAACCAGTTTTTGTCTCTCTGTGAAACGCTGAGTGATGCTGAGGGTGTGCAGCTTGTGCTGCTCCGGGAAATAACGGGTGGAAAAATTCTAGGCTTTAGGCTCAGCTGCAAGAAAATGGACTGGGGTGAGGAAATACCTGGGCTGGCTGCCCCACAAGCAGAGAAATCCTCCGGCAGCCCTGGTGCGGTACCTATATGGATGCCCAACACTCTCCGGGGCCACCCCTCGAGCCCTTTGCAAGGCTGGGTTCCCTGATGCACGCGACCGGGGCAGGACCGCGAGCGGCAGCCGTGGGTTGGAGAGCCCCGGTCCTGCCGAGCAGTGGGACCGCAGCCAGGGCCCGCGGGGACGGCAGGGGTGTTAGCTCAGCCCCCGCCCCGGCCCGGCAGACGGGAGGTGGGTGCCATGGGAAGAGGCACATCTTCTCCCCATCCCGTGAGGTGGGACCGCACCGCACCAGTGCCATCGGCAGAAGAGGACGGTCCCTCTGAAGGCTTGTCTTAGAAGGAGCCGATGCTACATTTTCATGGACAAATGAGTGACCGCTCCTGCCCCGAGCGTGTGTGTTCTCCGGCACTGTGCTAGCCCTGAGGTTCTCTCTCCAAGCAGGGTTTGCTCCTTGGCAGCAGGAGAACAGTACCCATAGTTTGGGCAAGCAGCCGTCACCGACTCTAACAGCCTTTCCTGGCCAAACCGTGCCACTCTGTGCTAGGCTCACCAGTGATGCCCTGTTTTGCTGGGTGCCAGTCGCAGCTCACGCTGTAGATCACCCCAGTTCACCCACTCGGCGGCGGCGTGGATGTCTCCAGAGCGGTGGCCGGCAGCAGCTCGGAGGTGACGAACACAGCTCAGATCTGCAGAGACAGAGGGGCTCCTCCTTGCTGGGATGGGCACGCCGGGCACACAGGCGCTGGCATCCAGGAAGCCAAAGACTGGTTTTAATATCATTTTCTTCTGAAGGCAATTGCTAGGAAGACAGAACAAAACACCCAGTATGTCAATAAGGATTTGCACTGTATCATCTATGCCAAAAAACTAACTCAATCTTCTCCACTTCGGTACAAATTAGAATTTATATGCAACTCCCCACTTCAGGTGGGCAATCCAAAGAAATTAACCTCAGGAGAAAATTGCTTTTTTCTGGCTTAACACATAGCTTATTATCATGTCAGGCAGAAGAGACAGTGGGGAAAATGCAAAATCACAGACATGATACAACAGTGCATCCATATATTCACAGCTAAGGAACCACTTATTAGGAGAAATGTTTAAATTCAGAAGAGCAGGGTTCATTCCTTATGGCAACAGACAGAGACTGACAGAGTCAATCCTAGGGGCTAATAAACTGAACCATGCTACAAAACTTCACCCCAAAAGAGCAAGTCTAGTAGAGAAGATGTACTTACACTGCTGATGGTAAGTTGTGGTCACAGTGCTGTTTTCTGCAAATATCCCAAAGCACTTTACAAACTGGGCAGAGATTTCTGTCCGGGGGAAAATGAGAATTAGAGCGCATGAGTGCAGTCCACCCGATTGCACTAGTTGCATTTATTCCATCAGTCAGGATGTCTATCAAGATAAGCTTGATCTCATTGCTAACTGGGAGAATGCTAACTAGGAATCAGGCTCGGGAAGGCTGCGGTGCGGGTGTCAGGCAGGGCCAGGGGACACCGGGTCACCGGGGAGGATTTTTGATCCCAGGGTGGAAGGGAACGTGCTTTGTCTCCTGCAGCAGCTGGAGGTTTAGCAGACAAACACTCGGCAGGGTCCAGGTCAGGGCAAAGTCCCTGATACCATGTTTCTGAGAGCAGCGGGGTACCAGTGATCCCCAGGCCCAGGCGGCTTTAGGAGCTGTTGCAGGATTTGGCCAGGGAATTTGGAGTGGGGGAGCGGGCAAGCACACCAGCCGAAGCAGGAAACCTGTTGCAAGGGCACGAGCCTGCGCCTGCTGCAGCTCCCCACGCCGAGCTCGCTGCACTTCGACGCTGCCGTCGCACCGGGGTGAGCGGCACTAGCTGCTGGGTGGAACTGAGCTGTGTACCAACTACCTGTTCTGCGCTGAATTTCGCTGAGTTTGGCTTTTCCTGTTTTCTCTGACTGTTTTGCTTTCCTTCCTTCCTTCCTTCTTTCTCTTTTTTCCCCCCCCGCTCAGTTGCAGCACTCAGAACTCACATAGGTCTGGCAGGACTGTGCTAGAAGCTGTGCACGTGGGAAGCAGATGAGGATTTCTCCCCCAGCTACCCTACCCGAATTTAAACACTCCAACAGAAACAGTTTATATTGTGCCTGTTTGGGAAAGGGACGGGAAGGTTGGTCTAAACCTACGCAATACCGTTGGGTGGTACGGGGAGAGTCTCCTCCTGCTCTAATGCCACACACAGCATTTGTGATAGCAGGGGATTATTAGGTCTGCCCCACAACACCGCATTGCAAGCGGGGTTCCTCTCGTTTCCCTTGCAAGAAAAACGTGTGTGATAATTCAGCTGCCTGATAACCGCTGATAAACACAAACCCTTGCTAAAGCGGTGCTCTCAGCAGAGGGGTGTATGGTGGCCCGGGCTGCTGGTCCTCTCCCTCGACACGGTGGCCACTGCCTCCATGTGGGTCAGCTCCCTCCTCGCCCACCGTCCCCCCAGCCCCGGTGGGGGCTGCGTGCAGGCAGCCAGGGAGTGGGGACAGACCCTGGCTCTCACACAGGCCATCGCAAGGGCAAGGGCCGCCAGGCACGAGGGCCGCTGCGGTGCCGCCCGCAGCGATGGGGCGAGCCAGCCTGTGGTACCCGCCATCACCGCGCCGCGTTTGCTGACAGGCAGACGTGGATGGAAATGCCCTTGTGAGACGTGCCCGAACCCGAACCTCGCCGGGCTCCTGCAGTCCGGACTCGGCAGCGATGCTGCCGCCCATCAGTGTTCGCCTTCCTGCTCCTCCCCGGTGCTTCTGCCACCCATGCCACCGGCATGGGATGTGACCCTCAGGGGGGAAAACAGGTTTTGTCCCTTCCCCGGGCAGCGCAAGACAGAGCTTGAGGTTCTGCTGCCCACGGCCTGCCCCCGTCAGGGTTCTGCAGCTAGAGAGGCACTCAGGCCGGGATGCTCAAGCCAGAGGTGACTTTCCTGCTATGCGAGGGGTGCCTGAAATCTTTCTTCAGAATGAAGAATAATAGAAAATGGATGGGAAAGCTTGCCCTCCACGGTGCTGGCGGCGCTTGTTTATCCCCAACCCTATTTACAGGCTGGGCACTGGCTGCACAGCCGGGACCCGCTGCGATCCCCACCGGGCACAGCCGCAGGTACACGACTGTTTCTTCCCGGAGGCGGCTCCGCAGCCAAGCGAACAGCTCACCAGAGGGAAGTTGTCACATTCACTGATTCATCAACTCTTCCTCCGGCGGCAGCGGTACCTGTGCCATCTGTGTTGAGCACTTAGAGGGAAACCTCTCTGCAACTGCCATACAAATCAGGGGCACCGCCAAGGTCACGCTGAAGGGAATTTCGGGACACGGGGAAGATGTTCGGCGGCGCGGCGGTAAGCAATAACAGCATCCCTGCACGAGTCCTCCCGCATCCCCGGCTGCTCCGCCCCAGCCTCGAGCAGCCCGGGCCCCACTGGGAAATGTGTATTATGCCTGGGTTAATTTACTGATTAATCTCTAGTCAGTGGTTTGTGCTTTCCCCAGATGGCCAATTAAAATTTACAACTGGCAGAGCAGTGCCCTGTTGGCAGGCTGCTGCAGGGCCGCGGCTGGAGGCAGCGACAGAAGGCGCGGGCCCACTTCTGCCTTTTTTCCCTCTGCTGGCTTTAATCAGAGGGCAGAGCAGCCTCCGCCCCACCGCCGGCACAGCCCCGGCACGGCCCCGGCACGGCCCCGGCACGGGGCACGGCCGGGCTGGCGGTACCAGGGATGCAGAGCCTCCTGCTCCCCACCTGCAGCCCCCGCTCCTGCCCGGTACCCCTCGCTTCCCCACAAATGTATGAAATATTTACAGTTGTTTGCATAAATCAAAGCGCTGCCTGTGAAGGGGGTAATAAGTGATGCTGTGATACGTATAAAAGAGGGCATACTTTCACAGCAAGAACAGGGAAAAAAAAACCCATAGAATTTTGTCTTTTGGCACTCGATACAAACTGTATTCATAGAATCACAGAATCATAGCATCGTTTAGGTTGGAAAAGACCTATTGGTGCGTCCACCCAAATAAAGCACCGCACAAAGGAGAAGCAGGCTCTTGTGCAAAGTTACATGTTCGCTTATACGTGGGAGTCGTCTAGGCTGGAAAACTCCAAAGCAAATTATTAATCCAGACCAACTGATTTCCTGAAGAGGCCAAACATAGCAATGATGATGTGCAGTATCACGACAATTTGCTGTTTTCGATAACTGTCCTCGTAACTCAGGACAACACTCTGAGAAATACATAGTAAAAATATATTGGAAAAAATGCTGCTTTCACAAGCACTCCCAGAAGATATTACACTTCTCTGTTTCAGAGCAAAATTTCCCTGCTGCTGCTTTTTTTTTTTTAAGAAGACTTCATGAATATTGATGGTAAACATAATAACAGCAATACTCAGGAGTATAGTCAACTCTTGCTGTACAATTCACATAATTCCCCTTAAATTAATGGGAGTTACACGTGTGCCCTGGATACAGACTGCACCCCCATGGAGGCGATGCTGAGCCGTCAGCTCAGGGTACACAGACACGGCGAAAGGCACCCTGCCTTCCCGGGCAGCAGAGCTGCGGGATCGGGCCCTTGCAGTTATTTTGTTTTCCTTTATTTTTAAGGCTGAATTCAGTTGCATGTGTTCCTGCACCGTGTAATCCTTGCATTTGGTAACACAAGCACCCGAGTTAAACTCACGGTCCATTAAATCTATGAATTCCCAAGGGACCATCCTCTTCTCGATCCTCTTTTGCAAAGCTAACCAGCGGGGTCCTGTGCAAGCGATGGCAGCCGGCGGATGCGAGCCCCCCGAAAGGACGGTGCATGGGGTGCCACCACCTCCCGGCTCCTCACCCGGCTCCCCCGGGGGCCGCGTCCCTCGCCCCACTGACCTTCCCGTGCCGCAGGCCCGGCAGCACCTTGGGGAAGGAGACGGGAGCACTCGTGCACGGTTCATTTTCCCTCTTCTCACCCCGCTATGAGCTGCCCAGCCAGCGTGAAGCTGGTCTCCAGGCTGCTCCCCAGTCACGGGGATGGCACTGGGGTCACGGGGGCTGGCCCCCGCCACGGCTGCAGGAGAACTCCTGTAGCACAGGGAGGGGTTACAGTCCCGAGATATCGATCGGTCTCTCCACTGACCCCCCCCATGCTTTGCCCTAAACGGCTGATTTCAGTGTCTAATGAAATGAACCCCCCCAAACCCCGAGCGGGGCAGCTCCTGAGCGCTGGAAGGAGCCGCGGCAGCAAACGGAGAACCGACGGTGAGTAGCCTTGTTAAAAACACCTCTCTTCTTTCTTCTGTAAAGTGTCTTTTGACTTTTTATGAGTCTTAATTTCATTTTTTTAATGTCTTAACTTTACAGACTTGCTGAGTTGCAGTTGGTTAAATCACCTAGTGCTATTGCTGTTCTCGCACAGGCCGAGGGCAGGAGCACTGCGGCTGGAGTGAGCACACGTGAGAGCTTCAGACTCAAAGCCGTCTCCAAAATGAGCAAAGTGACAATATTGTCCTGTGACTCGTGATCCCTGGAGCAGCGCTGGGAAGTAACACAAAAGGGGTAGGGACATGGCTCCTTTAAATGTTCGGGATAGCATTTCAGAACACGTTTTGTACCGTACTCCCTTTTCCAAAGCTCTCCAGAGAGTAAAGCTGAGACTATAAAACATGGACATCCGAGCGCGTAACAGGTGACCAGTCCTTAGGCTCTGCAACACCTCTGCTTTTTCCTTCTTAAAACGCAATATATCCCTCAAAGGGCACAGACCCCAGCGCTGGGAGGTTTCTGGCTGAAAGGCGGATCCAGGGGACGGGAAGCTCTGTGGGATGCTGGGGTCGGGGAGAGGCTGATGTGCCCCACGCAGTCACGGGCACCCTGCAAAGATGTAAAAGCATATTTTACCACATTTTAGGGATTCTCCCTGAATAAATAAAATATTTTATTGAGTTCTCGCCCACAAAGGAGTCATCCCACCAGCTGAGAGACCCAGTCCTGTACTCCTGAGTACCCCTGGCATGAACGGCAGCAGAGCAGAGGGGTTCGCCGTTACCCCCTGTGCCCGGCTTTAGGATGCCCTTGGCTGGATGCTGTCCGGGGGACGCAGCGGAGAGGTTTGGGAGCCCGGCTGTGCCGCCTGCCTCTCCCCGCCCTCGCCCCGCGGCACACGGGTGGCACCGGCACACCGTGAGAGCCCTGCGCTTCCCTGAGCCCCCCCGCCGCCGCAGCCGGCGGCGTGCCCTCAATTAGCCTGTGTAATTGTGGTGCGTGGGGTGAGGAAGCGACCTTCTCCCTGCGAGCCCCGGAGGACCTGCTGCCTGATGAGGATGCCCGGAGCAGGGCGGTCAGCCCGAGGCGGGGGTCCAGCCGCCGCCGCGCAGGGCTGCTGGGTGGCAGAAGGCAAAGCCCCGGGCTGGCCAAGTCCTCCGGGCAGAAGCGGGGTCACCTCGTCAACGCTCTCCCTCTTGGCCGGAGCCTGGATAGGTGTGAGCATAAAATTTGAAAAAGATCAAGCAAACGAAAACGTTTTGCCCCAGCACACAGCCACCACTCACATCGGTAGTAATGACATTTTTGGACCTACCCGCATGAAAGAGAGGGAGTTTGGAAAGCTAGCGGCAGGTCTCCGCTACAACAGCACCCAGGATGTGAAGCAAAGACTCGTCCCTGGCTCTGACCCACGGCTCCGAAGTGCTCACCCAGTCCTCAGCACTGGCTCGCTGCCGGGACAGGGGAGGGGGGGCTCTCCTGCACCCCAGCTTCTGCCGGCCATGGCGCAGGCTGCAGCTGCAGAGCGGGTGGGTCAGCTTACTCGCGCACCCACTGTAGGACTCTGTCGTGGTTTAACCCCAGCCGGCAACTCAGCCCCACCCAGCCGCTCGCTCGCTCCCCCCCGGTGGGACGGGGAGAGAATCGGAAGAGTAAAGTGAGAAAACTCGTGGGCTGAGATAAAGGCAGTTTAATAGGTAAAGCAAAAGCTGCACACGCAAGCAAAGCGAAACAGGGAATTCATTCACCACTTCCCATCGGCAGGCAGGCGTTCAGCCATCTCCAGGAAAGCAGGGCTCCATCGCACCTAACGGTGACTTGGGAAGACAAATGCCATCACTCCGAACGTCCCCCCTTCCTTCTCCTTCCCCCAGCTTTTATTGCTGAGCACGATGCCATACAGTATGGGATAACCCTGTGGTCAGCTGAGGTCAGCTGTCCCGGCTGTGTCCCCTCCCAGCTCCTTGTGCACCCCCAGCCTGCTCGCTGGTGGGCTGGGGTGAGGAGCACAGAAGGCCTTGGCTCTGTGTAAGCACAGCTCAGCAATAACAAACACACCTCTGTATTATCAACACTGTTTTCAGCACAAATCCAAAACATAGCCCCATACCAGCTACTATGAAGAAAATTAACTCTATCCCAGCCAAAACCAGCACAGACTCCCTTTGACTTTGATGGCTCTTTGACAGCAGCAGTTTCAAAAGGTAGATGCACCACAGCGGTCAAGTGCAGAGTGTTTCAAGGACACATGAATGCCGAGAGATGCAGTAAAGCAATAAAAAGAGGGCTGAAATTCGAAAGGCGTCTTTGTCTCACGGAGCATCCCTCATGGTCTCCCACGGGACGTGGTGGAAGCAGCGCCACTTGAATAGCTGAAATTCTGCTGAACAAGGCACTCGATAAAACTCCGGAGAGAACAAACCTGCATTGGCAAGGGTGACAGATTAGTGGACCCAATTTGCCTAGTCTAATTTCTGGTGGTGGGAGTTTCTCGCTTTGGCTCAGAAAGGAGACACGGCTCCCTACATCCCCAGCACGTGCTCACCTGGAAGCTCCCTGCTCTCAGGAGAGGCACAGCTTTTGCCCACCGCAACCATACCGACACAAGGCATGGTGGAGGTGGAGGGACGGCTGGACGTGTCCCTCGGCTTGCCGGCTGTGAGGGCGGTGTGCTCGTGTCTCCGGACCGTCCCGATCACCACCTGGACCCCCCCTTTGCAGGGGGAGCACAGGACACGGCACGTGAGCAGACGTGTCCATCACACACAGCCCTTGCAAAGCCTGGAGCGAGCGACTCCAGCTCCCACAGCCCTAATTCATGTCACCGGGCCTGATCCAGAGCCCTCCGAAGCCTCCGGGAGGATGTCCATAGGGTTCAGGGTGCTTGGATCTGTCCCTTGGTGTCCAGAGAGTGGGCTCTTTGGGGTGCCATGTGGGGCAAGCGGCAGGGCAGGGGTCCCTTGGGGCTCCCACTCGCACCCCAGTGTTCCCACGGCACCGAGCCCACCCCACGCTGCAGGCAGGGCTCTGCCAGGCAGAACTACAGGCAGAAACGGGTGTGCTCCTTGCTGTCAGGTCAGCTCCTGCCTGGCTCTGCACATGGGGAAAAAGGGAGGTAATGCAATCAAACACAGGCTTGCTGCTGTTCCGCAGAGCCTGCCTGATAGACCCGTTCCTCTCCTACTGCGGTGCAGCTTTCTGGGAGCTGCGAGTGCAGGATTCGTGCGAAATGAAAGTCCCAGGGCTGAGCAGAGGACTCCTGTCAGGGCATGAAAAGATTTGCATTTCAGAGAGCCGTTCTCAGAAGCGGAAAAAAATTCTGCATGACAAACCCTGGTGACACTAGGGGAGCAAACCAGGCTTCACCACCACGCAGGCTGCTGCTTCACCCACACCCAGCCCCGATTCCCTCTAGAGACAGACTTGGTCTGAGTCCCGTCCGGTTTGGGAATCACAGGTTTTTATTTTTTTTCTCTGTTTTTACGGTTAAAAAAGATAAGCATTTTGGAAAAATCCAAGACATGTTAATACCGTGACCTGCACAGTTACTGTCAATAAAGATGGGCTGGTGATCTTTAAAAGGAGATTTTCTCAGGGTGAAGGACAAACATGACATTAGAGTCATCAAACTCCCCATCTGACAAGGACATATAAATTGTAAATGGTCGGGGGCACTAAGATCAGCTTGTCTTTCTTCCAGGCGCTTTTCCATCAGAGCAGCGATCTGCTGGCTATCATCTGCATCTCGCGCCACGTGCCGACAGTGGCGACAGGCACCATTAACGGCAAGGCTGCTGCGGCTTCCCGATGCCCACCGGTGTCTGCGTCCACGGGGCACTGAGGGGGAGGCTGGGCCTGACGGGGGGCCAGGGGGGCGGTGAGGACCACGGCTGCGGAAGGTCGGAAAGCTGGTGGCCCGATCCTGTGGCTACTTACAAGTGTTAAGCACCGGTCCCTGGATAAGCCCCCGTCTTGATTCGGACAGCCAGCTGGGTGAACATGGGGGTGAGCCCATGGGTGAAGGTGTTCCCCCTGCCCAGGGCAGGGATTGACCCCCGGCGTTAAGGGGGGACGGTGGCCGGTCCCTCAGGACCCCGGGGCTCCGGGCCACCAGCTCTTGCAGCCAGGGCTGGAGCCTCCCACCATCGCTACTCCTCGTCCCGTGGGTCCTGTCCCCGGCCATCGGGAAAACCTGGGGGGGGGCAGTAATCGTCCCCCCGGGGCAGGAGCCAGGCGATGGCGGGGGAGGCTGGGGGTGCCGGGTGGCCCCGGCATCACCACCCCCTGTTCTGGCTGCCTGGCAGCATCCCCCGGTCCTCGGCGCAGGGCATCCCCAGGCACAGAGGGGAAGGATGGCATCTTCGGTTCGTACCACACGTGGACGGGAGAAACCAAAGTGATGGCACCAGGAGATGAACGGAAGGTGACAAAATTAAGGGAACGCCAGCGGAGAACCCAGAACCGTTCAGGCCAGTAACACAGGACAAGCTCTGCCCTCACCCCTGTTCCCTTTGGGGAGATGGCTAAGTGTAAAAGCCAAGGCAAGTGTGGAAAAAAAAGCCAAGACTAAGTGTAAAAGCCCCCAGCAAGTGCAGGGGGGTGTCAGGAAATTCGGGAGGATCCTGCTCTTACCGCACTGCTGCAAATCTGTGGGACCCTCATTGGATTTATCCCACCTAAGCACGAGCATGACTGAGATGAATTTAGTCCTTGAACTGTAATTAAAAATGAGGATGAAATTAGTGCGCTCGCAGAGCCTACGTGTTTATGCAGATGAAGAATATACTTTCCTTCTGCTCCACTGAGAAGCTGCTGCCCGGCGGGTGGAATATCCTTGGCACAACCGGCAGAAATCCAGTAAAAACAGTGTTCTTTACGGGAAACCTTTGCACGTATCATTTTCAGGGAACAGTGATGTTCCTAAGTGTTGCTATAAGAGTTTTGATGATTGACTCTCATTTTACGTATGCTCTCTCAGCATCTCAACCCCGAGTCCCTGGCTCTGTGAAGACAACCGAGGGCACCAGGTGATGTTTGTGCGCTGCAGAAGAGCTGGGTGGGTGGGTGATACACGCGAAAAGCAAACCCCGTTTTTCCCCTTGCAAGTGATTAATGTGCGCAGCAAACCCAGCCACCTCCCTGGTATTCTGGGAAGGGTAAGCTAATGAAGCCGACTTTCCATTATGAGAGGCTTTGAAATAAAATCTGCATCTTCTTTCTATGCCTCAGTTTCCCCATCTGTAACATCAGTGTATTTATCAATGTTTGCAGTTCATTTGTTTTTAGAATTACACAGTTGGAAAACTTTGGATTTTGGTAGGGTCCCTGAGCAGCCAGCTTTGCTAGGCACGCCTAACAGCCCCAGCACCTACCGGGGCTCTAGCTGGGTTTGATTTATGTACGCAGTACTAAATAGTCCTTACCGGGAAAAAAAAGGAATCAGCCAAGTAGCAAACAAAGAGGAAGCGGGGAGATCAGAAGTTTTATTATCCCGTTTGTAGCCAGGGTAAACTGAGGCATCGAGTCCTGTGGAGGGGGGGCCGAGCTGCAACACAGAACAAGAACAAAAATCACCGGTCCAGGGATTAATAAGCAAGGGAGGGAGCTCCGGGCTGGGCTCGGGTACGGCTGAGCCCTGCGGGATACCTGGGAGGCAGCGTCCTGCTCCCGAAGCCGTGCCCGTGTCCCGGGGGCCACCGCAGGGTCCGGGGAGGCTGTGCCCAGTGAGGGCAATGGCCGGGGGGGCCAGCACACCGCTGCCTCGGGACTGCTGTCACACCAGCCTCGCGGCATGCAATCATCCTTCCTTTTTTTTGCTGGTAACTGGAAAATAACTGTAGCAGCCACAATACCGGGGTGCCGCCGCGGCCTCCGGCACCCCCTCGGCTCCCGTCACGCCTGCTCGGGTGTAGCACCGCAGGGCACCGGAGCCGCTCGCGGGGACACCCCAAAAGAGGCGGCAGGGCCAGGCTTCCCCCCGGGCAGCCAGGGCGATGCGATGGGGCGCGCATCCGCCCGGCGGGGTGGGACCCCCCCCTCGCCCCCCCCGCCGCAGGGTCCCCCCCCTGCCCCGGGGCAGCAGCACCCCGCGGGCGCCGGGTCCCTTTCCATAGAGCAATGGGAAAAATTACATCCCAGCAGTGCAAACCAAGTTAGGTGTTGGTGAGGGATTAATCAGGGCTTCCAGCGCTCGCAGCAGCGAACCAAACGTCTTCATCTGCCATGTAAATGCAATAAAAGGATATGCGCGTGAGATTACAGAATTTATAGCCTCAAAAGGAACAAAACCGTACAAAGTGTCACTTCTGTATAAGAATGTTGCCGCCGTCTTCAACATAGGTAACCCTCCCCACAAAGAAGTATATGTATCATATATAAGTCTTGTAAACCTCTCATATATATATATATTATATATATATATACGTATTTTCTAATGAATTACATCGAAGGACATTATGGTCTACATTTTACCAGATCTGGCACCTTATCAACGCTATTCACATTTAATTAGTAGACATTTCTTCTCTGTGAGCATATTTACTTGAATTCCTTGTTCCTACGGCAACCCAGCCAGCACCACCGCTGCCGGAACAGTCTAGACTAACCTAAAAGAGGAATGGAGATTAACAAGCAAGCTCAATATTAAGATTATACCGCAAAGACTGAGCTTGGCGAGAGCAGCATTACAAAGCAGGCTCCGATAAGACTCTTATTTCAAGGAGCCTATTTATAGCATTGCAGATTTGTATTTATTCAAGGGTACCTATAGTATACAGGCTGGGAGAGACGACTCATTTAGCACTAAGTTCTCGGTAATTGGCTATCAACTCAGGTAAAGGGATTTTTTTTTTTTTTTAATAATTACAATCCATTTTCATTTTAAAATACCCACCGAGGGAATAGCTAAACAATATCCAAACCATTTCTATTTACAGACGCTTTCCTCGCTGATGCAGTTGTAGTTTTAAAGCACACAAAATATCTGAATTACCTAATGGCATTGCAGCTGCTCAGAACAGAAAATATTCTTTAAAAGAAGAGGCGCACATTGCCACTTTTATTTACATTCTCATTTAAGATTTCCTTACCCAGTGTGAACACTGAAGGCAGATGTTAGAAGACTGATTTGAGATAAATATCCAACAATTCTTCTCCTTTTAGTTTATAAATGTCCCTTTTTTTAGATTGATAAAGGAAAATTCAAAATAAATTAAATAAAGAGGAAAGGGCCATTTATAAGCTACAGAGAGAAGTATCTCATCTAAGCATTTTTTAATGCTTAGGGGATTCTGATCCTTTTCAAGGAAAAAGTACAGTCTAAATACTCTCACGCCTTCTATTTTCAACCCGGTTTGCACATTTTAACTCTGGAGCAGATAGCTCTGTTAAAAGATACGTACAAAATGCTAAATAAAGTTACTAGCGTGGCACCAAGAACTCCGAAGCGTTAATTTTTACAGCTCTCCAAAGTGCATTATGGACTTTGGAGGTTAAAATGTGTATATATGTTTACAAGGGAATGTTTAAGGCATTCCTGGGGGAAGATCTCTCCGATCAGCGTAACAGGGACGAAGCCGTGGGGAAGCCTCTCGCTGATCTGGTCCGCGGCAGCGGGTCAGACCGACCTTTCAGCACCACTTTATTAGCTCTGGGCTGCGAGCAACAAGTTTAATGCGAGGCGTCTGCGTGGCGGCTTGCTTTGTTTCCAGCCTCAGTCCGAAAATATTTGGGTGCCAATCATCTGTTTTGGAGACATCCGAGCCGGACTTGTATTGGGCTTGAATTTCACTCTCATCTCCCTTCCACGAGTGGTCCTCTCTCTGTGCCAGAACATCAAACTGAAGTTGTTCCCTTTGAGACAAAGCCGTACAGGCACCCACGGAGCTCTGAAGCCATCAGAAATGCCCCAGTGAACCACCCCTGCGGTAAGCGGTCTTGGGGAGGTGATTGCCTGTATTTACCCTCTTAATGCCACAAGTTTAGAGCCCCAAAATTATTACTTCCACAAAAATGACTCTCAGGTGCAATCAACCAATGTAAACACCTCCAGAAGTCTTTCCGCTGCCTTCGGCTTGCAAAGCGAGGGGAGAGAAGGGATTGTATTTTTTATGCATTATTGCCCACTTCCCAAGCTGTAGTTTCCCCGCAAATATTGGCCATCACATGAATTAATTAATCTCAGCAACCAAACAGTGGGGCACCTTCTGCCGCAGTCCGTGCCCTGAACCCCGCAATCCGGGATGTGCTCCTGGGCTTGTACGGAGTGCCTTTTAATACCAAAGAACACAACAACTTAAATGCCATTCCCTGGTTTTATGAAAAAGCAATATAGGAGAGTAAATAGGGCAAATACCAACAAGGAAGGACACGTGAGTTGAATCGAACAATAAATTCAAATAATATCACTAAATCGAAGAGCAGAGGCAGCGTCTGAAAGCTCCTTTCTCTCCGTGACTTTTCTGGAGAGCCGAGCAGCCGAGCACATGTAAGAATAACCTATTCTCCTTTCCCATTAACAACAACAATCAAGGCTGGATTAAACCTCTTCAAATAATTCTCCAAGTAGAGATAAAGAATAAAGGAGAGAGAGAGAAAAAAAAAATCCAACGTATTCTTTCGCCACTGGTAATAAGCTTACGCCTGGAATAGACTTGTTAAATAATTAGAGTTAAATTACCTCCTCTCCTACCACCGCCTTTCTCAGCTTTGCCTTTCTAAGTTGCGGTTTAATGGAGAGGAATCGGTACAGAAACATATGGGAGAGGACGGGGTGAAACACCGCCCGCGCTCAAGGCAGGTTTGTGCCCCGTTGTTACGCACGTGCGTGGCTGGTTATTAAGCCTTGCGACTGCCGGTCCCCGGGGAGCCGGAGCAGCCCGACCCCGGCGCCCAGCACCCCTGCTCCCTAAGGCAGGAGGCAGGGGCTGCGCTTCCTCCATGCCCTGGCGCCGTGCACACGCACACACGTGTACACGCACACGCGCGCGTGCAGGCACGCGTGCACACCCCGGGACCCGCAGCCCGCCAGAGCCCCAGCCCAGGTCCCCGCTCTTAAACAGAAGGCACAAAAAAAAGGAATTGAGATTTGCAGATCTGATAATGAGCCAGTTAATGACATAAATGATACCTCAAGAACCTCACTAAACCATCCAGGTCCTACAATTTAATCTGTAATAAATACTCCTGCATCATTGCGAGATGGCTGCTCATAATGGCAAATGAAATATGCTGGTATGATAGGTACAATAAATCTGGATTTTCCTATGGTTCCCTCAGGCTAGAACAATATGTAACCAGAGTGCGCACTGTCAGGATGAGCAGATCTCAAAGCCATCATAAAATCTAAATGGGGACTAATTAGGAGGCCCTTCCCTTCTAGAGTTACTATTTCTATTGACATTTTCCATGCATGAGCCCCTCCATAACATCATAAGTCACCAAGATAAGAACTCCCTAGATTATAGGGAAAAAGCTTTAATGGAGAAGTTGAACTCAAAGGCGATGCATAAATTTTCCTTCTGATACCCCGGGAAGTCTGTGTTCAGTACTTTCTTTACAAACTTTCCTCCCCGGCGCCGGGTACCGCTCCGTCCGGCCCCGTCCCTGCTCCCACCCTCGCCCAAGGACGGGTGCCCCGGGGTGTGGCAGGGGCGGGGCACGTGCTGCCTGGGGGGCCCCCGAACACCCCGAGCCCGGCTCCTGGGAGGGCATTGCCCTCTCCACACCCCGATGCCTGTTGCTGGGCGCGGGGGAGGCGAGCTGGCGGGGCCGCGGGGCACAGGGAAGGTGAGCCCGAAGGCGCCTATGGGGTCCATAGGTGGCCTCCGTAGCCCCAAGGGACAAGGGCAGCTTGGCTTGGGATGGAGCGCTTGCGCTGTCGGGGCTTTGGGGCAAATCGCCAGGGGGGCGAACGGCGATAACAGAGCCAGGATGGTCCGTGGGCGGGCGATGGTCTGCGGGGGCCGTGCCCGGGGCAGCAGGAGAGGGGGAGCGGACCGCGCGCCGTGTCTTCTGCTGGCCGCAGGGCATGCCCCTGGGGAAACCCAGCACCCCTGACGCGAGGGTGGGCACGTACCGGTGCAAGAGCATCACCGCTGCCCCCGTGGTCGCCATACGCCGGCTTTGGGGAGCAAGCCGGGTTTCTGCAGAGCCGTCTGGGCATCGCTCACATTGGCAGGGAGCCGCGGGCTGGTGCTGGGACTGTCTCCAGAGGTTTCTTCCTCTGCCTGAGCACACAGGGATACGGGAGAGACGGGCGCTCCGAGGCCGGCAGCCCGAGGGGTGGGCGATGCACGTGAATGTGCTCGGGGCACAGACAGCTCCGGTCGCCCCTCCGTCCCCTTCCACCACGTGCGTAGCTGCGCTCCCGCTACCTACACAGGGGCTTACAAACACCTGGGCTCCTCCTCGACTGAGCACAGAAAGCAAGATTTATTGGCTGTTTACAGCAGACTTTACATTCAATTTTCCCTTGTCACATTCACACAAAGTAATTGCCCTTGTGTGTACGTGCATATTCCTGTTTGCTGAAGGCGTGGGCGCAGAGCCTTTCCTGCCTCGCCTGATGAATCGCCTCAGGCCCAGCCTCCAGCCGCAGGATTTAGGAATCGTCCCGCCACCGCGATGCTGCAGGTCGTCCCCGAGCCCGTATAAATAAAGCATATGGGGTCCCGGTATGGTGCTGCAGCCACAGCGCTCTGCCAGGGAAAACAGTGTGGGAGCAGCCCCTGGCTCCCACGGGCTGGAAAGCCACAGAAAGAGAAAACAGCAGCCGCTCCGACCGGGACGGCCATCTGCTCTCAGCATCCTGCCCCGCCGCCTCGAGCGTGGCACTCGCACTTCAAATACCCGCACTAGTGCTTTGCTGAAACACCCGCAGCTTGGCAATAGCAGCCGGACAGACTCTGGGGGACCCCGGAGCCCCCACCCCGCCGCACCGGTGGTGCTGGCAGACCTGAGCCCAGAAAAACCCAATGCGGACAAATAGCGCAGAGCGAATAATTTGCAGACGAAGAGCCACGGCAGCCTCAGCCCCCCGCGAGGTCCATGCGAGCGCACCCCCGCGCCGCGGGCACCCCTGACCTTGCCCTTGGAAACGCTAACACAGTCCCCCCATTTTTCCTTCTATTTATAAATTAAAACAACACATCATGGTCTCTAAGGTGGTGCCATGCCATGCCGCGCCATGCTGTGCTGTGCCATGCTTTGCCATGCCATGCTGTGCCATGCTGTGCCATGCCATGCCATGCTGTGCTGTGCCATGCCATGCCATGCCATGCCATGCCGTGCCACGCCATGCAGTGCCATGCCAACGGGAGCGGAAGGGTTCAGAGTCACGCCAGGCGGGCACCCACACCCCACAACTGTCTGTAAATCCCCAACATTACCGATGTCCGTGACACCCCAACAGCTCCCTCGGTGTTACGTCATGGAGTAATTATTTTATACAAACAAATGCACGCACATTTACATATGTAAAACTGAAGTGGCCCCGCTGAGCCCAGCTCAGGGTTGTCTGATCATTTGGTATCAGCTGGTATGAATCAGCCACTCGGGAAGGAGACATTAAAATTTCCTAAGATTTTTCAAAGGGTCGGTTTGAGAGATCTTCTTGGGCTTTGCAGGTTTTTGACTCTTTATCAGTCAGGTTTTTAATCTCTCTGCTTTACTGAAATTTTTAAAAAGGGGGTTTGTCGCTGCTGTTACTTTTTGTAATGGGAAGCCCAAGTCTCATCCGATGACATGCCCATAGCTGCTGGAGCTGTATATAATTATCGGCGTACTTCAGCAGTGCCTTTATTGACCATACACGTGGGACAGGTTTCTTGAAAACTCAAAATCTGGGTGCTGGGCAGAACTGAACTCCTCGGAGGGTGCCGGGGGCAGTGGGGAGGCGCAGTGGGACCCTCGGCACAGCTCTGGCACAGCCCGGCCACTGGCCGTGGCATCGGGGCTGTCACCTTCTGCCTTGCTACTGGCTGCCCAGTTACACCCGACCTGATGCACTTCTGGTGCTCGGGAACCAGAGCTGTGATGTGCTCCTCAAGGTTGTCCACTTCTGCAAATTGGGGAAAAAGATAGGAGAATGTGATGTGTGCCAAGCATGTCATCAACAACTTACTCTTTTGTGGTCTTAAAAAATACACTAAAAAATAGTTTTTGTGAGCTTTTACAAATATTTTCCCCCTTGCACACATAAAACAATAAGAAAATACACCGAGAAAAAATTGTCGCAAGGTAACTTGCATTGTATAGAATACATAATGGCTCCTACCTTTGATGACATTTATCTTTACTCATGAGGGAAGACCTAATAACATGAATTATCAGGTCCCTCCTCACTCATGAAGAATAATGTCATAAAGGACCCACACCATCAGCCATCGGAGGTGTTCGGTATTAATCCTCCTATTGTTAGGGCCGGCGGATGACTTGCCTTTTCATTGTTTTCATGATATAAGGCAAGCCTGCATGGAGCGGCGGTGAAAATGCAATTCTGCAGGAGCTTCGACCTGATCGAAATGCTGGAGTTTTCACACGTGATTATCTTTGATCTTCAAATGCACATTATATTTTTGAAAATTACTGACGTAGGTAAACAAGCATTTTCTCAAAAACAGCATTCCTGAAGGATGAGTCTAAATACCCTTTCCTCAACTTCGTGTTTACACAGAGTTATACAGGGGAAATGAGCCTTCAGAGAATTATTAGAGGGCAAACGAGAAGCAGCCAAGTTTATGAAAAAATAGCACAAAAATGACTGAGAGGATAGAGATCTATATCCTAAGTCAACTCCGGTTCCATTTCATCTTTTTTGAAGGGAAAGCACTGGCAGGTGCGATTTACTCTGTATTTTCCAGCAGGATTTCGGTGAGGAGGGGAGCCGCTCCCCCGTTCCCCAAAAGTAACCCGCGAGGTGGCCCTTGCTGCTCCGATTGTGCCTGCCCGGCGCGGGGCGGGAGCGCGGCTCTCCGTCGGGACGAGAGGCCACCGCCGGCTGCGGCGCGGGAGGGATGCCGGGGCAGGCAGACCCCACCGCCCGCGACGCCTTACTCACCCCTTGCTCCTGCCTCCTGCGCTGCCGGGCAGGACAGGCAGAGCCAGGCCAGCCCCGCAGCCCTGCGCTGCACCCCCCTGCAGTTTAACCGCCTCTCTTCCCCCTTCCACATCATCAGCCCTGTGGCAGTGTAGAGGTTCACGTCTAAAACTTGCTACACAAGTGGCAGGCTGCTTGCACGCACCCCACGGGCGCTGCAGCCAGCAGCGGTGCACCCGAGCCCTTTCAGGGTCCGTAGAGAGCCCATCACCCTCCTCCTGGCTCTGGTCACCCAGCTCACATGGAGCACCATGGCATCCAGCCAACTTAGCGCCCCGTTACAGACACGGCAATGGATGCTGTAGTCCTATCTCGCACTTCTCATCCGAGGATTTTGAAGAGGCTCTCCAAGAGCTGCATTTGTAATTGCAGACGAGATTTCCGTGGCAGAGCTGTTTTTCCAACGTTACGCTCAGATACTTTGCAATGACAGTGTATAAATATCAAAGACAAACACCCACCAGCTTTCCACTGAAAGGATGGGAATTCAGGGAAATGGAAAATAAACATATTTAGGATTTAATGCAACACAAATTCTTGGTCAAATAACTGTTGGGTTTAAATGGATCTGGAAACCGTTCACTTGAAGATACACGGACAAGAAGCAACACTTTGTTCTCACACATTCAACAGAATCCCCGGTATTGTAGCAGGGCTGCTTGGGCCTTTTATTTTAAATATTACTGTCATCGGCTCACACTGTGCAAATGAGGATGGGTGGGTTTGTTCAGTCGAGGAAAGTAATTCAAAACTCAGCAAAATAAATAGGAAAATTCATGAGCAATCATCTCTCCCTCCATAAATTTTCTGCTGCTTTTTACAGAGGTGCTCCCGAGGTAAATGAAGGGACCGCGGCCGGCTGGCCGGCCGGCAGCTCGGGCGCAGGAGCCACGGCTTGGGACGGCCGGTGGGTGCGATGCCGCGGGACCCGCGCCCGGCACCGCTGCCCACCAGGGATGCGGGGTGCCCCGCTGCACCCGGCGGAGCCCGCACACCGGCTCAGCTGCCGGGAGTTTCAGGCTGCCCCGAGCACTACGGCTTCGCACCTGCAGAGCGCCGACTGCAAGGTGGAAAAAAAAAAACCCCAACCCAAAACTCTGGTAATAGCAGCAACGCTAAAACGCTGGTGAAGCTTCTCGTTGTCACCGCTGAGCGTACGTGATGTTTGCAGAGAAGCCCCGGCGATTTCCGAGGGCGCCTGCCGAAGTCCCCCGGAGCCAGCTGCCGGAGCGGCCTCCCGGCTTGCCCTGCGCTTCGAGGAGGCACCCTCTCCTCCCGGCTGAATCCCAGCCGGACGTGGCTAAGGAAGAATGATTTATCAACAGATATAAATCAAAATGACTGTTTAGCAGCGCTGATTAGCTCGAAATGAGTACTTCTGGAAACACAACCGCATCTAAACATGACACATCTGTCTCCGCTATCGCGGCATGGCATATCTCATTTAGTCACTGTACCCATTTGTATGTGCCCTTTAGTCCCTCCAAAGATTTAGAAATTGGGAAGAAAAGAATTTTATCTCATATTAAGGATAATGCTATTTCATACGCAACAAATCTATAATCCAGCCAGTGTAATTCAGGATCACACCACTCGTTCCTGCCGGTGCAGGCAATACATCATCGCGGTGCCCAAGGCGCGGCGAAGCTGGCGCGTGCCACGGTGGGTGCGGGGGCATCACCAGCCTTTGCGGTTTTGCCGCAAGAGCCACGGCATCCTTCTCCACCCTTCCTGAAAGTAAATAAATAAATGAACTAGGTGTACAGTGGCAGTGAAAAAGGGGACAGCACGAATCCTGAAGGCACGGAGCAGAAACAGAGAGACCACTGCTTTAAAAACGTCGTTGCTTTTGAGTGGACACCACAGAGCTGGCACCCAGCTCTCAGTTTGGGTGTTCGGGCCCCCGGTCGCTATTACCCGATCACCGGGTGTTTTGCAGTGCCTGGAGCAGCAGCCGCTCGATCCCAGCGTACCAGGATCCGTGTGTGCTTCAGGCGAGCGTGTTCGGCACAAGCCCAGCCGTGGGCGCAGCGCGGCGGCGAGCAGCGGGCTGCCCCTCGGGGCGAGAGGCCGCCGGGAGCCCCGGTAATGTGCCACACAATTGCAAACAAGTGGGGAAATCGATGTTGCTTAGCAATTTGCTGCAGCGCGCTCGAGGACTGTGGAACGGGCAAAAGCTTTGTCAGGAGCTACAACATTATCATTAGTACTATTTAAAGAGCATCCCAGATGTGCGTGGCACTTTACGGACAAAAATAATTGATGGTCCTTGCCCCCTGAAGCTGAAATAGCACAAACCCAGCCCCAGACAACAATGAGCAGGGCCGTGGAAAGCCGGGGCGCGGCGGCAGCGACGGCACTCGCGAAAGAGCAGGGGCTGCACCCGTTATCACATCTGCTCTTGCACTTGACCTGCCCCGATTGCAGTGGCGGCAAGTGTTTTTCTCTGATTTTCGCGGAACACCCGATGGCAAGGACAGGGCACTGGTTTACATTATTTCGTGTCTGTCTCTCTAGAGCTGAAGATGCTGCCCAGGCAGGAGCCGTCACCGCGCCGGACGCACCAGCGGCGTGCACGGAAAAGCTTCCCCGGGCGGGGACGGGCCCCGCGGGGCTGTGGCAGCGCTGGCAGGGCAGGCAGGCAGGGTGAGGGCAGCCCGCGCTGCCCGCTCGGCCCAGGCACGGAGGCGAGGATGCCGGTGTACCCCACCGCCCGTACGGCCGGCAAACCCTGCCCCAGACATTCACCTAATGACGCTGTTAACGGAGCGGTTGGCAAGTTTTGCAGCTTTCCATGGGAATCATGACATATTCCCAAGGACTAATTAACTGCTCATGCATTTTGGGATCACCGTTGTGCGAGGGAATCCGTCCGCAGCCCCGGCCGGGGCTTTGCTGACCGTGCCTGCCACTCTTTGCAGTAGATGGATTGTTTGCGTTCTCACATGGACTAGAATTATTTTAACAGTGGTTTAGCATTTACGGCACAAAAATGGTCTCGAATATTAATGACACGCTGCATTTTTAAACACAGCCCATTAGAGGCAAACCAGGCACCGCTGCCTACGGGCCTCGTCTCTGTCAAGGTGGGATCCAGAGCCCCTCGGATCAGCGGGAAGTTACTCCCTACCTTCAGCGAGGGTTTGCTCAGCCTTTCCCAAGCGTCCCTGAGCCCTCCCCACCCGCCCCGAGGACTGCGACGAGGGGCGTTAACGACGTTAATGGCTGCACGTGGGTCAGCAAACCCAACCCCGCCACCCACTCGCAGGGGCGAGGGGAGGCATGCCGGTGGGGATGGGAACGAGCAGAGGCAAGAGCTAAACGAGCCCGCCCAGGCTGCAATACGGCTAACGACACAAAGGCAACATCCTACAATATTTTGAGTTCGTATACTGGCTTTACAACTGTTTGAGGCTACACAAGTTGCATCGCGTAGTGGTACTTCTCTACAAAAGGAATAAACACGCCTGCCATTGCATCAGAGCAGTCTTGGTCGTAAAGCACCACACTGCTCTGCGTAGCTCCAGGATTGGGACCCAAAAAGATAACGCAAGCCCAATCCAGAGCACATGTAAGGCAGGAGAAAGCTTCCTACAGCTTTTAATGAGTTCTGGATTGGGTCCCAGGTCATTCTGGTGCTGTTTTGTGAAATTACTTAGATTTATGTCCGGCTATTTAATATCAGCCTGGGAAAAAAAAAAAAAAGACCTGCTTTTGCTCAGCTCTGTGTTTGACTGCCGCTGCTCCCATCCAAAGATTTTAATTTTTTATCTTGTTCATTTTTTTCCCCTTTGCACTGATATTTTTTCTAATTTTGTGATCTCAGCAAGATTTTTGGGATGCCCTTGACAGAGCATAATGTATCATCACCTGTCGAGAGACCCCGGCTTTTAAAAAGTGGGAAAATTACTGGTATAATTGCAGAGTAAACACTTGTCCGGGGAAGGGGAACTCCTCCGTGCCGCGGGGTGGTCCGGGAGCCTTTCCCCCCCGGAGGCACGAGTCCAGCCAGCGCCGGGTGCTGATGGGAGCCTGACAAGGAGTTGATAAACCTGGGCTGCCCCGCTGCTCAGAGACGCTTTATAACTGATTGTTTTAATACCGAAGTGACACCAAAGGGGGGTCAAGTAAATAAATATGCATGCCTCACCAGTTCAAAATAATAAAATTCCAATGTGTGCAAGCCTGCTTGTTGAACATATGTTTGCGGCACGGCTAAGCCATCTGGCTCAATGTCAAGCATTTACACCAACTGCAGTCTTACACTACCTGACAGCAGAAAAGCTTTATTCCCTTGGTGTTTGGGCACAAATGGAGAAATATTATTGAAATGATTATCTGCATCAAGACTCAGATTTGGTCTGACATTTAGCTGGCTCTGTTTAATCCAAAGGGTTGTCTGAATGAATAAAGAGAAGGGTTCCTCCAGAAGATGCTGCAAGCAGCCAGGGAAAGCCAAATGATTAATGAGACTGAAAGGCTGGGTGGACCCTGCCCACCTCCACCCAGACCTCGGTGCCAAGAACTGCATATGAAATTAGTCTGAGGCTTTTGTAGCTTGTCAGGAGGATGCTCACGACCGAAGGGGCTCTATTTTTGGACCTTAAGAAAACAAAAGAAATCACTACATTGCTTCCAGCCGAGAAGGAAAGCTCTGTGCCCTAATTAAAAACAATCTCCTGAAAGTCACGGGTCATCTTCACACCTCGGTGAGAGCGAGATGCGTTTTGGACCTGTGTCCCTCTGCCCCCGACGCCAGAGGAGACGGGGAGCTGCCTGGTGCAGCAGGGCTGGGGGGGGGGAAGCCCCCTCCTTTCTCCTGCACCCCGCTCCCAGGGCAGAGCTCCCACCGCGCCCCTGGGACAGAGGGGCTGTCGGCCGCGCCGGCCCGCAGGGACGGCAATTGAATCCCAAAGAAGGTGGCCCGCTTCCCTGTTTCAGGGAAGTCTTCTGTAACGCAGGAGCGAAGGGAAAAACAACCCGTGAAGTTTGGAGTGAGTCAACAAGAAAAGAGTGGGAGCAGGATTTGTTTGAACTCACGGGGTTGCTGAAGGCTCAGTCTGACAAAGACAAATTCATCCGAGAAACCAGACATACTATATTTTAGAATAAAATAGGATGGAACCGCAAGGCACAAGGCTCTGATCAGTGTTATGGTCCAGAAAATCGTTCTCTTTGGGAGTACTAAAGCGCAACCTCCTTCCCTCTTCCCACAGCAGACCAGACTGTACTGGGGTTTTTTTTCCTTTTTCTTTCTATCTCCACTTCTGATTGTTGATTTGGATTTAAAATTAATTTGGTGATTTGAGTTTAATAAGAATGTTAGACATGATTTCCTTCTCACTCTTACTTTTAATTAACTTTTTAATTGAGATTTAAATGAATTCTAATGAACAGAATTGGTAGCCTAATTGATTTGTTGCAGCAGCATAGTGAGGGATCAGTATGCTGGCAGCATTTTGATATATTACTCCGTGATGTCAAACAGTTTACAGGTTAATTTTTTGGCAGAGGTCACTTAATGCCAGCAGAAAACAATAATTTACTTTTGATGTATCAGTAAACAGTTCCTCCTAAGTATACGGTCCACGATGTTTGAACAAACGCGCGTTTATGCGCAGCTGCCTTTGCCACCTATTAACGTCTCGTTAGGAACCCGTCCCGGGTTTGTACAAGAGCGAACAGGCTCTGCCCAGAGGCGTCCCGAGACAGAGGCAGCAGCCCAGTAGTGGCGTGGTCCCGGGCCAGGGCGAGGGCTGGACCCTGCGTGCGGCTGGCAGGAGGTCACCATCCGCCGCCCCGCTCTTCCCACCGTATCAGTGCCCTAAAACCCCTTCGTCCCACACACGGCCTGGCAAGCACTTTGTTTCTGAGCCGATAACCCTTTCGCAGTTTTCCTAAATGAATCCGTCACAAATTTATTTCCATAAATAAATGAGAACATACACTCTTTTATCACCCTAAGAACAATGAGCAGATGAGGGGCTAGGTTATGACAGAGCTGAACACAGGCTGTAATTTCTGGCCGCACAAATCGCGGTTTGCCCCTATTATGATCCGGACAGCCCAACTGCACGGTTCTGAAAGAAAACGACCAGCGCGTGATTAATTGCGAGCTCACGGATTTTGCAGCTTCGAGAGTAAATCGACTGCTAAGAAGTGCTAACTTGCTAAAAGATAAACTAATTTTAGTCTCTAGATATTAAAATATAATCCATCTTCCTCCTCCGTCGGGAAAGCTCATTAGAAGCTGTGGCCGGTGTGAGGGGACGCAGGGGTGAAAGCTGGGATCGGGCCCCCTGCACCACCCCCAAGCTGGGGAGACCCTGCCCGGCTTCTCCTGCCCACCTCAAACCACCAACCGCCCGAAGCACGCCCAGGGCTGCCGGCGCTTCCCGGCAGAAAATGCCTGCGCTTGGCTCAAAGGGCTTGGTTTCCTTCCCGCCCCGGGTGTAAATCAGAGTGACGTTGGACCTGCGTGGGTGTAAATGCAAAGCTTTAGAGACATTACTGCAGTCAGAGGGTAAAGCAGGATGGATGGAAAAGGAGAATGGGGACAGTGCGGGAAAATAGGATGAAAGAGAGAAATATTACCGGCAACGTCCAAAATGGCTTGAAATACAGGGTGCTACCAAATTTAAAGGAACCAGGTTTAAAAGTTCCATTTTATGAGTTGTAAGGAATTTACGTGAAAATAATATTCAAAGACTGGCATGGTTTTTTTCAAAACACCAAGCTGCTAGCTGGGAAGAGAGATCCATGGAAAACATGAAAAACCCCACGTCCCCCCAGACAGAGGTGGGCGAAGGCAGGCTGGCAGAGGGAGGGCAGAGCTGCTGCCAGCGGGGCTCCCCCCGTGCCACGGCCCCTGGCACCCCCGGCAGCCCTGCCCGCCTGCACCCCCTGCCCCGGCCCAGCAGAGGCGCGGGGTTCAGGGGCTGCAGCAGGACGATGGGTCAGTGGCCGCAGCACCCAGCAGCACCCAGCCTGCGTGAAAACCCCTTCCCTGGTGCGCGCACACCGAGCAAGCTGACCTCCGACTTCAGAGAGGCTCTTTGCCCGTTAAATGATATCATTCCCAGCGGAATGAATTAACAAATTAACAATTTTCAAAACATTTCTGGTGGTCTAGAGCCACGGGCTGACTCCGGTCCGGCGTGTCGTTACAGCAGAGGATGGTTTAAGTTCTAGAGGATAAAAAAATCTGTCAATTCAGTGCTTTCAATATATGAACAGAGCATAAAAAATGGCACAGAGCAGGTGGCACCCCCGGGTGCAGTGCTGCGCCGCATCCGAGTGAGGGGGATCAGCGCGGCTCCGGGGTGACGACTTTGCCTCCATCCCTCTGCCTCTCCCTCTGGAAATGGAGGGGCTCACCCGTGGCGAGCCCTGGGCTCCGGCCCCACGGGGCCATGGTGGCCTCGCTGAGGGCTCCGACAGCTCGGACCCCCGGGTGAATTAACACCACGTGTGGCCCCACGCGCTGGAGGTGTGCAACTTAGGTCTCGTGTTATCAGAACGGAACAAAGTGGCAACTGGAAGCAGAAACGAAAATTGTTGATATCCCTTCTCATTCCTCTCCCAGATATAGTGGCTTTTCAAACATAAAAAAATGAAATCCTTAATTTGCTTCAATATGCTCCATTTAGAGCATTTCGTACATCACAAACTTGAGATTAAAGAGAGAGCCTTTCTCAAATGCAGATTAATTTTGTTTTTCAACTTCTTAAGCTTCTGTTAACACCTTTTCTGCAATCAGTACAGTATCTTTTAAGTTAATTAGTTCTGGAAAAGAATTACCAGTGTAATTTGTGATGAGACCTCTCTCCCTTTCATTCACCAGACAGAGCAGCATCTGATGTAGATGAAAAGGACCACTGGAGGCTCCTCTTGTGAAGAGAGATGGGTAGAGATGAACTCAGATAGCATCTTCAAACCATTTATCCCCCTTCAGTGCTGTAAATGGGGAGAGCTAAGGTTTTAGCTGGCGTGAAGTGCACATTTCCATAACCTTTGGAGAGTTTCCTCCTGAATTATTTAGATTCCTAAACACCGCACATCCCACGGAGGGAAGCACCTCACGCAGCGGGTGGTGCCCATTTTTCTTGTGCTGGCGGGTCCTCCAGGACTGCTTGGTCTTGGGCCAATTGTTTCTCCTCATTGTCCGCTTATACACCACGGAAATCGCACGGTTTCTGCCTGCTCGCCTCCTGCCTCCAGCAGCTTCGCCCAAAGTTCTGGACGGCTGCTTTGGGTGGCTGCTGGCCACCCTGCCCAGAGATGAAGGAAGCGCTGCGTTAGCTCTGCACCAAACGCTCGTGACGCGCTTCTAATTCACTCAGAAAATCACCATGATTTTCCACGGCTCGTCAGCCACCACAAACTCCAAACTCCACATTCTGCGTGGTTTCCCACCGGAACCACAAGTTAGCACAGTTCTGCCTGAAAATTGTCCAGGGGCGTCAGACAACACAAGCAACATGTGTTTGAGATGAACGATGCTGCAAAAGGCTCTGTGAAACCTTCTGTGAAGCTGAGCTGAATTTTGGGTTTTACACAGACCTGAATGGGGCTTAAACATTTAAAATTAATTATGCACATCACTGCTTTGCTGAAAAAGGCTGGATGTTAGCAAAGCGAGAGCTCCCAAACGGCAACGCCACGTCTAGCTTTGTCTCGATGGCTGAGGAATTGGCCTTGAGCGAATGATAGCCACAGGTCTTATCAAATTCTTGGGTGTTTATGTATGTCGGTGTATTTTAACATACAGGAACTATCCACATTGAACTTTCACAACATCTCTTTGACTCACTGTCAAGTTCAATAACATCAGAGATCAATTGGTAGTGCATAAATTTACCTTCAAAGAAGCCCAAAAGCTGACACGTTAAGATGATTGGTATCCTCCTCTGGAACAGTGTTTTATCTTCTAATAGTGAACAGGAGTGACAGTCGAAATTTCCTGCGCTTCCCATCCTGATGAGAGCCCAGAGACAAAACCGGTTGTCGGCGTAAGCTGAATAACGCCCTGGTGCAGCCGCTGCCTGTAAAGACGGGTTAGGGCAGGGAGAAAGGAGCGGCAGAGTCACGTCTTGGCCAGCTCCTGGCAGCACCCGGAGGCTTGCCTGACTCTTAAGGATAATATATTTCCTTTAGGGAAGCTAATCGTGTTAGAAATGTACATAGCAGTAACGTGATGATATTGGCTTCCAATACTAATACTTTGCATTAAAATCGATTAATTAAATCCAAATGGAAAACATTTATGTAAAAAAATTTTCATTGAAGCCTGTTTTTTTTTCCCTATAAGCCCCAAGTATAGTCGTGCTCAATCTGTCCCCTTCTACAGAGTTTGTATTTATAAGTGTGATTACTATCAACTTTCCTGCTTTGAATGGGAGGAGGTTTATTCATAGTTTGCAATGGCCATAATTTGCAATGGGAAAAGCCTGGGCTATTTGGCAAGACACATGATTTAGCTGATTCTGACTTAGTTAAACTGTTATGCTAAATTAGCAAATAAGCGGGGTGAAACTTTGCAACAACTGAAAAAAAATAACATTGAGTGGAAACTGGCTACTAGCTGTTTTAATGAAAATAAAAGTTCTGTTAACCCATAATTGAAAGTAACAATCTAATATTGCCTTACACTATTATCCAACTTTTCAGCTCCCTTATCATTCCTTAAATGCTACTGACAATGAAGAATGTACTATATTGATCAGAGCGTGACTCGGTTTTCAGCCAGTTAAGGATTCAACCCCAGTCCCTGGTACTTTCTTAACCTGCAAGGGTCAGGGCTCTATTGACGTCCATGGCATAGGCTCGAAGCCAAGAAAGCGATGAGCAAAAGCTGGAAAATCCTCTGAATTCCTGCTGCCGTTGAGGCAATTGTCTTTGTTGGAAAGAACGCAACAGCGCGGGGCTGCCCCGTCCCTGTGCTCCGCAGCGCGGGACACTGCCCGTCCCGGGGCGGAACGCCGTGCCCGAGGCTCTGCCCTGGTGCAGTGCTCCGGCGGGACGGGGCGGCGGGGGCTCGGGCTCTGCCTGCCGACCCCGCTGTGCCCCCTCCTCCGTCCTCTTTACTCCCCGGGGCCCCGTGTTCGCGTCAGCCTCGCTGGTCTCACGCTGTGGACGACTGTGCTTCTCACCACGTCCCACAACGCACAGCAACTCCACCTCTGTACATCCAATTCTTTTTTTTTTTTTAATGAAATCTATCCCATACGTTTTTGTTGTCTGTTCCTCCATTTTTTTTCAAGCTGCCTTTAGGGCTGAATTGCTTTGTAGGACTGGTTGGGGCTTTTTCTATATTTGATCTTGTTTAATTTTAAAATAGACAGGACTGAATTTCTGGGTGCTGCCGCAGCTCGCTGCTTCATTAATGAAAACATCTCTTCTATGACTAGATCCTTGCCATCACCACCTGAAGTTTGTGTAACAAGGGCCCTTGCAATGTAACCACCAGGTTTTGAGTGGTCCTGCAACCATGGTCCAACCATTCCAATTCCACCAATAAATGCATTAGTAGAGTATTTAAAAAGGAAGGAGAGCCTGTGATAGAGCGTTTTTGTTCTCAGCTGAAGGCCCAGGCTAGCTGGCAAATAGCTACAGAAGAGCATTTGCAGCAGGCAAGCGACTCGCCCAGCTTTCCTCCCGGCTCCCCGAAACCCAGGCTGATCGGCCGCCCAAGCCAGCACCCCACCTCTCCCCATAACGGCGGTGGAGGGTGTCATCATCCTCTGCCCCGACGTCCCAGTGCTTCCAGACCCCGCTGCTGGCGCTGAGCGATGGGCTGCCGGACACCCAGCCTCCAGCTGAGCCACGACAGCAGCCGGCGCTCCCCGGGCAGGGACCTACGCGACCTGCCGTATTAACCCAACCAACTCAGCGTGGCATTTGATCATTAGAGAGGTGTTATTTAATTTATTTTTTACATACTGCTGTTAATTACACCGTCTCTGATTGTGCTGATAATTTTTGCTCCTCCTCAGCCCAGGTAATCAACAATTACTCGCAGGTCCTGTGGCAGTGCCAACACGCAGGACACGATGACTTGATTTGTTCTTGGTGCGAAGCCAATTCAGACAGCTTCTCTGGGATTTTTGTCCCGGATTCCCTTCCCCAACAAGGGGATGTGGCTTTTCCGTTTGCCCCATGCCCCTCGAGATACCTGGCATCAGATACCAGAGGGCTGAGAGGCGGCCGAGTCCCTGCCAGGCTGCTGCACGGAGGCGATGCTGCTCCTGCACCGTCAGCATCCTCCAAGGCTGGAGCCCTTGGGGCGCGCCTGGGGCTGCCACGTGCTCAAAAGGTGGCAAGGTGGGTGCGTGGCACCCTCGCCGAGAGCTCAGCCCAAGGGCGGGCACTTATTCAGGCTGGAGATTGGAAGTCCGCACGTTCAACGTTCTGCGCCGCTCTGCATCTCACCACAAGCACAGCCTCGGCATCCTGTCCTGGAAGTCTGGAAGATTTTTTTTTACGTGCCTTTGCCAAGGCATGGGAGCTAGCAACTGTGAAAAATGCCAGGAAAAAGTGAGGCTGGAAAATGAGCAGAGTCAAAAAGACTCTAGCTAGGTGCCTATTTTTTCCTTCAGCAACACAGAAACGAGTATGTGCCTCCAAAATTATTCCAGCTCGCCGTAGTGATAGGAGTTTGCTTACCAGGAGGGTTTCCTCGTGTACTCATTGCTGCTTTTTTTTCTTTCTTTTAAATGATGCTCGGAGTAACTACTTCTATGATATCATCTGCCGAGGTCTTTCGAATTTCTGCTTTGCATTAAAGACAAAGAATTCTTCACAATTAACATGCTTTGAGGGTTTCCTGTCACAGGAACATAATTAACTCTTTGCTGGCCTAACTAATTTCTGCATTTTAAAAGGTAGCCTGATAATGACAAAAGTGGAGCACTCAATCCACAGGATAGCCATTAACTGCACTCAGTTATTGTGCAGTCTCAATTCAGACCACAATTACTGTCAGAGAATTGCACTGGAAGCTACTTCTTGTACGCAAACAAGAATACTATTCATTAAAGGCCACTTTCAATAAAATGCAATCTATATTTTTAATGAATATTTGAGGAAGAAAATACAATCTTGGATTCAGAAACCTGCAATACAGTTATTATTCTTTTAATAACAGACTTTCTCGGGTACAGCCACTGACAGATGTTGGAGAGGCAGCAGAAATGAGATGGCTGGTGTAAGAGCTTTGACTCAAGAAATGAAAAGCAGAGCCCACGGTAAACTAAGTCCATGTTAAATAAGGCTTTCCTGGAACCACCGACAGCGGCCACAGCCTCCCCCGTGGCTTTTATTGATGTCCCTGGGCTGGTACACTCGCCTTAAACCTTTCATGCCCAGTTAAATACAGGAACACGGGAACTGGCAGAGGCCCCCGGTGCCCCCCCCCCGGTCCCTCCCGGCGAGGTCCCCCTCGCACCCCCCCCCCCCCGCCCCGCTCCCTCTCTCCGGGGCACCGCTCGGGAGACGCGCGGTGCCAACGGGACCTTTCGTTTCCCCTCTTCGTGAGGTAAAAACGCGGCTTACCCCTTCACACAAACCTCTCTTTTCCCTGCGAAGCAGGCAGGCCGCCTTCGGGCCCCGAGGCCGGCGCGGCCGCAGCGCCGCCCGCACGGCGCCCCGCGAAGCGGCCTCTGCCCGCGGCGTTCCTGCGGCACGGCCCGGGCTGCCGCTCCTGGCCCCGCTCGGAACACCGGTTCTCGGCCGGCGGAGGGGAAGGGGCCGGTCCCGGGCCGGGGGGGGGGGGGGGGGTTCCCGCTGCCCGCCCCCGCTCCCCGCAGGGCAGCCCGGGCCGGGCTGCAGAACGGCCCCGGCTGAGGCCCGGGAGTAAAACCGACGGCGAAGGCGCCGGAGCTCCCCGGCAGCGGGACCCCCCGCTCCGGGCCGCCGGGACCGGGCAGGGGGACGGGGAGTCCGGGGACGGGACGGGGTCGCCGCCCGCTCGGCTCCGCGGGGGGCGGCGGGGGAGCCGGCGCGGCCGCTCGCCGCTTCTGCACGGCAACATTGCCCTCTTTCGGCAGAGCGGCGAGGGGCGGCGGGCGAGGGGCGAGGGAAGCGAAGTGGCCCCCAGGCCCACGTCCCCCTGGGCTTTGGGCCGCGGCTCTGCCCAGGGGCACAGCCCCGCCGGGGGGGCCACCAGCAGCCGGTGTCCCCCAGGGCGGCGGGCAGCTTTCCTCCAGCCCCCTCCATCGCCATCCCCGCCACGCATCCCGCGGGCGGAGGAGATGCTTGCTGCGCGTCCAGGCTGGATTTCTGCTTGCAACCCTACGGAAGTTCACGTGGTTGCGGGTGTCTTTGAAGACTGAGTTTGGGAAAAGGTTTCAGGAAGACAGCTAAGTCGCCGTGACATTTACCGTGAGGTCAAACCCAGCTCCTTTGGTCCTGAGGTTTTCATGCACAAGAAAATTAGAAAGAACTCCAAATTTTAAGGAAAACACTGAGTTTAAAGGCAAGCAGAAGACATCCCTTAACTGAGAAGGCAAAGCATTTTGCACAAGTATTCATTGACAATGTTTTCTCTCTCCTTCCTTGTGTTCTCTTTCTTTCTTGTGTTTTATAGGTAGGTGAACACAGCCAGAAATTAACAGTCCCTCAGCATTATTTGTGACATTTTTCTTAAGTGTGTAGAAACAGGTAAGCAATGTAAAATTACTACATAATAAAATACTTACTGACTTTAACATCTGAGGTTAAATACATTGCAAGAGGATATGATACCTGCTCTGCTTTAACTCAGTCTAATATTTGTAAACATCAGAAGTATTTTGTGCAATGTCTGCTGTGTTCTTTCATTGCCCAACTGCTATTCTGAATTCTGCAACAATTACCATCGGCTCTTTCAGGTTTGTCAAAATATCACCTCTTCTTCCGTATCAGCGGTTCAGGACTGCCACAGACCTCTCTGCAGCTGGGGCTGAAGTGAGAGCCAGGCTCCAGCCTTCAAAAGCCGCGGTGCAGGGTCCCCAGCATTGCTTTGCAAACCTCCTGACACAGAGCAGGCTCTTTTCTTCTCTTTGTGCGCCTCAGACTTTTAGCTGGAAGACTTTCAAAAAAAGGTAGACCAAGCGAGGTAAAATATACAGTACGGGTATGTGGGTGAGGAATGGAGTACGTCCGTACAAAACTAAGCACACCACCTATACACTAATTGTCAAGGCCCTGGGTCAAAGACTCTGTTCGCTTGGGTGTGGGGTGGGACCTGAGGCAGGGCCCCGGGCACGCAGCATTAGGGGTTAGTTTTGAAGGCTATGAATAGACGTATTTGACAGGACGTATTTTAGAAGATGCTGCTGCTTGTGTGTAAGTGTGTTGAGGCATTAGCAGGACCAAATGGTTGCTTCTCTTCTCGTCCTCAGGTCCACTCTCTTACAGGTGCAGCTTTCCCAGCCACGTGTAAGTCTCTGCCAGGCACCGCTGGCTCCGGCTTGACGTACAGAAACCCGCATCGGATATTTCAGTGGGCTTCCAAGGCAAGTGCACCATGCCTTATACCGGCATAAACTCCGCCATTATGTGACCTTCCTGATAATTTTCTCCCCTTAAGCATTATTTTCGCTGCACTCTCCCCGGATCCAAAGGAATTTGCTTACCGATACCTGCCCAGCACTCAGGTCTGGGGCACATTCCTCATGACAGCCATACACAAACTGGTGGGAAGCTACGAGAGCATCGGTTCCTCCCGCCCCCCGTGCCGCGGTGCCGACACGCTCGTGGACCTCCCGGCAGAGCCGAGCCGCGGCACGCAGAGTGGGGCAGGGCTCCGTCCTCCAGAGCCGGGGAGAGCACGCTGCTCCAGGACAGCACAGCCTCTTCCGCAGCAGATGTTGTGCGTACACCTCCGAGAGGCAGGGAGAGCTGTGAGGACCGTGGGCAATATTGCTTTGTGTGAAACGGCCTCAGAGTTATACTGTGGATATTGCGGATTTTTATCCTTTTGGATAAGATTATAAATTGGTTCAGGTTTTGTTTCACCAAGCCTTCCCTCCAAAGGATAGCCAGCACTTCAGCGTGGCACCAGGGGATCACCCTGCCCGAGCAGCCGGCTTCGGGTGGGCTGTGGGTGTCCCTGCCGTGGGGTCCAGCCGGCAGGAGAGCGCCCGAAGCTTCTCCGGGCAGGAATAGCAGGGGAAAATACTTATTCTGGCATCCCTCTGGGACCGGGCAGGGCCCGGCTTTCCCTTTGCCCGAGGTGGGCTTGATGTGAGCCCGGAGAAGGCAGCCAGGAGTCCAGCGCCCTTGTCCATGCTGAAAAGTAATTAAAGCTGAATACGTAAAAAAACTCCTTAATGATGACGTGGGATTGCATCGTAGTGTTTCTGCGGTGCCAGTAAGAATCGACCAAATTGCGAAAGACGTCGGTAACAATTCCTGTGCGGCAGTTTATAGACCTGAATATGCAGAACAGCCAAAGAGGGAAATTTCGGAGACCGCAGAGAAATTACACCCCAGGGAAGTAAATAATAACATGGAGGGAGGAGGGCCTGAAGGATGGAGTAGCTTTCTCTACTAAAGTAGTCATTCCCAAAATAACTTGTTTCTCCAATACCAAAACTATATTTAGTTAAGATTTTACAAATTAAAATCTTAATAATCATGAAAAAGAGAAATAAAAATATCGTTGATAGTGTTAAATACTAACATGGCTATTTAACTTAATGGCACCGCACATGCCGATAAATCCTAAGGGATCCCTCCCCCTTTCTCCCTAGTGGGATAAACACGGTTTGTCACATTGAGAGAACACTCTATAGTGCAGGAATAATCAGAACATATTGTTGGATCCAATTTTCTATCATTTACTTTTTGATGTCAAACAAAAGTAAAGCTCAGTACACAATTTAGTCATGGGTGGAAGGAGAATTAGCCATATAATGTGAACTACTTTTGGAGGTAGAAGTTGAGGGAAATGCAGCTTGCATTAATTCACATTGTTCGCTGCCCTTACTGATGCGATGAAAGGATTTTGATTTTCATTATTATGTACTTTGCATGTTGCTTGTATTAAATCAATGGGCTACTTACCTCCTTGTTTTTCCTGCAGCTGATCTAAAAGGCTTTTTGAAAGAAAACTGAACTGGCGCAGACAAAGACTGATTCTTCATCCATCTGACATGTCACGCCAACAAATGGGGTTTTGTGCACTCTGTCAGTGTCTTAATCAGAGCGTCACGCCAGCCCGCAGCACCTTCCCGGCTCCGAGACCTCTTCCAGCACTTAATCCTTCAACTTGTGTACCTTGTACAGACATTCAGATGAGGCCGATAATACCAGAGATTTACATGTTTCTGTCACCGCCTGGATTTGTCACACATCACAACCCGGCAGCCTCCCGCCCCGGCCCGGGGAGCTGCTGGTTGGGGAAGGGGAGGGAGCAGCTTTGGTTTGCTCTGGCCGGGGCGTTTTGCTCGGACGAAGCACCTCGCCGGGTGGGTTTCCCATGCTGGCGGCGTGGGCTGTCACACGGGGATGGATGGGGCTCAGCCGGTTAACGGGGAAGGAGGGACCCACGGCTCCCACGCCGGGAAGGAAAGCAAGCTGCAATCCCCCATCCCCTCGGCCCCTGCCTGCGCGGGACCCGGGAGCTGGGAAGGGCGGCGCAGGGCCGGCGCTGGGCTTGAGGAGGGATGTTTGTGCCAGTGCTGACCCCCCTGGAGCCCAGGGGGTCCCCGGGCCCCCCTGCCCCCGGGCTCTGCTCCACTTCACCCGGGGGGCAGCACCCCAATGCGCCTCCAAACACGGGGAGGGTTGGGGAACGCGTGAAACTAATCCAGAGCTGGAGAGAATGCACCTTTGGGACACCCTTCGGACACCCCCCGGGTATCTCCTGGGTTGCACTCGGTGACCCCGCTCGTTAGCCCACCGCAGCGCTCTGCTCCCGGGGATGAGCACCCAGGTCCCCGCTTGCTGCAGCCGGGCTGGTGGCACGGGCGTGGGGCAGTGTCAGGAGCACCCCCGGGTTCATTAGGCCAGGCTCACCTTCGAGCCTCAGTGGAGACAAGCCCTTGGCCGAGTTTCCAACAGAGCTCTGTCAAAGTCTCTTTCTTTCTTCCTTCAGGAACAAACGCTTCCACCCACAACCTGGCATCCCCTGCCCCGCTTCCCTCGCTGGCCCCGAGAGAGGGGCTGGGCTTTCCTCCTGCACGGGGACTTGACAAAACCAGGGCTAATTCACACCGGTCACTGAAACGCTCACATCTGCCAGGAACTGCACCAGCAGATTTTATTTACAGCAACTTGATCTCACTTCTAACAAACCCACTGCTAACGGCACTCCACGGCGTTTCCATAGCAGAGCTGCCCTGAAGGCCCCTGGGCTGGTAGCGCCTGCAGCAGAGGAGTGCCAGAAGAACGCTGCGGCGCTTGTCCTTACTCGTTGCAGTGCAGCAGAGTTCTGTCGAGTGGCTGTCTGTGTAATTCAATAGCACTGCCAAAAGAGCCAGCACAACCAAACGCGAATGACTGCTGCAATTCTTCAAGGAAGTAAATCATAAACCCTTCGCAGCAGAGCAGATTTTTTTTAGACCAGAGGCTGGCCTTTGCACACCCCCAGGAACAGCTGCCTGCCCGCCCGTGCTCGCCCTCGGTGTGCCGCCCCGGCGCCAGGGTCGTCTCTCCCTGGAAACTGCCTCTCAGCAGAGATGAGCACACGTGGCGCCGGCGCTGGAGCCGTGCACAGCACCCTTTCACCCGCCCCACAGCCCATCTAGGAGACCCACGCCACAGCAAAGCCCCCATGCCACAGCAAAGCCCCCACGCCACCCTCCCAGGGCTGCTGCCCCCCGTCACACACGGGCACCCCCTGGGCACGGCTCCCCAGGCCGTGGCACCCGGACTCCTTTGGCTGAGGGGCACCGCACACCTTGGCGCTGGAAAGCCGGGACCACCACGAGCGCACGGCGGGCGAAGCCCATTCGGTGCGTGCCGTTGCTGGCAGCATGCCCGCTGCCCGCCACGCTGAGGTGCAGGCAAAGCCCCTCAGAGAGGGGATGTGACTGTCCTGGCTGCAAATTCAGAGTCTGCAAGCCCATTCACGCTTTGCAGGGACGTACATTAGCTAATATCCTTTCTGTGTGCATATCTTGTTGAGAAAACGGAATTTAAACTCTTGTTGATATTCATTTTTGCTGTAAAAATAAACAGAATAGCCACTGCACGTCCAGAGCAGCTGAACAGTGCTGCATGCCCACAGCCCGGGTTACAGCCTGCCGCCACTGCTGAACCCGAGTTTAGCCTGATGCTCCCAGCTTTCTGAGGAGTTCTGGTTGCCCCTCACATTTTGCTCCGTTTTCTCTACAGTTGTAAGGTCAGTGAAGATTCATTTCCATCTGTTTGGAAATTAAACTGTGGAAATAATTAGAAGTCGGCAGCTACAGTAGCAACCTGCAAATACTTCAAAGACGCCAGAAGCAAAGGCCAGGTGCTGGTCTAAGTTACATCAGCAGAAATAAGAAATCATTCGTGCAGAGGAGCAGCCCGGCTTGGCTTCCAGCGTTGTCTCTGCGCTCACGCAGACGAACGGGACGTGCCCAGGGGCTCGCGGGCACACGCAGCCAGCCAGGGGCTTCCAGCCACCGTCGTTCTGCCCACCCTCTTGCTCGTGGCAAATCCCAGATTGCTTTTACACGGCGTTTAACTGTTGTGATGATCGCGCCTTTTCAGGTACGCTTCTTCTTTTCAGACTTGGATTTTTTGGTATTTTGGAAAAGGGAAAGGGAAAGGGAAAAAGGAAGGAGAAGGAAAAGGAGGAAAGGGAAAGGGAAAAGGAAAGGGAAAGGAGAAAATGGGCTAGGGACAAGCTTTAAACCTAGCGATCTCAGACTCTGCTGCTGGGACAGGACCCTGAAGCCGCACACCGTGCTCTGAGCGCTGTGGGGGCATCTCGCGCTGGGGGTCCCAGGCTGCCGAGGGGGTACCGCTCACTGGGTTTTCCTGGCACCACCGGGGAAACTGCTTCTGGTCCAACAGAGCCAGAAATTGTGACACGAAGGGTTTTTTGGCAAAACAGAGGTGAAGCCAGTTCTCTCCCTGTCCCTAAATGCCATTTGGATCAACCTGAAACATTCTGTTCAGCCAAAAATAAAAGGCGGTGTTTGGTGCCAGGCTATGCATTTTTCCTGCCTGACCATCGCAGAGGAATCCCGGCTCAGAGTTCTTATGTTTCAGAAGCCTGACTGTAAAATCCACCATCTCCCATTTCAAAGCGCTTCTCAGATTTGACCTGGGCTTAGGAATAGTTTCAGTCCCCTTCCCCCAGCTCAGCCTGGTTTGGCGATGCTCCCACCCAGCAGAGTCCTGGCCATCCCGCAGGGCCACAGGGAGATGTGGCCACCGACCACGGGGGGTTTGCTTGGGGGCACGGGGCCTCTCTCCCCCACTAGCACGTGTCTGCATGCTCCAACAGCCATTCCAGTCCTCCTGGAAAAAATCCCAACAGATTCGTAAACGTTAAATTAAGCGCCGAGAGTTCAAGAAGCGCCAGGGAAAATGTCACCTTGAGGTAGCCCAACGCGAGGGTGTGGCATCCATGTAGGACTCGCACCTCCGAGTGTGGATTGCCAGGTCGGATGGGCACAGACATCCCCCGGGAATGGGAAAATAAAACACCAGGGGGAAAAAATCCTCACAGCTGAGCACATCGGCCATGTTTTGCAGCACTTTAAATAAGATTCCGGGCGCTTGGTAGAGAAAACAGCCCTCCGGAGGGAACACATTTAACTCAGCTTTTATTTCCTTTACAAGAATCCCACCAAACTACCCGTTAGGGCCCCGCTTTGCCCATCCTGTGTCCCACCAGCCTTTCAGCATCTCCTGGACCATTGTCTCCCGAAACGTGGACACACAGCCAGCTCTGCGCCCCACACAATGCTGAAACCGCGCTGCTCTTTGTCCGACTTCCAGTTTGTCTGGCATCTGACATTAGCATTGCTAAGTACCGAATTGCCGAGGGCTTACTGGTTCTGATATTGTACCACCACATCAGTCATCCCGACCAGCAGCCAAAAAAACTAACAGGGAAAGCCAAGAGGGGCGAAAGACTTCATAGCCAATGGGATGCTGCCCGGAGAAATAAAATATGCTAATTCAAAGGCTTCAGAAAGACGAACGCTAAGAAAAAAATATTCTGTAGAGGATAAGATATAAAGTAGAAGATTTCAGCCTTATCCCAGCCTGACTCCCAAATGCCAGAGTGTCAGCAGTGCAGACTTTGCGCTGGGTACAATAAAAAAGTTATAATTCACGGCAGAATAAAGCGTAGCATCTATTCTGTGCAACTGTAATGCTTACATATAATCACTCCAACACATATTTTGAAGTACATTATGCAATACATAAAAAATAATGATTTTGAGACAAATTAAGCCATAACAGCCTCAAATCAGTTTGCCTACACAGTTAATATGTTGATTAATGTCCTGTTAGGACTGAGACACTCATTTTTATCTCGTTATTCAACTCAGTGTTTTCCCATAGCTATTGAATAAAAATGTAATTATTGCTCTAAATTATCATAGAATCATCGAATGGTTTGGGTTGGAAGGGACCTTAAAGATCATCCAGATCCAACCCCCCTGCCATGGGCAGGGACACCTTCCACTAGACCAGGTTGCTCAAAGCCCCGTCCAACCTGGCCTTGAACACTGCCAGGGATGGGGCATCCACAACTCCTCTGGGCAACCCGTGCCAGTGCCTCACCACCCTCACAGTGAAGAATTTCTTCCCAATATCTAACCTAAATCTCCCCTCTTTCAGTTTAAAACTGTTACCCCTTGTCCTGTCACTACACGCCGTTGTAGAAAGTCCCTCCCCATCTTTCCTGTAGGCCCCTTTAGGTACTGGAAGGCTGCTATAAGGTCTCCCCGGAGCCTTCTCTTCTCCAGGCTGAACAACCCCAACTCTCTCAGCCTGTCTTCATAGGAGAGGTGCTCCAGCCCTCTGATCGTCTTCGTGGCCTCTTCTGGGCTCGCTCCAACAGGTCCATGTCCTTCTTATGTTGGGGCCCCCAGAGCTGGACACAGTACTCCAGGTGGGGTCTCACAAGAGCAGAGTAGAGGGGGAGAATCCCCTCCCTCAACCTGCTGGCCACACTTCTTTTGATGCAGCCCAGGGTATGGTTGGCTTTCTGGGCTGCGAGCGCACATTGCCAGGTCATGTTGAGCTTCTTGTCAACCAACACCCCCAAGTCCTTCTCCGCAGGGCTGCTCTCAATCCATTCTCCGCCCAGCCTGTATTTGTGCTTGGGATTGCCCTGACCCATGTGCAGGACCTTGCACTTGCTCTTGTTGAACTTCATGAGGTTGTCACGGGCCCACCTCTCACGCCTGTCAGGGTCCCTCTGGATGGCATCCCTTCCCTCCAGCGTGTCCACCGCACCACACAGCTTGGTGTCATCGGCAGACTTGCTGAGGGTGCACTCAATCCCACTGTCCATGTCACCGACAAGGATGTCAAACAGCGCTGGTCCCAGTACTGACCCCTGAGGAACGCCACTCATCACTGCTCTCCACTCCGACATGGAGCCATTGACCGCAACTCTTTGAGTGCGACCATCCAGCCAATTCCTTATCCACCGAGTGCTCCATCTGTCAAATCCATGTCTCTCCAATTCAGAGACAAAGATGTCGTGCGGGACAGTGTCAAATGCTTTGCACAAGTCCAGGTAGATGACGTCCGTTGCTCTTCCCTTTTCCACCAACACTGTAACCCCATTGTAGAAGGCCACCAAATTTGTCAGGCACGATTTGCCCTTAGTGAAGCCATGTTGGCTGTCACCAATCACCTCATTTGCCATGTGCCTTAGCATAGTTTCCAGGAGGATCTGCTCCATGCTTTTGCTGGGCACAGAGGTGAGACTGACCGGCCTGTAGTTCCCCGGGTCTTCCTTTTTTCCTTTTTTAAAAATGGGGGTTATGTTTCCCCTTTTCCAGCCAGTGGGAACTTCACCGGACTGCCATGACTTCTCAAATATGATGGATAGTGGCTTAGCAACTTTATCCACCAGTTCCCTCAGGACCATCATTAGGTTATTATTAACTTTCACATGGTGTTTCTTGATAAACTGCAGCACAAACTGCTGGGCTGCTGGTGGTGAGGAGACAGGAATAAAAAATACTTAAATAAATAGAACTGTTTATTAGCACGACTTTTCACATTAGTAGTACAAAAACAGTCGGCTCTGCAAATAAAAAGTGGGCATGTCCCCTTGGGGGACATGGCAGCAACCCTCCCCGGCATCTCCCCCCCGTGCCGGTACCCCGGGCCAAATGCCGAAGGCTTGGGCCAGCGAGGCTTTCGGCCAAGGCACAGGACAGATGGACGGACTTTGCTGCTGCTCCTGTCCCTTGCTCCAGACGTCCTGAGCAATTCGTTACCTTCTCCATGCCCCAGTTCTTCTTCTGTAAGCGCAGGTCGTACGCACTTATCCCTGGTTTTATTTTCTTTATTCACTGAAATTGTAATTGGGCTCTAAAATATAGAATTGTTATTCAGAAAGAATAGTTATCAATATTAAAAATAACATGGTTGTCTGTTTCAAGATTCATTATATTCTTAGAGTTGCCAAAGTGCAATTTAATTGCTAAGTCGAGAGGTAGAAACCCTTGAAAACAAAATGAAAGAAAATCTTTTTTAGCATTTAAATTTTGTATGGAAGCAAAGCTAAGGTGTTTTCAGTTTTTTGATTGATTCTAAAATATTTTTTCAGGGTTTTTTTATTTAATCAGACAAAGTAAAATGAAAAAAAAAAAAATATCGACCCTGGTTCTTTTTGATGTCTCACTCCAGACAGATTTTTTTAATAAAGAATTGCACGAAGAGTGTGGATTCCAACCCACCTGCAGGAGCATCTTTGTCCGGATGCTCATCTAAAGGAACGTAAAAAAGGGAAAAAAATTATATTCCCCAAAGAGAAGTGTACCCACTGGGGGACCTAAACTCTTCAAGAACTTCCCAGGTGTCCTGACCATTCCCGACATTATCCTGCCTGGCCTCTCTGCTGGAGGCTTTCCAGGGCGCAGGGCATCCCCAGCGCGCCCCGTGCAGCGGAGGGGAGAGCGGGGGGTACCCAGCGCCCCGTCCCACCGCCACTCAGGGCTGAACCCCTGGGCAGGGACCTGCCGGCTGCCCGGCCGCACTCCCACCCTGGCGCTGGGCTGGGACCAGCACTCCCCAGCCCGGCACCGGCACCGGCACCGGCACTGGCACCGGCACCGGCACCGGCAGGGAAGAAGCAGCCCTGCAAACTGACGCCTGCCTCTCATCCCCGTGAAGGAAGAGACGTGGGTGCACAGCCGTTGTGGAGGAGGTATGAGGGATGCTTATCTTGATTGAGAAAGGTTAATTACATGTGAAATGAGATTGGGATTCAGACTATGTTTGCTCTAGATTTTGTGTAATGTTATATCAACATTGGGATTCGCTGTTATTCTATTAACAAAATAAATTCATTTTGTTTGGTTTCATTTTACTGTTGTTTTAATCCCACTGAACATTTATACTGTTATTTAATTTTACTAAACATGTGTGGATAGTAAAATACCTACAGAATTAAACTACCCAAGGATATTAAAGTGATCCAGTTCTCATAGAGATTTGATCTGCTAATTAGCCACACCAATTTTATGGATCATTGCAGCGCACTTAAAATGTATTGTTATATGTTCATAATCTTTTCTTAATGAGCTTTTATTGAGAGCACAGGCCAGCCTCGGTGCAATGTTCAACAGAGGGGTTTTTTCAAACCCCGTGTGCCTGTGCCTGGTTAATCACAGTGCAACACTGCAACAGAAACTGCCGGTGAAGGGTTATTAAAATGCAACCTTGCATGAGGCACGCTGGGTGATTTGGGGTCGGCGGAGCGGGGATGGGGGGTCCCCCGGCCCTCGGGGCGAAGGGGGCGGCTCAGCCAGGGCAGAGGGGCAGCACCCCCAGAGCTGCGCAGGTCCCAGAGCAGCCCCACTGCGTGCCGTGCTTACAGGAGGGAGAAAAACACATGTAAATCCAGCAAAACACGAGCACCTGGGAAGAACCAGAACTCAGGCCCCTTCTCGCCATCCCAGCCCAGCACGGGAGCACAGCCCCGGGGCCAGCTCACAGCAGCTGCAGGATACGGCCCCTCCTGGGCTCTGAGCATCCCTCCTCGGTCTGCGTCGGGGCCCCGCAGCACCCCAGATGGAGGAAATTCTCCAAAAATGGAGTGAATCCACGTGCTAACCTGCTTAGGCTTAGTCCTGCAGCTCTGAAGCCATCCGTACATGGCGGGATGGCTGGGACTCGCAGGAGAGCCGGGGATGCTTTCACCCATGGGTGGGTGTGCTCTGAGGACCATGGATGCACACACCAGGGCTTGGGCCCCTCTCCGTGGTCAGGTCCCTCAGCCGTCAGCAGCGGAGCAAAAATCCAGCACCAGCCCCTCAGCAGGAAGAACTGAAACCAAATTTAACCTTTGTTTCCACCAAGTGTTATCTTTGGCCTAAATATGCATGAATTAGATTTAGGAGGATGCTGAAGGTTTGTCGTCCCTCACTAAGGAGGAAGCTGAATGAATGGGGTGTTCCAGCACCAGCGGGTTAATTTTTGGCCGGCACAAGTCGCAGCTCCCCCATCCTGGAGCCATCCGGGCGGTGGGCCGTGGCCCATGGGGTGTCTGACCCCGCTTTGGGCGCCCAACACCTTTGTGCAGCCCCAGACGGCGCTGAGCACTTTCGGAGCATCTTTCGGTGACATTACAGAGGCGTCTCCAGCACCCAGCATGTGGCGTTCCCCTCCCTGGCTCCCTGCCACACTCTGTGCTTCTGACCACTCTAATTAGTGAGGGGCAAAGTGCGCTTTTGGGGGGACCCAGCCCCCAGGTCTGCGTGGCCGTGGGGCCACTCGTGGCATCAACTTTCTTCCCATGGTCCCGGCAGCGCCTGGCTGCGGCCATGCCGGCAGTGCCGCAAGAACACCCTCCTGCACTGCAGCACAGCCCCGCTGCCCACAGGCAGCATGCCTCCATGCCCGCACATCTGCACGTCCCGCACACCTGCACACCCGCACACACCGGCATGCCGGCATGCTCGCATGCCCGAGGGCAGGGTGGGCTTTGGGAGCCAGGCTCCGGTGGGCGCTGAAGCACCGTGTCAGCTCCCGTTATCTCCAGCCCGGTGTGGCCACGGCTAATCCCTCCTGCCTACACGTGGGGTCACTGGAATTGGAGATCATTTCCTAGAAACCAGAGGTAATTGGGTCATTTTTTGACACACGGGGTTCTGAGCAAATGTAGGGATCCCTGAGAAGCCAAGGAAAGCGTCCCCAGTCCAAGGAATGGCTGATGTGTCCTGTGAATATGTTGCCCGCGGGTCTGCCTAGTTTGGGTGGTCTCTAGCTTTCCTCCATGGTGGCAGGGACGGGGGAGAGTGGTGTCCCAGCAGCAGAGGCGGTGGCACACGCCAGTCCTGGGTCCACGGCGATGCCCAGGGCTGAGCTTTGCGCCGGGGTGGACACAGCTCCGGCACGGCCGCCCCGGCGATGCGAGGATGAGGGAGAGCTTGCGACGGCGTCGGGGCAAGCGCAACCACAGCTGCTCCTGGGGGTCCCAGCCGTCCCACCCCTGCCCCAGCCCTGGGGGCTTCTGCAGTCCTTGTCCCCATTGCCGTTGAGGGGTTGCTACTTAATTAATTAGAGACGAAAGAATCGAGAGCTGAGGAGTGAAACGTAGATCATGGAGTGTGCTGTTCGGCGCTGGCACGGGCTCATTTAACAATTCAAGGGTCACTACCTGCAAAAGTGAGGACACAGCTTACAAGTGCGCGGATCCAGCCAGTTACAATGTGCGCATCGGGATAATGAACTTAAAACAATCGTAATTAGCAGGCCGAGACAAAGGATTAAAATTAAAAATGAATGGTGCGGCGCGTGCAGCTTGCTTGTAAAACAGCACCGAGCCAACTTAATCCATTTTAATTCGGCGCGGGACCGGCGGTGCGAGCGCGGCGGCGCGGGGTCGGGTTCAGCTGCTGGGGAGGCGCGATACATCCGCCGGCCGCGGTCCTCCCCGCGCGATAACGCCCGGGACGCCTCTGGGGAAGGCGCCCGCCGCCGGGCCTCCCCGGGGAGCGGGTGTCAGCCGTGTCCATCAGATGCCGGGGTGGCGGAGGGGCGCGGGGGGGGGAGCGGGGCTCCCCGCTATTGTGCCGCAGTTGTCATTGACTGATCAGGCCTTTTAAGCGCGCTTTCAGAGTCAATGAAACCACCTGAATAGATGAAAGGCAGACAGCTCCTGACAAACAAGGGGCTGCGGAATATTCATTGTGCATCTGCGAGGGAAAGATTAATGTATTAGAAATTAAAATGGGCCCGGGACGTATGATCTTGCTCTAACACTTGGCCAGACCTGTGTCACCCACCCCGAGTGCCTGAAGTCGGCAGACAATCCTGCCAAGGTAGCGGGGAATCATTAAGCATCCGGCTATTGTGCGCGGTGAATAATAAAACTTTCCCCCTATTCTTTGCCCTGAGCTGACAATGAATAATTCCGGAGCTATTTGCAATGTTAACAGCACCTATCTTGCCCATCCATTCCTTTACGATAAGGATGGAAATATGCATTTCAACAGTCTGCACAGATAGTGATTCACAGGCGCTTCAAAGGACACCTGCCACTCAAGTGAAGGGCTGTCAGTCTCCCACCGCTGACGCTGCCAGGAAAATGGTGAAAAAGATTATCTGCACTTTATTTCTTTTTTCCTCCGATTATAACACTGTTACATTTGCCATCAACTGACAAGTGATTTACACTCGCAACTGTAATGTGTTTAAGCTAGAAAAAGCTATTCTCTTAGGCAGCCCTTATTCTTTCAAGGTTTACAACTGTATCAAATATACTATCGCAAATGTGATCTCGACCATACAGAATGCCATTATGGGAGATATTAGAAGCGTTTAATCTGTTTGCTAACATAAAGGTGACATTGATAAAGCTCTATCTTTGACGTCAGGACCCAGCCAGCTCAGTCTATTTTTAAAAACCAGCAGGGCAGCGGCAGTTCTTAGGGGTGTGCCTGGAGGGCCTCCAAACTTCCCCACACCAAGCCCTGGGAATGGATGCCGCTCGCTGGGACTCTTTTTTTCTGGCAGAGGGGTGAGTCTGGAGCGTGTCACCACGGGCTCCTGCAAGCAAGCAGGTGGAAGAACAACTGAGGGTCTGCGTTGGCTCTGAGCATCCCTGTTAAACTGGAAGATGCGTCCTGGCGCAGCGATCTCAGGACAAGGCTGTAAGCCCCTCCGGTGGGCGAGCTCCCAGCGGTGGGCACTTCTCGTGGACAAACACCTAGGCACCAAACGGCCCATGGTTCTCCCGGGAGCGAGGTGCCCCACGGCTCTGCCCTGCAGGCAGAGGTGTCGGAGTCGTCCCTACCGTCCCACTTGTGCCCCGGGAGCCCCCGGGCAGTGGGCGAGCTTTCAGGCACATACCCTTGGGCAGGGCCAAAAGCAGAGGCAGACGGTCCCCGAGTCCTGCTCCTGCACCCCGGGTCTGGCCGTGAGGGCAACGCCTGCATGGGGAACGGGCAGAGCTGCGGGGATGGGTATTCACACGGGCTCAGCTGCAGGAGCCCCAGCACCACCATTCCTGCGGGACCCGGCCTCACCCCCCAGCCCCTTTATCCAAAAAGCAGCCGGAGGGATCAGCCCTGACACCCAGCACAGCCGATCCCTGCGGCGATACCTGCCTGGCTAGCCGAGGGGCAGAAAGGGAGAGCAAGCGGTGAAACGGTACGGGAAGGTGTGGAACCCCCCAAAGGCTTCAGCACAACCTGGGTAACGACGACGTGCATCTCGCGCCTCAGTCAGCTCTCAGAAATGTCAATGAGGTGAGTCGGGCTGTGGCACTTAGCGGTAGCTCATACTCGGGACGAGGTTTTTGTTCAGAGGTGACAACGCATGCACTGCTGCTCCCCTTCTGCACCCTCCGTTGTGCGCCTCACTGAGCAGCCCCACGCCGCCACAGTCCCGGGCTCCCCTCCCCGCAGCCTTCGCGCCCCGGGGCCACAGCAGGACGGCAAAGCCGTCCCCGTCACCCCAAGGACGGACGCGGGGACAGCCACGGGGTCGCTGCCCAGCCGCGTGCTCTCATGGAGGCTAAATGCAGTTAAACACTACTATTGCAGAGGGTGCGTCTGTAGAACAGCTACAGCCCTTCAAATACACACGCATATTTGTATCTATATATTTATATATTTATAAAATAATCTTCCTTCCCAAGCATTGGCAGCCAGCCGGTTGGTACCCTGCCCCTTCGCCCCCGGCCCAGGCAGCCTGAAGGCAGCTCTCCCCGGCGGAGCCTGCCTGGGATTCCTCCACCTCGGAGACGCGCAGCTCGCCGGGCAGCCATGGGCCCTTCCAGCAGTTCAGCAGCTGCTCTTGCTCCGCTCTGGGTTCTCCCAGGGAAAAAAGCAAACAAGCAAAAAACCCCACCACTCTGTTCACATTTATCTTAAATATTTTCCAGATTATTTGCTTCGAATTATTCCTCCACAATCTTCCTATTGTGGCGTTCAAGTGGACTCCCCAAGCAGCGAGGCTCCACTTCATGAATGTTCACTTTCTTTCGGCACCAGTCGGCAGAAATACCGGGGAGTGACTCAGAGCTGCTGCGGCTGCGCTCAAGTTCTTTCCATCGCAGAAATAATTTTAGTTCGAGAGGAACAAACGCCGATGTGTTGTGCACCCCGTCTGGCACAATTCCCCACCGTGCCCGCGGTGACCAGCCACGCCGAGCGCTGGACGAGGGCGTGGGGACGGGCAGCGCCTGGCCACCAAACCCCCCAAAACCTGCCCTGGTCCGTGTGCTCGCAGCGGGTCCCCGTCGGCAGCGGCAAGGCGGGCGGGAGCCTTGGCATGCAGCCGGCAGTGCCGAGCACGGATGGCTCCTTCGGTGCCGGCACCGAAGCATCGCTAGAGCAGCGCTGAGCACCGTGCCCTGGGCAGGGTCCCGGGTCCCACTGCTTCCACCTGGACGTAGTGGTGAAACTCAGCTGTGGCTGACCAGGACCCACAAACCCAGGGATAATGAAACACGGATTAATTAACAACCTAGTGTGATCCCAGCAAATGGAACAATTTGGAAACGGGCTCCTACAAGACCCCTGCAGCTTGCAAGAGCTGAAGCTGCGCACGAGCCGTGCCGGTGCCCCCGGGAGCCCTGCCAGGGCTGCTGGAGGCAGGGCCGGGGCTGGAGCTGGTGCGGGGCCACCCAGCATGTCCCCGCAGACCGCTCCTCTCTGCAAGAGGCACCATCCTCCTGCAAGACCCAGATGACTCCTGTGCCGGACAAAGCGGGCATTTTCTGCCTCGCTCTGCCGCACGGCACTGTTGACAATGCCAATGCTGGAAATACTGACTCACAGGGTTTCATTTGCAGGCGACGTTCGTGCCTCGCTGCCTGCGCTGGGTGCTGGGGTCCCCCACCAGCAGCCCCCCGTCTTCTCCAAGCGCACCCCGGCCACAGCCAAGCCCCAGTGAACATCCTGCCTTTTTCCAACAGCTCCACATACGGATTTTCCCAAGTTTCCTGACTGTCAAATCCGACCCTCCCCATCACTAATGCAGGGCTGCTGCCTGCCCTCTGGCACCTTGTTTCTGTAATTAAGTCTGTTCTCCATTTTGCCACACAAAGTGGTAAGCATCTCATTTTGTAGAGCCAGCTGAAGCAGAGAGAAGATCAAATTTAGCCACTAGTGACTCCCTCGTGAATGTATGGCCGCTTCGTGGTTTACACAGTAAACTTGTGAAGTCAAATCAGGGGAGGGGAAATACTCTGAAAGGAAGAACAGGCATGCTCTTTGCAAACAGGCAACAACAAAATCCTCACTGCAGTCAGCAGGTTGCTTTCTGGCTGATGACAAGGCAAAAATGCGGGTGACAGCAGCGATAGCATCGGTGGCAGTGGCACGAGCAGCTAGATGACACAGTTTTTCTCGTGCTGGCTATTGGCTACCTGGTGGTGGGGCTCTGAGCCCCAGCCGGGATTTACACCCTGCACACGATTTCCATGAGCCTCCCAAGGTCATTTACGTTTGCGATGGGCAGGGCAGAGTCACCCTCCGAGCAGAACAAAGATGTTTTTAAAATGCCATTGCTCAGGGGAAAAACGCCAACGTGGGAGAGAGGGAGTGGGAGAGGATCTCCTGAGCTGGAGGATGCAGCAAGACAGGGTGGAAATCTCTCCCGGGAGAAAGATGCTAATGCCAGCCTGACTCCCTTCCCTCCTGCACCTCGGTTTTAGGATGCGCTGGGAATATATTTGCTATTAAATGGTCTCATGCAGTTTGCAGCAGGCTGTTCTCCTTGCTGATGGTAGTTATTTCTAACGTAGCCAAGTGGACTGAAGGGGAACTATTAAAATATTAAAAAGCCAGTGAAAGCACAGTGTCTGCTACATGTTTTTTAAAAGTAGAGCACAAGCCAACCCTCAAACTTGCAATCTATCTGCAAGCAACATCTGCACTGGAATCGGAGCACACTCGTGCGCGTTGCAGGGATGCGGGATCAGGGTCATGCTTGCAGGGATGGTAAATGACACCTTAGCGTTTCATTTTTATTCTCTCTCAGTGACTCCCATATAAAATTTGCTCAGAGTAAAAGTCAGAGCCAAAGTTTTATGGCTACGAACGCTGCAAACTTGACCTCATACCTGAAGAATCATGCAGCGGTCCTTCTGCTTTGTACATTGCCAGTAGTAAAGATTTGAGAATCAGGACCGGGCAACTTCGTTGCTAATTCATGAGAGGGAAGGAAATGCAATTTACTCTCCTCCATCACAGCCAGATTTTGCTTTCGTGGTTCCAGTCCGTGAGCGATGACTCATTTCTCTGCCGAAGTCGGCACGTAGGGAATGTCACGGCAATTTCTGCGACCCCGTGCCAGAGGGACAGTGCGGATCCGGGGCGAGCATCCCTGCTCCCAGCTGGGGGAAGGGGGAGCGGGAGTGGACCCAGCGCAGCTCCCACTTGCGTGGCCGAAGATGAGAAGCATCCTGGGATCCAAAGCAGGATTGGCACCGGGTGCCAGGAATTTCTTCTTCGTGTCTCTTTTCCGAGTATTCCTCAGTTTAACAGGAAACCTCAGCGCTCTCTGTGTTAGATATCTTACACTTGTCTCTAGCTTGGGGTTTTGATTTAGATTCTCAGTTTTTCCCAGAGAAGTTCCTGGAACATTTTCATTTTTTTCAGCGCTAAAGCTGAACACAGAGAGCAGTGTAGGACCAAAGGCCTCAGGACAACTGAGGAACATTGTTCCGAATGTCCCAAAACTACTCTTCCTGGAGTCCTCTGGGAAATCAGTGTCTAACGTGCGAGTTTTCCCAGAACCAGGTCACACTCCTGCTCCACAAGAAGTATTTCAAGCTGTGTGAGTGACCAGAGTTGTGAAAACACTTTGTATTTTTATTTTTGTTATCACATTGATGGAAGTCCTGGCAGAAGGGGTGTCATTGCCTGGCTACGTCCCAGCACCCCGGGGTGCGCGTTCCCCTCCCTCCTATTTCTGCGTGTGGTTCCCTCTGGTTTGGAGCCCAAGAAGCCGAAGCGGATCGCTCTCCCTGCCAACGCCATCCCTCCTCTCTGCGGCAGAGGCACATCCATGATCAGCACCAGGGCAGTCGCTCGGCAGGCACAGCTCTGCTCTGACCCCTTGCAGCAGGGACTGTAGTTCGTTGCAAATGCTGCATAAAATTTCTGTGATGCCAAAATTTCGTTTTTCCTGAAGTTGAATTGCCCAGTTGTCTTGCGTGGAGACAAGGTGTGAAAGTCTTACTTTCAAAATACCGCATTTTTCAAAACAGTTAATTTTTATCCTGTGGGATGAGAGGGTTGAATTTTCTGCTGGAAGTGGTATTTTGAAACAACTTTTTTATCTTTGAAAATTCTCAGTGAAATATGGAAACAATAACAGCCTAGACTTTTGTGTTTCTGCGGCTTTGGCAAGTAACAAGCACGTAGGCACGCCGCCCCCGTTCACCAGCCGCAGCCTGTGCCATGCCTGCCGCCGGCGCATCTCCAGCCCCGCGCTTCCCTGCAGCGCTTTCCTTCAGCGGGAACAGGTTCTCACCACGGAGAAGTCTGCTGTGTGGCATGAGGCACCTGCATTGTGTTTCTGACAGCGAGAACGTGGAGTGGCATTGCTAAACCAAAAAATCTGAAGATGCAAAAAGCTGCTGGTTTCTTCCTTCCCTTCTTCCTTCCTTCTTCCTTCTTCTTCCTTCCTTCCTTCCTTCCTTCCAAAACCAGCATCCCGGCGCAGCCACTTTTTCAGCAGATCAGCTTGAAACTGGTTTTAACTTCGTTCTGCAGCAGCGGATGGTTCCTCATGCAAGCGAGTGAAGCCGGCACGAGGGCCGGGATGCAGAGGTTCCCGTGCTCCCAGCCGTTCCATCTCCAGCCTCAGAGCTTACCCGCTCTCTTAGTTAGGACCGTAGGTTTGTTCTGGCCCCTCTTTTTTGGGAACGGTGCCCTGTAATTGTCACTGCGGAGTTTAACTGGCTGGATGAGGCCCCATCGATAAAAGGCTGCGTTGTTGGGTCGCCTGGATCTTGTTTCTGTGTCCCTCCCACAAAGCGGCGTATAATCAGTCCCGTTATGCGGCAGAACTGAAAGGGAAGAAGCTATGAATCAGGGTGGAGCCCTGCCGACGGATGCGAATAAAGTGGATTTTGTTCGAGGAGGCGATATTTTTAAGACCATCTCTTTGACCTGTAAACAGAGGTCATGGTCCCCGTGCAGAGCCGGGTTTTTGCAGACCCCTTCCCCAGCCGGGTCGCTGTGGGACGTGGGAGGTTTCTTGCATCCGCCGGCGGCTCTCCCGCCGCCCCCGGCACGGGTCCCTGCCGATGCTGCGCCGGACCGGCGTCTGCGGCCGAGCCTTGGCAGCGTCTGGTTGTATACAAACGTTTAGAGCAACATGTGTTGTAGGTTACGAAAACACGCAAGGATCCCCTTTCCAGCCGATTTATTCCCCTGGATGAGGGTGGAAAGCGATCTGTTTTATGTCGGTAGGTCTTAAGCTTAATAGAAGAGTGAATTCAGCCTCCGTCCCACTAAATTATCTGGCGAGGGCTGAACCCTATTTTTCTTTTGAAGAAGAACAAGGGCGCTGAAATAATTTGTGGATCTGGGTTCCTAATATTAAATAATTCTTACCATTTAAAACAGTTTTTGTAGGAAATATTTTATAGTTAGAGAAATAGTTTTTGACATTTTGGGGGGGAAAAGAACAATGGACCGTTTACAGGTCTACACAGTAGATTAATGAATCTAATTGAGTCTGTAGGGAAATGCTTCAGTTTAACTACTGGAACTAATTTATACATTCACTACATCGTAATAAGTCAATTTAAGTTTCTGGAAATAAAACTGGATATCCTGGGTATAGATTTGAACTATAAATTTCTGCAAGAAAGGAGTCTGTGTGTTCATTATACATTGTAAAATTACCATATGGACCTGTCAACACTTCTTAGCACAGCTTTGTAATAATGTCATTTAGTTTAACATTGTAATGTGCCAACTGAATTAATGCGTATGACACAATGAATGCCTCCCAACCGCTGGTTCTGGGGAGGTTTGCAACTTTTAAAAGATGTTTCTTATGCAAAAGAGTTTTGCCTGTATTTGCACAGCTAATATCTGGCCTTTGATCGGGTATTATCAGCATTAATGAGTGTCAAAGAACTGTTCAACTCCCAGCAACTACTTCTGAAGTTTCAGGAAGGGGGATTGGCGCGTTGCAAACGCAACAAAATCCTAATTACCGTTAGCGGGACACAGTGCCGGTGCTCCTCTTGCCAAGCTGCATCCGAAATCACGTATTTTTCCTCTTGCTGTCACTACCGAATTTCTCCTCCCTTCCACTGTTATTTATGGCTCCGCAGCCACGCTGCTGCTCCTCTGTTGGCCACACTGGCTGTATGAAAGACGCCCGTTGTTCTGAATTATTTTGTGCTTGCTACACTTCTCATTCCCCACTTTCTATAACTTGCTCATAATACCCTTTTCATTCATCCAGTCAAAAAATAAAAGTCCTCGGCAGTAAATGGGTTCAGAGATAACGGCAGTGCACTCCCGTTCCCTCCTTCTGACGAGTCACTGGGGGCACTGGTGCTGCTGCCTGCGGGGGAGAGTGCAGAAACGCGTTTCAAACCAGACCCGCGACTTCTTGGCCAGGCCTGTGTCCAGATCACAGCCCCGTTTGGAGGGAAGCAGCCGCCCACCGCGAAGCCGTACCTGCAGGGTTGGGTGCCCGCCGGCGTTCTGGGGGAGGCATACGCATACCGTGGGGCTGCAGCCCCCCGCGGTGCTCCCGCTCCTTGCCCGAGCTGGTGTCCGCTCGCCCGCGTGCATGCACGCTCCCGATCCGGGCAGCGAGGGACAGGGAGGGCACCCGCACCGTGTCCCCGGGGCAGAGCAGACAGCTGAGCCCCCTTGCTGTCTCCCCACTTGCCAGCCAGCCCGCGCTCCCGGGAAGAGCCCCCCAGCTCAGCCCAGCGGGCCGAGGGGTGAGCTCGGCTCTGCGGGGCGGCCCCGGGCTGCGCAGCTCACTCACACGTGGCGGTGGGTGCCGTAAGGGGATTTTCCCCCTGCACAGCCGGGCACGTCTCCCACTCTGCCTGCTGTAGGACACCCCAGGACCGCGCTCGGCTCCTGGAGGCTTGCGAAGAGCAGCAGTCAGCCCCCACGGCGTGAGCCAGCCGGGGCTTACGCAGGACAAACCCGGCACAGGGGAAAATTTCCTATTGTGTCCGAGACCCGAGTCCTGCCTCCAGCCCCGGTAGAGAGTTCCCGTGGCGGGAGTTATAATGGAAACACACACACAGCCCTAATTGCCGAAGCTCCCTGAAGGCTGCAATGAGGCGAGGATTGAAGGGAAACTCCTTTTGCAAATCTGAGGACCGATCCTGCAGCGCTGACCTCTTACTGCCGCTGGAGTGGAGGGGAGTTTCTCCTGAGGATGCTCTACATAAATCAAGCAGCATTTTGCCCTTTGTCCTTTATTTGTCTACTTCTTTTGTTTCATCCCCTCCTCCCTACGTCTATCAGCAGCCTTGCTGAAGTGACACTAGAGATTTCATAAAATATTACGGCATTTGGCTGGATGAGGGGAGGGGAGGTGGGCTGCTACTTAAAGGTGGAAAAAATAAACTTGCTAATCTCCCTGTAATTGGGCTATAGGCATCAAAGTGTGAAAGCTTTCCACTCTCTTCACTTGTGACGGGCACGGCTGCCGTTTGCCTGAGCGGCTCAGCCCCGGCTCCCGGCGCAGTAACAGCATCGCTTACCTGCCAGTGGAGCCGGCCGCCTGGGCTGGCTGCTGGTGTGTACAAGCTGGAGAGATGCTGCCTGATTTCCCTCAGGATGCAGTCTGAAAGACTAGTCGAATAACTAAAAATCCTACCTCAGTGAATTAGCTGAACAGGCTAATCCCCACAAATAGATAGGATTTAGGATTTGATTCTCGGGTTCTTATCCAATTGCACAAATCTGTGTAGACCCAGCCACGCCGGAGCTCCCGAGCCGCGCGAGGAGGTCGCAAAATGCCGGGTAAGCGCTCAACGCCGGCGGCTCTGCACGCGTCAGATGTACCAGAGTGCTCCGGTTCGGAATGAGTGTGGTGAAACATACCCATTTTTGGTAATTAAATATTGTAACTAAGGTTTTGCATCACTAATTACATATTAAAATCCAGTAGTTATTTACATTTCTGCACTCTGATTTCTACTTAAAGCTATAACGGTTAATGTCACTACTTATGCAAACCTGATGGCATCTGCCTATAAAAGGATGATTACAGAAGATTAGCGCCTTACCTATAAATTCATCTCACTAATAAGCAACACGCTCATGATTGAAAGTCAAAGAGACTTTTGAAAGTAGTTAGATGTTTTATTTCCTTTAAAAAAAATTATCTGATGACAATGAAACAAGTGCTTGAGAACAGCGTGTGTGTCAAAAGTACTAGTGCCGTGCGTTCGATAATTCTGGAAAGAGTGATAAATAGCGGATCCTCAATTACATCTTTGCTTTATTCCCCAAGTGACTTATATTTTGGTTGATATACAGTCAATGTGATTGCAGTTGTTTCCCAATGCAAGGAAAATGCCCTTCATGAAAACATTATTAATTACACGGAGCTGTAATTGTGGGGAATGCTGCGGGAGAGGCAGGCGGCTGGCAGGGAAAGAAGCGCCTTCGGTGCCGGCTCCCTCGGCCGGGGCTCCCGCCGCCCGCGCCGGCACTTGCCCTTCCCTGTGGTCGCAGAATCAGATGGCAAAGCGAGAGGCAGCAAGCACCTCCTCAGTGGGGACCAGAGGGGATACGGGGGGGGGCGAAGGATCATACCCAGCGTAAATGGAAGAGGAATGCAGTTCGGGAACCCCCCGTAGTCCTCTCGCCCTGGTAGCTGCGCTAGGATGATAGCCTTGATGGAGAAGCCCCGGTCTCTGCCGGCTTTGAGCCGGTCCACATAAGCCAGTTCTACCCAGGCAGCCCTTTCTCTCCCCAGACGCTTCCCCAGGCAGGCTTTTAATGCGTTCCTCACCCACTGTTTCATCCTCCGCTGTGCCCGGGTGAAACATCTCCCGTGCTGGCAGGAACACACGGCAGCAGAGCTGTTCCACACCTTCATCCCTGGTGGGACAGCCTGGCTGGAGCTCCGGGGGCACAGCCCCTGCCGAAACCCGTTTGGCTCTTTTTGAAAACTCCCGCTCACTGTGTCCACAAAACAGGTTTTTCCATTCACAGTATGGTCCTTGTTTCCCTTTAATAAACCTGTAATTGTACATGCTCACGGATATTTGCTATGCTTCACGCTTTGACATCTCCTGCATGAACCTTATCCAGGTTAAGAGAGGTCACTAGTCAGTAATGATTTCCCAAGAGCCCAAAACCAGAATTTATTTTTTTATTTGGAATATCTTTTATTTAATTAACCACCGAATCAGGCAGACGGTGTTCCCTGCATAACCTACCAGTATAGGAAATATTTCAGTGAATTTCCAACAGGAGAATTTCTCCCTCCCGCAGCGAAGCCACCCGCTGCGCGTCGCGGGCAGTGCCCACAGCACCAGGCTCTGGGCTCCTGCTTCCTTTCCCCCCTCTTTTCCTCTCTCTCTTTTTAATTATGAAAATCAAGGAACCCATAATTCCCATGACAGCTGTGACTACATTCAGACTTAACCATAAACTATGCAGCAAATGCTTGGTTTGTAGAAAATCATGTTCTATAACATATGTTTCTCATTATGGGGTAAATTCGCAAAAGAATAAGGCTCGTTTCTTCTGCAGGTGCAGAGCGAAGCCGCGCATTTCCTGCTACCTGCTTTGCACCTGCAGCCCAGCATTTGGAGGCGCAAGGACTGAGACTCGCTTTTGCAAGGCAACTGGAGGAGCGATTCCTGCCTGTGTCGGCCGTGTCCTTTGCACGCTCACCCCGAGGGGACGTCTGCGTGACAGGCGGTTGGTGGTACTTGCAGTGGTGAATGCACCGCGAGTAAAGCAGCACCATGATTTGTTGGTGACAGAGAAGGTGCTGCACAGGAACGCTGTGGTGGAAACACTGGGGTCAGTGGGAGATGGGGGTTTCTGTGCTTCCCCGGAGCTGACCTGCGCCCGCTCGGCAGGTCCCTGCCCGTGTGAGCCGGCGGCATGGCTGTCTCTGCAAGGACAGGGACGGGGAACTGCCCCCGAGCTCTCCCTCTGAACCAAACCCTCCCTGTCCCAGCCCGAGGAGGAGGCACCACTTCGCAGGTATTTCAGTGCGAGGTGTTTTACCCCAAAGCTCTTTCTGAAGTTACCAGGTCAAAGCCTGCCTTGGCTTCAGCACCCCCTTTGCCCGGCTGCTCTGCTGCTGGTGGCACCGACCAGACCCCTCTGGAACCCAGCACCTTCATCCTTGAACTTGTTTTTCATATATATTTGTGCATGACGTCCAGCTTTGTCTAGCTGGCCTGCTCAGCACTGCCGCTGCCTGTGACTGCTTGCGCTGCTCCTTGCACGATTTGAGCATTGCCCACAGACGGAAGACCCCAGCGTGCTGTGCAAACCAGCACAGAGCTGCAGCCGGTCCTGGCGGGTGCCTGGAGCCTCCCTGTCCCCTGCCCTGTCCCTTCGCACCACGGTTGCGTGTTTACGGGCCACGCTGCTGCAGATTTGACCATCCGTGTCTGAAACGGGTGTGGGAGAAGGGGGTGGCTTTGCCCTCGCACAAAACGCCTGGGTCTCTCGGAGTCTCCCTGAAGTCCCAGGACCGTACAGCAGGATTTGGATTGTTGCAGTGGAAACTGTCTCTCGACACGGCCCCGAATCCTCCGGCAGTCGCCTGTGCTCAGAAACAAGGGCTGCAGCAGCGACAAACCTGCAGCGGCTGGAAACAGGGCTTCAGAAGGTAAATGTGGGGCCAGAGGGAGGTTCATTTTTGTGGGGGCAGTCAGAGATGGTGACGGCCCCGTGGAGCTGATGAGCCGCTTCATGGCCTCACTGAGCCGAGCCCGGGCCCTGAGCAGAGAGCAGCTCATCCCGTCCCTCCCGCGGCCTCGGCTCCGGACCCCCAGGAGCTCACGCTGCACCCACGGCAGGCTCATGTGCAGCTAGGCAGGGCTCAGCTTTGAAGTCCTCCTCCGTCTCCGTCCCCAAGTAAAGAACACTTCCTCCCCCTCCTGGCTGCTCTGATTTCATCCTTCCATGGCACTAACCGCGTATTCCTGCTCTCCCATGATCGAATCTTTTCATTTCAATTCCCTCCCGGCATCCATTGTCTCCACCTGCCTCCGTCCAAAATGCCTCGCTTCATAAAAAGTTTGAAAAATTTAGCACAAGCACATTGCAAATGGAAAAGGGAATTTCATGTTAATCAAAATGGGTGTTGGCAAATTCACCAGCAAGAAAAATGAAAACAAAGTTTGTGTTTCATCTGGAACCATCGATCCCGCCTGAAGGAAAGGCTGCGTGGAGAGTTACTTCGTGGCTCAGCCCAGCCGAGTGCTCTGCGGAGGTGCAGCCGTGCACTTTCCTGTGTCCTGCCTCGGGCTCTGGCCATCATCTTCCTTACGCCCTTCTCCCATGCTGACGCCGCTGATGCAGCGGCGTGGCTTCCCAGTTCCCACGGGCAGGCGGTCGGGCGGGGGGCTGTCAGCTCTGCTGCAGCCGCTCCCGGGCATCGCCTGGGGCTGAGCCTCCCCTGTTGTCGAAAGCAGAGCACCCCGTACACCTGCGCGCCACTGCAACAGCCGTTCCTCTTTGTGAAGGATGCTTTCATTCGCATGATGCTTTCGCTCAATGGCTTTTGGCCACAGGAAAATCTTGGCTTCCCTTTCAGTTTTAGGGGGAGTGTTTTGCTGCAGATAATTCTGTCAAGAAATGTGTTGCAAAAAAACTTTAGTTGTGGCGGTCCCTGTAAGATATTGCAAAACAAGAGAGCCCTCTGTCTCCTGCAACACCAGCAGAATAAGTCTAACCTCAATCTACCTTGCAAGAGCCTCTTGGGATAGCATATTTGATCCTCGTCACTCCATTTTTTCAGTTGAAATCTATGCAAATTGGGATTAGAAAAAGAAAACAAATTATTAGACGTACAGAAGCATGTTTTCTTACATATATTATAAAATTGCTTCATTGGCTGTAAGAGCGGAGTTGCCATTAAGTATTAACTAGACAGGTATTAGCAATAGCCCATGTCACTGTTTTAAAGGAAATCAATATACAACATAAACGCAAAATCAAAAGGTTCTTCCCCTGATGGTATCATCTTAACAGCACCAAACAAATAAACACTGCATCGTCTTTTACTGCTCGCCGGCCCCTTAACCTTACTTGAATTGCCCAGATGTTTCAAGACAGACACGTTGGAGATCAGCGCGGAGAAGGGGCGGCTCGCCCTGAAGAGTGACCGGCGATCCATACGTGGGTGGGCTCCAGCCTTGGGCAGGGCCAGCCCGGGACCCCGCTGGAGCCGGCCACGCTCGATGGCTGTGGCACACGGAGAAGCAGGATCACCGCAGCCCAGTCATTGCTGTGCAGCCGTGCATGGCCACGGGCATGTTTTGGAAGGACAAGCGGCTTTCCCAGTCTTACAGGACATTTCTGTACCTCTCGGATGGGTGGTGTGTAATCCCAACGGCCTGGAAAGCGAAGCGCTTTATCTGCCCTGTCTTCTATAGGCATCTATAGGCATGGGAGGGCTGAGCTGCCCCGGGCTGCCCTGCAGGAGCATATCCACGTGGAGCATCGCAGAGGAGAAGCCCCTGCTCCCGCGGGTCCGCAAGCAGCACCCGAACAGGGGACAGCGGGGCGCCAGGCCAAGCATTGACCATTACCAACGTCCACCACCAAGCTGAGTTAAAGCAGATCTGTTGGGTAGATCTGTAGTCTGGTTTTAATGACTAAGCCATGGGGGTGTGCTACCTCCCCTGGTAACTGCTCCATATGTTTAATTACGCTCGCTGCTAGGAAATTACATTTTCTTTCAGGGCTGAATTTGTCTAACCTCAACTTCCAAGCGTAACTTTAAGTGAAGAATGAAGATTATATTTTTAGGATGTGTGATCATTTGCTGGGAGAAAGCATACAGAACACATAACATATCAAGAGAAGTTGCCTCATTAGATTAATTAACTTGTGCAGGCGAAGACTTACACGCCAGCTCTGGAAGGAGCGAGAGCCCCCAGCTGCCATGGCTTCCCAGGGAGGGGGAGTGCCCGATGCTGCAGGAATGTTCAGCTCCTCGCGGGCTTGCAAGGGCGAAGTCCGAAATCTGTGGCCCTTGCTTGCAGTATAAATGAACATACAGCTTTTCCTTCAGTCCCCCTGGAACATATATAGAAAATACGTGCCCTTAAGGAACAGAAGAAAAGGACCCGTCCGAGGCCAGCGCAGCGGGTGCACCCTGCAAGGCCCCGCGCCGCCCCGCAGCACGCCCCGACGGCTGGAGGAGCTGGGTCTGCCAGGCCTGGCCCTGCGGCCCCTCGGGGGGGACCACTGCCCGGAGAGCTGGGGGTGCCAGCATCTCCCGTGCCATCGGCTGCCGAGGTGGCGACCGGCTTCCCCGGCTCTGTCCCACCTTCCCGTGCCGCGCCGCGCAGCCCGCCCCCTTCCCATCCCCGAGTCTTATAATTCAATGTCAAGGGGGCTTATGTAATATTTAGGCGTGTATTACACTAAATTAATCTTAACATGAAAAATCTTTTGATTACATAGTATGTTTTTGTCATTGATTGATTAATTCATTTATTCATATAGTAATGCTATGTCCAACTTCTATTTATATTCAGTTGTAAGAGAAAGTTCCTATTCATGTCAGAGGAGATGAATTAAAATAGTTATCACTGGTATTTGCTAGCCTACTATTTTGTAAGGTCCCTTTACAATATGTACTTTCTTTCCCGTACAAGCTGCCTGCCATGAATCTGTACAATTCTCATCCTCCCTACGGTCAGCCGAAGGGTCGGGACCCGAGCGGAGGTGCCGATCCCTTCCAGCACGGAGGACCGGGGAGCGCAGGGAGCCAAGGGGAGCCCCCGCGGCCCAGGGACCGTGGGCCGGCGCACCCCCAGGGAGATGTCCGCTGCACACCCTGGCAGCAGAGGTGCAGACTGAAGGCGGCGTGACACCGGGTGGCCCAGGGGACCGTGCCACCGGCACCCCAGCATCTCCATGCCGCCCGTTGTCAGTACGGCAATATTCATTCCCGGGAAGCAATATTGCAGGGCTGAGCAATGAGAAAGGCTTGGTTGCCATGGCATGAGACTGCCCTGGCGCGGAGAGATTTCTCTTCATTTAAAAATAATGCTTAATTAATTGTAATTCTTTTATGGGCTCAATCATGCCATTAAGGCAGAGCCTCCGAGGGCCCCGCAGGGCAGCAACGACTGCGATGTGTGCATCCCCTCGGCCCCCCAGCCCCACGGCCACGGCCCCAGGTCCCCTCGCTGTCCTTCCCGGTCGTGGCGAGCACAGAGGGAGCGACCGGCTCTGGGGACGCGTCTCCCGCCCTCCAGCCGCAGCAAAGCTGGGGAGCCCAGCCCCAGCCGCTGTCCCTTGTCCCTGTGTCCGCACAGGGCTGAGGATCAGCAGATCTAGCAGCGCTCACCTTGCTTGCTAACAATAAAGCAGGCTAAAATTATCATCAATATGCTATTTTAATTTCACACACAATAATGAAGCCGTTGGAAAAGTGGTTGTGTACACATGAAATATACCTTCTGCTATTTATATGTGTTTTTCTAAATTAAAGGGAATATAAAACCGGTGAGAAATCAACTTGGAAACATTCCCCTTTTGGGTAGAACAAAATTTCAAGCCAAGCAATATTAGCAAGGAAAGGAGAGCCCACCAAGGAGCAGCTTCACACATCTGGTCACTGCTGGCGATGGCAGCAGGACAGGCAGGGGAGCAGCACCCAGAGCCCCCGGGTGCCTGACGGGCAGCGCGGCAGCAGCACCGGCCTCGTGGGCTCCTGGCACACCGGGGTTCACAGCAGCCCACCGGGCACGGGAGCGTCCTGGAAAGCTGCGCCCGGCTCTGCCGGTGCTCGGCAGGGACGCTGGGAAAAGAGTGGAGGTGATGCAGGGCTGGGCTGGAAACCTCTCCTCAGAGGGCTGGAGGGTTTATGAAACTCAGATACTTTGGCAAGCATCAGAGAATTCAGAGGTGACTTTAGCATCTCTAGAAGTAAAAATGTTCTTTCTTTCATCAGACTGAGACACCTGGACTGGCAGCTAAAGCCAGGCCAGTCAGATTGCAAATGCACGAGTTTCTTACGTGGAGATAATTAACGACTGGAACAACATCCCGGGCGGTAAGAACAAGCCTCCATCGGGAAGGACCGGGTGTTTCTCCAAGGCAATCCTGTCCCTGCAGCAGATGCTACAGCCTGCTGCGAGGCACAAGCTCCGCCGTGGTTCCTTGTGGTGGCGGGGCCGTGGCGGGGGGGTGGTGGTCCCTCTGTGCCCTGCCAGCTGCACGGCCCTGGGGCAGATGGGTGCGTGTCCGGGTACCCGGTGCTGCTGCTCGGGTGCAGATGGAGCCGTCCCAATGCCCGGCCAGCTGCTGGGAGACGCCTTGCTGCTGGAAACTGGACTCTGCAGGGGCACGGGCCACTGCCATGGAAAGCAAAGTGCGGGCGGCCGCGGTGTGTGCTCGGCACAGGGCACCGGGTGCCACAAGGGTCTCTGATTGGCACCCGCTGGTCAGCACCCACAATTAGAGCCTCCCAGGTAAGGACAGCAGCAAGGGCAGGCTTCCCCAGCTGCAGAGCACGTCTCTGTGCTCTCCCACACCGCTCCTTGTCCAGCTCCCAGGGTCTGCGGGGTTCAGAACCCGCTTCTCCTCCCCGAGCCCAGCCCCAGGTGCTGCAGGGTTGGGGACTAGCCGTGCACCGGGACTGGCGGCTGGAGGCACCGGCGAGTATGGGCAGGCATGGTGTGTGTGGAGTCTGGTTTTTACAGCATTGCACTTTGCCCCCCTCCTCTCTCTGCCCTCTCTATTTGTACCTCTTACACAGACACACAAATGAAATATGTGTGCATGTACGTCTGAGAGCTTTATTAGCTGCTGCAGCCCAGGCTTGGAAGGGCTGCCTGCGTTTGGGCCGTTGCTTTATGACCTGCAGTGGCCACCGGGCACCTGGGCGCACAGAGCTTGGACCCCGGGGCTGAGGAGCCGCAACCGAGGCGGTGCACGCATCCCCGGGATGCAGCGTCGCTCCGGGATTTCCCGCACTGCCCTGCTGCAGTTACCTGCTCTGGCGATCCTGCCCCTAAGCTCTCCCATAACCGAAGCCTTTTGGATACGGAGCGGAAGACAAGCAGCAATTAGTGCACTTACTAGCCTGATCTTGAACCGACTGACAGGCGAGAGCTGTTGCAACTTTCCAGCGGATTTCTGTGCCAGGGAATTGAATCAGCTAATGAGGGCCTGGCTGCCAGCTTCTCCTCTTACTCTTCTCCCATGGAGAGGAGACCTGTGTTTGAAATGGCTCTGCGGTGCTTTTTCTGAAAGCTAGTGTTGTGGGTTTTACATACATACACTCGATTCTGTTCATCAATATTTTACATATGGAGGTGTACGTAATCTTCATTTTTATGCAAATCTCTCTGCAGCCAGACAGGTGCATTTCCTGATCTCTATTCATCATCAAGAAATCCAATAACTTGGCTGTGTACTTACATCTGGTTAGGGGTTGACCCAATGTGCACTTAAGCATGGATTTCAAATATGGGCAGCAGCGAAATAGCTTATTTCCCCCCTGGCCTTTATAAAATTAAATGCAAAACCCCCCAGTGTTAATGCAATGTTAATGTTGCAAGATCAAGCATTTAAAAGTCAGGAAATTCCATAACTTGAGGTTGCTCCAGCGATGCTGAGTTGATACATCGCCCATCCTATATATTTTTTTTGTATACTTTAATGATAAATATCGATCAATAATTAAGCAAATAAATAAGCAATATTAAAATATTGCTAGTACTTCAGCAATACTGAAATAAAGGGAAGTCTAGCAGAAAATACCCTGTGTCTACTAGGAGCCCCCTGAAGATGTCCTTACTTAGCACAGATAACAGTCTGACAAAAAGGTTTTGAAACGGCAACCGGAGTTTTGAGAGAGCAGCGTGTTTGGGGGCCGAGAGGTGTCTGTTCACTATGGTAATTTTGCATTTTTATTGCAGGAAAACAGCTCAAAACCAGAGGCTTCGGGAAGGTGCTGGAGCGGTGCTGCCCTCCATGCAGCCGAGGTGCCTCGTGGCCTTCGCCTTCCCCGGGGGCCGAGCTGCCCCTGCCACCCCTCGGCCGGGGACACCAGCTGCAGAGGCATTTCTAAATACAATCATTCCGCTTCCTCCTTTTAATGGGGAAGGGGGGAAATAAATAAATGAATAGGTAGATAAATAAATAAAAATTGAACTTTTCCCTGGGGGGAAAAGCCCTGGGCTGTTTTCCTGCTGCCGGGCCACGGGCGCCGTCAGAGCCCGGTGAAGCTCGGTGCTGGCAGGCGGCGGCAGGGAGGGCGCCCACCCCCCGGCTCGGCGCCCGCTCTCCGCGCTGTGACGCGGTTGTCAAACCCAATCCGCTCGCGTCCCGGCGAAGGCATCTGTCCGTCTGTCTGCCGGCCTTCAAACATCGTGATGATTCTGCTGCCACTGTTCCTTCAAAGACATGGCGCTCTGGTTTCGGTTTGCTTGTTTCCAGCGGGAAGAGTATTTGTTTCCTTTGTCATCTTGGAAATAGGTGAAAAAAAAATTAATTCCTGTTTTGGAAAGGACAGGACCAAAAGGATGTGCGGCCTTTGGGAATGGGCCAAAAATTAAACCCTTCGACCTAAGAGGGGAGTATTTCCTACGGGCAGGCTTCTTGGTCCCAGCCCCTGTGCTGGGAGCTGGGACTGCACAACTCCTCTGCAGTCCCTGAGGTTCAGTTGGGTACCAAGACCTGGAGCAATTCAAACAATATCAACGCTGGAAAGTCATTTTTAAAGTTACAGGTAGGCTCCCAAACCACGTAGGTGCTTTGGAGGGCCGTTGAGAGACTATCTCTAGGCACACACTGGAAAACTGCAGCTTCACACACCCTGCTCGCGTCTGCTGGGATAGCAGCGGGAGCGTCTGCTGGTGGCACCAGCGGGATTTGCCAATGACCTGGATGCCTCACGCAATGATTTGGTCATCATCACAAAATCACGTTATGTTTTCACCATGTCTTTATTTACAAGTTTGCATTTGTCTCAAATATACTCGGGTTTCAGGTGTATACGGTATCTTGTCCCTGCACTGTTTTGGGTGGCGTCCCCTTGCCAGCGCTGGCTGACGGCTCTGTGGTCCCCGTGCTTTCCGCAGGAAGAACTGAACGGCTCTGACTGCAGCTGACCTCGGTGAGGGCTTGGTGAGGTTTTCAAGTTTCCTTTAATTGCACTCACTAACCAGTCGCAGTCCCTACCGGAGTGCACATACAAAGTACAGGTTACATTTTGGGGCTCCTTGATACCCTGTTAACCTTTTGCAGGCTCCTGTGACTAACCAAAGACAGAACCGTGCTTGTTTCTGGCCATTCACCGACTCCTCCCCGCGAGGAAAGGGGGGAAATCCCCTTGTAAGGATAAACGGCTCTGCTGCTCGGATTAATTCACTTCCCCAGAACAGGGACCGCTGCCCACTGCCTCCCATGGCCATGGAAATGGCTGCCTTGGCCAGGGACCGCACTGCCCACACTGCCATGCCGGAGAGATGCTGAGGATGCAGACCCCGTGCTGACATCCTAGTGCAGAGGTAGAAGTGTGTACCTCGTATTATTCCTGCCTGGCTGCTGCAGCTGCTACGCCTTCATTCCAAAATAATATTTTTTCAAATGAAGTAGCAGAAAACAGCTTTACATTTTTGTTATCCCTTCCAGCACAAAATAAAAAATGCCTGTGCTGCCACTACCTGATTCAATCAAGTGGAGTACATTGGATAGCCACAGGCTACAAGTACTGGAAAAAGCTGACTTGTATTTTAATTAATAATGCGATACAGTGTCTCAACAACCAGGCCTCTGGCAATATGCTTTGCTTTGTTCATTATTTGCTGTAAACAATTTTCAAGCAATGTGTAGACAACCCTATTTTTTAATTTCTGCTAATTCATAACATTAACAAAATGCAGGATTTTTCTTGTGCGATAAAGCAAGTGATTAAGCCTCCTTTCTAGCTCATGAAAGATTTCAGACTGGTTCTGATTTCAGACCAAAAAAAAATCCACAGCTGTTCAACAAGGTTTCCACTGGGTCTGGCAGGGTTACTGGGTGATGCTGGCAGGAGGTGGGTTTGGGGGGACAAGGGACAGCCCCGGCTCGGGATGCGGGCGGTCGCTCCCCTCTCCAAGTGGCGGGTTCAGGCTCCAAGGTGGAAAGGGAATGGGATGTAAACAGCCCCGCTGTGTTTGCCAGGTTGTCCAAAGGTCTGTAACATCGGCTGCAACATCAGTTAGCGATTGCTTAGAAAGGGAGAGCCGGGGGGATAGCAGCACATGCGTGGCAGCGATGCCTTCAGCTCCCAACCGCTTCCCAGTGAAAGCGTGGCCTCCTCCTCCCCATTGACCCTGGCCGGTGCTATTTTTCTGCTACCTGTTGAAGCACCCTCGGTGTGTTCGATGGGTCCTGGGGGTCTCATGCTGGGGTGCAGGACGTGACCGCACCAGCCCCCAGCCCGGGGGTCGGTCCCAGCGGTGCTCCCGGGTGTGGGGAGCCCCAAACCTCAGCCAGCGACTCCTGGTACCTCCTCCATCATTTCCATGGGCACCTCCGCTCTCTGCCCCTCGCTCCTTACGGGCTGCGTGTGGACACAGCAAACAGTGGGCTCGGGGAAAGAGCTGCTCAGCCACAGCGACATTTTTCCCATGGAGAATAACTTGTATTTGGAAACAGCTGAGATCCAGGCTGCACGCCTCCTAGTCTGCTTTCGCTGCTATTTGGCAGGCAAGGAAGGCCCCTCCAGCTTTTGCCGTTCTGCAAATCCTCCTCATGAGCACAAATAGCAGGCTCCCGCGCGCAGCAGAGCCCTGCTCTTAATTAACGTCTCTTCCCTGGGCCATCTGCTCAGCCAAGATCAGGCTCAGCCCTCCCCGCGAGCCACGCGTGCCCCAGCCGCAGCCCTCCGGGCAGGGAAAACGCTGCTCCTCGGGGATGCGCCGGTTACGCGCGGGCAAGCGAAGCGGCTGGCTCCGGGTCACCATCTCGGCCGGCGCCGGTGCCCGCCCGGTGCGCTCCTTGCCTTTGTGCATCCGAGGCACGTTCTCAGAGGCGGCACGAGTGAAGCATGAACCCGCACCCCACTGTCCCGCTGAGCCCCATGGGTGCCTGGTGCGGTCCCCTCGGGAGCAGGGCACGTACCGCTCCGTGCGCACCCTCCCCAGCGGGAATCACCTCTTCTCCGGGCTCCCTCCTAACGACTTGGCAGCGGACTCGCTGTTTGACGCTACCAGGTAGGAGGCAATTGGTCAGAGCACGAAGTAAAATGTCACCCAAATGTCACAGCAATTTCCTAAGTGTCCACAAAATGGCAGATGCTCCTTTTCAATGGCACGTCGGCTTCTTCTTGGAACCGCAGCACCTCGCTCCTATCCGCTGTCCCCCTTGTCGTTGCTCTGCGCTAGCTCGGGGTGCTGAGGGACACGGCTGCCATCGCACTGGAAAAAGAGACGTCGTCGCATTAGAAGAAGAGCCCGTTCCCGGTCACCGAAGCAGGCAAGTTCATCACAGCCTTCGCCTGTTCCGGCTTGGCTGGGGAGTAGCTGGTGTCCACTCAGCGGCCGAGGCAGCCCATGTCTGCCGGCCTGGCTCTTCCTCCCTTTGACGTCGAGCCCCGCAGCCAGAAGGAGGTCAAGCGCTTTCCAGGGCTGAACAAACAAACTAATCCAGTCTATGTTTCCTCTAATTGTAGAAGGGCAGAGCTGAGGGGTAGCGCTCTGAAACCAGTGGCAAACATGGACAAACAAGTGCCCGCACGTGCCTCCTCGGGGCTGGGGACCCTTCACACTCACACTGCCATGTACGCTCACCTCTCATCTCCCAAACCATTAACCACTGGATTAAACAGTGTGACCGCAAAATTATCCTGGGCCACCCTAAGCACCTTGCATGCTTTCGCTAGGATGGTCGCTCCGCATCTGCCTCACCTGTGGAGATGCTCTCCTAGGTGCACTAGACTTGAGAGCCACCTGAAGTCCTTCGTGGAGGCTTCCAGAGTCTGTTCATGGTTAAGGACCAAGCTGCTATTTGCAGTACTTGCAGAACCACTGCACACCACTTTCTGTGGACACCTGAGGTTGCCTGGACTGCACCAGGTGGGGAAGAGGAGAAGCTGCCTCCAGCCCATCCTGTTCCCAAACCCTCCCAAGGTCTGTGAGAAAGCCCTCACCCCACTCCTCAGACATGGGTGATCTTTTTGCGCTTCTGATTCCTGCAGGACTGGCTTCCAACAGAGACAGCTGGGCAAACCCTGGTATCACCAGGGCTCGATTCCTGATGGTGGGATAGCTCTTCCTGGTGCTGCTGCTCCCGACTAGCAGGTTTCCCACAGCAGCAGCAGATGGTCACCCTGAACAGGGCTCCAGTTTGGTCTCACCTCCTCTTGTGCCTGGCCATCTTCATACCATACATACTGCTGGTACTGCACTTGCTTCAAAGGAGTGGAAGATGCCCTCTAACAAATATGGCCATGATGGCACGCTGGCAAGGTGGATTCATCTTCACAAGTCTGCTGCGTGTGCGGTGTCTTGCTGTGCCTAGCACTCCCGTACAACACGCACCGCTAAAGTCTGAGCTGGAACATTTCTGGCGAGGCTGGCAGAGCCGCACAGCCTGCTCCCTCCTGGCAGCACGCTTTCTTGGACATGACCTCATGCGACTGAAAAGACGTTGCAGTAGGAACACCTCTCCCTTCTCTCCTGCTCATCATCAGCGCGTATGCAATACAACACAACAGTGACACATGCTCACAACGTAAGACAAGTGTCAGAAACAGCGAGCTCTGACTGCTCCGATGAATATGTAAAAATATCACCAAGAGCCACAGAGGAAAATGGACCAGAAATAAGAATACATATTCTGAAATAGCACACCATCTGCTGCATAAAAAAAACCTTATACAACCACAGACAACCCATTGGTACGTGATGTATGGAGACACATCTCCCCTTCCCAAACTTCTTCAGCAGTCTATTCTTTACAAACCTGGAGGGAAGCCACATCTTCTGCAAGAGCAGGAGACCCAGCAGAGGGTCCTGCCACACATGTGGTCTTCTTTCAGTTGAGCCCTGTTGCTTATCCAACAGCAACCACACCGTCATCCCACCACGGCACCAGCACACAAACTATTGACTTAGTGGAGGTGAAACCCTGGCCCTGTCCAAATCATGGCAAAAATCCTATTTATGTGGCTATGAGGACGCAAATTCTCCAGCTGAGTTTGAGGGCGGTATGTAAAGCCGCACGTTGGCTGTTGCACGCAGCTGCTGTGCTGATGGGATTGTTTTGCCTGTGATCACCCCGTTATTTTGCAACATTAATTCGTCTGATCCCTTCATGCTTGTATGTGCATTTAGTTCTCGCAACTTCAGGATCGGTTTTCTAAATATCTATATAAATGTATGCATAAATAGCTACACTTTCTATTTTGCCTGCTTAGTGCATTAAGGACTCTAGACATTGCTTTAACTGACTTGTCAGACACCTACGAAATATGCATTAACATCATAGCTAATTTGATGAGCTGCGGTTTGATAGCTCGCTTCTGATGAAAGCCCCCACCCCTGCAAATACAGGAAATTATAGTGTTACAGAATGCGCAGCCCCTGCATGGCAGTGCTGTAATTATACAACTTCTAACAATTAAGTGCTTACTGATTATGTGTTGAAAGGAAGCTGAACACCATCAGATCATATCATTGCTGGTTTATTGAGTTATTATTGGCCACATCCTGAAGCTCTGACTGTCCTTCCTTGATCAAAACTCCTCACTTACCTGAATAAAGATGAAGAATTTCGCCCTGTAGTATTTCAGGCAATAGTGTGTAATCTCAAAACCTTTTCAAATGCTATTTATAATCCTGAAGCATATTGTTTTATGCTTCTTGGGTTTTATAAACAACTATTCTTCCTGCAAGGATAAAAATAAAGTCAACCAATGGCTTCTGCATTTAAGTCAGGTCACCACAAAGTGCAATAGGCAGGATTTTAAAAGGTCTGGTTTTACAATTTATTGAAGACGAAAGAAAGAAGACTCTTGAAATCTTCCCGATTTTGTGTGCGCTACAGTACGTTGTGTATAAAATAAGGTCATACATGCATTATCTTTATGCTAGACATTAGGCATGAAATGAAACAAAGCTGACAAGCAGTTTACTGCATGTTTTTTGTTAATATCACAAACTTAATTCAGCCGCGAGAAGACTCTTTGCATAGAGCATGTCATTGACAAAAAGGTACTAGACAATCATAAAGAGAACAAGGTAAGTGATCTTCATCATTATTATTATTATTTATTCCATCTCTTCCCTTTTCCCCCATTAAGCATTTCATTTGGAAATTCACTGGGGAAAAAGAATGGGAGGAAATGCATTCTGCTTTCCCATCTGAATATCCTTAAGTCACATATGTTATAATATATTTGCATTTTTAAATAAATACCCCTCACAAAAACAAATTAGAAATGGTTATTTATGTCTTACGAAGCTCTGTTACCCTGCAGTGCTGTCAAAAGGTCAACCATTGCCTCTAACTTTGCTGTGCACACAATGACCTGGAAGTACCATCGATAATGACCCTATGGCTGCAAGTCTTGAAGACTTAATCATCTGACATACAAGGAGCCCTACGGCGTTCGTACTTGGCATTTGCCTTATTGAAATGTACACAGACAATATGCATTTTAAACAATTCCAAGCTGCGTGCCTAAAATAGTCATCGGGCCACAGATCCCTTTCTGAAACAGGCTTCTCGCTATTTCAGCTCTCTCGCCTTGATGAGCAAGTCAGCTAACGAAACAATCTGATGCATCTGGAGCTAGAAACTAGCTGCATTTATTATTGGCATTTGCTCCATATTGCAAGGGAAAGTTATCATCTGCGTCATCTGGAACTTAATTACTATCTGCCACCAGCCAAATTTGATTTTAAGCCTCTCTTAGAGAGAGTTCATAAAACACAACAACAAAAAGGAGGGGAAATTCTGCATTAAAAAAGAAACCCATACAAAACTGAGTTCCCCTGCAAAAGCAGCTGCACCTTGAAGCCCTGCGCAGCTTTGGTGCTCGGTCAGGGGGGTCTGCCTGCAGAGCCAATGCTCTGCCCCAGGTCTGAAAATGGTCCAAAAAAGCTAATTACTGCAAGTCTTCCTTCGGGCCGATAGAGCAAACCCAAACCTACAAGGAGGGAGGTGAGAACTCCCTTGAGTAGGAAAGCCAAAGTCAACGTTAACTATTGCGATCACGAAGTACGTTATTTAACGATCCCCTGCTTAGGAACACTTTTGCAAGACCACCATATGCTGCCGAGTGAAACAGGCCTAGCAGGAACAATTTCTGATGTATAGCCACCGGCAGGCTCTGCAGAGCATATGCTCTCACCTTGAGTGTCTGCGGACACGCAGATCGGGAGAAGTGCCTGCTCACCTCTTGCTGTGGTCGTCACGCTCCTTCCAGCTAATTAAAAGCGGCTCTTGCAGAAGTCAAACCCCCAGAGACCCACGGCTGTCTCTGGGTAATGGTGAACCTCTGGGTCCGTGATGAGCCCGCAGTCCTCTAGTAACACCCATATGATCCTCCTGAGATGGTGTCCTGTGCCCCCCAGCCCCGGCGAGGGGGGACGGTGTGGTGGGCAGGGATGGACATCCCCCCCCTCCAGGTCTGGCCAAGGGGCTGGGAACGGCCACGCACCGGCTCTGCCCGCTCCACCGGAGAGCGGGTCTGCTCCACGGGGGAATTTTTGAGGATTTTGAAGATCCTGGAGCCCTCGCTGCCGACTGGGCAGAGGCAGACGGTTTTGAGATGGCGTCCAGCTGGTGGTGGGTAGGTCGGACAAGGTGGGATGTCACCGCATTGCCCGGAGTGACCTCCGTTGATGGGAGAAGCCCGTGCACACCTACAAGTTCACATGGGCAATAACGACCGTACCAAGGGGAGAAGCTGGAGGCACCCGGGCCCCGCAGCGATGCCGGGGCACTGCAGTGCCAGCAGCCCAGTCCGCCCCGGGCAGCCCCCGGCCCGGACCCTCGGTCCCTCACGCTGCCGCAGGGGATCGTGGAGACGTGGTGGCTGCTTGGAAGAAGAGGCGACATATGTTAGTGGAGACGTAGCTGTTTTCTCTTGCGTGTTTACCCTCCTACGTATCTTCTCGGAGGCTCGGCGGAATTATGCTTGATACAGAAAAAAAGAAAAAAACTCAGAAAAAAATCTTCCCTTTTCTACCCACCCTTGAAAAATATGCCCAAGTGATGTCTCTTTCTGGTATTTCACATTGCTGGGAGTCAGGAAAACTAGCCCGTGCACTTTCCATGTCTTCTGTTTTAATAAACTGCACATTAGTTTCATTCAGCAGCTCCAGCCTCTGGCTATCCGTTGCGCTGTATATTAGTTTTAAATACACATTGCTTGCAATAACACTGGAGCAGGAAGCTGTGCCTCAAGTTAAGAAATGGTTAGGATTGCTTTACATTTGCAGTCTCATTGAAAACATTTATTCAATCAAAGGGAAAAATAAATGTGGTCCCTCCGCTCTGTCAAGTATAAACTGCTATTGATCCCCTAAATGAAATTTGTCCATGCTGATCGATCAAACACATTATCTTTTTTCCCCAGTCTATTACCAGCAATTGGAAACTCTCAAGCATCAATAGCAGATTGACCACACACAACTGTAAATTTAGCCTATCAGCTCCCAAAATCCGAATTACTCCGGTCCCCCTCCTTTCCCTGCAAACAGCGGGATCTCTGCATTATGACTATATTTTTCCTGAGCTGAAGGTTAGAAAAAGTTAAATTTCATAAAATGCTGGGAATCATTTGTGTCGTGTTAAACTCCAGCCGCGTGGTAATGGCTGTGTGACAGCGCGGGGACGGCACCGGCGCCTGCCCGGGCTCTCCGGTGGGGTCCTGGGGACGTGCCTGCACGCCAGCCCGCGGCTTCCCGGCTGGCCACGTCCGCCGGAGCAAACCAGCGGATTTTAGTATTTCCTAGTATTTCATTTTTGATGAAACTGATATTTATCATGAACACTCTGCCATATAAGCTGCCTCGCGTGTTCCCGCCTCCGGAGCCGGCCCCATGACCCAACACCAAACTGCGGGCCCGAGCGAGGCATCCCACTGCACGGGCACCCTCCGCTCTGCAGCACGGCTGGCACCGTGCCCCGCTGCTCTCCTAATTCCCTCCTTCATCTTGCCTTCCTGGGAGCTGCACCACTTCGGCACAGCCCCGGCCCCCGCTCAGGGCCGGGCAGGATCTGGCCATTCCTCCCCATCCCTGCCCTTGTGCCACTCTCTAAGAGTCTGCAGAAGGTGCCAGGGGCAGACAGCACAGAGTACACACAGGGCTTTGATGGGTCGTCACGTTACCGGTCCTGTTTGTGGTACTCCTCATCTTCACAAACTAGTGAGAGCTAGGGAAGAGGGGAAGGTTTACACATCCTTTTCTGACTATCGGGCTTTTTATATAAGGATGTGGAAATGCCGTGTCACATGAACCTGGCTAATGAGAAAGCTCAGTAGATCGCTAATCACAAAATCTTCACCATCCCCAGGGCCAGGCTACGCTCGCGGTGCTCTCAGCAAGGGAAGATGCTCCAGGGAGAGGACGGCGTACGCAGGTGCTGCAGGCAACCCAGTGCTTCCCGTGGGTGCGGGAGCAGGAGCGGGGTCCTGGTGAGGTTACCCCTGCCCGGGGACGCAGCCTAATCCTGCCCTTGCAAACCGCCTGCCTTACGGACACGCTGAGGTCGTCTGACGTGAACTCCCAGGGTTCAGCAGAGCACCGATCTTCAAAAAGAACTTAATTTCAGGTAGGCTCTGGAAAAAAAGGTAACGCTTGTCTCTTAATAGCCATCATGAGGGGCTTACTCTCCGCCGCTGTCAATAGCTCATGTGTTTGTCTTCTGTCTTGCTGATAGGTAATAATTTTCCAAGCAAGCTTAGGGAGCAGTGACTCTTTATTAAAACTAATAAGGGAGGGAGTCACGGGTTTTTAAAAATCACTCAGGAAATTATTACTGACAACTCTTTCTTGCCTCACTCTACAGAAGGAAAGCAATGAGAAGTTAAGATGCCATGCATGCTGTCAGCTCGTGGTTTTGCTGCCACATACGCTCAGGACATACAGGCTTTATAATGCAATGCCTTGCAACAGTGGCTTACGCTGCAAGTAAAACAGTCCTGAAACTTCCCCTGGAGTAATAGAAGCTTCAAGTGTAAGTTGTTACAAATGTCTAATTTTGGCTAAATATGGCAGAAATTACATTTTAAGGAAATAAATAACCGTGAAACACTCTGGGTGCTTTTTAGCGCCTGCTTAGGTACTGAAAATTCAAATCCTGAGAAAAAGTAGTGAAAGACAGCACCGACCCTATGAAGGCGGAAGAGCCAAGCGCTGGGCACGTCAGAGGCTCCGCAGAGCCCATCTTCTTCCCAGGTGTAAGACAAGGGCACAGCACAGCACAGTAAAGCCGACCCCTCTGCCCGGCTCCCCTGGGGCAAACCCTTCCTGGTCTGTCCCTCTGCCCCGGGGAGCCGCACCGCACAGGAGAGCTACCGACGTCTGCAACCCCCAGCCGTCAGCAGGCTCGTGGGTTTTAAGGGACCATGACAGAACATAGCCAGAGCTTTTTTGCAACCAGACCAAAAACTTCACCCATCCGTATCAAGATCAAATCTCCTGAGCTCACATATCTCTCTAAAAAAACCCTTATCTTGGCACAGCGCAGAACCAACCCTGTCCCTAGACGGGCTGTTCTGACGGTTCATTGCCCGCACAAAGCTGGACCGTATTTCAGTCTGAATTAACGCAGCTTCCGCTTCCCGCTGCTGCTCTTCATGCCGCCTTCGCTTCCCATAGCTGGAGCCGGGCAGCCCGCGGAGCATGGCGGGTTCACCACGATAAATGAAACCGACTTTCTAAGCGTCGTGCCTCCAGGCAGATTTGCTGCATCTCTGGTTACTCTCACGACTGTTTTCTGGCCACTTTCTGACTTCTAAATCTCCTTCCCAAGGAGCAGGCACCAGACCTGGATGCAGCGTTCCCATGATGCTCCCGCTGGTCCTGCAAGCCTCACTTCACCTTTCCCGGCCGTTTCTCCTTCCCTTTCAGACACCCAGTAGTTTTTCCCCCACCTTGGCTTTGGCACAGCCGCAGGGACTCAGGCTTGGCCGTCTGCCGGGCAGTCCCTTCTGCACCACGCTGCACGGCCGGACACACTCTGGCCGCATGGGCACGGCTGCACTCGGAGCCTGCCGGCGTATTGCCGCCCGCCAACTTGTTCCCCTCTTTATTTAATATTTTCCATCGCTTTACCCACAGCATTTATGTGGCATGTGTGACATCTTTCCCCTCCCAAGCCCCAGGGTGGTATTTCCCCCTGCCCCATCCCACGGGCTGGCCAGGTCCTCGCCCCCCCAGGGTGGGAACCACCACGCTGGGTGCTCATTTTGGGTGATATTTAGCCCAAAGTCTGCTGCTTCTGTTTCAGACCTCAAGAACAGCCCGTGCGCCCAAAGCCTTGTCTGTTTTGCAACCACACAAGCAGGTCTAATAACAGCGATGACCTCTGCCCGTGCTTCAGCTGAGAATGTGATCCCAATGAAGTTACTTTTATCAATCACGCTTTTAACCTAATAAAAGAGATGGCGGAGGAAACGACATAAAGACCAGTTTCTTGCCAATATTGTTGCATTTCATACTATTATAACAATCTTCTGTGAAAAAAAAAAGAACATGACCATGTGCGGCCACATCCATTTCCGTCTTGAGAAATGTCGGCAGAAACGCTGCCTTATTACCCGCCGGGATTTGTCCCGCCGCGGGGAGCAATCCTTCTCCCTTACTGGCGGGGGGGTTGCCTCGGTCGCCTGCAGAGCTCCTCCTGATTTTCCCCATCGTGGGATTTTCCTCCTGTGCTGGTTCACAGCTGGACTATCACAAAGATAGTGATGTGATTTCTACTTCATCACCCATGACAAGGGAAAGAGAGAGCCATTTTTTCCGGAAAATTTTGAAATATTGACGGTGTTGTCGGGACAGCAGCAGAGGAGGTCAGAAACTGGCCTTGGCTAAGGTGCAGTGTGGGCATCACCAAGAACCGGTGCCACCGGCCACGGCCCCCGCGAGGCTCCCTCCCAGCGCCGCCGTCACACCGGCAGAGCCTCCCGCGCCCCGAGATGCTCCTGCACGCCAAGCCTTCTTCAAAGACAAACATCCAGTGCATCTGTGGGAAGCTCTCGCAGGCTGCCGAGGCCAGGGGGGCAGGCAGACGGCCGGCGGACGACTCTTCACCCCAGCCACGGATCTCCCGGTTCAGCTCGGTCACGCACAGCCGTGCCTGAAGCTAGGCAGGGCCGCTGGCACCCGGCGTGAAAAGCACTTTGGCTGCACCGCGTCCTGCCAGGCACGTCGGTTACAGGGCTGCACGGGCTTTTCCTGATTTTCTGGTTTTTGCATGCCTTGGTCTGCTCCCTTCGCAAAGGTGGGAGGGTTCCCCCGCCGGCGCATGGCCACGGCAGTCCTTCCAGAGGCCCCTGCCCCAGGCCAGCTCGTTTGTGCTGGGCGGACTGGGAGACTGTCCAGCGGCGTATTTACAGGAGGGAGGAGGAAAATGGAGACGAGGAATGGGATGCCCTCCCTGTGTTGCACTGGGATGTGCCTGCATGCATAAGCGACCTGCCAGTTCAGTCGCAATGTATTAGCACTATCAGCCCCACAATACGACCATGGTTTTCCATTAGTATTTCACTTTTTCATTCTCTTTGTGTTTAACTTCCAGGCTATGGGAACATAAGTGCCTGGGCCGGAGCGAGTGCCAATGCCAGACCCGAAGGAGAGAGGCGGAGAGTGCAGGGGCTTCCCAGGCTGGGACCCGCACCCGGGTGCCTGCCCGGCAGGCAGGGCGAGGGGAGAGCTGGGGTCCCATGGGGCAGAGGAGCGGCAGCAGGAGGGCTCCCACCGCGGGCACCGGCTGCTCAGACGACGCTAACCCGGGCAATCCCTCTGCGCTCATTCGGTACCAAAAAAAGTTACTTTTTTTGCAAAGCAATCTGGATTTCGAGGTTCAAAACCAACAGTGATGATTGAAAAATTTAAGTTATTAAGTGTGCAATGATGCAGGATTGGCAGGGGGTGGTTTCTGCTGCTCTTCCACAGGTCCCCTGAAGCAAAGGAAAGCGCTCTGTGGTCTGGGATGGGCATGGGTATTTGGGATGGGACCCCACGGCTGGGTTTGGTGCCAGGTAGGTTTGGGGGGCACCTTGTAACAAAGTCCTCCGAGTCCTAAGGGCGGCCCGAGCTTCTACAAACGAAATTAAAAGGAAAACAAAACTCGAAGAATAAAGTGGCACAAAGCACTCTTGGTGCGAGACCTGCCTTTGCCCTTGGGGCTGCGCTGGAAGGAGGAAGGCTCCCCCAGCCCCCACCTGCCTCCGAGCGCGTGGCATCACAGCGCGGTGACACGAGTTGCAGCAGGTCTCAGCCTGCCTCAGGTCCCGCCCTCCCAGCGGGAGGGCAGTTGGCTATGTTCTTAATTACCAAAGCCAAAGTGGCATCAACTAATAGAACAGAATAGAATAAGAATAAGAATAAGAATAAGAATAGAATAGAATAGAATAGAATAGAACAGAATAGAATAGAATAGAAAAGAAAAGAAAATAAGAATAGAATAAAAACTAAGAAATAGAATAGAACTAAGGACCCTTAGTCCTGAACTTAGACTTAAAAACAAAAAGTTAACTTTTAATATACCTCTTTTTTCTTTCTGTTTGTCCATCTAGATAAAAACAACCGATTTAATTATGCTCTGGTGCCTCTTCTCCCATGACCCCTTTGGCTCTTTAACAAATTATATCAAAATGCGGATGTTCTTCCCCAAAACATCCCTTTTCTCCTTTACTTGCATTTTTCTGGCCGTGTGCCTATTCCATTTTCCATCTGAGTGATAAATTCCCTTACTCTAAAGAACCAGACAGAAAAAGAAATCCACTTTACGTGAGGCTTTCTGGAAGGGCCACGCAGCTTCAGCAACCGCAGATGCTCCTGCATCCTCCTGCCTGCGCTCGGCCCCAGCCGGCCGGGGGGGCGAAGGGCTGGCACCAGCAGGCTGATGGCAAAGCACTGGCGGGGCCCTTCAGGACCTGAAATTTTAGCAACCTGGCGGTCTTAGTTTGCAGAGGAAATAAGTTTAAACATTTTTTTTTTTTTTAATTCTAAGTGTGGAGAAATATGGAGTGCACCGTGAACTCCCATAACGCTGCCAGGTTTATCCTCCGGAGCATATACCACGCACTAATGGCGTGAGACATGCCAGCTTTCCGTGTGCTCCTGCCTGCCCTTCCTCTGACACCTTGGACTCAGCAAAAGCCTCAGAGCCTCGAAAAATAAAACTCACCCTAAAGAGACGTGGCTTTATTAGGTGCCCAGCATCTCCTAGTTCAATACGTTGTAATTACACAAGCCGATTTTTCTCTTCAGTCATGGGGTGGGCTTTTAAAAGGAAAACAGCCAAGTTAGTCAGGTTCTATATATGATATTTGCTGGTAGATAATTCAATTATTGTAGAAAATTATTTTAAACATTAAGATGCACAAAGTTCAGTTTTTCCCCGTTTCTGCTACTATCACACAAGCTATTGATAAGATGTCTAAATTTATTGCAGAATAATTCTGCAGGAAAAGAGATAAAAGGTTCCTGAATAAAATATGAGGCGAGAGCTGTAAATTGTAGCAATGCATATCATTTCATTCAAATGTAGGAAGCAATTACCATCTGCTATACTCATCAGTTCCCTCCTTTATGACTTAATTATATGTTTAATGCTATCAGATCAAGGAAAGGGCACAATAGATGAATGAGTGAAAGAAATAGAAAAGATTCAGCAACAAGACAAAAGGCAGATGAAAAGTAACCCAAGAACAGAATTGATTTCATTTGTTGGGAGAGAAGTTAATTTAAATAGTATATTCTATCATCTCCTGTGCTGTGCTGAGATAATATAAATCATGTGTTTGTGAATTTGCTTCATACAATTTTAACAAAAGCATTCAAGTTTCTGAAAACCTAGGGTCTGCAGGTTTTGATTTATTTATGAAATGAGTAACATTTACAAAGACAGAGCAGTGACTGACAACCAAAGCATTTAAATTATTATTAACAGTACTTTGCTGTACAAGTATGAGATGACAGAAGGAAAGCTGACGAGCTCTTCTCGTTCCCCTCCTATCTGGGTTTCAATATCGGCCGAGATCACCTCCCGGCAGCCACGGCCTCGCCGGGGCCGAAGGCGCGGGGCGGTGAAGGGACCCGGCCACTGCAACCACCTCCATCCACCGTGCCGCCTCCTCGCCGGCTGGGCCGGAGGGACGGGGCGACGCGCTGGGCTGGCAGCCCTGGGACAACTCAGCATCCCTCCACGGGATGCCCTGCACCCTACACCCCTGCACGCTGCACCCTTGGATCCTGCATCCTACACTCTGCATCCTACACCCCTGCACCCTGCATCCTACATCCCTGCACCCTGCATCCAACACCTTGCACCCTGCATCCTGTACCTTGCACCCCCAGCCCTAGAGCTGGCTGTGCCTGCTTCCCTCACAAGTACGGAAAGCTGGGAAAGCTGTCTGTCTGTCTGACACCGTGGCCTGTGCCCTGCTTGTTCCTCCCTTCAAGCAGCTCCCCCGCGCCCTTGGGCTGTGTCATGGTCCCGCCTTCCTCAGTCCGAGACAGATCACATCTCTTACCATTAGCAGTGAAATAACAGGTCACATGTTGCTGAAACCCTTAGCGCCAAGTATTTTCCTACATTTGAAGGTCCTGCTGCTTTAAAATATTTATCAGTTAAGTTTGACAACACACCTGCCTGCTAAATATTGTTTTTATATTGAGGGCGCTGCATACTCGCATGCAGCCTGGCTCCAAACAGAGGGGTTCCTCCTCGGCCTTGGGGGTGCAGAGGTGAGCGGGGACCCCACCGACACAGCGCAGGTCACGCATTGCCACAGAAAGCTGAAACTGCCTTTTCTTGACATTTAGAAAGGATAAGTGCTCGATTTAAACTAATCCACTTTAGCTAGCCCTCGTTTGTCGGGGATTGTTTTGACAAAACAGTGTGACACCCTCCAAAACTCTGGGAAATTGGTGGAACAGAGAGTACCTGGCTGTGAGCCCACCCGCCTTGCCTTCGCCGGAGCATCCCGGGTCCTGCTCCCCCCCAAACGAGAACCAGGAGTTGTGCCCAGGCTGCCCGGGAGGCAGGGGCCGGTGCTGAGCAGAGCCAGCCCGCGGAGGTGGCAGCCCAGGGGAGCAGCCGGCGATCCAGATCTGCCTGTCCCGAGTCCGGCTGAGCCGGGCGGCAGCCGGTGGGGCTGCCCAGGGTCGGGGCTCGGGCTGTCGGGAGAAGGGAACCAAGCAGCTGCAGGCAGCGATGCTCAGGAGGGAGCCTGATCTGCGCCGATGGACTCGAGACAGCTCTGCCGCTTTCAGCCGTCTCAAAAGCCCTTTTGCTGAAGTTCGTGTAGAGTACGAGCAGCAGAACTCAGGCTCAACGGCTTTCCAGAGCAGTCCTGTCGAAGGGGCCGTATCCACCCCCTGCGAGAGCAGTTTGGGACCGCTGAACCCAACCAGGGACCTGTGTGACATTGCAGGTGAGACAGACGCTGCCTGGCCGGGTCCCCCAAGCCTGGACAGAGAGGAGAAGCAGCTCCGCGGCCCCAGCGGGGCTCCCACAGGCGATGCCGGCCACGTGCCATAGTCCACGTTAACCTCGAGGACAGCAGCACAGCTACGCATCCGAAATGCATCGCCTCTGCAGAGTGCTCCGAGGGAGAAGGCTAACGCGCTGCTCCAGGCACCCAGCCTGCAGGATGGAGGCTGGTCCTCCTGCTCTTCCCCGTCGGAAAGGCCACAGCCGGGCTGGGGTGACCGGACTGGGCCACGGCGTTTCAGAGAAGCCACGGGCAGGCAGAAAAGGGAGCGCAGCGGGAAGAGCCGGGGTGCAGGACGCCTGCCTGCGGAGGGGAATCACTCCGGCGGCCACACCACGAGGGGCAACGGCGGGGCCCGGGGCGGGGGAGACGGCAGCCACGGCATGGGTTGCAGAAGAGGCCAGCGACAGGGACTGTCACCGCAGCGAGGGGGTGAGGATGAGCGCGGAAGACACTTTTGGACAGTGGAGGAGTCTGGCAGAGGAAGAGGGGCGGAGGGGAGGAGGAGGGAGCTGCCTTACGTGGGACCTTACAGAGCAGGTTAAATGCACATCTGCTGCGACGGAGACGGGGCCACCCAGGGAGCGGGTGGCCTGTGGAGGTCCCTTCAAGCCTGTCCTTCAGGGGCTGTGTCATGTCTGGGCTCCCCCCCCCCAGGTCAGGTACTGCCGGTCCTCGATGAGATCAGGGTTGTAACCTGAAAACTGGACTCAGCAAATAATCATGAAGTCCTGCTTTCATTCCTAATGTCCAGAAGACTGGCCTTTGTTTTGAAACACCCAGTTGCGGGAGGCTTCCCACAGCTGACAGAGCAACGGCCACAAAGACAAAGGCATTGCTCGCTGTGGATAACCAACTAGGAAATAAGAAACCCCGGAATAATCCTGGCAGCAAGCATCCGTAATTCGTCCAAGGGCTCAGACTTTCTTAACTTGCTTAACTATTTATTTTTGCCTTCCCCTTTTCTTCCCGGCAGGGTCAGTCACCAGAGGGAGCTTGGGATGTCCGTATGGCACCGAGGACAACGGGGGACTGTGCCGAGCTGTGGACAGTGGGGCTGGGACCTCCGGGCTGGAGCGGAGCCCAGTCTGAGTCGCCGTGAAGAGTTTCCACGTGACGTTTGAGATAAATTGTGAGCCGAGCCTGCTGTGGAGCCGGGGGCTGGGCTGGGGGAGCAGCGCCCGGAGGGGCGGTCGGGGGGTCCTGCGGGCACGCTGGCTGGTGGCACGGGGGTGCTTTGTGCTTTCGGGGCAGTGAAGGCGAGCTCCGGCTGCCTCTTCCTCAGCTAGCTGGGTTGCAAAGGGAAGAGGGGAATGCTGCAGCCGTAACCGCTAACTGTACCTCCTCGCCACCGCCCCTGCCCTCGCACAGCACACCGGCCACACTCTGGGGTGCCCCAGACGAGCGGCAGTGGGTCGAACACTTGCCGCCCACGCACGTCCCCATCGCCCGGAGGGGCCACCACATCCATAACAGGGCACCGGCACAAAGGGCACTTCGCGTGTGCTTTGCAGCCTGGCACGTTAACACCAGCAGAAGCTGATTTCTTCAGAAATCAGACCTGTTGCCTTGCCCCAGCACGAAGGCAGAGCCAGGGACTGTTTGAGATACTGGGAGAGGGGTGGGAATGTGGGAAACTCACGGGAGACCAAAGCCATCCCTGCTGTCCAGGTGAAGGCTGCAGCGCGGATCCTGCCGGGGAACCCACCTGCAGACGCCGGAGATCAGCACACAGGTCTGATGTTCTCCCTGCATGGGGCTGCGCCTAATAGAAAAGCAGCGGCTCCCTGCACTAACTTCATTTCCCGGATGGTTTTAAGGTACAGCCCCATGTTGAGTCTATTGCATTAATCTGTCCTTAATGGCATTGCATACGCAGGCATTTCATTAAGTGCCTTCCCTTTATCTACGTGCTCTCACCGATGTTGATGGGTCTGAGAAACTTGCCATTGATTCCAGTGGGAACTGTCTGGTCCTCTCCGTGTGAAACGCAGTCTATTTTCCAGCAGCTATCGGAAGTGAAAATTAAGGCACAGGCTCTCTCTTTCCACATTTCTCAGCGTTTCCAGAGCTGGGCTGGCTGGGTTCAGCAGCGAGCTCGGCGCCGGAGGGGATGTGAGGGCGCGGGGGGATTTTCAAGGGGGCGGAGGGGATGAGCGGAGGACGGTGCAGGGTTAAGGGCTGTGAGGTGGCCTGGGCTGTTGTGGGGGGACAGGGAAGCCACGTGCCAGCCCATCCTCTCCCCTTGGTTTGCTCTGCAGCCGCAGCCACAGCCACAGCTCTCCATTGCGTCCATCCCCACGGCTGGGACCCCCGGACCCCCCACAGCTGAGCTCTGCACTGGAGCAAGCGAGGGGCTCGTGCAGCGCTGCAACCTCCCTGACCACACGTGTCCATACAGGAAAATAATAATGGAATAATGCAATTTGCTTAAATATCACATGGTGGGGTTAGGACACAAAAAAGTACGTCATCTTTTAACATACCTTCTGATGCTTTTAATTTCCCCTACTGCTTTCAGTAATGTGCACAAGGCAATTATATTGCAGCCAGAAAACATGGGGTTGTAGGAAATAAAGCAGTATGCCTTTTCAGAACACCCAAGCAAAACTGGAGTTACAGACTAGCTAGGCAGTTACAGACGCAGTAACTTCCCCACGGGTGGTATCTAGAAGTACTCATCCCAAGAGTTAAATGCGATGGGCACCGAGTGTTCCTCTAAAAGAGTAAAGCAAATAAAGTTTTAACGCTTCTTACTTGAAGTCTGAATCCAGGTTACATTCAGATCGCAGCATCACACTGTTTCTTGCAAGCTCAAACAGTATAGCTTGTTTGTCTACAAACGTTTTTCTCACTTGCATACATGAAGCACAAATTATTCGAGTGGCTGATGGCACCAAGGCGGCTTCAGTCAGCCACTGGACCCCTCCCTAAATTAAAATAAATATCTGCTTTGAGTCCCCAAGCACCACTGAACGTGCTGAGGAGCAATCGTGGCAGGTCAGCTAAGCGTGCCGGAGCTGGCGCTGCCGAGGCCCACTGCAGAGTGCCAGGGGAAATGCCCAGTCCTGCCCTGACGTGACAGCGCTCGGGGTGCAGGCAGTCAGTAGGGCCCAGGGCACACAGAGCAGGCAGGGGGGAGAAAGCAAGCGGAGTCGTTACCTGAGGCTGCCCGCGCGGTGCCTGGAGCAGGCAGGAGCCTGGCAGCGCAGCAGACTTCACACGGCATGCCAACCTCGTACAAGGGGTCACAATGAAACACGGGCGGCCAGCCGCCGCTCCGGCCCCTCCAGGGTCTCCGAGCAGCTGAGGGGCACGTTGGCAGCGCGCCGAGCGTCGGGTTTGCTGGCTGGCCCTACGCTCCGCAACCGGCAGCCGGCGAGAGCGTTAGGGCTGCTTTCTTGGGACCAAGCCGGCTGCACGGTGGTGCGCGAAATCCCAGCGGGGATGCCTCGGCTCCAGAGTCGGGTCAGAGCCTGCGGAGCCGGAGGGAGGAGGTGGGATGTAGTGACGGGGTCTCAGTTTTGGACCATCCCCCTGCGATGGCTGCTGTACACTGCTGCATTCCCCCGGCACAGCAGGGTACCTACCGACGGGTTGTGCCCCCGCTAAGGACGCGCAGGGGTACTGAGAACGGCTGAGGAGACATCGTCCTGCGCCGCGCTGCAGAGCTGCCCTAGGGCTGTCTCTTCATTCCTTTGTGGACACACAGACACCGTTGCCTTTACAGAGGCTACCCTTACCAAATGTACGTGCGTGCAGATATGTGCTGGGAAGTCTATGAAGAAAGAACGCAGTTTTATACTAATTCCCTTAATTTATTCACATCAAATGTCAGTGCAGTGTCATATAAAAATCTTTAATGATTTTAAAACAAATGGTCCCTGAGGCAGGAAAATAGTTATAGTGCCATTTCTAAAATTAATTTAATTCCTGTGGAATAGAAATAAAAAAAAAGTGCCTGCTCAGTTGCATATGCATTACAAATAGCATTAGAAAATATCTGAAGAGTCTTTTCAGCTGAAATCACACAGGGTTTCCCAGCCTTTCTGCCAACTCTCTCGACACGCCAGTGCTGGGAGCACCTCGCTTTGCTCCCTTGCGCCTCGGCAGCGTGCTGAGGGCAGCCCTCTGCCTGCTGCACCCCTCCTCGCTGCTCCCCTGTGCCACGGAGAGCACCCAGATTAATTAGTATCTGTTATTTTCTTTACACAGTAGCAGAACCTATTTTTATTACATTTCTCAATGACTCATAATAGTATATCTTCTCTGCCATATGCGCACAAGCTCAGGGCAGCACTGCACTGATATTCTGGGCCTGGAATCCTTCCTCTCGCAAGCTCATGGGATGATCATATACGGTCCCGCTTCACTGCCCACCACCCCGCTCAGATGCTGTCGTACCTACTCACCATATGGTACGTTGGTTTCACACTGGGACGGTGCTGGCAGCGGCTCCGATGGGCAGCCAGCACCGTCTTCATGCCACCGGTTTCCCCTCATCCTTCTGGCGGGGGGGGCATGCTGCTGTCGCACCCCACTCGGCTCTGCCCGGCGAGCCCGGCCATCTCCCGACGGAGGAGGGCAGCCGAAAAGCTACTCGGCTCCCGCAGCTCTGGGCGCGATGTGCCAAACTCAGGGAGTTGGAGAAGCGGCACGAGCATCGCTGTGCTTGGTGCGGGGCTGCTGCGGGCTCTGCCTCCACATCCTCCAGACCGGGGAGCTGGGGGGCCGCAGCGAGCCCGGCCGGCGGCAGGGGGCCAGGGAAGGTCTCAGCCCATTTGTGTCAGGGACCACGTGCTTTCCGGAAGAAACCAAGTCAATGGAGCAAAGATGAGCTTAAGCAAATGTTAAAATTAAGCTCAGCCCAAGAAATCGGTAGCAAAAGCCAGTCCCTCGGCTCGAGCTGCCACAGAACGGAGGTTTGGCTGGCTTTCGCACAACAGCTCCACCTGACCAGCTGGGACCTCTGGGGACACAAGCAATAAATTCAGTGTAAGCACCAAACATTCAGGTCGGTCACTGCCCCCAACCCACGAGTTTCTCTCAGAAATCAAGCACGCTTATTTTAAAGATGATACTATGATATTGAATTTTCATCCGCATTTTTAGATCATTTGTGTACCCCACCAAGTCTGAATTTGTCGCCAGACCTCCTAAGTGCCCTGAATGAGATGAATTTGGAGCTAATAATCCTCCATGCTGCGCATTTGTACAAATTTCCTAGTCTCTTCCCAGACTTCCAGATCCTAACTAATGATTTTTCCCCTTGCCCCAGCCCCGAAATGAGTTACATATGCCTTGGTGGTCTCCCACCAAGAGGCAAAGTAACTCTGATGTTTCCGAAGTTTAAAGTGTTTGACTTTGCAACCTAAAAGAACTAATCTTCTGGCTTTTTTAATGATGCTTCTTTAACAAAAGCATCATTCACCCTCTGCAGCTCAGCCCCTCTAAAGCCAGAAGTCATTCTGCCTTGCTGCTGTGGAAGCTGTTGGTTCCCTCCACCGCTCCCACTGGTTCCCTCCCCTCAGCGAATGGGTTAACAGGAAAGCTAGGCAAAGGAAAAGTACCTCTTGCCAGATTCCTCGATAGAAGCCGAGAAGGGACAGCATCCGATGGCGCTGCAGAAATCGGCAGCCCCTTCCCGGCTGGAGTTGCAGGGCAGCTCCATGTGCGGGGCAGGGATTGCCCCCGCCTGCCCTCCCGGGGGAGACGGGTCCCCGCTGGAGCAGAGGGACATGGGTCCCGGCCGGAGGGGCACGGACAGTCCTGCAGCAGTTGGGACATTGGTCTGCACCTTTTGTGCTGAAGTTGAAAAGGGATTTCCAGAATTTACAGACTAAGTTTTGGCTCGTGAACCGGCGGAGAATGTACGGAAAAGAAGGATCCAGCAAAGGGCCCCGCAATGAGAGGGGCTGTTGGGAGGCTGCTGGTGCACCCACCTCCCGCTTCTCTGCCTGATGAGTCAGTCAGGACATCGGGACTTGGCTCTCAGCCTGAGATCCGGTCCTTGCACGATTAAGGAGAGGCTGGCGCGCTAGGGAAAGCAAAGGGAAGAGTTGGCCATAATAATTTTCAGCACCTTGAACGAAGAAATGTGTTTGCCGTTTGTAAATCACTTTTGCTGAAAGGGTTTCTCAGTAATTCTGTGGTACCTGTAACCAAAGACATCGCTGGTACGTTGCTGTCTGTAGCTGGGATGACACAAACGTGCAGTGCTTTCTTCCAGGTACAGAACAGTAGCCTTATCCATCCTTCCATCTCTTGGACACTGAAGTCATCGCTGCATGTCCTGCATGCACAGTTGCAGCACAAGACCACCTGTAAAGGCAGACTAATATCAAATACAGCTGCCTTTTTATGAAAAGGTGCCTGTGATTGATAAATCAGCCATTCGTTCCATAATTTCACCTTCTAAGTAAACCTCTGGGACGGCACAGGGCCAGACTACTTGAAGGATAAGCCTCTTCCCCAGCCTTGCCGTCATGGTTGTGCTCAGCCCGTGTCTCGGGCCGGGAGCAGAGGCGGGTTGCTGGCTCTGTGCTGTGAAAGCAGGCCGGCAAAAGCGGCGATGCTAACCCATGCCTCCCATGGATGCTGGCGTCCGTGCTGGTACCCAGAGGGGAGCACTGGGAGGAGCACAAAGGTGGGAGATTTCCTGAAAACTGCCGGTGTGGATAATTAAAATAAAACCCAAACACATGAAATTATGTTCAGTGACTCAGTCCACACACTCCCACTCTCCTCCCACACGCCTTCTGATGCTCGGGGAGAAATTAAGCACTTACGGCTTTTTCATGCTTTGTGCTTAGGGCTTCACATTTTCTCTCTCCTTCTGCCCATCTGAGGCCACCTCCAGCGTGATGGTGGGTTTGCAAACCTACCGGAGATGCCTTCAGCTATCCCGGCTAACCTGAAACCCTTCTGGAGAGAAAACTCACAGCAGCACAGCTGCGTTTTTAGGATAATTATTTTACATTACTTATGGTATCATTTTGTCCTGGTTTCGGCGGCTGCATGGTGCTTAGTTGCTGGCTGGGGTTAAACCACGACACATTTAAAGTACCCAACGGGTATAAGCTTCCTTAAAAAATTGAGAGATCATTTAACTACTGGGTTCAGGGTTCAGAGCAGAGCTGGAACTTGCTGTGAATTATGCTCATTATGATTTTGATGGAATTCTGTGGAATAATTGTGCATTCATTTTTCAGCCCTTCTCCCTTTTGCGTGGTGGAAGTAGTTCACAAATGCCTCAGGTTTGTGCTGTCTGGTGCTGAACTGTTGGTTGGTGGAGCTATTCACCAGGATCCTTCTCTTGGTTCTCCTGGAAAACCCCAGAAAATCACACGCAGCGATGTGACGCGTGGATCCTCCAGCCAGCACACAGACCAGCCGTTCCCTCAGCTTTTAATGACTCCTCTGGGAGAGCGGGTGTGGTAAAAGCCAGGATCCCAGAGGAAGAGAAAAAGAGAGAAATGCTCTTAAATACTTCTGTTTAATTTCAATTCTACTCAATCAATTACCAGACAGGCGGTCTCTATTGTGGAGCTAACACTATGTTTAAAGGAAAACATTTCCAAAGGCATAAAAGGGAGCTAGGTGCCTAAATCACATTCGCTTTAATTAAGGAAGAGGTAAACAAATCTGTTTAAATGTATAGAAAAGATCTGCTGTCAACAATTCAGTGCCCGTATTTCCAGCACTGCTGTGAAGTAAGCTAAACACCATGACTTTGAATTAGTGGCTGCACTTAAGCTGAGGTGCCAGGTTCTAATTATTAACAGATTCGATAGCATCCACATGAGAGTAGATTACATTTCAAATGAAGATTTGACATGTTAATTTCAGCTGTGCCTTTAAATTTATTCACGTGGAAAACAGAGCAAATGACCATCTCCAAATACATCGTTAAGCCATATGTTCTTAGCCTGACTCTCCTTTCCTTTTCGTTTAAAAACTGAGCTAAAATGCATGTGTACTCCAAAAAAGCTCCAGTCCCAGCCAGCTGAAATGCTTGTTGTCACCCAGGGTGGCCACTCTGCCCAGCTCCTTACCAACGGCCGTGAATTTCTGAACCTTCCAGAAGCGTGGGGAGAGGACAGAAGCGTTTGAACGTGGCAGCAGACTTCATACGGTGGGCACGTGTGATCCGGGCAGCTGCGGGGCCGGCAGCCGTGCATCTCCCACGCACCCGGCACCTCGTGCGTCTCCTGCCCACCCTCACCATGCTTGCCAGCCCTGAGTGCCAAGGACTGCGACAGCACCAGTAACGCCTGCGCAAATGAATTTGCAAGTCACTTATGGACCAAAACACTTTCAGGTCTTTGAGAAACCTGTCTGTGTAGGACGGGGCCTGCCAAGGGCCATATGGCTTAGAGCCACAAACTTTTCTGACTCCTGAAACTCCGTTGTACGTGCTTATACTCCTTGCAATAGGCCTTGCAACAGGTCTTGTGCTCCAAGATCTTTCCAAGCATTTTAAAAAATCTGTCCTCAGGGTCATCAGCTTCTTCCATACTGGCCAGCCTCTGAAGGATGGGAATCATTTTTTGGACGTGAACATCAGGAAGATTGGAACAAACAGCAGAAATCCTCAGCATCCTGGACAGATGATTGAACATCATTTCCGAAGCCACCAGTTCCATCTGTAGGATGTGCAATTCAGGAAAATAATGGGGGGGTAAAGAGTCAGGGCGTTAAGCGCTGGTGGGGTATCAGCTGGCGACACATGGAGGGCCAATGACAGATTTTAACATTGTTTGTGCATGGAAATAAGCTATTGCGGCTCCACACACAGAGTCGCACCCAGCTTTAGCGCTCAGACCTCTCTTGAAAGTAACTTTTGCAAGAACGGTCTGATCCACTTTAACCTAACTACTGAAAAGTGGCACCAGCCATCACCTGGGAGAGCCCACAAATCCGCCTCCCAGCAGAGCCAGAGCCTTCATAAAATGCAAATGAAATTGTATTAAACCCTTAGAAAAATTTAAAGATCGCTAAACTTGGGACAAGTGAGAAGAGGAAAGTAGTATCATTCCCGCTCCATTTAACATTTTTGGACAGAGCAAGCCAAAATGTAGAAGCCTGCCCAGCCCGTGGCCAGGGTACCGCAGTCTCTGCTCTGGCATCACCCTTACTGAACCCCAGCGGGGCGGGCGTGGGGTCAGCTCGGTGTGGGGTGATGGGCGGGGTGCTCCCACCAGGATTTTGGAGGGGCCAGCCTCTGGTGGGGCGTGTGACGGGTCCTCGTGTCCCCAGGCTGGGTGAGTCCTCGTGTTCTCTGCCTGACCAAGGCTGAAAAGGGGCAGAAGCAGCTCGTGGTCCAGCACAGCACGGCATGCCTCTGCAAAGGGACAAGGCACGGGATTGCTGTGCTTATGCCTTGGCGGGTAAAACGTGTCTGAAACAGGTCACGTAGAGCAGAACAGGGAACGACAGCACTTACGTAGATATTTGAAAGTGTCCTGCAGAAAGCAGATAGGCAATTACACCTCTGCTACAAAACCTTCTGACGCAGCTAATAAAACATAAGGAAACGTACTTCATTTCTGTATTTGCAGAGCAGGGCTCACCTTGGCTCAGTCACTATGAAATCCCGACAGACTTTCCCACGAGGAAAGAGGCTGCGAGGGTGTGGAGTTGCTTCACGTGTTGTTTATACAAAGGCCTTCACGGGTTGCGGCCGGCGTCCTGCGGGCAGGCGGGCGGGCAGGCGGGTGGGTAGGTAGGTGGGCAGGCAGGTGGGTAGGCGGGTGGGTAGGTAGGTGGGCAGGCAGGTGGGTAGGCAGGTGGGCAGGTGGGCAGGCAGGTGGGCAGGCAGGCAGGCGGGCAGGCAGGCGGGCAGGCCGGCAGGCCGCAGCAGGCTGCTCACACCCAGCAGCAGCCCTGCCAGGAGCAGAGCCTTGCCTCAGCCCCGGCGCTTCACAGCAGCCCCCGGTCCTGAGGGGACAACACCGGAGTCCCTGGGGGGTGAACGGGGCGGGGGGGCGAAGCCTTCCACTCCCACCTCCGCACCCGCAGGAGTTCCCGCGGGGTGCGGGGGGCCGGTGGTGCGGGGCCAGGGCCTGGCGGCCTGCGGGGCCCTCCCGAGCCTGCAGGCCCCGGCCCGCGGCCCGGCGGGCGATCCGGCGGGCAAAGGCACCACCCTGCGGCGGCCGGGAGATGCATCCCCGGCGGCACCGGCCCGCCGCTGCCGCGGGGGCTCCGCCTTCAGCCCTCCGAAAGCGGGGTGCCGCCGGCAGCGCCCCGCGGCTGCCGAGAGCCAGCCCCGGGGTCCTCCGAACCCTGAAATCCTCCCCCGACATGCCCTCCGCTTCCCGCGAGGGAAAGCAGGCAGATGCATCGCGTTCCTGGAAGGGAAACGGTGTTTTTCGGTCCAGGCCCTTGCATTAAGGCTGGATCGTTAGTGCACCCCGGACGGTAGCCCAGGAGAGCCCCCGGCCGCAGGCAGGGCGTGAAGCTCGCAGGCTCCCGGGCTCCAGGCAGCCCCTCGCACCCCGACGCCGGCCGAGCGAGGCACGCCTGTTCAGCCAGCCGCCCTTTGTGACCATGAAGGTGTCCTGGTTTCGGCTGGGATAGAGCTGATTTTCTTCCCAGTAGCTGTGTTTTGGGTTTAGGATGAGAATAATGTTGATAACACACTGATGTTTTTAGTTGTTGCTAAGTAGCGTTTATACTAAGTCAAGGACTTCTCAGCTTCTCATGCCCAGCCGGCACGAAGGCTGGAGGGGCACATGAAGCGGGGAGGGGACACAGCCAGGACAGCTGACCCCAACTGGCCAAAGGGATATTCCATACCATAGGATGTCATGCCCAGTATATAAACTGGGGGAGTTGGCCAGGAGGGGCGGATTGCTGCTCCGGAACTGGCTGGGCATCGGCCAGCGAGTGGTGAGCAGTTGCGTTGTGCATCACTTGTTTTGTATATTCTAATTCTTTTATTATTATTACTGTCATTTATTATTATTATCATCATCATCATCATCATCATTATTATTATTTTCTTCCTTTCCATCCTATTAAACTGTCCTTATCTCAACCCACGAGTTTTACTTTTTTCCCCGATTCTCTCCCCCATCCCACTGGGTGGGGGCAGTGAGGGAGCGGCTGCGCGGTGCTGAGTTGCCGGCTGGGGTTAAACCACGACAGAAGGAAAACTCATGGTGGCCGTTTTGCTTCAGTTTCCCTAAATCTGCAGTTGTTTTTTCCTCCGTGAAAGGGAGGGAGGCAGCCAGCCCTCGTGCCCCGCTGCCTCCCCGTACCATCCAAAAAAATCCTCCTGTGTTATGTCCATAGCCTACAATGCCAGATCTAGTCCTGACCAACCTCGGTGGGACAGATCAGTTTCTCAGTTTATTATCACTGCTATGATGAAGAACAACTTTAAAATATCAATTCCTGGTTATTTGCTTCTTCCTTTCTAAGCAGCAGGGTCAGCAGCGGCAGCCTGATGAGCCTGTTCCTTCCTACAAGCACCGGTGTGTGATGGGGACAGTTGGGACTTGATTTTGGACGCACCAGGAACAAGACCAGGAATTCATTGTTAAATAACCTATGGGCTTTTGAAATTGCTTAGGAAACCATTTTGATTGGCAAGTCCAAGGAGAGTACGTTACATATTACTGATTACTTTCCCGGGCTTGCAATATAGATTACTGATTATTGTTACCTTCTTATGCATCATGCATGTGAATTGCTCAGCAAGACAATGACAGACTGCCTTATGGCGATCGTGCTGACTATCTTTACATGACATATCATTTCATGGCCATCAAACTACCAAAACATCGTCACTCATTCTCAGGACAGGACTGTCAAGCGCAATGACCGCCTGGTTACCCCAGCTTTCATGGGAGGTTTTTTTTAGATTAATCCATTTCTGTGATCACTCAGGTTAAAATATTATACAAGGAATATACATTTGCTGCTATCAGCTGCTTTACCAATTACAGTGCTTTTTAAATATTAACGTATCGCACGAGCAATTGAGGATAGAGCGCACACACTGCCCAGTGTCTTCCAGGAGAGATGAAACAGGTAACTCAAAGGGAACAGTTAATTCAATGTTGGAGGAGCCGGGGTCACGTTCAGGCAGAGCAGCACTTCTGTACCTGTGCAGAGGCGTCCTGCCCTGCCCTGCCTGGCCCTGCCTGGCCCTGCCCTGCCCTGCCTGGCCCTGCCTGGCCCTGCCCTGCCCTGCCTGGCCCTGCCCGGCCCTGCCCGCAGCGCTCAGGACAGCTTCTCCTCCCGGGGGGGAGGACACTCACAGTGCAGGTAGCTCCAAGTAACTGCGCGGGGCTCCAGTATATCATAGAGGGTTTTCAAACCTTTGCTCACCACCAGAGAGAGGGAAGTCCTGAGGGAAAAAACATCCAAACCCAATCACTTCGGTTTTGCTAACGAACCCTTTTGAACTCCCTGCTAGTTTTAATTTCTGCCAATGTCCTACTTGAAGGGATTAGCAAGATCCATGACCAAAACATTTCAAGAGCATTTCCCAGAAATATGTATGGTAACAAAATTACAAATCCCTAAATATTCACTTTGCACTAGAAAAGCGATGCTGTGCAGAGAGCGGGAGAAACCAGACTTGTGCACCTACCTGCTTCACACGCGAATGGGGAGCTGCTCCCGCCACACTATGGCACAGGAGTTAGGACCAAACACGCACCCGCCTACTGAAGAAAACGTCCCTCTTTTCTTAAAAGATTGCGTGCACAAACTGATACAAGTGATTCATTTCAATATATTTACCCAGCAGCTTTAGTCCCCAAACAGTAAAACATTATCCCTCAAAGAGAGATGAAGGAGTAAGCTGAGACTCAGAAGGGAGACTCTTATCTTTGATTTTACATTGATAAAGATAAGCAACACCACGAGCTTATTTTACCAGACTTCTGGCGATGGGCTGCACGTACTCGGGGAACAACGAGGCCTTTCTTCCCCGCCTGCAGGAACTGCCCCCAGACTTTACGTCCTGCCTTACTCACGCTTTTGCAAGTGTCGTCCAACATCGCTGGATGTCAGGGAAAAAATCAAAGGGTGGGAGGAGAGTCCCTGCACACCAAAACTCCAGGTGCCCGGCTCGCTGGGAGCGGGGAGCGGGCAGGAGAGCCCCCGCCGAGGCTCTCCGCATCACCTCAGGTGCTGCACAGGGAAGGAGCTGCAGGAGTGCCTCGACAGGGTGGAGTGTGCCTGCAGCCGTCCCCAAAACAGTGTTTGGAGACGTTTGTCTCAATTCCTGCTGGCGATATAGGTCAGCCATGTCCCGGTCCCCTGTTTGCTGTTCACTAACATATGTGTGCCCGGTCCTGCTCGTGCAAATGTTAGAGGAGAGTTGCCTTTGGTGCTAATGTCTGCTGTCACCGGCAAACAAAGGTGTGCATGATTGCACACCTATAACTCGTTCTATAGAACCAGCACTTTTGATATCTTTATTAACGGTTTTAGCCTTTCAGGCAGGAGACAGAGAAAATAATGTACAGCTGAGGTGAGCTGTCAAGTACCTCAAATATTAAATAATTATTTTGAACAGGCTTCGAACCCCCTGCCCCGTGAGCTGAGCACATACAGAAGTATATATTTACAAAAATCTGGGTCCGTCCATGCATTAATCAGGCTGAGGATGAAAGGTTGAACGCTCCTGCTAATGCATTCATGGCGGGGCCGCCATCCTCGGCACGCAGAAGGAGCCGCTGCCTTGAGCAAACGGCTGGGGTCTGCCCCGCCGGCAGGGCTGGGGGGTCCCCCCCCAGCTCCGTGGCCACCCCGCCGGCAGGGCTGCAACCCCCGTTTTGGGGTACGCCCTGCGGATGGAGTGTCGGGAAGGAAAGATGGGGACCGGGATGTGCAGAGGGCAGAAGGGCAGAGGGGAGCTGGTGGCTGCGGGGGCGTGCAGCGGGGGTCCTGGGCAACGGGGGAAGGCTTACCCCCCCCTCCCCGGGGAGTCTAATAGACGGCTGCTGGAAGGTTGGGGCAAGACTGGCTTTCCCGAACCAGTGGGCCGGGGTGGGAACAGCCCAGGAAAGTGTTGCAGTGGGCGGGATGGAGAGGTGGGGAGCAGGGCCCACACCGTCCTCCAGAAGCTGTGCACACTTGCTAAAATTCTGCGCAGAGAAAAAAGAAGAAAACGGTCCTATCAAAATGCACATGCTCATGTCCTTGTTGTTGCAACGTTGCTTCTTTTCTAAATCTCCTCCTTTAATAATTCTGGAAGTAATTTCTCTTCTATTGTGTTGTATGAAATACCCTATTTTGAAGTGACTCTTGATTTTTTTTTTTCTGGAAGTTTCTTGCAAATTCGGACACTTTTGATAATAATTTGAGCTCAAAGTTGCTGAAGTGTCAAAATCCTCCGCAGAAGGTAACTTTCCCCCTCTAGGAAGCTCTGCTGGTCAGGACGAGGAAAGGCTTCCCCTTTCACAGTGGAAACACGAGACAGTTAGACCCTGGATAACGCTTTAGCTGGGGGAAGAGGAAGGGTACCCTCCTAGGGATGTTACCCCCATAGCCCATAGCTGGGCTGCAAGGACACAGGAAAGTTACGTGCTTTGTATTTCTTTGGGTTTAGTCAGGTACAAAAGGAAAGAATTCAGGAAGCTTAAACAAAATGCTGCTGCAAATCTGTTTGCAGCAGCAGCAATGTACTGCGTCAGTGTATTTGGTGTCTGCGACCTACAGGAACAAAGTATATTTGGTGCATTAACGCCACGCTTGGGATTCCTTACTTGTCCTTACTCTCGCAGCAGCACATAAAACCTATTTAAACAAATTTCTGCATGACGGGCAGTCAGTGAAGCTTTCTAGCTCACAGCATACAGGAATGCAGGTGTCTGCCCTGACTGAGTTCATGGTTCAAGGTCTGCACTTCGAGTACCCCAGCAGACCTAGGCACTGTTTGTCCAGCACTTGGTTTTGGTTTTATCTTCCAAACTTTCTTTCATGGCTCCTGGTCCAAAAAAAGGAAATCTCAGGGTTGTGTCAAGAAAAGGAAGAAACCCGGCAGTGTGCTGTGGGCTGGACAAAGAGGCTACAAACCCAGTTTGCATTGGTACTGCCAGGCGTTGCAAAAGCCGCTTGCACTTCACCGCAATGTTTCTGCTTCCCTCCGAACGGATCTCCTCCTTGTCACGGAGGAGCCAGTTGGAAAGTTAGAGTCTTTCCTTCCGAAACTCAGAATCAGCAAATCACCCGCCAGGGCTGCTGCTGTCAGCGTGCTCGTACTGGCAGAGCACTGTCTGTCGAGGCTGGTTTTCTTTGGAGAGAAGTGCAAAGAACGCAGACGACCTCTGCCATCGCTGCCTGTCACGGGCAGCACCACTCCTCTACCAGGCGTCCCTCTCTGGCCGCACAGCTGAGCTGGGTGTCCCCGTACCCATCCCCGGGTACCCACAGGTGCCCACAGCCTTTTCACCATCCCCGACCCGGTGAACCAAACCCCACGAGAGCTGCCGACCCCAGCCTGGTCCCTGCGCAGTCCTGGGGACACGTGCCCGGGCACGGCGAGGCTGCCCAGGCAAGGCGCGGGAAACAACACTCTTTGGGGCCATGAGGAGGAGGAGGAGGAGGAGGAGGCCGACCTGGGATGCGGGTGAGGGGCGAGGGTGGCGAGGTCCGAGGTCTGCCAGGAGGGCCGGGGAGGACGCAGGGGCATTGGAGCCAGCGGAGGATGTCCGGAGGGTCCCTGCGCCCCGCGGGGAGCTGGGGCCGGGGGTGATCCCTGCGCCGTGGCGGCGGCTCCAAACATCCCAGCGCTTTGCCGACAACTTGACAAATTTAGTTTAACTATTTTGATGTAATAATGTAATTAGGTAAAAGGGTTCAGCAACCGATTGCGTTTCACTGATTTCAGCCATCTGCTTCAACATTTGTTCTTATGTGTACCAGATTTCAGAGTGTCTTTGCTCTAATAGTAATTAATGAAACTGTTAATAAGCTACATATATCATATTATGCTGCAATAATTTATCAAAGGATAATGTTATGAGACAAATTATATATAACAATTATAGAAAATGGCTTACATTACTAAATGTTGCACACTGCTAACTAGTTTCTTTACTCTTCTCTTCTTAATGAATTCCCTAATTAATTTAATGCATACTTTATGCATAATTTGAAATTTAAAAACATCGCTGGGTCAGGTTTTAACCATCCTCTTTTACATGCTGTCTGCTTCTACAAGACACATATTAGCAAAACATGACCTCTATGCAAATTACCGAGCCCCGCTGCTATTTCCATTCCCAACCCGGGTGAACGCGCTCCAGCGCGCTCCCCCTCGCACACGGGTACCCCAGCCGCCCTCGCCGGCCTCCTCGCGCCCCTCGGGTGCCACAGCGCACGTAACGGCGGCGTACTGCTGCACGAGAGCCGCAGGGAATCTGGGTCGCTGTTTATAACAGAAAATAAACATAAGTGGCTATTCTAATCTTTTATTACATAACCAGCTCCATTTTGGGGAAAGCGGCTCTCAATCACGCTTTGTGCAAACAGCCATCTAAAAATAGAGCTTTGCCGCCATCACGCACCGAAAATCACCCCGCCCCCAGAATAACGAGGTCAGCTTAAAAATCCAGAAACCTTGCAAAATAGAAATGTAAATTTTGGTTTCTTCATCTTCACATTTTTAAGCGTCCAACACACAATTGCCTGATATTTCCCAGTTTTCTACGTCTACAGCTTTGCGGTTTTCCTGTGGAACACGACCATAAACTTTTCTTTCAAAGCCAAAGTTTCCATTCTCATCTGACTGTATAACTGCTGTGTGTGGAGACTTCAAGAATATCACCAAATACCCTGGCAGTACAGACGAACTACCAGGGGATTCTAAATTCAGTGTTTCCTAAATTTTTACTGACTGAACTTCCATAGTAAGAGAAATAAGATATCCCACCATGGAGGTTACAGTTAGTAACTTACGGACCAGACTGTTCATGAAATGCACAGTGAAGGTGAAACTCCTTCTTGACAGTTACATGAGAACTGAGTCTTAATTCAAGTTTTGAGGCTTATCTGCCATTTGCCAACATACTGCAGGACACATCTGTGTTTATATAGTGCACGTACCTACTACTTCATTATATTAACAACTTATATCTGGAAAGTGATTGAATGGAAAGTTGTGGATTGCACTGAGGAGCAGGCTCTCAGCTATGCAGATGGCAGATGTGTGTTTCTGCAGCACAAACATTTGCTGACACACAAATACTCGACTCTGCCCCTCACTGCGGGGCCAGCGTTTGCCAAGGCTCCCTTGGAAAACTTCAGAGGTTCAGGCTTCTGGCCCCTGTGGTGCAAACACGGGAGGCAAACACGTGCCACGCCACCCGAGAGGCTTGGGATGGCTTTGTGCTGGCCGAAGGCTGCGATGTCCAAGACCTTCTGCTGCATGTAAACACAGCCTCACCTCTGGCATCAAATGGACAAAACCAATTCTTCCCAGCAGCAATAAATACCCAATAGGTAGAATTAAGGTTTTATTTGGAAGGGACTGCATTATTAACCAAGACTCCAGAAAGTGATCAAACGAGCCGTCGTGGCCGCGGTCACAGGCTGCCTGGGCTGTGCCCGGCCAGTGTCTCCCAGGGAAGGGTGGCCAGCATCCGTGCATCCATCCTCGCGGCTCGCAGATTCCCACTGCGTGAGTCACTGCCTGGAGCAGCGCCCAGCCCCTGCCTGACACCGCTCAGCGGCTGGCAAGGAAAGCAGCAGAAAACGAAGCAAAACAAGTAGCTCCATGACCAGAGGAACGTGCGGATCTCTGCGCCTTCGTGTTCCCTGGTGCCAGGTATCCCCGCTGAACGGGGCGAAGGTCTGGTGAAGTATGCCCTGCAGCTGAGCCCCCTGTCACAGCCCACCGGCGTGGATTCTCTGATGTCTAACAGAGCAGCTGAGCATTCTCCTCTCCCTTCAGCGGGTGCTGAGCTGGGCCTTTCTTTCCTCCACTTGGGTACTTAATGTCCTCAAGTCATGTATCTTTCTGTCAAATTCAATTAAAGTTAATTAGCGGATTCAAAAGCCAGCAGGACCTCAGAGAGGACACAAAGAGAGAGATTTATCATATCACTCTTACTTAATTGTGCTGGTTTTGGCTGGGGTAGAGTTAATTTTCTTCATAGTACCTGGTATGGGGCTATGCTTTGGATTTGTGCTGAAAAGTGTTGATTGATAACACAGGGATGTGTTCGTTACTGCTGAGCGTGCTTACACAGAGCCAAGGCCTTCTGTGCTCCTCACCCCAGCCCACCAGTGAGCAGGCTGGGGGTCCACAAGGAGCTGGGAGGGGACACAGCCGGGACAGCTGACCCCAGCTGACCACAGGGTTATCCCATACCGTATGGCATCGTGCTCAGCATATAAAGCTGGGGGAAGGAGAAGGAAGGGGGGACGTTCGGAGTGATGGCATTTGTCTTCCCAAGTCACCGTTATGTGTGATGGAGCCCTGCTTTCCTGGAGATGGCTGAACGCCTGCCTGCCGATGGGAAGTGGGGAATGAATTCCTTGTCTTGCTTTGCTTGCGTGCGCGGCTTTTGCTTTACCTATTAAACTGCCTTTATCTCAACCCACGAGTTTTCTCACTTTTACTCTTCTGATTCTCTCCCCCGTCCCACCGGGGGGGAGCGAGCGAGCGGCTGGGTGGGGCTGAGTTGCCAGCTGGGGTTAAACCACAACATTAATATAATTTATATCTTAATGAACAAATCATTCACAAATAATTCCCTACTATTCTAGTAGTATATTAACATTTGGTAGGTATGGTTGTATTTCAGAAACAAAACCATGATTTCATAGCTGGAACATGCACGAAGATACGATGTGAACTAGATGGGAAGAGCCAGCGCGCTCAGACAGCTGTAACGTTTGAGATGCCCGGGGCCCTGGGATGCAGAAGGGAAGGACCTGTCTCAGGGACCTGCTGAGAAGCTCTCACAGCTCTGGAAGTGCCAGCTGGGCACAGCCCTGCCCACGAGGAGCCAAGCACCTCACCAGGAAAGTCGCAGCTGAGACCAGCGTTTTGCAGGCAGAAGTCCTCTCCCGACTCCTGCCACAGCCACAAACTGTCCCAGCTGGAGGGCAACGGGCCCAACGACATTTTAACCACCTCGACATGACGGACACGTCGATGCCTGCAGCGCATGGAGGCATCCCGGGCTGCTAACCTGCCAGAGCCCATGCAGATGTTCTCTGTGCAAGCCTCTTCTCCCCTCCTCACTTGTTTTTCCATCAGGATTTCCCAGTTTGTATCTTTTGCTTTCATTAAGGATCATTTGCCAGATTTTGCCTGAACATCATGCCAGGCTGCAGAAAGCTTGGCGCTTTTGTGCTCGGGAGGGAAGCATTAAAGTCAGTGAAAAGTGAAATGAGGAAGATCTAAACTACTGAGATGTATTTCATTTAAAATAGCTTCTGTTACTGTGGGCAGCCCTCAAGCACTCGACGATGGAGCAGCCTGAGCTACCGCAGCCGCAAGCAGGCGTCGCGCTGCCAAAACTCCTGCTGCCCCGGACTGTCCCTGCCCGCAGGGACACGGCTCGGCTCTCAGACCTGGCACCACAGGGACGTCACCCCTCTGGGGTCACAAAACCAAGCAGGCGCACCTAAGCAGTGTGTATGGCCGTTCCCCCAGCAGAACGCGGCCACGTGTATGGCTGCAATGACAGCAAAGAAAGGTATCCTGGTCTTTCGGCAGGTTACTACAAGTCAAATAGCCACCTATTCTAGCATCACCTTTGCTATATTCGTAGGTTAAATTTTATACTCACAAATACATATACCAGTTTCTGAGTGAGATCCTCAATTGTTACATCTTTCCTTCTTATGTTTGCATTCATGCTTAAATGTGTCTGCTTTGCTGCTGTCCCCTTCTATGCACAGAGCAGGTTTCTTTAAACAAATGTCTTTTTCAACATGATTTGCTTAACGCAGTGCCTGTGTCCACACCCATGCTGGTTGCCCATGAAGAGTACACTGTTGTGCTCTATGATGGAGAAGTAATTAAGTAACCAAGTAGTTAAGATATAGCAGATCCTGCCTTGTGGGAAGAGGAAGAGCTTGATGGCTTTTTGCACTACCCGTTTGCACTATTTTCCGCTATTTTCAGACAAAAGGGCCCTTGTATTCTGCATGTTAGACTCAACCACACATGTCTAATCTTGCCCTTTGTGGACCACTGTGTTGTCTTCGACTCTGCACTGTCTCTTATGCTGCAGAGAAGAAATACAATTTACCAAGCCAGCCAGGCTTTAGCAAGAGAGCATTCCTTCATGACTTCTCTTAGGACAGTATTTTTTTTACATTACTAAAATATTATACGGAGATCCAGAGTGACTTCTTATAATGTTACCTCATCTTCTGGGACACTTCTGGCTGGAAAAAATGTTGAGTTTTCATGTTCAAGTTAGCTTGCTTCTGTGCTTTTCCATCTGACACTTCAGATTATTTTAATGATGGAGTAGCCTTGATTAAATTAATTCCTCCCTACAAAAGCAGCTGTCTTGTGTCAAGGAATCTGTTCAACTATCTGGAACATTTATACTTGCCAGGGAGGAGAGCCAAAGCGCAGACTTAGCAGAGGGAATGCCTGACCATACCAAAACAGCAACGACTTTGTCGTAACTCATAAGTGTGAAGCCGAAGTTTAGAGGAACGTCTCGGGTCCCTCTCCCGCCCCGCGCAGGGCTCGACCTTGCCGGTGATGTGCCCGGCCATTAGGAAAAAGGCTGGCTGGCCTTTTCTATCTGCAGAGGAACGCACTTCCCCGCGGCTCCTGGGGACCGAGGTCCCGGGGGGGCTCAGGGCTCACCGGCGTGCACCGCCAGGTCCCCCCGCACGGCTGCGGCTGAGCCGTGCTGCACCCCGCGGCTGGCTCCCGGGGAGGGGGCTTCGCACGGACCGAACGCCCGAAGCGCAGCCCTCGGGCACGGTGGCCCAGTCCCAGCAGTGGGGACCCCGGCCGTGCCAGGACGGCGCGCTGGAGTGGGATGCTGAGCGCTCCTGCTGCTGGGCGAGGCGGTCAGGAACGGCAAGGGAAGAAACCAGAATAAAAATGAAAAACTAGTGCCAGCGTGGTGAATGAACCCACAGTCTGTGGTTTATCTTAAACTTTTATTTCTAAACCGAAGGTAGTATTTCATTTAAGTTTAATTATGACTCCAAGCTTCCTTACTCTCAAAGAGCTACTCATTATTTTCCCCTTTTAACAGTCCTTTTGCAATCTTATCCTTCACTCCCTCTTACTGAAAGTTCTTAAGCATGCACCATCCACACACGCAAATCCTGCTGAAATCAGAACTGCCTGCCACGTCTGAGGGGAGTTTGCTTTACAAAGAAAAGCCTTGGAAAAACAACAGAATTGCCATTCCTTTTGGTTTTGATCTCACAATATAACCATAGACTGGACTTTGAAATTACTATTTTTTTAAAGTATGCATATGAACGTAATTTTTTTCCACTGATTTTTTTTCCTTTCAATATTCATATGCACTGCAGTGGGTTGGAGCCCTTTATTTAAAAAAATCTCCTGCTTTGTGATTTGGGATACCGTGCATTGCTTTTAAATTAATACCAGAGTCTGAGAGAGCTGCAAAATACTGACCAGCTCAGGCTTTTTCCTCTTCCACTTCAGTGCCTGTATCCTGAGTTTTCACAACTGATGCCCACACATTACACCTGACCTTACAGCTCTTTAGCCTGACTGTGTCTACAGGTGCAACGGATGCCACACCGACTGTGCAACGTTGTCCCCACTCGCGGGCTGCACAGTGGTCACTAACGGAGGGAAGCTGCTTGACGGGGACCCTGGCACGGGGAATCGAGTCTCCCAGACAAGGCAGTGGGCCGGTGCCTGCTGGTGACGGGGTCTCCGCTGCAAGGCTCCGGGCAGTGGTGGGACGGCAGAGACTCCCCGAGCCGCAGTTTCGCTCGGTTGGTGCAATCCAGTCATGGGGGTCCTGTGTGACCGTCCCAGCACGCGGGGCTCACCGCCACTGACGCACCTTCGCCCCGCGCAGAACGTCTCCCACGCATCCGAACCCCGCGCGGGCCGCCCGAGGCGACGACGTCTGCAGGAACAGCTTCTGCTGACGATTCGCCGCGTTCTACCCATGCACGGCCTGCCACCCCGACACCAGGGGATGCCGGGGGACACCGCGGGGGGGTCACTGCACCCAGGCCTTAACCCGCAGCCACAGCCGTACAGACAGGCGCAGCGGGCTGCCCTGCGGGTGTTTCTAGGCCTCCCCCGCAAAGCCCACCCGAGCGCTGCCCGGTCCCGGCAGGCAGCCCCAGCCCTCGCCTGCCCGCACTGCCGCCTCAGCCCGCCACGGCTCAGCCTGCGGCCCAGGGCAGGGGTGGGAGAGGGGGCTCCCCGGCTCCCTTTGTAACTCAGCTTCGGCTCAGCGCGCCGAGGGGCTGCACCGCTTCGCCTCCCGCTCCCTTGCCCGGCGCCGTTCAGCCGCGCCTCGCGTGCCCCTCTAATTGCAGTGGGTGCGCGAAAAACATCCACGTCCTCAGCAGAGAGGCTGAGCCTGCAGACTTCCGCGACGAACTGCCACGTAAAGCACTGGCACCCACACCGCTCCAATTCTCTGCGACGACCCTCTTCCCCAGAGCCCTGTCCGCAGCCGCCTTCCCGCCCGGGCTGGCCTGGCTGCCCTGCCGCCCCACCGAAAAGAGACACTTTTCGTTCACCCGGTTCACCCTGGAACGGCCCGTTCCAGCCTCTCCGCGCCGGCCGGCGGGCTAGCCCCGCGCGGGGCCGGGCACACAACACGGCCGGGGCAGCCAGGACGCCTGGCCGCGGGCGGCGGCGGAGGTGAGAGCCGGCCGGAGCTCGGCGGGCCGGGCCGGGCCGGGCCGGGCGGGTTTCCTCCGGTGTTGGGTTACAGCGCGGGCTGCCGGCGCTGGGTGGGGCGAGAGGAGCCCCGGCCCCGGCCCGGCCCCGGCCCCGGCCCCAGCCCCGGCCCCGGCCCGCCTCTCCGCTCCCTCCGGGCACGGCGTGCGGCGGCGGGGTTGTTCTCTCCGCCCGCCCGGGGCGGCCTCCGGGGATGAGCGCTCTGCGGCGGCTCTTCCGCGGCAGCGGGCGAGCGCTGGCGTTCGTCTTCGCCGCCTCCGTCGTCTGGCTGCTCCTCGACATGGCCGCGCTCCGCCTCTCCCTCGGCGACGCCGGCGGGCGGCTGCTGAAGGAGGCGGCGGGGCGCGGGCAGGGGCGCGGGCAGGGGCGGGCAGGGCTGTGGCGCGGCCCCGAGGCGCCGGCCGGCACCCCCCGGCCCGACCCCGCCGGGCTCCGCCGCGGGCGGCGCAGGGACGGAGGGAGCCCGGCCGCCCGGGCAGCCCGCCGGGAGCCCCCCGGCCGCCGAGCCCCCCGCCCTCCGCCGCCGGGGGCAGGGGGCAGCGGGGAGGGCAGGCCGGGGAGCACCCCGCGGCTCCCCCGGGGGCTCGGCTGACCCCGCCGAGGTGGGCTGCCGGCTTGCGAGGCGGTGCGGGGACCGCAGCGGCGCCGGCAGCGGGCAGACCCCTGTCGAAGGCGGCGGCGGAGTTTGTAACAGACCCCGCTGGAAACGGAGCCGGGCTGCAGCAGGCATCGCCGTCCCGGGCAGAGGCCCCGCGGCCTCCCGGCAAGCCCCTTTCCCCGGCCCCGCCGGCTCCCGGGCGCACCGAACCTGCACAGCGAGCTGGGGTCGGGGTGACAGTGGTGGGGGGACCCGGCCAGGCCGCCGACGGGAGCCGGCAGCGACCTGCCAGCACGCAGGGGAAAGCCGGCCTGCCACCCCGGGCAGCGGGGCTGGGAGCCCTGCCTGGGCCGGAGGAGGCAAAAGTGGGAAAGAAAGGAACTTCCTCCGAAAATCACTTTGTCCTTATTAGCAAAGAAGGGGTAAAACCCGTCAGCCCAGCAGCCCCGCGTCTGGGACCTGACTCTGCGGGGAACCTCACGAAGAGCCAAGAAAAGCGCAAAGAGCGGCAGCTCGCTAACGAAAACGGCGACGGTGCCCACGCTGCAAACGCCATCACCGGGGCTGCGGCGTTGGATGGCCGGAGCCGGACACTGGGTGTGACGCAAGGAGCGGCTCCCGGGACACCTGCCGCTGGCAAGGACGGGCAGGAGCAGGCAGGCAGCAGCAGCCCGGGCTTGCACAGGGTCTTGTCCGTGGATGCAACGCTTGCACCAAGAGACCCCCAAGCTCCCGGCCAGTTTGGACACCCTGTTGCAGTCCCTGATGATAAGCAAGAAGAAGCAAAAAGCAGATGGAAAGAAGGAAACTTTAATGTCTACCTCAGCGACTTGATCCCCGTAGACCGAGCCATAGCGGACACCAGGCCTGCCGGGTAAGATCTGCTTCCCTTGCACAAATACCTGTGCTGCACCCCTGGGAACCTGCTCGGTGGCTCCTGGGGAGGGCTGCTGGGCGCACCGAGGCCTTTGCATCGTGCACGCTAGCCATGAGACGGCTTTTGCCTTTCCAGGTAAGAGCAGCTTGTTGTTAAACATAAAACTGGGTAAAATTTGCAGATCGTCTTAACCTGCTAAGCCCTGCTGTCCAAAGAGGCTGGGGCACACGAGGCAGGCAATGGGGCTCAGGCCTCCTTGTGCCTTAAAACACTTTTATCTGGTTTATCAGGTGCAGCACTGAGCGCTGTTTGGTTTCCAAATTCGTGCATTTAGTTCCTGGAGCACTCCTGCACCCGGTCGATTTGTCTCGGCCGCAGAAGCCCGCCCTGCCCGGAGGTACTCTCACACCTGCAAGCTGCCGCTGCCCATCCCTCGAGGCAGAGGCACCCCAACGACCTCCCCTGCCCAAAGGGCCGGCTGGGGCTCCAAAAGCCTCCGCAGGAGACAAAGCCGTGCGCTGAGCACTGACGCGATTAAACGGGCACACACCGGCCTGCAGTCGAGGCGCTCCAGGGGACGCTCCCGGGAGCGATCCTTTATGCAGACCGGTGGCACCGCTGCCCTTGTGCTGCAGAGCACTGCGGTCAGTACCCGCTCTGCGGAGGCGGCTCGGGGGACTCGGATCTGTGGGCACACGCGGGGAGGGACGCAGAGTTTTGATTTGGAAAACTGTCATTCAGTTACAGGTGTCCCCACGAAACGTGTAGCTGATTCTGCAAATCTCAGTATTGCACTTCAAAAAAGACGCTCCTTCCCCGTAGTGCCCATAGAACAGAAGAGGGTAAGGTGCGGGCAGCACCTTGCCGATGGAGGGGGTGAGGGGCTGGAGGGGCTCCCTCTCCTGAGCTGCTGTGCCCAGGCAGCTGCAGGGAGGGTCCAGGGAAGGTGCCAGTTCAGGTGAATGGCAGGTTTGTCTTATACTTGGCTTTTCCTGCTGCAAAAGTCTCTCAGCCCCTTGGCAGGTGAGAGACCTGGCTCATGCAGAGACCCTCCCGTGTCCCTCTTCCCACGCTCACAGACGACAGGCGCGGTGGGATGGGAGTTGTGCCGTGATTTGTCCCCCATCCCACAGGACAATGCACAGACATTCCCACGACGCTGTCGGTGCTCGCCTGTGAGCCGAGGTGAGGCCCTGCACGGGAAGGAATGGGGCAGGGAAGGAGGGAGACAACTAGGACTGCTTTCTGGTGGGCAGAGGATGCCAGCTACAGAAGCTGCCTGTGCACAGAAAAAGAGCCATGGCGACTCAAAGCCAGCGCTGTGTTCTGGTCTTTGACAGCAAAGCCCTGGAGCTGTGGAGCAGAAACCACCTCCCAGGAGTGCCCGTAAGCGCAGTCCGCCTGCCGCCGGTGAATCACGTCCCTGCCCGGGAGGAGATGGCATCGCTGTTTGGGCGTCACAGGGAACGGCTTGGCCAAACAAGGGCGCGTCCCTGGCGGCGCTGCCTGGGGACAAGTGCCGCCGTGCTGGGGCACGGGGCCACGGGGAGCTCCCCTGGGTGCACCAGCGCTGGCAGGAGCCTGTCCAGGCTCTGCCCTCAGCCTGTTGGCACGGCAGAAATGGGGCCGTAAGGGCCAGCTCACGGCAACGGCTGTTGGCAGCTCTCGGTGAGCAAACAACACGTTACTTTTTTGCTGGATCGTTCCGGTCTCTCCCAGCTGAGACCCCGGTTCCTCTCTTGATCCTTGCTGGAGTGCTGGACTAGACTGCTGAAATTTGGCCAACAGGAAGCTTGTCCTGTCACAGCTTTCAGTCTGCCTATCCGTGTGCAATGCTTGCTCCTTTCTGAGCTTTACTTACCGTGCTGGTGCTTGCCGAGCACCGTGCTTCTGCAGAAGTGCGTGCAGGAAGAGTCCCACTGAGGAGGAGCGAGATGCACAAGCCGGGGTGTGCGTGGGACGCACAGGTGAAGGCGGGGGTGGCCAGGAGGCTTGCAGGGCGCGCTCCCTGCAGAGCCCGCTTCAGGAGCCCTGGCCCCATTTCAGCCCAACACTGCAGCGCCGGCAGCGAAGGTCCCTGCGTGCCTCTGGCCTCTCCCCAGGCTACCGTCGTAGCTTCTCTGGGACAATCAAGTTATCCAGGCTTAGACAGGGATCCAGATTCCCTGGCCTGGCAAAAAAAGTGTCGCGTGCTGCATGGCACGGTACAGTCTGGGTAAGTTAGCACCCGTGCCGGCAGGCGTGGGGAGGGACCCCAGCAGCGCCTGCCAGCTGGGAGAGGACGGGGCTGGGCACCCCTGCAGCTCGGGTCTTCAGTGCCAGGCTGCTTCCAGACTCAGGGGCAGCAGATCTAAGGGGACGTTTTCCCAAAGCAGCTTTAGCAACTTAAGAGCCTACGTTTTGCTGACTTTCAGGGTGATGTCAACAGAACATAAAAGGTCTGGGCTATTTTTGTTTAAAAGCCTGTTTAGGGGTGGAATTTCAAAAGGATTTGACTTCAGCTTAACATTAGTTATATATATTAAGTATTATGTATGCATATATAAAAATATGTATATGTATGTGCATATATGTATATAGTTAGCAAAGAAACGGAGCCCAAACTCACACAGGACATAGTGAAATATCTTTAGCTGGGAGTCAACAACAACAAACCCATTGCTCTCTGCCTAGAAATCCTACTTTTTTAGGCAAGAAGGGAGAAAAAGATGTTCCTCAGTTTGAGGTTTCCCATCGCCCTCGTGCAAATGCTTCCCAGCTGCCCGGGGTACGCGCAGGCTTTGGCCGACAGCCGGTTGCTGCTGCTGAAGGGGCTAAAGAGAAAAGTCCTCTTAGCAGGTACTGCCTGGCTGCACGCAGCCTTCATGGCTTGGGTCTCGGCTGCGTTTTCTCAGCTGCTCTCGCATCCCTCTCTCCACGCAGTGAAAGCTGTTGTGCTCGGCTGCTGTCTCCCGCTTTATCCATGGCCTCTGTCCCCCTCCATGGGCTGCCTCCTTGGGTTTGCTGTAAGAGCAACTACAAATTCGTCTCTTTTCTCCAAGTTTTGCTGTCCCTCGTTCTGTCTCCTCCTCGCAAGCGGCCTCCCCGGCAGTTCAGCCCCTGCCTTCTCTCCATCGACCCCGGGAGTCCCACCGGCATACCCAAACCAACCCCCGGCGCTGCAGAGAGGTCCCATCACCACGGGCCAACACCCTTATGGCTTCCAGCCAAACCATAGCAAACAGCACATCCCCTCCTGGCTGAGCCAGCCCTGGCCGCTGCCCGAGGTGAACCAGGCTACAGATGGAGGAGGAAAGACACGTCCCAAGGATTGCGACAGAGGGTAACTGGGGTTATTTTCACTTACCCAGAGCACTTCTGATTAGCTGCGAAGCCCTGAAATACCTCTGAATTTTCTTCAAAACACCACATGCTCTGAGCTGTGCGGTGCCCTGGCGTCAGCATCTGAGCCAGCACCAGCCGAACCCGAGGGCCCCTTCATTGAGACGGAAGAAAAAGAAATCAATTTTCCGTACGCTCCCATATACCTGTCCCTGTTTTCTGTCTGTTGTTGACAGCAGAGTGAGCAGTGGTTTTGATTCATCACTGAGAAATTAACTGTCTGCATCCGCGGGTAGGCTGGTGCCTGTCCTGCCTGCAGGAGGTCTGCTCTGGAAGGACAAGAGAGAAGAACCTGCTGTCAGACTTCACCTTATTGACAAGAGAAAGAAAGCAAGTCCCAGCGATTCGTGGGTATTCTGGGATAAACCAGGCGGTCTGGGGGAGAGGAGTGCTCTGCCAGCCGTTCTGCAGGCCTGGAGATCCACTCGGAGATAGGAGAGCTAGGGAGCCCCGCTCCCCAAGGCACGCAGCGAAGCGGTGCTTGAATTGCAAATGGAAGATGAGAAAAGCTGCTCATCGACCTTTTGTTCAAACACTGAAGACTCAGGCCTGACCCAGCCGTTGCATTTTTGGCTGTCACAGAATAAAATGACAAACCCATAGACACGGGAGAAATTTTATCACTCCTCAGATCCGCCGACGCGTATCGCTGGCTGTTTGCGAGGGAAGCAGGCGCCGCTCGGAGCCCCTGCACGTGGGCTCGGGGCACGGCCGGGCGGGCCGGGGCGTCCCTGGGGAGGCATGGGTGGTGAGGGCATGAGATACGGGGTGCTCAGGGAGCGGACCCGCCAGTACCATCGTACATGAAATTTGGACGCTTGAATGTTTTCCCGTCCTCCACGATCCCCCGAGTGAGGTGCAGAAGTTGGACTGGGCGACTCTTCCTCACTGTCTGCATGTTCGACAAGTTGCTGTGCTGAGTAACCCTTCATGGAAATAAATGGCCGTTTCCCTGCATTTTGAACGTAATACCAATTCTGTTCTTTTGCCGAGGCTATCTCGCGCAGCCCGGGATCCCACGTCCTGTGGGTGCTCGGAGCATCGCAGGATCCTTTCCCCGCTGGAGTCCCCGAGACCAGTGGTGCAGAGCTGCGATCAGCCTCGCTCCTGGGGCCTTTGCACTGTTTGCTCACAGAGAGGAGACATTATCACCTGGGGGTAGGGAGTTAAGAACGGGTCCCTGTTAGAAAGGAGTGAGCACGTCCTATCCCGTGGGGCTGTGTGGGGAGTTTCCCCCGCTCACCCCTCTGCTCCCTCTCCCGACAAAATCCCATTGCAGGGCTTTGCCTCCGTATTTCACATTTGGCATTTCCCCCCTCCCTGCGCGTTTTCCCAGCAAATGCTAAGCCTGGAGATGTTCAGGAGCGCGACCGGCCGTCGCCTGTGAGCCCGTGTTGCCGTTGCAGGTGCTCCGAGCAGCGGGTTCACGACGACCTCCCGACCACCACCATCATCATGTGCTTCGTGGATGAAGTGTGGTCCACCCTCCTCCGCTCCGTTCACAGCGTCCTCAGCAGATCTCCTCCGCACCTGATTGAAGAAGTCATTTTGGTGGACGACTTCAGCACTAAAGGTAGGTGAAGCTTCTTCTACCTTTATGAAACTAATATAACTTGAGGCCGAAATACAATTTGTTCTCTGTAATTCAATACTGAATAGTAGAGAGAAATCGCATTTTCTCCTTCCGATGTATTGAAGTGTGTCCCCAGCCTGCACTGTTATCTCTCCAGAGGAGGGGGATCAGAGGCCAGATGGGCACTGGGGGGTGGCTGAGGTGGATCGAGCTGCAGCTCTTGCCTAACACCCTGCCAGACTTTATCATTCACGTCTCTCCCATCCCGGTTCGCTCACTTAAACAGCTGCTGCGTTTACAGCTGTGCGTTGCTGAGTTTACCCTCGTGTGCTGCTTTGCACGTGTGCTGGAGGCTGGCGGAGGCGCTGCGGTCCGGGAGCACCAGGGAGCTCGGTCCTACCCAACCCGCACATCTTCGGGGCGTCCTGGCTTAAGGGCTTGTGCGTTCGTAAAGACGCTGTCACCCTTCTCTGTGCCATTTCCAGACAAGTGCCCCGTGTTTTCAGCGCTGGCGGCAGGGCAGGAACAGCATGCACTTCCCAGGTTGCTCAGAGAACGGGGTAGTTGCAGAAAAAGCAGTGGTGAGCCGGGCATCTGTGCATGCACGGTGGCTTTGCATGCGTACTCAGGCATTTCAGATGATGTTGAACCTCTGCTTTGTAATGCTTTGGCTCTCTGCTGAGTTCAGCCCTTAAAAATTTAGGAATGATGTAATTTTCCAACTGCTGGTTCTTCACGGAAAGTGCTGTCTCAGACAAACTTCAGAGCTCATGCCACGCATACAAAGAGCCTACAATGCAACAAGACAGCAGGTGCAAGAAAAAGGAAAAAGGCTCAATTTGCTCGTTGTTAAAATAACCATTAAAACATGTTCATACCATTTCCCCTCAAAAGCGTCTTTTCAAGTTTCCTCTTTACTTTCTCCCTATGGCTTCCCTTTGTATCTCCTCGTTAGCCAGTGAACGTCTGAAACGCTGGGTTTGCAACCGAAACCTCGCGAGTGCGGGTGAATTACGGAGAGCTGTGCTCGGCATTGCTGTCATCCAAGTAGCAGCAGCAATAACCTACAGCAAACGTGTCCACAAATGTTTCACCTTTGGAGCCTTTCAAAGCTTTTAACTGGCTTTTGAAATGCAAACGGTTATATTCCCCTGAAGAAAACCAAAGAGCACCAACGAAGCCCATCGGTGAGGGAGGTCGGGGGTCCTCCCCGCAGACCAAACGATGTAGGTGGGTGGCTGGCTCCAAACGAAGCGCTTGGAGCAGCAGCAGCCGCAGCACCGTGGCCGAGGCTCCCGGGCTCCTCTGCCGGAGGGAGAATGCCGGCGAACAGGACTGCCCAGCACTCGAGTCCCCCAGACCACCTTTCTCGCACCCTCTCTTTCCTGAGAGTTTACCACCAGCTGCCTGCACAGCCACGGGAAACCATGACAAAAGCAACCTGAAAAGTAGAGATATGCCACGGCAAACCCTCGTGCAGCTGAAACCTGGGCTGAGTCTTTAAATGTGGTGCTTAATATCGAGAAATTCGTAGAGCACAAAAAAATATTTTCTTAGGCAAAGGGAAAAAATTTACAACCAGATTTTAATTGCAATTACAGTGCAATGAAGGAAAAAACCTCATTTTGGAGTCTTTGAACAACCGTTCAATACCTGGTTTGGATCATGAACTACCCAAGTCGGGCCACTGGGATTTTGCTCATGGCCTGTCACCAAAAGCCCTGCACTTGCTGCTCTCCACTTGCCACGTCTCCTGCATGCAGCGAGTCACTGCGCTCACCCAGCACCGGGTACGGGTCCCCCTTTGCTGCGTCCGCTGGGTTTGTGCCGATGCAGAGCGGCCGCCCGCCGCGCAGGGAGCAGGAGACGATACCACCGCCCGCGGCCCCGTCCTTTGGAGGAGAAGATCCAGGGCAGCCCGTGGCGAGCCCCCAGGACCAAGCAGCGTGCTCGTTACAGAGTACCGGGAGACACGTCTCCAACAGAGATTTTTAAACTCGTCAACATCAGCCTAAACCTGCTGGCACTGACGTGGCTGGGAGTTTCACTGGAGAGCAGGCTTGGACCGCGGCGCTGTGCACCAGAAGCCCTGCAGCTGTGCCCAGATGTTCGCACCCCAGACCCGAGGGTCCTAGTGTGTCCTGGAGATGCTTCCAGGGAAAATCTGCCCACTCCTTCACCCTGGAAGCGGGTGCAAAATGGGTAAGTCAGCCTCACCCTCTCCTTCTCCTTTGCTGCAGAGTACCTCAAGGAGAAGCTGGACAAATACATGTCACAGTTCCCAAAAGTGAAGGTCCTCCATCTCAAGGAGAGGCACGGTCTGATACGGGCCAGACTGGCAGGAGCGGAGATCGCCAAAGGTAGGACGAAAGCCATTTTACAGCCCTGTCTGCCCTCCCCCAGAGGTGCCAATAAGCCATCTCCAGCACCGAGTTTTAGTCCCCTCCCAGTGAACTAAGGGCATCTTTTTGGTATGCGAAGCACGAGGGTCTGACAAGGGGACGAGCTGCGGCTTGTCCGGCACCTCAGCACAGCCCTAGCAAGCGGCAGTCGGGATCTGCAGCCGTGCCACCCCGGCTCCACGGCCTGCACAGGGCTGGGCTGTGTCAGCACCGAAACGGCCATTTCTGCCGGGAGCCGCCCCGCTGTGCTCTGCAGGCCGCGATGGCCGAGCGGTGAAAACGTGCTCTGGGCTACGGCTGGGAGGCTTTTGGGAGCCATGGAGGGTCGTGGCACCATCAGCAGCACCTCGAGCCCGCGGGGAGGCCGGCCGGCGTGGGAGGGGGACAGGGCGCCTGAGCCCTGATGCCGCCCCGGCCTCTGCCGCAGGCGCCGTCCTGACGTTCCTGGACTCGCACGTGGAGTGCAACGTGGGGTGGCTGGAGCCGCTGCTGGAGAGGGTCCGCCTCAGCCGGGCCAAGGTCGCCTGCCCCGTCATCGAGGTCATCAGCGACAAGGACATGAGGTAAGGCGGCTCGCGCCCCTGGGAAACCCAAAATCCTTGCCAGTGGCTTGAGCAAAACCTCTTGCTGGGACCACCAGCGTATTAATTACAGGAAGACGCGGGTCCAGACCTCCTAACTGGCCTTCAGCGGCGTTTCATGAGGGATACGTAACATTGCTGTACACCAGAAATTAACATTAGCAGTGGACGTGGCCCCTTCATTTATCGCATACACCTTTTGCCTTTTTCATGGCTTTTAGTACATGAAGAGGATTCCTGACGAAATTCGTTAAAATCCTGTTTTAATTATGTACAGATATTCATCTTCACTCATTAAGGGTGACATTTCAATCAGGAATGTGACTCAGAATTAGTCATCCCGATCTTTTCCCCGTTTAGTTACATGACCGTGGACAACTTTCAGCGTGGGATTTTTACTTGGCCAATGAATTTTGGATGGAGGCAGATTCCGCAAGAGGTCATCGAGAAAAATAAAATCAAGGAGACTGATATAATAAGGTAAAAAAAGCAAATGTGAGAGCTCTGTGAACCAAACTTAATAAGTTAGGAACAAAAGCTCCTTCCAGGCCGAATGTTGTTCCTTCGCTTGTAAGGACGACAGAGGCAGTGGTCGCTGTGGGCAATCACTTCACCAGACATGGGCAAAGCTCAGCAAGCCTTTCTCAGCCCTCGCGGTACCGCCGGCATTTCATCGGTGCCACCAGGGCCGGGGGGACGTACCATCCCGTGTTTCCCTTCCATGCCCCATTACGGCTTTCAGGCTGGGTAAAACCACCCAAGTACTGTCTGTTTTAACGTTGCATCTGTCGGCCTGCAGCCAAGTGGCAAATGGGGTGGTCCTTGCTGTCTCTGTAAGTGCAGGCTCCGGCACCGTCCCGGAGCATTTAGTAGCCCGCAGCTTCTCAATGATTCTCTCATCAAAGCAAAGGGAAAGGGACGGGCGCTTCCCAACCAGCTGACACGCCGTGTGGCTTCTCTGTTCCCAGGTGCCCAGTCATGGCAGGTGGCCTGTTTTCCATCGATAAGAAGTACTTTTTTGAGCTGGGAACGTACGACCCAGGACTAGATGTTTGGGGAGGTGAAAATATGGAGATTTCATTCAAGGTACGTCACTGTCTCACGCCTGCATCCCTGCCAGCCTGGCTCGGGTGATGGGGCTCAGCCAGGGTCTCCCCAGGGACAGCCCCATGCTGGAGACCCCATCTCTCCTGGCAGCTTACTTAGTTTTCTGCTTCTCTTCTGGCTTGCACAAAGCCAGCACCCAACGTTTGCCCATGTTTCTATCAAAGCAACCTCTGTTTCTCAGGTCTGGATGTGTGGAGGAGAGATTGAGATTGTTCCGTGCTCCAGAGTTGGGCACATTTTCAGGAACGACAATCCGTATTCCTTCCCAAAAGATCGGGTGAGAACGGTGGAGAGGAACTTGGCCCGTGTTGCGGAGGTCTGGCTGGACGAGTACAAGGAGTTATTCTACGGCCACGCTTACCACTTAGTCTTGAAAAACCTGGATGTCGGCGACCTGACTCAACAAATCCAACTGCGAAAGAAGCTTCAGTGCAAAAGTTTCCGGTGGTACCTGGAGAACGTCTACCCGGACCTGGAAGCTCCCCTGGTTAAAGCCAGCGGGCTGGTACGTACCCAAATGACTGGCTATCCTTCATTTAAACATGTTTTCAGTGGCTGGCTAGGCACTTGGTAGCATCCCGGTACGCTGTCTCTGAGTTGCTTCCCTGGCATTTGGTGACATTTTTGAATATTTAATATGTCACGGTGGTCTGGATTGCCCAGTGCCTTTATAAAGAAATAGGTCACGATTCCAGGAGACAGATTCCCGTTGAAGAGCCGGTGCCGTGTTTGAACACCAGGTGAGCTGCCCGTGCAGCAGCCACGGTCAGGGGACGTGCCTCCAGGGCGGGAGGTCCAGCACCCTCCCTGCCTGCACAGCTTGCTTTGGCCACGGCAGGAGAGAGAAATCGCTTTTTGGGGCTGGTTAGCGGCGCCTGGGCAGCGCAGGCAGGGAAGGGCAGGAGGCCGGGGCCGCGGGCGCAGGCAGGGTTTGTACCGGTGCTGGGCTGCCAGCAGAGCGCAGCAGAAATCCGCTTTTCCTCCGTGCAGGCAGAGGCTCTGCGCTGCCTGCGCACGGGCAGGGCAGCAGCCGGGAAGAGTCCTGGCATTGCTGCAGCCCGGGTGAAGCCTGCGCCTCGGGAGGGCTCAGTGGGCAGAAAACACCTTAAAGCCCAGTTTGGATTAAGTCTTCCGTCCTGCCTCCACAAGCCCCTTGCTGGCTGGGCGGCTGAGGAGCGTGAGCGGGTCAGGCTCCGTTTCTCCTCCACCATCCCTCCGTCTCCACGCCGGGGAACTCGTGGTGCTCTCTGGCACCGGGTCCTACTTGTGCAGCTACTCCATGGGTGTTCAGTGTCGCTTCACCAACATTAAAAGGTGAATTAAACAAGAATAAAACGCGGGTTCTGAATTTGGCCCAGCCCTGAGCCTCAGCAGAATGTCAGCTGCTGCTTTGAACGTTCAGAAACCTCAAATGTTCTGCCCAGAAAAGACACAGCATTGATTGCAATCTAGTTTTAATTGCAGTAACAAAAGTAAAATATCTGGTTTGTCAGAAAAATTACAGCGCTGCCAGGAACGAAAACTAAAGGGTTTGCTGCCTTCCCCACCCGTCCCCATCTCCCAGTGCCGTGGCAGGAGCAACGCTTGCCGAGAGGAGGTGGCCAGGAGCCGGTGACCACAGGGCTGGCACGGCCCGGGGAGTGAGAACAAGAACTGCCTGTCCCCTCGGTCCCTGCCAAGGCGCACGGCCTCCAGTTACTGCACCGGCCCTTCTGGGAGCCAGGAAAAAGCACAGCAACCATTTGGCCGCGTTTCAGGCTTGTCTGCGGGCCAAGGGCATAGCGTGATGGTTCCCCATCACAGGGATCCCTAGGGATCAAGCCAGGCTCTCTGCCAGCCGCAGCTGGTGCGTTACTTTTATGATCGAGCCGTGAAGGTGTGGGAGGGTAGCTCTGCAGAGAGCACGGGGAGGGACGCCGTGCTTCCTCTGGGTGGCTTCTTGGCACTCGTGGAAAAGCTGTAGGAAACCGCTGGGTTCGGGCACTTCAGTGGATTAAGAGCTGTGCATCCCTCCGGACGCGTCGGTCGGCCTCGCTGTGGCAGCAGCGGCCGTTGGCTGCTCCGAGCCGCTGGAAGCACACGTACCCAGGGCTGTCTGCTGGGGCAGCCGCTCCGAAACGGTTGTACGGCTGAAAGCCCGTGTCCCTGCATTGCCTTCTAGAAAGCACCGTTTGGATTAGACTGAAGGCTTCAGTGAAACATTGGCTTAAGTGACTTTTTTTTAAAAGAATTAGCAGTAATAGTCTTGAGAACATCAAAAAAATGGAAATTGCTTGAGAAATACTCACTTTTTCAGCTCTTTTGTTTCAATCAGAGCAATAAAACTTAATGTCAAATTCCGTGCAAAGCAGTTAGAGCATATAGAGAGACCTCTGTTTCAACTGAACCAAAACCTCAACTTTTCAGAGGTGTTTGTGAAAATTTTCAAGACGTTGCCTTGCTTTCTGCTGATGCAGGCCACCTGAATCGCTCTTTTATCTTCATGCTCAAAATTTAATAGGGCAGAAAATCTGTTTTGCAGCTAACTCTGCAAATTCCAGCTGTGCTGAACACTATCCAAAGTTACTTGAGAACTGTTTCCTGAATAGCCTATTTATTCACTGGGATTAATTCATAAAGTTCTTCAGAAATTCTGAAAGAAGGAGAAGGAACGGCGTTTGCAAGGAATCGGAGATGTGAGCAGCCCCGACTGACGCACCACCGGGGTTATCAGAGGAGCCGGTGCCTGCAGACTGTGGCTGACCAAGCCCTCCGCGGCTGTGAGTCCCTGCAGCGAGGTGAGCTTCAGCCCAGGAACTGGAGGGGGCTGGCAGAGCTCAGTCCAGTGTTTCCAGCTCTCCCATATAATCTCCCGTCCTCCTCAGCGACCTCTGAACGCACCGTAGGAACAGCGTTAAGAAAACGCCTCTTGCAGAGCACGCTTGCAGGCAGTAGGGTGCCGGCTCACCGGTGGGGGACGGCTGCAGGGAGAAAGAGCAAAGAGAAGCGGAGCAGAGGAGCAGAGCCTGACCAGGAGGCAGATGGCTGGGGGCCGAATACACAATGCTCTTAGAGAAGGATCTGGTCTGCACTGCCCAGGGTGCAGCGCTCACTCGTCCTCTCTTTCTCCCCACCAGCGCAAGGTAACAGCAGCTTAGTTAAAAACAGCTTGATGATGATGTTCATGCCGGGGTTCCCCACTTTGGGGGACCACGGCTGCGTTTCCACATTGATGAGGGGTGCCAAGACAACCGACCTGGATGGGAAACGGGAAGAGTTACCTCGGGGTAAGGCACTGAGCACATCACATATAGTGATGGAGTCGTTCCCCGGGGCTGGCTGTGGGGTCTGTGGTGGGCAGCCGGAGCCCCGGGCCCCGGGCCCCAGCTGGGATGGGACCGTCCAGAGCCGGGATGGGACCACCAGGCGCTTCCATCAGCTGCACACAGTGGCTGCTCGCCTCCTTCACGGTGTAGCAATGGGAAGAGATTCTGCAGTTGTTATTGTTGGGTGCTGCTGTTTTGGGGTTTTGCAAAACAGAAACATGAGCTGTGTCCAAAAAAAACCCAAAAAAGAACATGTCACATCCAGCCTTGAATGTTTCTGGAAAAGGTTCGTGTCAGGCTTCTCTCAGTAGAAAAACATATGTAGTGGACCAGATGTGCATTTACACACCCCTCCAAGGACTATGACACATCATCTCTGCTTCGCTCAGTTAAGTGGGCAGTATTAATCAGTGTCCTGTGAATCCAGCAGCTTAACTGCAGTGTAACAGCCTCTCTTTCTTGGGGATTTATGTCTAAATTTGCATTTTGGTGCTATTTTCTAGCTTGTTAACGTAGCCATGGCAAGATGCATCACTGTGGAAAACACCACTCTAGCTTTTGAGGCCTGTGATGTTAACGACAAGGTAAGGATACCCTGCATGCTGAGTATGTAATACTAGTTTTAAGGCACGGCGTAGAGCTCCTCTACCTCCCCATGCTGACCCAGCCCCCGCGAGCTAATGCAGTCCTTCGCACCGGGGGACATGGCCAAACGATGCCTGGGAGCAGCGAGGGGCAGGCATTGCCTCTGCTTGCAAAGCCTGTAGCCAAGCAACGACTCCAGAACCAGCAAACTGAGCTGGAATAGGAAAGTTTGATAAAGCCATGAGCCTGCACGTGAAAATGAGGAGAAACGTTTAAATACAAGCCTGGGTTTTGTGTGCTGCTGCAAAACATAGAGTTGCACTCCGTTGCTAGACGGGAAGCAGCTGCTGTAGAGAACCTTTCCCTTCCATTACAGACAGCGTTTCTTAGGCAGTTCCCCGCTCGTTGCTCACCACTGGCACAGGCCAGCGTTGCGGATCGGAGCCCTGTCGTGTTCGGGGGTTTATCCATTTGCACCCCAGTGCTGGGGTGCAGCCAGGGGAGGTGGCAGGGCAGAGGAGCACGCAGCGATCGGGTTTGGGGTCCGGGCTGCTGGGGCGAGAGTTGCTCCCAGAGCCTGCACCGGGGCTGTCCTGAGCCTTTTAGCTCTGCAAATCCATAGGAGAGGTCTTCCCATGGATCACGGCTTTCCTCATCCCCTGGCCCGGGGTGAGGGCAGGAGGAAGGCGAGGAGAGCCTCTGCTGGGGAGCCTCTGACAGCTGCTTGCCAGCCCCGAGCAGCCAGCCCCGCTGACGGAAGGCGAGCGGGCTCACGGCTCTCCCCGGTCTCTCCCCACAGAACCAAAAGTTCAACTACACCTGGCTGAGGCTGATCCAGCACGGAGAGCTCTGCATCGCCCCGGCCGGCGCTGCCGGCACGCTTGGCCTGCGCCGCTGCGAGGGCAGGAGCCGCAGCCTGACGTGGCTGCACAGGTCGCTGGCCGCCTTCCAGCCGGAGCTGGTGAGTGAAGCGCTGGCCAGGGCAGCCCCCGTGATCCCCAGTTTGGGTTAGCGTGCCGGCGTGCAAACTGATGGGCAGCTGCAGCCCAGTGCAAGGCGCGGGGCGTACCCCGGCCCTCTGGTCCCGGCTTTGCCAAAGCCATCTTCTTCACCTGCGGTGAAGCGTTGGTCCCCCGGCGCCGCTGCCTTTGCTCCTGGGGGTAGAGACGCACGCCCTGCCGTTGGGTTGCATCGGTCCAAGTGATGTGCAGCCCGACGCCCCGACATCGCGTGCCTGGGGGCTGGGGAGACGCTGGTCGTGCCGAGGCGTTCGCTCCGGCAGGGCTCTGCCGCTGCCTGCACGGCGGTAACAAAACATCCTGGTTTTACAGAGAAACCGCTGATAGCACTTACGTGGAGATTACTTGATAACTGATAGGCATTCAGCTCACAGTGCTTTTTTAAAAGAAAGCATTTATGAAAAGGAAAAGAATGGATACTTACATTTATTACCTGCACTGCAAAAGGCAAGAGAGTTGCGACTGTATCTCTGTCAGCCTGGTCTAAGTAGTTGTCCAAAATGCTATGAAATGGCATACTTTAAGAAAGAAATACTCTTAATTTAAGAAAGAAAAAATGTAGCTAAGTTATACACTCATCATATCGACATTCCTCTTTAGTCTGAAAAGATAAAACTTTCAAAGCCAGAACGCCGCACCGCCAAGGCTCACAAAGGCCGGGGTGTTTTGTGAAAAATACATGAAAATTGTCATCCACTTAGGAGTCCAGACAGCATTATCAGTGCACGGGCAGTTTTTGTCTCCTGTTCCAGCCTGAGCTCACCTCGAGCTGTGAGTTAGATTGATAGATATTTGGTGGTCCCCGGCAGAACAGGGGGCTGGGCACGGGCAGATGCTCCCGGCCACGGCAGGGGACGGGTCTGGCTGCCCGAAGGCACAGGCACCGACACGCTCCCTGGGGACAGGCGGCCTCGGTCGATGTGGTTGCATCAGGCTTTACTGGTGCCAGCAAGGGGAAGTCTGAAGAGCAGCTCAGTGGCTGGTGAATGCTGGCTGAAGGAATTACGATGTCTTACCTTCTTCTGACGTCACAGTCATTGTGTCGTATTAATGATGTGAAGTGCATTTACTATACGCACAAAGATCCAACTTTTGCCCAGACAACACTCTACGTGTCATTCCAGGAGTACTTCATCTAGGTATTAACCGACTGATCGTAAGAAACGCTGCAGTGCTATGCGGTGACACGGAGATGTCCCTTACCGTTGGCAGCACTTGCAGCATCGCCTTGCTGGCCACGCGGGTTAAATAGAGAAAGCCGAGCAGATGTGAAAAGCAAAAGGATGGCGATCACTGTTTTGGTTTAACCCCAGCCGGCAACTCAGCACCACGCAGCCGCTCGCTCACTCCCCCCACCCAGTGGGATGGGGGAGAGAATCGAAAAAAAGTAAAACTCATGGGTTGAGATAAAGACAGTTTAATAGGACAGAAAGGAAGGAAAAATAATGATAATGATAATAATAATAATATGACAATAATAATACTAAAAGAATTAGAATATACAAAACAAGTGAGGCACAATGCAATTGCTCATCAGTCACTGTGACCAATGCCCAGCCAGTTCCCGAGCAGCGATCCGCCCCTCCCGCCAACTCCCCCAGTTTATATACTGGGCATGACATCCTATGGTATGGAATATCCCTTTGGCCAGTTTGGGTCAGCTGTCCTGGCTGTGTCCCCTCCCAGTTTCTTGTGCCCTCCAGCCTTCTCGCTGGCTGGGCATGAGAAGCTGAAAAATCCTTGACTTAGGATAGGCACTACTTAGCAACAACTAAAACATCAGCATGTTATCAACATTATTCTCATCCTAAACCCAAAACACAGCACTGTACCAGCAACTAGGAAGAAAATTAACTCTATCTCAGCCAAAACCAGGACAATCACTCAGACTTTTCATTCTTTCATAATCCAATTTACTGTCCCAGCATTTGAACTTCAGTGCTGAATTACCTAGCATCCCTTTCAGCCCAGTAAATGTGCTTTGAGTTCATCAGCCAAGAAACTCCAAAATACAAAAATCGGTCTCCTGCTGTACGCTCCCCTATATAGCAAATACCACCCGGAGTGATTTCCCTTGCATGGTAGTTACCACTCGGACAGCGAGAGAACTAATCTTTCCATGTCCAGTGACCGAGAAGCCGCAAAGCACAGAAGGTGTGGTACGATCCTGGCTCAGCTGCAGGTGCGGGCTTTGGATCCCACCCGGAAGGCCCTGTAAGTCAGCAAAGAGATCTTATATATTAGGGAAAGGTGAAAAAAAGGGCACACCATAAAGAATCAAGCTTTCTCGGTGGAAAAATAAAGCTGCTGCTGCATGAGTCCCAAAGCCTAAGCCTACCTAAAGCCCTCTCTCTCTCCCCTGCAGAAGGACCACATCGTCTCAGAGCACCTCCAGCAGCCGGCGTGCTTGGAAGTGGATCCCTCTCACAAAGCCCTGAGGGTAAATGCCTGTGACTCCGCAAATCCTTATCAAAAGTGGCAGTTTGGCAATTACTATGCAGACTGAAGGGAACACAGTTGAACCAGAAACGCTGTGTTTTCATCTTGTGAACTCAGCAAGGACATCTCTGCGACTTGTGACAGCAATTACAAAACTGGAAGTTCATTTCCAAATGATAATTGAAATCCGTAATTTAAACCAGCATATTGAGAGATCAGAATACCAAGAGCAGCACGTGTGGTTTAACGATGTCTGAAACAGATAGGCGCGTTTTTCCCTCACTGTGGGAGACTGGCAAAAACTCAAATAATTTTCTGTATTATTAAATGGAAAAATTTTCTGAAGTCCCCCATCCTACTGTAAGCAAACCTTCATCAGTTCCCCCCGGACAGCAGCATAAGCTGCAGAAATACTTCCAGGGCTCTGTAGTCTGTAAACAGCAAATTGGTCTGCTTATTCTTCCACAGAAAATGGAAGTTTATTGACCAACGCATTAAAAAAATCCATCCGACATGCCCGTGCTGGGTCTGGCTGCAGGATCCTGCCCTGTGGGACCCATTGCTTCTGACAGATGAGTATCAGGGTTCCATTAGGAATCGATTGCTTATCGAAAAAGCCTTCTTTTAATAATGGGAGGCTTATCCTGCTTCTTGCCGGTGGCACATGCCAGAGGCCAGCCGGGGAGCACCTCGTCCCAGGGCGGCCGGGCTGTCCCCACCCTGGGGCTGCCGCGGCCCCAGCCGTGTCCCCGAGCCCCCATGGCTTTTTCGGGGCTCCCCTGGGACCACTGCAGCTTTCCTCGGCCCCCGGCTGGCCGGGGCGTTGGGTCGCGCTGGTGCCTGTGCCGGAGCCTGGTGATGCTCGGTGCAGCCCCAAGCAGGGTGGCTCGCCCTGCTCCTGCCAGGGCCGTCCCAAGGGAAGCTTTACCCACCGGCAGTGCGGGCTGGGCACCTCTCCCCATCGTGGTGTCCCCCCACCGTGAGTGGAGGGAGGGCAGAGACCTCCGGCAGGACGTCTCGCAACCCAAAATTTCTACCCGCCGGCACTCAGGATGGATGAAGATGCCCGCTGAACTCAGTGAGGGCTTTTCCTCAAAAAGGGCTGCAGAACACAAGTGCGTGTGCATGCACACGTGTGTGTGTACACACGTTTCACAGGGACGGTTGCAGAGGTGAACGCAGTGCCATGAGACCTCGCCCGGCACCAGCCGCTGCACAGCCCGGGCTGCACGGAATGGCCAGGCTCCGCACACCGAAAGTCCCTCTGAACTTACTGTCACGGGCAAATTTTTTTCTTACTGTGAAACCTTTTATCTCCAAAAGCCGTCACCCCTTTTTGAAGGGACAGATTAGATAGGAGAATAAATTCTGCTGTGACAGGACAGTGAGATGCAGGATCTGTAACACCAGTGCATCCCAGGCAGGATTTCTTCCCCCGTTTCGGTCAGGACGTTCCCGCTGTGGGAGGCTGCTCCCCCTTAGAGCTGCGGTGTTGCTGGGGAAGGTAACGCTTCTCCTCCTGCCCCGCTGCCCTGCACTGGGGTGAGGGGCTTCTCCAGCACAAGCCGCTGGGGATACGGGGGGCCGAGCATCGCACTTGGTTCTCACGCCGCTGTTGACCACAGCCGAGCCTCCACCGTCCCGCGTTCACAAAACCCCTCATACCTCTCCTTTGATTTTTCAGAAGGCCCTGGCATAACGTTACCTCTCACGTGGCGGATCAATGCTGACAGCATCTGACAGGCTGAGTCTGCCAAAATATTGACTGGCCCAACAGATTTTCCCAGTTGGCTCCTATTCCAACTGTCTTCCCGATTTTCTCTCCCTCCTTTAGTGCAGCTAGCCTGCAGTCGCCATCAGAAAAATGACACAGATGTTGTTTGTGCAGTCATCTTCTGTCAGGAGCATGAATCTCATCAAGTTCTGTTTGCTGACATTCAGTCACTTGTCACTGAGTAGGCACCAAGTGGTCATATGTCACGGTCACATCCCATTGCCAGGCTTGTCACTTGCACTCTGATTCCCCACTTGTGTAAGTAAGTGCTCACTTCCATGTTGGTAGCTTTTGCTTAAAGACTGGAGCGCGCCTTCGGGGCTGCTGGCAGTGAGCTGTGGCCCTGCTGTTACACAATATTGAGAAGCGTTCGGATTGTACCAGTCAGCCTCGTCTTCCAGAAACGAGAGCATTTTTTCCGGCACGCTCGGCAGATGTGGCAATAGGCGTCTCGCTCCTCCCCGGCGACCTGCCTGCTCCTTTTGCCGTCTCCGCTGACGGCGCCTGGGTGCGCATCGCACCTCAGGGCACGAGGAGGTTTTTGGGGCCGTGCAGGCTGTGTGAGCGTTGAGGAGAGGGAGGAAGGCACCACGGGTGGGAAGGACCGCTGCTCGGGCTGGGGATGGGGGCCCCCGCCGTCGTCCCCAGTGTCAGCGATGGGAAACAGGCGCAGCTTTTCCGAAAGAGAACAAATGCCTCCTGCGCTGTGGCAGGGAGGGACACGGCACGTTGTGCTGTGCTTCCAGCAATAAGTACCCTGAATTGAAGTGGCCACGGTTGGAGGCCCCATTTGGTTTGTTTAAAAAGAAAAAAAAAAAGTTTAAAAAAAGGGAATAAATGATAGTAGATGAAGCTTCTTCCTCTGAGCCCTGTGTGTTAACTCTGTTTCTGACTGACTTGGACCCTTTCTAGGGACTCTCCTGCCTGAGTTACTGCCAGGCTGAACCACAGAACATCACCCCGGGAAGAACCTTTAAACCACCAATTTCCCCTGACTTATGGCTGCTCTTTGGATTCTCGTTTTAGTGCGCGATTAGCACAGGCAATGGCAACAGCCGGCGCTGGCTGCTGTGCCCCACAGCTGCTGCAGATGTTGTGGCAACTGGCAAGCTTCTGCCAAAGTGGTTTAATTCATGTTCAAGTTCAGCGCACAGCGCTGCTAGAAACAGCTCCCAAAGGCGAGCCAGCACCACGCGGCAGTGTCCGGAGAGGGTGGAAAGGCGTCGCAACCCTCCAAAAGGGTCCAGCTCTTGCTTACCTGCCATCGGCCCTCATCTGGCACTGTGGAAACGGGGAGAAATTATTTTCGGGCTAAGGCTGGCTCTGTAGTTACCGCGTCCGAGAGCTGCGCATCCTGGTCAGCATCCCCACCCACTTTTCCCCCTGAAAATGCCTCTGCTCCAAGGGGCAAATTTTCAGGTCTTTGGGTGCCCTTTCCCCTCGCGCGCCAAGCGCACAGCTCTCTGCCCGGCTCCTCCACACACCTCGTCCGACTCACTGACCGCGGTTTTGGCCAGATGCAGACCCTGCCCTGTCTGACCACGGCTCCCCAGCCCCGGCGGTGCCCCGGCGCGGGTCAGCGGCGCTGCCTGCGAGCTGCCTGCAGCGCAGAGGACAAGCACGCCGCAGGAGAGCGCAAGCTGCGGTTTCTGCTCGTTTCATTGCCCGTGCACCCCTTGATTTCCATATCGCACCCACCCACCCCAGGGTTAGGCAAGAGGTGGTGTGTTCGTAGGGGAGGCCCTCAGGCCCCTAGAGCATCCCAGGACTTTTTTTATTTTTCCAGCTGCCAAGGAAAGCAAGAGAGGGAGTTGCAGTTCTCAGCTGATCAAACACTGCTTTCCAAGGAAGGTAAAAAACTAGTCCCAAGTTTCTTTAAAGTCTCAGCGAGACTCCACACTTAGCTGGAACCCGAGCCCACAGCCAGTACACCAAGCCTCTCATCCCTGCACTTACCCAAAAAGTCGGGAAACTGTGTTTTAACTGTCACCTAGGGCATAAGCCAAAAGTTAAAAACTGTTACAGACAGGCGTATGATAAAAGGAGGAAAAAATCTGCCTTTTGCTAAAGCGAGCACGGGGCCCGGCCAGCCCGTGCACCCATGGGAGAGAGCAGGAGGGTGCCCAGCTGGCCAGCCAAAGGGTTGATCCTCGCGCCCGGGCGCTGAGGGCTCGGCCAGGCGATTCCCCGGAGGAGATGGGAATCGTGACGGCGAATGGCCGGGCAATGAAACGCTGCTGCCTCTCCTGCTACCGCTCTCCTCACCCCGGGAGAGCACGGGGAAGGATTTGAACTCTGGCTTTGCGTCCCATCGGGTGTCTGCGCTGTTCTGGGACTTGCCCTTGCTCAGCCCCAGCGCTGAGCCCTCCACCCTCTTCAAAGACGACCTGCTGCAGCAGCCCATGCCTTTTGCTGCGGTACGGACAGCTTGTCCTGGCGTCTCACGCTGCTGAAAGCCAGCTCCATCATCAGCGTGAGCTGGGTGTTCGCATCCCGCCTGTCCGGCCTCGGCGGCTTTTCCAGAGCCGGGCGCGAGCACCCGCGTGTCCTGTTGACCCCCGTGGGCAGGGGCAGATACTGCCCGTCAGCCCCTGGCCTTACCGCAATACGCTGCCTTAAAAACTCCTCAGCAGTGCGCAAAGTTGCTCGCTTTGGCTCTGATTTGTATTTCGCTTTGGGGTTTTGTTGTTTTCTTCCCCGTTGCGTTTTTTAATTGCAGTAAAGCAAATTTGTAATTGACATTCTGAAGCGCAGATCGGGCCGGACGGCATGGCGGGGAGGCGGTGGCCACCAGCCCCGCCTCGGCGGGCGTGCAGATACTTGAAGCTGAGGAGCTGGTCAGCTCGGAGCAGCGCTTGGCCACCCACAACCTCAGCGGGTCACCGACAGCCCAGGCCATGGTCACATCTTTAAGAGAAATGTGCTGCTCTTACAGGAGCCGCCGCGAGAGGAGCGATGGGGGGGCAGCTGTCAGCCGGCAAACAAACCCGCAGTATAAGTTCATACAAGCAAACCTCTGAACTTCCACAAACCAAAGAGCGAATAAACAAGTCTGAATAGCACAATGAGGGCTGTGTCTGGTTTGTACAATACAGAATTGCCATTTATTATTTTCACGTTGCCAATAAATAATTGCCTTTATGCAGAACAAGAAAAGTCAAAACGATATTCAGTGCTGCTGGAGATGTAAAACTAATCCTTAAAAAAGCGCTTATGGCTGAAGGAGGCTGCTGCAGCTGAAGTTGGAGTCTTACTTCGTTCTTACCTCCTCTGCCTTTGCCAGCTGCTCTCAACTTTCCCAGATGCTTTCTGGGATGACATTTGCAAAGCTTAGTCCCAACTCGAGACATATCTGTCTGTAAAATACTTAAAAAAAGACTGCATCAACAACACTGTAGTGACACAAAGGTTTTTAAAAATGGAGAAAGGTTGTGTTCAGATGACACAAAAACAAATTATGCATAAAACTTGCCTGGCTTTGACAAAAAGATCTTTAAAGTTTTGCATCTAAACTTAGCGTGAAAATTGAGAAAGACATGGGAGGTGTTAGGGATGGCAGTGGGGGAACAGGGGCCTTGATGCCTTCCCGTCTTTATAAATTCCTGCACATCAGCATCTACCCACGAATGCAAATATCCCTCCGTCCCACGAGCACCAGGTGGAAACGGACGGTCGCTAGCAGGAGGCGGCTGTCAGCGCACCGTGAGACGCCAGCATGGACGGACAGCAAAACAGAGCGCGCTGCGGTTGCAAACACTCATCTCTTTTATTATTCACACTGCCCTGGCCAGTGTCACTGAGCTGCTGCGCTGCCAACTCATTACCAGCACGGCTGACGGCATGGATCACGTGTGTGTCGGCAGCTAGAGAAGCCCCAGCCAGTTCAAGACATCCTATTGTTTGAATATGGTTACAAAAGTGGGATAGGAAATGAGAGGATAAACTTTAAATCAAATGGTATTATATTTAGCAAACTGATTATTTATTTTCCTGCGCTATGGATGCCTCTGCCCGCTGTCAAAGCGAAGTTGTTAAATTTTCACAGTGTATTATGAAATCATGTACAAAAAGGAAAAAAGCAGTGACGTCATGTTGTGTGAAGAGACATGTCTTGGGGGAAACAAAAAAGAAAAACAAAACCAGAGTGAACACTCGGCTCGTTAAGCAATTCTCCACCTCAGTTTATAAGTGCATCATGGATTCAAATTCATCGATTCGCTGTTTGGTGTTTCCTTTTCTAATCCTCCGGTAGGAGATTGTGTTGTATCTGGAATAGCTGTGTCTGGAGATATCATTTTTTTTCCCCAGGCTGGGCTGCTCCCCCAGTTTCTCCACCTGGGAGTTGCAGCCGGGGCTGGTCGGGGGAGATGCCTCCTTGCCGCTGTCTTGCTGCTTTAGACGGGACGCCTCGCTGTTCTTGATTTCGATCACCTGAACTTCATCCTCTTCAGTGTCCTCCTCCTCCTCCTCCTCCTCCTCCGCCTCCTCCTCCTCCTTGGCTGCATTGCCTCTCCCGTCAGCGCTGGCTGCGAGGGTCTCCGCCGCCTCCCCGCCGGGGCTGGCCGCCGTCCCCAGCTCTCGCTCCCCGCTGCCCGCAGGCGTCCCCTCACTGCCCGGCCCTGCAGCAACACAGAGGGAGTGCGGGTGAGGACGGGCTCAGCACCGCCTTCGTGCCCCCCATCGTACATGCTCTTGACATAGCATCGCTCTTGGTGACTCCCCAGCGCCCGCCACCAAAGCACCCGTCCTCCAGAGGCGCCTGGTGAGGAGTGCCCCACGCCTCCAGGCTGAACCCCCATCACCACGGATGCTCGCGTGTGCTTTAGAAAGGCTTCGTACATTCTCACACTCATTCCTTAAGGCCCCCTGCCCTTGCCTTTTTTAATGCCCGTCTCTTTTGTACCACCTTTCCCATGGAGCCCTCCCCACTACCCTCCTTTACAAGGAGAGGCGATGCAGATGCCAGTGGTCGAGCCTCGAGGAGGGAAGAGCAGCACAGCATCCCCCCTGCGCCCCAGGACCAGAGGCACTGCCCCCCTGCACGCACCAGGTCTGCTCCTGCCCTCGCAGATCCACGGCTGGCAAGCATCCTACGGCAGGGCCGCCCTCCCCATGGCTCGGGGCTCCGTGCAGGCTCTGCCCACCATGTGGGGTGGGAAGGGAAAGGGAAGGGAAGGGAAGGGAAGGGAAGGGAAGGGAAGGGAAGGGAAGGGAAGGGAAGGGAAGGGAAGGGAAGGGAAGGAAGGGAAGGGAAGGGAAGGGAAGGGAAGGGAAGGAAGGGAAGGGAAGGGAAGGGAAGGGAAGGGAAGGGAAGGGAAGGGAAGGGGGGGGGAAGGGAAGGGAAGGGAAGGGAAGGGAAGGGAAGGGAAGGGAGCCCTTCTGCACGCAGCACCCAGCTGTGCCGGGGATGCAGCGGGACCCCGGCACTGCCCTCCTGGGATGCATCCCTCCTTCAGAGGTGGCCGACCAGGCTGAGATGGCTATCTCCTATCTGTCCTCTTTGGCACGTCTCTGCGCTAAATGATGCTTTAGTGTCGCAACAAATGGTCTATTCAACATTTTGCCTGTGGGGTCCTGAGTATTAATTAGACTAAATTGGTTAGGTACTAAAAAGCTGCCTGCAATTTAGAGATAAAGTGCTTGTGGCTGAGGCAAGGGGGGAGTGCGGGGGGGCTGTGCAAGATCATTTAATAGGTTTTATTGTGCACTCATAAAGCAACACAGCTGGAATATGGGTGTCAGCTCTAAGTGGGAAAGCCTCCATCACCTCCTCACAACCTATGCAGCTGCTGTGAAATATTATTTTGCCCATGACAAATGTTCGTGTATTTTTTCCTTTTCTTAAGCAAAGCAAAGTTTCTGTACGGCCCACACACTACGTTCAACGACACTAGCTTTGCCAGGACTGCGACAGCTACTCTGGGTTGTTAATCTGCTCTTCTCCGAGGAGGGGTTTCATATTTATGTGGCAGCTGACATATAGAAAATACCAACTTACTGCGGCCAGGCGGATGTGTAAATGACAAGAGGGATCCAGCACGGCCGGGTGCCGGGGAGAGGGGCAGAGCTGCCAGTCCCCCCCGGGGCCCGGGTCGGTGGTGGGGAGAGCATCGTTAGCAGCCCACAGCCCAGCCATCCCTCATCGGCCAGAACCGACGAGCTGGGCAAGAGCCCGTGGGTGGGAAACGTGGAAGGGCAGCAATGCCGAAAGCCCACCCGCAGAGAGACGTAGCTTTCCTTCTTTAATAACACTCAATAAAATACTCCTTTTTGGAGGAGTGGCTGCATTTTGCATAGTATAATTAAATATGTTCATCTATGGGTATATACATTCAATACACTTTAACTTGCTGCCGGGGACGGGCAGCGAGTGCCCCCCCGCAGCCCCGCTCACCGCAGGAGGCAGGCGCGAGGTCCAGCCTTGGCTCCAACTGATTTTTACCATTTTCCCCTAAGAATGAGGAGAGAGAGACCCAGGAGCAGAAGTTTAGGAGAGCAATTTTCTGCTAGATACTTGGGCATCAGGGGGATTTAGACACTTGGTGAATCAGGCAGGAAAAAAGTTTGGGTTTCGGGGCTGCACGTTTTTGACTGACAGCCTCCCGAGGTTATCCTCTGAGCTCCCCTGCGTGGAGCAGAAGGTAAAGCATCTCCCAGCCTCACAAGGCTGTTGGAGACCTCCTGGTTGAAGACCCCGTGGTGCTTTGATACCCCATGGTCATGGAGATACGCGCAAGCCTCAGGAAGAAAGATACCCGCCGTGTTCTCTAAGGTGTGGCAACTCTATGGATGAGAAATGAGCCACTGCTCTCCAGAATATAAGGGTCTGACCGAGCTAACAAAAAATAATAACCACCTATACGTGATTGTCTTTGAAGGCTACTCATTGCTATGCTTCGGGAAAACCTCACATCCCACAGCACTTTCCGTTACCTTCCTCTGATTCCTGGCCGTCAGTCCCTGTGTCCTGGGTATCAGCTGGTCCCTGCTGTAGTGTCCCATCGTTTTCCTCTCGCGTTTCTTTAGGAAATACAAAGCACAAGAAACGGACTGATGGAGCAGTTAGTGACGATAATTAGGTTTTAACCGGTTGCAGATTGGCAGCAGATTTTCAGAGAAGATTAAAAAACTGCTTGTTCCTTTAGTTACATTCTTTTCATCGCATCCTGTGTAACTGCTAGCTCAAATTTGTCCCTAACTCTGAATTACTCTGTGTCATTGTTACAACTACCATAGGTTAGGAATTTTGACTAACACACATAGTACATCCCATTATTCACAAGGCTACACATAAAACAGAGCTTTTCTTTCCAAACACTTAAAGAAAGGCAGCCTTGTACTTTACCTTTGCATTGCTTCTCTCCATCAAAATCCCCATGAACTACGTCCTCTGCCAACGAATTTCTGTTTTCCTCCTGATTTTCTTTTGCAGGTGGAGCATCAGCGGTCGTTTCTGCATTCGCGTAAGGAACCGTCCCGACAGATTTTGCTACTTCATCGATGACGCCGATGACCTGGAGCGGGGCCTTCTCCGGGGGTACGCTCCCATTGCACTCGGGCATGCCGGACGTTGCTGGGACTTCTTCTGTCATGCTTAGGGCCGTGCCGTGCCCGCCGACCGGGGCCGTGCACCTCCGGGGGCCCCGCTCCTGCACCCCGGGGTGGGGAGCGCTACTCCTCACCCCTTCTCCCCCGGGGATTTTGTCCCCCGGCGCAAACGGTCAAGGCGCGTCCCCTCTCCTGCGGGCGCTGCAGCAGAGCGGGCTCCGCGGCCGCACCATCAGATGTGCCGAGGGCTTGCCAGCGGGCTCTGGCCACGGGGCGATCCAATCAGCACCTCGCTCGTTGCTGAGGCTCGTCCCGTTGCATAATTAAATGCACCATTTTAATTTACATAAACAAACAATCTGAAGCAAGGAAGCTTTTGTGCTGGCATGGAGAGCGGGTCTTTCAGCATGTCAGCCCCGCGGTAATAAACAGAGATTTTGTCCTCTCGGCACAATGGCTCTTTGTGTCTCCGCCTGGCCACAGGGACGGCGATTGTTCTGACCTCTAATCCCCGGAGGGTGACCACCTTCCGTGGCGCTGCCGCTGCCACCTAACCCGCTTAACATTCCTCATCGGGTTTGTGTGCTGATAAACCTCGCCATGCGCTGGCCGGACAATGAGCGCATTTTGCACTTGTCGGGGAACAAACCGGCTGGCTGGAAGGGCACATGCCCCGCACACGGCGCAACACCGCGCTCCGCCGCCGCACGGCCTTAGCCCGGCCACGTGTGTTTTACAGGCAGGGCCGCGTCCTGCCGGATGCCGAGCATCTGCAATCACCTGCTAGGCGAAACGCATCTCAAGGGCTCGGCCCTAGAAGATGAAAACCAAAAGCACAAGCCAAAGTGACGTTTTGTGACAAGATGTGAACCGAGGTGGCAGGTCCCCGAGGCCGAGCCAGCCAGGCGACGGGACACTCGCTGCCCGCTGACCCCCAGCGGGAGCCCCCCCAGAACCCAGGCAGGTCGGCGCAGCGCTTCCCCTTCTGCACCCACAGCACAACCCACTTCTGCAGAAGCAGCTTCAGGCCACAGCAGTAGAAACTTGCTTTAAAGGAATATCAAAGGGGCAAGGGGCGAGATTAGCACTTACACCAGTAATTATCAGTCGGACCTAAAGCTAGCAGGAGCGAGAGGGGAACGTTTTACAGAGGGAAGCAGGAGGATCGCCCGAGCAGCACCGGGGCATTTTCTGACCGTAGCTGAACTCGTCTCAACCCCGGTGCCCAAAGCCAGGTTTACGTAAGAGTGTAATCTCCTGCTGTGAATGACTTTTTGTGTTCGTACAATACAACATTTTTGACATCTTTGGGCTTTAGGATTTGGAAATCCTCTTGTCGAGTTCAGACCTTGGTTAGAAATGGACCCAAAGCCTTTCCACTGGTTCTGTTCATCTGTGAGTTTGCATCTTTAAATCAAAAACTTTTCATCATTGTTATGAAGATGAGTTCAGCGTAACTGATTTATAAAATCAATCCTATGCTGGAAAAATTTGTCCAAGAAAAATGGATGATGAGGTTTGAAAGTGAGTTGACAACACACAGCGGTAGGTGCCCTCAGGAGGAGAGGCTGGGTACCCGGCACGGGCTGATGGCGAGAGTCTGGGTACCCGGCACGGGCTGGTGGCTGGAGAGGAGAAGGTTACTTTCTACTCTTATCAAGCTATTTCCACATCCCTGAGATAATCCAAAGGGCCCTGCAGGTGATTTCTCGTTTGACAGGTCCTGTCCCCAGCGTTTCCCTCAGTGTGGAAACACCACTGAAAAAGGTTTCACGGCTGGGACTCACCTGAGCATCCCTGCTGCACCGCCAGCTCGGGGCTGTGCCGTCAAGGTACCTGTGAGATCAATGAGCTGCGGGCAACAGAGGCAGCACCGACCCGGGGCACATCAGCCGAGACGCAGCCAGAGGCCCGCGCTGCCCGTCCGCGCCCTCACACCTCGCGTTGTGCAGACCCACAGCCCTGGGCAGGGGAGCCGTGGGGATGTCCCCCGCCGGCCCCGCACGGGCCAGTCCGGCTCATCACTGACCCGGCGGCGGGCGCGAGGGCAGAGCGGGGATGCGGCCATCGCACGGGGGCGAGGGGCCACGGCCGCCCCGGGACGGGCACCGCACCTTGCTCGGCGCAGCCAGCACGAATCCTGCACCGGGGCTCGAGCATGGGGCAAACTCCCGGCCAGGCTTCAAATTTGAAATAACCCGAAGCTGAAAACATGGCACCAGGCTTGACAAGCGGGGAGCCCTGCTGACCCGGGAGCCACATCAGCTCCTGCGGGGACAGGGACAGGTCCCATCCCCACATCCCCAGGAACCTGCTTGCCTGACTTCTTGATTGCAAAAAGATATTGAAACCATTTTAGGTATTTCCTGGTGCCATCTATTGGTTACACAACCCATTCTCGACAATTCACATTTTCCCAAATGAGCGCCTCGCGGTCGAAGCACGATTTGCATGAATCTGTTATAAATCATTTTCCGTGTGACCTTTAACGCAGGAAGTTTCCGTTTGAGCTATCCTTTGCTAAAATTTCAGATATAGCACCTGGGATTTCAGAGGCGTTGGGGCACAACCGGGATTTGAAAGTCAGTGAGGTAAATCATTAGAGCCACAGCAATTCCAATTCATTCCAGAAATAGGAAGAGGCCGCCATGGCAGGGTGTTGGCAGGGTGTTGCAAGGCTCTGTAGGCTCTTCTGTCCTTAACTCTCTGCTCCCAATTTCTGCCCCAGTGATGGGTTTCCAGGAGCAGCCTGTGCATGCGCCTACACCACGCACGGGCACCGGAGCAGCTCGAGAGCAGAAGCCACGTAATCCGGGGTCCCCATGAGAGATGCAATGCCACCCGAAAGCCAGGGCAGGATGACAGGCACGGTGGCACTGGAGACGAACATTCCCACCGCTGTGCACAGCCAGGAGGGATTACATTTCACTTGAACACCCAGAGAAAAACCCCTATGGATCATGTCAACAAACGACAATCAAGCATTTCCATTTTGTCAGCAAGATAAATACTTGGGATTTAAAACGTACCTTGGGATTCCTCTATCTATAGAAAATTTCAGAATTTTAACTTTTCACCCAGCGGAGGAACGAAAGGAAATGCGGAAACACGGGCATCCCCCCTGGCAGAGCTATGTCAGGCACCAGCCAGCCCTCGCACGTCCTCGGGGCTGGGATGCTGCTGCTGCTGCTGCTGCCGCTGCTGCTGCCCCGATGCTCCCGCTGGCCACGCTTGGCTGCAGAGGGGAGCTGCAGGAGGAGCAGCGTGTTCCCTCTGAAAAACAGGAATACATGCCAGAGTGATGCAGCAAGGGCGTGCTAGTTACAAACCATGGGCACATACAGGGTAATTCAAGTTTTGACAGCGTTAAAAACAGGCAGCTGCTGCTTTCTCCCTGGGAGACACTGCGCAAGGAGCCCGAAGGGATCGCTGATGAGGGGAGAGCAGCTCCTGCCTGTTTGAAGGCATTTGCCCGCACAGGTTGTTCTCCCCGTACTGTCCTCGGGAGCTGAGGGGCCGCCCGTCACCCCCAGGTCACGGCGGTGACTGAGAGCCTGGAAGCTGCTCGGATGCTGCAGCATCCCCAGCAGTATTTTTAAGCAGGCAGAGTTCACAGCTGGACTTGGAAAAAGGAAAAAGTAGCTGCGGGTTCCTCCCACCGCAGGCAGCTATTTATAAACAGAGCTGGGCAAAACCACCTCTCAAGGCTAGGAAAACATTTCATTTGCACAAACCCGAGGTGGTGTGATTTCTGCCTCTTTAAGCTTTTAAAAAAAGAAAAAGCCTGTACTGAAAGAGCCAAACGTTACGGAAGCAATTCAGGCTGCGGACCTTTCCCCGAGCAGAGCGTCGCCAGAATAGCCCTGCTCTCTGCTCCATCTGCGCTGGAGGAGCTCCTGTCCCCACCTGCCCATGGGTGCCACCGGGGCATTTCTCGGCCGTGCAGCCCGGCATTGCCAACGGCAGCAATGTGGCGTTGCCGTCCTCTGTCACAGGCCATCACCTTTGCACCAAGTTTGCAAGGCCTCAGCACTGGGGCTGGTCGGACGGGCTCTGTCTGGGCTTCGCTGGTTTGGTCTCGCTGCGACGGTGGTTTCTGTGACTATGGTGAGTTTGCTGTACTTTTGCTTATCTGTGTGTGGCACAACCATAGTTTAATGCAGACAGCAGTAAGAAGCAGCTGGTCTGTGCTGGGAGCACAGCAATAAGTTCTTGGCTTTACACACGTATAAGGTGTGCTTCCCTTTTGCCTTGCAGCGGCAGGCAGGACAAACTCAGTCACCCGCGATAACTATGTTTCGTGATCTTCTTTTCAGTGCTGCGAAAGCTGGGTGCAACCAGCTGCCACACATGAAAACTTCTAAAACAGCTGCATGAGAAAGGAAACGTCGGGTACGAAAGCAGAAATCAGCAGAGCAGAACTGCAGGCGGCAAGGCCGAAGCACAGCCATCCCTGAAAAGCGTGCACAAAAGTGGTCGCTGAAGGGATAGCCACCTGCTCCGAGCACAACTGAAATGGAGCGAAACCCAGGACACGCAGAAACACCGGTCAGACACAGAAACACAGGAACTCCTCACGGATTTCAGCAGCTTCCAGGGCTAGACCTTTAATGGGCGAGGGGAGAGTTTTTGCAGGATAGTACAGCCTTGAAGCCAGAATGATTTTCCACTGGATTTGAAATGTTCCCAGCAGAAGCCACAACCTGTTTCATGGTTTTGTGGAAAAAAACTTCCCAAGTAGAAATTACAGGCCAAGAGATCCCAGCAAAAAAAAAAAAAACAACCAAACCTGAGATACTGCAAAGGCCATAAAAAAAGGGCAAGGCTGGCTAGAGAGCTGCAAGCCAGCGTGAACGAGGTGAATAGGTCTCGGGGCAGCCCAAGAGGCACTTCTAGGCCCTTGGAAGACGCTGCTGCGATGCCCCATGATCAGCGCTGGAGCCGCAGGAACCAGCGCGTTTAGCAGAGGGGCCATGCCTGCGCCCCAGGAGCAGCGAGCGTCCCCCGGCACCGCGCCGGCCCCTTCGCCCACCCAAAGCCAGCCCCGCGGGGCTGCCCTGCTAAAGCAAATTGGATTTGCCAGCTCTTGCGCTGGAGATGCCTCAGCTCACTCCGTGCTGCGCTAAATCAAGCCAAAAGATTTAGGACCCAAATGTTCCCCTCACCTCAAGCGGGTTTTCTGCCTCTTTACTGCTAACCCAGGGGCTGAGTGCCGTGACTGTGTCTTGCCCGTATTTGATGCAGGGTCTTGAGTTCAGGGAGGGGGTGCCTAGATCTGGGCACTGGGCAAGACCCGGTTAAGCAGTTAAGATCCCTTACAAGGTCAGGCTCAGTAGCATTCAGAAACTTAATCAAAATTTTAAGTTTAAAAAGGAATTGCATTCTCCAGAGCAGCCGCACTTCTTTCTGCAGTAAACTCGCGTTGGCCCCTTTATCCACGGGGGATAAGAAGAGAAAAGGTAATCCCTTGGCTGTTAGGAAATCAAGCAAACCCTTCAATGACCCCACGATCAGTGAGAACACCTCCTCTGCTCAAGGTCCAGAGCACCTTCCACACACATTGCTCGGAGCCCCAGCCCTGTGAACCACAGCATCACCACGCAGTGTTGCCCATACGCCCACCCTCCTCCTGCCCCGACTCCCGGGAGGCAGAGCAGGGATCCTTCCAGATTGCTCTCTGCGAGGAGAGACGCCATTTTAAAAGAGTTTTCTCGTTCGTTTTGCTCTCTGAGCTGTTTGGCTTGCCTGTGAGCTCCTTCCTCCCCTCGGAAGGCTGGGGCACTGCTGATCTCGACGACGACGCAGCCGCCCCGCAGAGCTCGCCTGTCACCCACATCCTGTTTTTGATCGTGGCCGTGAACATGTCATGTTGTCATCTTGTAGCAACCAAAGCATGCTCTCGCCGCCGCTGGAAGAGCATCATTTATTTGGTCTTTCTTAAGGCCTTTCTTAAGCTTGTTGGGTGTCCAGGCTCATTCGGCCTTTCCACACTACAAGCAAGCACCTATCTCCCAAGGTATGTCAAATTAACTTTCCATACCAAAAGGAATCACTGCTTTGGACGGTAAAGCTGCACTAATTTCCACCAGAGACACAGCCTTAGGGAGTAGAGTTCATACAGTGTTTTAAATACCTGGTTTTTTCCCCTCTATAAAACAAGGCGGAGGATGTAGGCTGTGACCAAGGCACCCTGTCCAGCCCCACCTCTGCCACTGGGTCTCTATAAACCAGCTGCAACAAAGGCAAAAGGAGACTTCAATTCAGGAGCTGCAGGGGGAAAAGTGAAGCAGGCCCCAGTCAGGCTGACACTTTTTTATCGGTCTCTGCAGATCAGTCAGCCCACACTCTCCAAGGCAAAGAGCTCTGGCCTGGCTTTGGGCATGCACTGATTTTCACCCAAGTGAAAGAGTCTGTTAGCACCGGTGGGCAAAGCTTCAACCCTCTGGTCAGACACATCGGGCTAGGAATATTTTGTCTTCTGACACAAATGCATGCAACAGTCGTGGGTCCAAATACTCCTCGGCCAGGTAGAGAGCGGAGTGCTCCCGCTGCTGAGGAGGAAGGCACCACCGGCCACCCACAGCCACGTGCAGCAACGCGCCAGACTTAGACCGGCTGGAAACGTCCACGTGTTTCTGGAGGTGAGCATCCCCCAGGGGCTGGGGGATGAACTGACGGCAGAGGGGCTCACGGGCTGCACTGCAGGTGCTCGGTTCAGCAGCGCCGACAGAACATCATTCCCGTACGTAAAAACCTCGTGAGCGGCCCTCCTCATTGCCCTCCAGCTCTCCCAGAGACTTGCCATATTACCATCTACTTAATCCTTTTAAGAGAAATTACAGACACCAGTACAGACTCTGCTGGCTTAGCAATGTCCATTAATTAGAGAAGTATTGGGAACAGGTTGTTTTTATTTGGGGTTCATCTCGGAGGGAAGCTATTGGGTTTAGCCTGAGGTTTCTGAAAAGACCAGGAAATCCTGCCACAGCAGTACCTGAATGGTAAACAACCACATCGTCTGCTCGGTCAAAAGATGAATGAGTCACACAAGGTATTTAAATTATATTTTAAATTCTTCCAATTGTATTTGAAAAACATAATTAGGTTGCTTGGGCTGAACAAACAGCCTATTTCTGTGTTGCCTGAGAGGGAAATAAAATTTCTCTTTTTTCTTCACATCTATGTGCCCATATTTATTAAATCACTTCATATAAGCCATCAAGTCAATCTTACTGCCTGAAGTCTCTGCTCCTGAAGAAATGTGAACAGCTAATGATCTTCCTGCCGACGAGCAGTGGGAACACCAGCCCAAGGGGCATCTCCCCCAGCCCCCGGGTCCGCAGAGGGACCGGGTGCCAGGCATAGCCCTCGAAGGAGGTCCCCAGAGTGCAACCTGCGACCTGCCACCGCGTCCAGGCACAGAACGATCCCGCTCGTCCCTGCAGGACAATCCTCCGCCTTTACTTCTCTCGCCTTAAAGAGGTCAAACCAATCTGAGCTATACAGTTAGACCATTGTAAGCGGACGAGTATTTTCTCAAATCCGGCAAAACTGCAGAAAACGCTGTTTCTAGCACGGCTGGCAGGCACTGCAGAGAAGAGTGCCGCGACTTCGGCAGGGCATGGCAGAGCCGCGCTGGGAAGCAGGAGACGCACAGAGACCGGCCGCCCTTTGCTGGCTGCCCGCTGCCTGCCGCCTGCACCCTCCCCACGGCCAGGGGAGCCGATCCCTGCTTTGGAGACTGGGAAGCCGATTGTGGAGTTCACCCTTTCTTTTTCTGTCACACATACCGAGCGTGCACGTCCTCGAGCAGCAGCAGCGTCTCAGGGCAATGGCCTTGCACAGGCAGCGGGAGCCGGTGCGGGCAGCCCCGCGGTGAAACGGCCGGCACGGGTCCTGACGGCCACGCATGTGCCGGGGGAGTTGGCGAGTGTGCTCCTGGCCCGCTCCAGCACGCCCACGTAAATCACCCACCGCAAACCACAGGTAAATCTCTGCCCTTCGTTTCAAAACGTTACTGCCCAGGGTCTCTCTCTGTCGTACGCTCTGGGCTCCGTCCTCTTTCTAACGGGGCTCTGTCACTGGTTTTAGTAGAAGCACTTGCTTTATTAAAGACCTTTGGAAGACCATGACTTCGGTAACAGGAAATAAATAGCTATCAATTTTGCATTCAATTAAAACCTGTTATTAACACTAAAGTATGCTGAGGAAATTCTGCAAAGGTTCTTCACATTTCAGAGTTAGTCATTTTTCACGTTAATGAAGAGGTCCACAGTGTGCTCTGATTAAAAATTAAAATAATTAAAAACCCCAGAGCTTTTTAAATATCATCAGTACTGTTGTCTGGAGGACTGCCATGCAGTGCCACCACGCTTCACCCACTGCGTGCTTCTGGGTGAGCTGCTGCCCTCGGTCCCAGGCCACGCAGCAGTCCCACGTGCGGAGCCCCAGACATCAAGGATGACACGTGCGATGTCAGACCCGACTTTCTTCCTCTTCCACCGCCCGGTGAAGGCCTGGAATGAATTTCAAAAGATGCTTTCGGACACTGGATCTCCTGTTTTTCCGCGGGAGGGTCCCAAAACTACTGGTGCAGCTGCTCCCCTCCCAGAGCGGGGACATGGACCCGCTGCTGGCCAGGCTGATGCTGCGGTTCCTCCGCAGGGAGGACCTCCCGGCTGCGCCGTCCCCGTCCCTGGGGAAGAAGCAGTCGTCATCCACGCTCGACTGGCGGCTCAGGCTCTCTGCAGCCGAATCCTCGAAGGCGCCGCTCTGGTAGAAGCTGTCCTCACTGTCCACGGTCATCGAGCTCAGCCGGCTGCGGGAGCTGCTCTCGCTGGAGAAGCGAGGCTTCATCGGAAAGAGGGGAGCCGGCGTGCTGCAGCCACCAAGCGAGCTGGACTCTTCCAGCTCCAGCATGCCCAGCAGAGCGTTGTCGTTCACCTCCCCTGGAAGCAGAAGCCAAAGAGGAGCGTTATTGACCGGCATCTGCTCAAGGCCGGAGAGCAGGACGCCTGGGCCACGGTGGCAGAGGCGAACATCATGCCCAGCATCGCAGCGCAGGGAGCAGCCCCTTTCCCTCGGGGGAAGCCGCTTCCCGGCTGTGGGGTGCTCTCTGCCCCTGCCTTCCCCCATATGCAGAATCAAAGCTGCTCCCTGGGCAACCCAAAAAAACCCCAAACAAACATAACTCTCCCCTGATAAGTCCAAATTAAGAATGGAAAAAAACTTTGCAACCCACATCAACTCCTTTCCTAGAACTCATGCAAAAGAGCCTTTTGTCTGCATTAGTCAAGCAGCATCCCAATGCATTACTCGCAGAAGAAAAAGCTTTCCCTGGGCCAGCCCCCTGCCTTCATTAACAGGGGAAAAAGAAAGCAAATGAAAATCAGATTAAAGAATTGCTTTTTACTGATCAGACAGCGTTTCCGCAGAAGGACTCAGCAGCGCTGCGGTTTCCTACCCGGAAACGAGGACGTACCGTGCAGCAAGCGCTGTTCCTGTAAGAGCAGAGAGCGCAACTCCACCCATTTCTGCTGCAGAGTTTGCTGTAGAGGAGAAAGAGGGCTCTGTCACTCATACACTTTCACAGAAGCATAAAACACTTGTAAAGAAAAACATGTATCTAGAAAATACAGGTCACCTAGAGGAAGCACTTGTATGCCCCTCTTTTTACCGACACCATTTTCCCAGAGTTTAGCAAATTTCTTCCAGAAAGCACAAGCCCACTCATGTCCTGGGTGCTTCGGCTGAGCTGAGGTACCGTACACGTCTGAGTTGAAAAGCAGCAGCCTGAAATCCGGAGGGCGTGCTGCTTGCCTTCAGCCAGCAACGGCGACACCGGCTCTCCTCCGCAGCCCGCAGGCTGCCCTCCTCCAGCCCTCCGCAGCTCCGGAGCCCACCAGCCGGGAACGGGCACCCCGCTCCTCCTTCCTGGGTCCGGCAGCGCAGCGTGGGGATGGCACAGCTAACCGTCCCTGACCCTGTGTTAAGAACACACCGCCCTGCGCATCCTTACAACCTCTAAGTGCTGCATGCCATCCAACACCGAGCAACGTTTTTCTTTCCCTCTGTTGCGGGTCAGCTTTTGGTGTAAAAATAAACTGTTGCATAGTTGATTAAAATAAACAAAACCAACAGGTGAGCCTCTGCCTGGAGATAGTCGCAGCAGGCACTTCCCCAGTAACCTGCACGAGCCCGGTGCGCCTCAGACACACAGCCGGCAAATCACGCGTTTATACACCCAAAGCGACCAGACTAAGCTTGCGCGGGCGATCCTGTTACTGCATTCACATTTCTTCTCTTTCCCACATTTCGGAAAAACCAATCACAAAATGAAAACCGCGGCCCGGCTGCAGGGTGGTGAGGCACTGGGATGCCCGGCAGACAGCACCGGCACGGCAAGCCCCCGGCACCCCGCAGAGGCCAGGCAGCCCCCCCAGCAGCAGGAGGAGGGGGCGGCACGGGGGCTCCTCCTGGGGCTCCCTCGATGTACGGAGCAGGAGCCATTTACAAGGGCGCCGGGAAACAAGCCTTCTCCCAGCCGCTCTTCTCGCTGAATCACTTCCTAGCGGGTTTGGACATGCTCGGGCAGAGCGCTGGTGCATCGGGTCTGACGGGCGCCGGGCAGCTGGGCAGCCTTCGCCAAACCAGAGGTACGGGGTGGCTCCAGCTTCCCCCCAACTGCCGTTCCTACAACACTAAAACAGGCTCGCCTGCACAACGGGAGCAATGACAGCTTTTAAGCTGTCTGCTTTTACAAGCTCTACACACTGTTGAATAGGTAGTTTCTAGAAGTTTATAGTTCAACTAAACCTAGGAAATTGTACGCAAGAGGTGCTGGGGCGTTGCCCAAAGGTTTTCCCCATCCGGACCTAACCAAAAGAGCAGCGACCTCCTAGTCCTGGTTTCTCCCATCTAATTAATCTGTAATAGCAGTGGGACTGTCAGAATAACTGATGCACGGAGCGAGTACCTGCTCGCGGCAGGGTGCCCGTTCCGCCGGCACAGCAGCGGTGGGCGCAGAGGGGTGCGTGTCCCAGCTGCAGTGCCTTGCACGGGCTGCTCCGCTGGCTCCTGTGTCCCAAGGGCAGGACACGCTTGTGCAACTGCACGGCCAAACCTGTGATGCTTAGCACTCTCGGGCACGTCGTCACCTCGCTGTGGTTACAGGGGTTACAGCACAGCCTTCAGCAAGGCGTCAGAGACAATTATAAACAGAATTAGGTTCTTTCTGCTGCAGCCACACTGGTGTGAGGGCGCGGGGCCAGGCACACACCCATATCTTACTCTGTAATGATGCTCATTGCAGCGGTTTGGCACTTCTGGGAAACAGCTGTTATCTAAAAACTCCCCTCTTGAAACAGAACCTTTCACAGCAGATTTTGAGATTTTGGCTTTTTAATTTCCCTGGAAAGGGAGCGGGGGGAAAACGGCCCATTTCTGGTGACTTTACCGGTTATTTCATCCAGATCTCTAAGGGACCAGACAGAACGGCTTGTCATGGAGCACTGACTGTGGCCGGGATGGAAGCATCCTGCTGCTGCGTTCTCATTAACACAGTGATGAGCTCTCTGGCTCTGAGGTCTGGCTCGTTTCTCGCCATGTCTGGACTAACCAGCCGGCTGGGCGGTCTCAGCATCCCCGACCACTGTCCCGGCTCCCGCCAGCCTCGGGCACGGGGGACACGGTCACGTGCAGCTCCACGTGAGGCCGGTGTGGCCCCTGCACTCGCACCGGTCTCCCAACGCCTCCTGCCCTGCCAGACCACGCCGGGCGTGCAGGGGTTTGTCCCAGCCCCAGCCCCACAGGGAGCACCAGCGCTGCCTCCAGGCTCGGCTCTCCCAGCGGTTCCTGCACCCGAGAGCCGAGAGCCCCCCACAGCTTCTTGGTCAGTTTTACCTCCTTTGGAGAGAAAATAACAGCTGGCTGCAGGGGAGCAATGCCTAAAACCATCCCAGCTATTTCCAAAAGCATCCTCCATAGCCCCTGTCAATTTAACAAGCCTTGGAGGGGAAACCAAGCTCATGGGGGTCTCACCCTCGTCTCCTCGCCCCTGCCCATCTTCTAGGCTGAAGTGACGGTGACCAAGATATCGCCCGTACAGCCAGGCACTGCCCTCGGCACCCCGCCAGCCGCAGACCGGCGGAGCTTGGGAGGGAGCCCTCCTCTCCTCACCCTCCAGCCCCGACGGCTACCGGTTACATCACCTACAGCATCAGTGTCGTGCAGCAAATTACAATGCCCCTGTGCTGTACTCTCGTAAATGCAGCACAAACCAAATTAAATAAACATTGTTTTAAACATGCTAAATACTAAACATGAAATCGCCCCCGTGGCAGGACTTATATTTTATAGGCAATGGCACATATGGCAAACCCCGTCCCTGCTGCTCAGCTCTGGCAAGCCTAACCCATTTGGCATGAGGCTTATTCTAGCCAGATTAATTTTTAATGCACTTTTTGACATACCATATTCCTATGCGGAGGGTTTTGGCGTAGAGTTGCCATAAGGAAAAACCCGTCACTCAGGTCAACCGAGTCCTGGCTTTGGAAAGCCCCGGCCTTTGCGGTGCCTGCGGCACTGTGGCTGCAGCGGGGCAAGCAGAGAGGCACGCCGGGGCCCCGGCACCCGAAAACCTGCTGCCAGCCCGGCTGCCTCAGACTCGGCTGGGGGAACGGGAGTTCTGCAAGTCGGAGGTGCCGTCAGCGTGCTGTCGCTAATGAGCCTGAGCTCTGCTTGTGAAAGCCTGCCTTCCCTTTTTGCTAGATACAGAGTACATTAAAATACGCTGTTCTGTTCTTACAGGGGAGGATTGCCTGCCAGCTGGGCACAGCGGAGACACAGACAGAAACGGAAATATTTAGAGAGTTAGAGAAATTATTGTGGGGGAAAATGTTACAAAAAAAATATACAGAAAATATTACAGGGACCGTGGCTGGGGGTGCTGGCAGCAGGGGACACCCGGGTGTCTGCCCCCTGCCAGGACACCCAGCCCCACGGACACCCACCTACCCCCATTAGCAATGAATCCACAACAGCCCTCTACCTTTGACAGCAGATTAACTAATTAATTACTAAGTAATTACCTTCAGTAACTGCAGCTTGGCCTCCAGCTCCATTTTCCGCAGAAACATGGCCCCGTTGACAGTCTCTAACCTGTGAAGAACAGGCGATGTCGGCACCGAAGCGGAGAGGAGCGCCGAGCGCTGCTGGGGCTGCCGGGCCCCGCACCGCTGCTCACCGCAGCGCACCGCACCGCACCGCACCGCAGCGCGTGGTGCCGTGGTGTCCTCGGGCAGCGGCCGCGCGTGGGGACGGGGAGCACCCAGCCCGGCTGAACCCTCTCCTCCACGGCTGTCTTCAGCAGCGGCGGTGCTGGTGGAAGACGAGCAAACACATGGCGGGGCAGGAGAAAAAGGACCGGGGGAGCAATGCTGGGGCACCTTCCCGGAGCTCCCCTCTCCCTCCCCAGCCCTCACCTGCAGTAAGAGCGCAGCTCTGCACAACCAAGCCCACGGGGATTTCTGCCTCTGAGACAGCGCAGGGCTGCAGCGTAGCACGAGAAGCTTTCTTGGCTTCCAGCGGGACAGGCTATTAAGCTAAAAACCATTTGAAGGAGGGGTGCCTACCTTAAATAGTTCCCTGAAGACTTTATCAAGTCTACTATTTGCTTGTGACTAAAACCATCAGTGTTCACACCGTTGATGCTGGCGAGGATATCGCCTGTTAGAGATACAGAGAGGTGAAAATTAGCATCTGCAGCACACGCACGCCTTCCACATGCTCTACAATAAAAGCAATTGGGAGAAACGCAAGATAGAGCCACCCACAGCAGGAAAAAAACACGAATAGTTACCAATTTGAAGGCCAGAAAGATGGGCAGGACTTTCTTCTTGAATTTTGCAGACGCAAGTGCATACCTCCAGGGAGTAATCATTTTGGTGCGGAAATCTAATAGTCTGTTAATACCAAAGTGACAGTGTTACCAATATTAAAGCCATGAAAACAATTTTAAAATTAATCTTTTCACACATTTTTTCAATGAGAAACCTGTGATGAGCAGGCTATATTATCATGCAAGTGAGAACACCAAAGTGTTATAACCTAACAATTAGAAATTGCATTTTTACGATAGAGAACAGCCGACACCTGACAGATGCCTGCACGTTGTTTTTGCAAAAAACTAGTTTTAAAGCAAGCTGGTTATTCATTGTCAAAAACTCAGCGACTTCAGTCAAGAATATCTCTTAGCATGGATGCGGATTGCTTTCTGGAAAGATATTTCGTGTTCCCAGCCACAGCATGGCAGGGTGTGACTCGGGCTTTTCAAGTGATCGACTCCTACTCATTCTGAATGCCGCGTGAAGTCAGCTGGTGCTGCCAGATAGATCGGTTCGCAATGAGAACTGAAAAGCAAGAAGACTTGAACCTACTTTTGCTCTTTTGGCCCCTTAAACTCATTATCCACACACGTCCCCACACCCCCTCAAAAGTGCTTTTTATTCTTGACTTATACATTTAAATATATATTAAGTAATTCTAAGTATAAATCTATCATGTGATTATCAGTGCTGACACGTATTTAGAAAAATGCAAAAGTAGGCGATGCAGCCTGACCAGATCTTGCAACGACAGGAAATGTCTTCTTGGTTACATGCAAATATCAGTATTTAGCCACATCTTCCTACCAAAATTTAAGACTGAAGCTGAACTTCCTGAAAACCTGTGACAGCCACATCTAACCCAGATATAAGAAGTCATGTTAGATTCCCAGATTTCTCAGTCAGCGTGGGACAAATAGGGAAGAAGACTGGGTGAGTTCAGAGCTTATCTGGCCAACTCACAGTGATTTCAGCCCTTAGACCAACAGTAAAACTTTTGGCTAAACTAAGAGCGCCAAGTGAAACACGAGGGTCTTGGAGGACATGCCACTGCAGGTCACACTTGCCTTTTATTTTTTTGACCTATTTCAGAGTGGTAGGTCTCACCTACCAACCTGAAAGATTAGGCCAGCTTGAGTGATACGAGCTGGACAAGCAGGATGGGATTCGTCACACCTAAATGGAGCCATCTGGACAGAGGTGTCTCGACGTCCCCACCGGAGCCACCGGGAGAGGCGGACATCTCCAGGGTGTGACCAATGGCCCCAAGAGAAGCACTCCGACCGGGAGGGTGGACTTCCCTCTCGGGTACCACCTTCTCATGGACTGCGGAAGGCAGCTGGGCCATGGTTGAGGAGGGGACACTTAGCTTTTAGGTGAGGGGAGAGACGTGCTACGAGCGCGTCTGCTCTGCAAACACCTAGGCACTTTGGGAGCCGCACGGCGTCTGTCTCGGCCCCAGGCTCTGGTCCGCAAGTGGGAAGGAGGAGAAGAAGCGGTAACACGCAAGAAGCTCTGGTGTTTGGCCATCACTGCAGTTCTCGTGAGCTCCCTGCAGATGGTAGACCTGGAGTTTCACATCATCTTATTCTGGTTTGCCTAAATTTAACTTGCAGTAATGAAATTACAGCTTCTACATAATGGCTTATCCTTAGTATCAGACAGATGCTGCCTTTCCGTAGCCCCGACTTTCTAGTGAAGTGCTCACGCTGAATGTACGTTCAGGAAGAAAATGTGCCAAGAACAATTATTTTTAATCAGAATGTCACATATAATGAAAATCTGCCCTGACAATTTATACAAAAGCCCAATAATTGACTCAATTATCCTCTCTCCTGAAAGCTCTCCACTGTTCACGAGCTGAACGCTTACCCGCTCATTAGTCACAGAACCAAATTTGAAAAAGTTAAGCTTTTCCTAATACACTAATTTCACTGAAAATACTGTTTTCCTTTTGTGCACAGATATGGGCAAGCACTTTGAAGATGCCCTGCCACCGCAGTAATCGAAACAGAGGGGCGACGTGGGAGGGTCTCGCAGGCACCGGCTCACGAAACCGGCTCCTGCCTGCAGGTCCCGCGGCAGGCAGAGCTCTGTGGTACTGCCACAACCCGCTGCTCCCAAAATGACATCCTTTTATTCCTGGGATTATTTTTTATTTATAACCAGGATTTTAGCAGGCCTACTGATCTCAGAGTTACCTTTCTCACAAAAATCTACAGAACAAAAATCTCCCGTTAGCAGTACTCCTGACAAGATTCTGGTTTTCCTATTCGATGATTTACTGACTTCTACATCTAACAGAATTTCTTCCTATATGATTTAGCCCCCCAAAAAGTCATGCTTAGCAGTTATTTATTAAAAAACACACCGATACTGTACATGTATTTCAAAAATACATGTGTCTATATATGTTAAAGGAGGTAGCAAAATGCTAGTACAAGGTATTTTTTGGAGAGAGAGTTTTTTTATCTCCCTCTTTTTATATGAAAATATTCTCATATACAGTTCTCCCCAAAAATATTCACTTATGGAGGTAAGAAGGCATTGCCATTGCCTCATATTTGGATTTGGATGAGATCTCTCCTGCATTCAACGCTCTGACTTGTGAGGCGGCCAGAAATGCTCATCTGTGGCCTTCGCTATGAAAAAGCCTTGGAAATGCATCCTAGTTCTGTATCACTACTGTAAGCTCTTCAAATTTCACAAGGAACTGGCAGATACCTTTCTCTGCTCTATGCTGTCTTAACCTAATTTTGAGGATGTGACACTTAAGAGTTTGCACCATATTTTATTTTTAAATGAATCGACTTGTCATTTAAGTCTTACCTGGATTTCAAACCCGAATGTCTCTTTATCTTCTTTTAATATAGCAACGAGGTGTCTGTAAGAGGAATGCACAGAATTCCGTATGAACACTGGGGTGCCACACTTCGTGCACTCTGTATTTCTAACCAAAACAATCGTGTCCCCATCATTGCCCCTCCCTGTGCTAGCAGGGTGTCAGCATGCCTTCCCTCAGACATTGCAGCGGTGGTGCTTGCTCTTTCCTTACTCAAACTACATGTCACAAATTCACCTGCACGTCCCAGGTGTTGGGTACCACTCTCTGCCTTGCACCCTTATCCCACACAGGGCTGCTAAATGGGAAGATTCCCAGGACACACGTTTCATGCAGAATAAGTAAATAACAGTGATTACAGAAGAATATCTTCATACCTTTGTGGCCTGGAGGAGTCGCCCAAGGAGCTGGATCTGGCTAAGGCAAGCTGTAACCAGAAATGGGAGTGGAAAAGGGTCAGTAGGGTCATGGTTCTTTGAGGCACATGGCTAAAATCAGCAGTTCAGAGAAAAACTAGAACTAGCTGGTGGCCTCCCACCACCAGCTTGCACCAACGCAGCCTCTCCCTCAGTCAGATGAGAACTTAAACTTTCAGATCAGGAGGAAGAGCAGCTAGGTACAGGACGCAAGACAACTCATCATCATGTTCAAAGCCACTTGTTAGATGCTGATGGCGAGCTCAGCCGGGCACAGGCAGAGAGTCAGCAGCCAACAGCAATGACCTCCGGGTGTGCTGACCGCTCTCTGCAAAGCTTGGAAAAGGTGCTCCCTCCTGCCCGAGAAGTCTTCCTCCACCCTACAATTCCTTTCCGAGTGAGTTAGAGAGTATTTTTACACAGTAACAGGTCTGATAGCAGCACCCGTGGAGGATGTTTAACTGGCATTGCTGCAAGGCGAAGTATCCACTGCAACACATTCTGCTGGGAAGGATTGCACTAACCTACAAGAGGTGGTTGTTGAAGGAATTCATGTTTATTTTTATTATGTTGGAAATTAAGCCCTGGAAAACTGGCTATAGGTCTGCTTTTTCATTTTTCCAAACCTTTTAAATACAAAACTGAGTATTTCCAAAATAAAAAAAAACATGGGTACTCTTAGCACATCATAATATTGTTTCAATTGTTCACCTCCAGAAAACATCTGGGCATCCTCGCTGGGAGATGGTAATGCAGTACCCGTTCCAACTTTGTTAGAAAAAATTGGCCACCCACTAGCAATCCAGTCTTCCCTGCAATAAGTTAAAATTGAGAGCTGAGCTACCACCAGCCAATATAAAATGAAGCAACACAAGGCTTTTTTTGCGCAGGGGTGATAATTTGACATCTTCACAATTAGCTTTCATAAACTTACAAACACCTACTTTGGAGGGAGAGAGAGGTCTGGAACCAGAAGTATCTTGGCTGGGAGACCCCTGCAGCAACACCTTTTGGAAGACCCTGCGGCAGGAAGGTGCTATTTAGGGTGATAGAGGTTGCTGTGAAAAAGCATGAGGACGAGCAGAAAAATTCAGGTTGAATCCCAAGGAAAATGTTCTGATGGCAAAAGTGCTTGGAGCTTCCCCAAACTGCTGGAGGTGTAATTTCTGAGGACAGTAGAAATGGGAAAGACAAGAGGCACGACCGCTCAAGAAAACCCCTGCATCCAACAAGGCATCGGAGGCGGACCTCCCACTGGTCCTTGCAGTGTCCACAATCCTTTTGTCTTACTTTGCATAATTTAAAAAAAAAAACCTACATGGCAGCCCTGTGTTTTCAAATAAGAGAAGGAATATTCCTTCTCTGCAGATCACCTTGCTTTATTGCGGTGCACCGTTGGGGGGCAAGGGGCCAGCCAGGGCCGCAGCTCGCCCTGCAGCCGCCCCGAGCCACGGGCTGCGGCTGGGCTGCTCCGTCCTCGGGGGTGCGCAGGCACTTGTGCTCTCGTGGAAGGACGAGGGGCTGACGGGCACACAGCACCGGGGCATCTCTCCAACAGTGGGGACCCTTCAAAATGCTAAAACGGGTGAGGCTCCAAGATTTTGAAGGCCAGGGATTGCCATCATTCCCATTAACGCTGTAACTATTATCTATACAGTGCCCAAATCACGTCTCTGTTACAATAAGACCTCACCTTTCTTCTGTACCTTTCCCCTAAAAATATGTAGGCATTTATAAACTTAATGCCTGTCAGAAAAGGCAGAAAGCACGCATAAATGAAGGTGACTGCAAACAGTTCTCTCTGCAGTTTCTTGTGGTGGCTGCATAGCACTTCTGAGCTGATGCATGCATGGTCAGGGCAACGAGCATCCAGGATCCCCGCTTCAGGCTAGGTAGACCTGTGCCTGAAGAGGTCTCTGGAAAAAGCCAGGATCAGTGTTAAACATTGATTCTTCCCATAAAAATGAACCACAAATAAGGAATTACATTATCACTGAAATGTTTGTAGTCAGTGTAGCCAAATGTCTCAGGCTTCAGCAGTACAAAATGATGCCACAGCGTGACCGCCTATGGAAACGCCCTGCTTTATAAACACGCATTGACTTGGGGAGAGAAAAGGAGAGGAGGGAGAGACCACATGTGTAATCACAAACCGCACGCCAGGTGAAAGAGCGCATGGCAGGCGTACGCCTGGGCTGACGGGCCCCTGCAGCACGCCAGCATTAGGTACGGTCCGTGCAGAGCGGTCCTCGCCTGATGCCCGTGTTGTAATTCATCTTTAACAGACACAGCCACGTCACAGCCATTACCGTCAGCCTCCCCCTGCGCCGGCAGCAATTGCCACACAAAGGGCTGCTCCATCGCAGCCGCGGGAGCTGGATGCCACCCAGCAGCAGCGTTCCCAAGATTAGTCTGGCTCTGGCTTTCCTTTATCTCCCACACTTGTACAAAGAAAAGGATTAAGTGCGTTTCCGTTACTGAACAAAGCAAAGCCTTAAGTGCGCAGATATTATGTACCGGTTTTCTGATAATACTTTCAGATTACAATGTGTCTCAAACATTTTCTATTTAGGCTTCTTCATGCTAGACAAATAGACCAAAGCTGGAACTGCTCAGCTGGCAATTTACAGCAACAGCAAGAGAGAGTTTTGTGGGAATCCAGTTGCAAACAGCAGAAATGTGCTGTTCTGTGCTGTTCTGGGGGAAAAGCCCACACGAGAGAGACAGCCCAACCAGCCCCAACAGTTGTACCAAAATACTCCAAAATCCAGATGGAAATAACTCATGGTAGGTGCTTTCTGTAAGCATTGCAGAACAACGGACAGTCCAGCCAGGCCACTATACTGAAGTAAATGCGAGTTTAAAGGAACACCCAGCCAGCAAGAGCCTCTTTTGACTCGCAGCACTGCTGTAAATGGAGAAGAAACACAGCCGGGGCGGGATCTCGGCTGCAAAAGCACTTCACGCACCCAAGCCCCCGCAGGCAGAACACCTCTTCGCTCGCTCCTCTCCGGAGCTTCCCACGCTGCCAGCGCTGCAAACATTTCATTGCAATCCCCAAACCGGCTAGGCTGAAGGCGCCCGGCAGTAATCCTCCTAGCACCCTGGAATCGGGAGCCGCAGTGAACCTGTGCGGTCACCTGGGGAAACTCGGCCGTTGCCGCTCACCCCTGCAATCGCGGGCAGCAAGCGGCTCTCCGGGCAGCATGGAGCCATCAGCCTCCCGGCGCACAGGAGCGACCCCGTACCTGCTTGCGCCCGCGGGGCAGCGTCCCCACCGTGTTGGCCAGGTGCTGGATCCTTCTGCTGTCCATCGGCAGAGCCTGCTCCTCGCCGGCGGCGCAGGCGGGGCCGGCACCGAAGCCGACGAAGTTGGCGTTATGGTTCTGCTGAATGAGCCTTCTCAGAGCCATGTCGGTGGAAAGGCATTTAAAACGGCATTGCTCAGCGCTGCGGCATGGCTGAGGAAACTAAAACACAGTCACCCCTCCGCGATCAAAAAGTATGAGACCGGAAAGCCAGCCACGTGACCTGTGGTTGAGGTGCACATTACATAAATCTCTTCTAGCACATCACCAGGGCACTCGGTATGTGTTGTGCTCACAGGAGAGTTAAGAATTAGGCTTGGCAATCAAAGAAATCTGCTTAATTTTTCCATTCCTGCACACAACAATTCTCACCGAACAGCTGCTTCTCTCTGTGATGATTTGTCCTTAAAGCACTGCTTGCTTCAGACACTTGCCTGAATTCAACTTGTTCATTCCCCGACTTGCTCGGCATCCCTCGCATTCCTCAAATTACCTTTTGGCAAAGATGGGAAAAGAATGCTTTCTTTGGATAACGGTGTCGGTGCGTGACTTTCCAGCCACAGGGAGGGAAGCAAGAACTGAAGGCCACAGCCTGAGCGTAGGAGCTGGAAACGTCGCAGAGCAAGGGCAGAGCAATGCCCTCAGCAGAGCGCTTGCGTTTTGGTAGGGAGCAATGACTTAGCCAGCAAAGCAGGTTTGGGATCGAACAGCAAAGTAAATGCAGGGCCTGAAGGAAGGGACACGAGGGGCTGCCTCAGCAGAGCTAGGGGCAGGCACAGCGCCGGGGAGAGCCTTGGCCAACCCTCATCCTTGCACCTTTCCTGCCTGGCCGGGGCCAGAGGAAGATGGTGCAGGCTGCCCACAGGTGAAGAGGAAGGCAGCCACGCTGTGCCCAGCCGGGCGCCACGCACCAAGCCCACCCGGCCGGGCAAGTGGGGCGGTCGCAATTGCCAGCGACACCCCAGGTGCCCTGCGGACCCTCCCAAGGCGCTGGCTTTGCCCTCCTGCCCGACCCGACACGCCGTGCCAGCAGCCAGGGAGCCGAGCCATCGGTCCATCCCAGAGCAGAGCGTTTCCAACAGGGATCTCGCCCCGGTCTGCACCGGCCAGAGCGTGGACTGACCCGTGCAGCCAGCTGTGGCTCTAAAATCAGGTTTTACAGGGGGTTGCTCTCTTCCAAAGGATTTTGTCCCAGCATCAAACACATTTGGGAGGATTCATGACTCTGAGAATTTTTGGCTGGTTTGTTTTTTCACGCCAGTTATCGTCTGACCTGTTGTTCAGTTCAGCGTGGCTTTTAATAACCTTTAGGTTTTGATGACCTCTGGGGAGATTACTTGCTCCGGGCTTTCATGGAGAAGCAGGGGAAGCAGCCCTGAGCACGGGTGGGCAGCAGGGCTGCCTGTCCCCGCTTCCCCTTGGCCCCAGGTAAGCAAAAGGAGGACCGGCGAGCCGCGGTCAAGCCCTCGGGCAGCACAGCTTGCCAGCTCTGGCAGCCTCACCCCAGCCAAGTCCTAAACACACGTGGACCGGGAGCCACCCCCGCCGCCGCGCAGCTCTGCAGCCGGAGCCCCGTGTCCCCGGCCAGCCGGCACTGCCTGCTGTCGGTGGCCAGCAGCAGCCGCTGAGGAAGGTTGGACATCCCAATGGGACTCGTCTGAAACACACTGTCATTTTTTGTTGAGTCAGCTGGACAAATACTGGGGACAATAACTGCAAAAAGGAACCAGAGTCCGTCACAATTAACCATAGCTGGCATTTGAACCTTCGCAAGGGAAAAGCAGGGCTATTGCTATCAAAACAGAGAAGTAACAAAAATGTGCGAGTTACATTCATTTTTCTCAGTAGAGACTTTTTCTGCACCTTGACAAAGTACTGCTACAGGCGCCTTGGACACCCAGCTCCCAGAGAAAAGCTGGCAGAGGTGCAGGCAGCATGGGGCACAGGCAGAGGAGGAAGGGGAGCAGCCAGCACCGTGGGGCAAGGGCTGTTAGGTTTTGTGTCTGCTAACCCTGTGGAAGTTCAGTGCAGTCTGGTATGTGCTGTCACAACAGATTAATTCAGAGCTGATCTGCATGCCTTTTGTAATGGCCCTGTCTCTATACGTGGCAGTGGAGGAGGTGCAGGGATGGGTGCCCGGCTGTGGCCGAGAGCGCCCACCCACAGAAAAGGTAACAGCTTCGAAGTAAGGGATTACAAAAGAAGCAGAATGAGTTTTTAAAATGAGTATCATTTGAAAAAAGAAACCTGTGTCTCCTCTTGTGCTAGAAACAAGTCTGGTTTTGGACTGCTGAGCACTATAGATCACATCACGATCTCAGCAGAAACTCAGGGTAAGTAAAAAAATATGAGCATGGTGGGACGGGCCATTCAACTAAAAGATAAGTAAAATTTAACTCCTAGCACTGGAGGTGGGGGTGTGTGTGTGTGCTTTTTTGGCAGGTCTGATTTTAATCATATTTCTGACACAGTAAGTTTATTTTCCTCCTACTTGCCCAGCCCCTCGCTGCGTCAGGTCACCGGGGAGGAGCTGCCTTCCCCTTGCTCCCTGCACCACCAGTCAGCACGCGCCCGGTGACGGCACCGGCACAGGAGAGCCACTGGCTGCTCCTCCCGCAGCACCAGGAACCACGGCCAGCCGTCCACCCCACGTCCTTCTAGGTGCTCTGCCGTGCCCAAAAGGACAACCGGGAGAAGATGTTTTCACACACAGATTTCAATGTACCTGGACCGGTTGTTTGGTAAAGGTGTCACTCGCTTTTTTTTAATCTTGTGACACCTCATCTTGCCATCAAGCAAAAATTCCCAATAATTTTAGGGGCAAAGTGAAATATTCCATAAGAACAATAGCAAACAGGATACTACGTGCTATTGAAAAATACTGTATCGCTTTAAGCCTTCAGAAACAGTCAGTGCTGGAGAGGAAATCTGAAATGACTTGGAGAAGGCGCGGAGTCACCCACATTTGTGTGCCCCAGCAGAGATGCCTCGTCTGGCCGCTCACTGGAGTACTCCACCTTCACCAGTCCGCCCTGGCAGGGCTTGCAAGTCCTGGGAGTTAGAAAAAGGGAGCATACAGCCTCCTGGGCAGGCTGGGCTCTGCGCTGAAACCCGCCCCTTGAGAGCATCCCACTGCCGTGCTGAGCACGCGGACCCATCTCACGCCGCGCAACCGGGCTCTTCCCTGCCCAGGGGACAGTGCCCAGACTGGGGCTTCCGATATCGCCCGGGGCTGCGGCCGGCCGCCCGCGGGGCTGCGAGCGCCGCTGGAGCCAGGCACCGGCCGCAGCGGGCAGCCCTCCTCCTGCCCGCACAGGCAGCCGGCTCCTCGCCGGCGGTGGCCAGGCAGGGCGGGCTGCCCAGCCAAGGGAGGTGAAACGGAGGGAAAAGCAAGGGCCAGACTGGAAATCAAGACGGGAACAATGGAGCCTGGAAAATGCCTTCCCTTACAAAGCAGGCAGATAGTTATGCCCTGTGCAGGATGATTTTCCATCCGTTGAGAATTAAAGAATTTTTTCCACATTGTTGTCATCTCACAAACCATTTTTTAAAAAAATGAAATCACAAATTTTCACCAAAAAGGAATTTTTGCAGAATTGGACTGGCAGCAACTGCCGCCGGCACGCTGTCGAGGGACCCCATCGGTGTGCGGTTTCACCGCTGCCGGGGAGACCGACCACTCGCCATCCAAAGCAGCCAAAGTATGGACCCAGGGGCCTCCTGCAGCCTGACGGATCTGTATCTGCATGAAGCACCCGACTGCATGAAAAAATACTTAATTCAGAGTTTTGGCACATGAGGTTTCTGTGAGAGTCTCAGTCAAGCCATCCGAGTCCTAAGCCATAACACAACGTGTGATTATAAAACCCCAAAACAATAACCCAGTATGACATAAGCAGAAACAAGAACAATCTTAGTGCCTGTACAGATTACAATCCATTCTAACTCATTACTTCGGTAAAGTTCATTTTAAGTAATATTTAAGTAACGTTGGTTTATGCAGGTCTGTGAGCTCCGTTGGTAAATGGCATTCACCAATCAGCCTGATCTGCAGAGTGAAGCCTTTCCCCTCTACACTCCAAGACCCCAGATAACAAGACAGAGGCGAGCAGGGTGCCGGCATTTGCTGGACTCGGAGCCGCGGGCGGCTGGCCCCAGCCCTGCGCTTCGCCTTCCCGGGTCGTTACACCGGCTTCTTCAGCTCAATGGGCGCACGTCTCCTGGCTTTAGAAGTGGGTTTGTCTGTCAGCCCAAAAAGAGGAGACTGTTGGCACACTGACGCTTCTGCTTCCTGATAGCCAACTTCTAGTCTGACAAAAGCTGGATAAAACCTGGATTTTGCAGGAGATATCGGTGATACAGCAGGCAGGGAAACGGTATTTTCCACTTTTAAAGAGGTATTGGCAATGGTTTGGGATGTAATAGTCAGCGAAAGGATTTTTGGTTTTATTCTTATTGCATAGCAGTCCTGATGCCTTGCCACGGACGGCCTGTAACTGCCCCGGGGAGCGAGCCTTCAGACATGGCCGAGTCTTTATGTGAAGGACATTGCCTACCGGTATCTTCCTGGGGATCTTGAGGAACATCGTTTCTTTCGTCAGCCAAAGGCTGGGTTAGCGTTAGCATATATTATTTAGTATCACCAATTTAAAATGTGGCCACTGAAACATTTTTATATTTGGCAGATATCTGCAATGACAAAATAATATATTCTGGCCCAAGCTCAAACTATTTCAGTCTGTAAGCGCTACCAGTGCCACAGAAGTTCATGTTTCCAGTTCATGTTCCCTCTTTACACTAAACTGCTGCTACCGTTCCACCTCGCGGAGCTCCCCCATGCTCTGCCCCCCAGCCGCTCGGGAAGGCGTTTGCCGGAGCAAAGGAGCTCTCGGTGCCGTTTGCCGGAGCAGAGGAACTCCCGGTGTCAGGAAAAAGTTGGTGTGGGGCTCCCCCCACTCCAGGGGATCTACTCATTGCCCTGGATTGCTGAAGTGTTGGTACTTTCCCATCTTAAAGGTTCATCCCTCAAAAACCCAGCATCTTGCAACAGAGAAATACCCTGTCAGAAAACATCTGGTCCACACACCTGGAGGAAGGTTTGTGGCTGACGTGTGACGAGTCCCTGCGGTCCCCGTGCCTCTCCTGGCAGACAGACGGGGACAGACATGTGTGGCATGTCACAGCAGCACCATGGGGACGGTTTTAGACATCCGTCCTTTGCCCCAGAGAAGGGGAATGAGCGTCCGGGCAGATCCAAGGGGAACCCCTCCAGGTTAAGGGGCAGCACCGACCCTGCTCACAGTTTATGTCTCTCTTATCTCCTCCATGGTGCTTGTTCAGAAAAAAAATGTTAAAGCAGCAATGCACAACAGGGGGAAAGCTCTCTCCTTTTTTCTGAGAAAAGTAAGCTGTATCTCAGGGATGGCATCTTCTTACTTGCTAAAGCACACTGAGTAATGTGGGGACCGCGGTGACTCAAAGCCTCTTCCCCTTTTCCTGCTCACAATCACCCTGCTAAGTGCCTTTGAAAACAAACAAAGTGCATTTCAGTTCCTCAGGCAACCCTCTTTTACGTTTGTGAAACCAAGTGACTCATCTCCAAACAAGCTGAGAGGAGAAACAAATAAAATCTCCCATCAGAGCCAACAGCGGGACCTTGGTCCGAGCTGTCCCAGCAGCCCCATGCCACCCTCCGCACCGGCGTCGATGGGCCAGGCGCTGCCCCGGCCCTGGGCGATGCCATGCGCCCCTGCGCCAGCCACGCACCCCACGCCCCTCGCACGCACCCCGGCTGTCACAGACCGACTGCTGTCCTGCTGGCCAGGCCCGGAGCCGCACGAAGCCGAGCCGAAGGCAGAAGGGGAGCGCGAGTCAGACCCTGCTGCCCACGGCGGCTGCTCACACGTGTCCAGGGAGACCACAAAGGATGCTCCGCTCCAGCCTCCTCCCCGGCACGGCGCTGGCTCTGCATCGGGGCCGGAGCGACGGGCAGCCTCGTGTCCTCTCCAGGAGTCCCGGGGCAGCGCGGCAGAGAAGTTGTTCGCAACCCCCTGGAGAGGCAGAGCGGGAGCGTGCATCAACGCTGCTCTCGGGGCTGCCCACCACCAATGCAGAGCCTCTGCGGCTCTTCAGCCGAGTCCAGCTCGGCGCTAAACTCCCAAGCAAAGTACACACAGCAACATACAGGTGCCAGGCAGCACTGCCAGGTAATGTTTATCTTGCACTTTAAACCTCCCTAACACGCTGTTGCTGTTGGCAGACTAGCAACCCGGTGCTGTGAACACACCATCCTTTCATCCCTCTGGTCTCCTCCAATGTGCCCATGGTGCTGACACATTCTGGGCAGACACATGGCGCTGGTTCCTCCATGCTGACGGCCATCAGCTCAGGGAGGGTTGATGGGAAAGGGAAGAGCAGAGAAAGCACGTTGGCAGGGCTCTCCTTTTCTCCTACCGGTTTCTGTGGAGGGAAAGCAGAAAATCCTCATCTTCCTTCCTCGGACCCCAGAGAGCTGCTCCTTTGCTCCTCCATGGGGATCTAGTCCTTGGTCGATCCCTGTCTCTGCCCCTCCAGTCCCAGAGCTCCCAGTCTCTTTACAGGCATCCCAGTTCCCAAAAGTATCTCCAGCGCTGGTGTCCGCAGAGGGACTCCCCATCGCACATCAGAGCAGATCCCAGCCTCTCCGGCACTTCCCAGGAGCAGCACTGGTCCGAAACGGAGCTCAGGCACTGCTGGCTCTGCTCATCCCCACCGCCCTGCAACAGCTCCGACTCGTGCCCTCAGCCCGGGATTCAGGGCACAGCACCATCCTGAAGGACCACAACCCTGAGACCTGAGGCACCTTTGGGATAGCTCGATCGTGACAAGTAGCTGCTGCTCGATTGCAACCTTATCTGTCAAATCAAGCTTGCTGCTTTCTCGGTGTCGTTACCTCCATAGGTTGGGCTTGGCTTCCCCATGCACATTCAGGCCCTGGCTTCCTTGCAGACATTCAGGCTCTGCTCTAACCATTTCTCCTATTCTTTACACAGCTTCTTTGAACTGCAAATTTCTAGCTGTTTTGAAAGGAAACCAAAACTGTTGTGACACTAAGGGACTGATTGTGCATTAAAATAATTGGATGGATGACCACAGACTTAGGATGGATTTGCATTTAATGAAAAGAGAACTGGGTTCCTGCATGATCTTGCTGAGAAGGCAACATGAGGATGCTCCTGCAAGTCGGTCTAATCTGAATAACTTCATATGTTGTGATACAGACTCGTTTTATGAGTGTGCAAACCCTCCTTGAGGCTGTGATGAAATCTGCTGCATGATTTCAAACAGTCTCTCTCCATATTTTTTGAATAAGGTTTTGTATCATCATACTTAACAAGTAGACAAACCACATGAGCTATTTTAAGTAGCTGGTCCTTTGTACTACCAACTTTTCCATTTGACAAGTAGCTGGTGAACCATGCGATGACTCAGAATAACGGTTTGAGTACTGAAATGACTATCACCCCATATATCTCTCAGCATAGCTGCTGATCTATCCCATGCGCTCTTCTCTGCTTTCCTAATCAAAACGTAAATTTTTCAGAACACCAAGATATGAGGTATAGGGCTGATTTTGAAGAAGTCTTGAACAACAAGCTTCTTGCTGAGGGTTGGAATTGTCCTGAAAGTTTAGATTCCTAACCACCACATAACCTCAGTTTCCGTGATTTTATATTAGATTTTCAAACACTTGCAGAAGTGTAAGATAACAATCCCGAGCAATAATCTTGGTGACTCTTTTATAGCCAGTAAATTTCCAGCACCTCTCATTTAACTCACCAATGAAATCAGAAAGGTGTTTTAGAATGAATCAAACATGAGCAGCAATACAGAAATATGCCAAATACCTGTACAGTTCATTTTTAAACAAATACATACCAAGGACTCAATAGTACATTTAAGGAAAATAACCAGTTGGAGGGGAAAGAAAAAAAATCCCACAAACCCCTCAAATTTGTCAATGCAGTATAGAGATTTGTATGCTTCCATATAGTATGTATGAACAGGTGTGTCTGCGTACAAACACTTACAGGGAGATCTTATAGACACACAAGAAGACGCAGAGATAAGCAGTTTGTGGGCAACGTCACACGGAGCTCGGTGTCCTGCCAGCGAGGGTGGAAGAGCTGTGCTGACCCGTGGCAGGGAAGGACCCCGAAAGCCGTGCGTTTGCTTGCAGCCGCCTGCCCGTACTCCCGGTGAGCCTCGGCCACACCGGGGTTTCGCCGCGGCTGTCTGCTGCGCACCCCTGGGCCGGTGTCTCAGAAAGAGAACGCCAGGTTTGTGGTACCAGGGGTAGGTCAATACGTTTCACAGCAAACCTGGCACGTTAAAGGGGATTTCTGCCAACTAGTATCGGAGTAGATTCAGGGCACACAGCTTAGCAGCTCTACCCCCTCTCAGGAGCAGGTAAAGGGCACTCAGCTGCATGCATACACAATAACATACAGATAACTGCTTGTTCGTAACGGAAGATCCTCAGACAACTGCAGTACCACTGTGTTGTAGCATCCCATACATATTGCTGTCTCATTAAAAGGTAATTTTCACCTGTGTTCATCTTATTCGTCATTCAAAATAATCTCAAAAGCTTTAAAAGAAAGCAGATTTTAGTATTATATTCCCCCCACTATGAAAACTCAGCTGAGTATCAATTTCGTCTTAAACTTTCCCATAATTTTGCGAGCATCGAGACACCAGCTAGACCGAATCCCTCCTGTGGTGCAGTTCTGTACGTTACGGCTTCTCAGCCATTGCAGTCCAGCCCAGAGGAGAACGAGACAAATCCCATAAATCTCGCTGAACCCGAAGCCTGTCGCTGGTCTGTGCCATCACCACCACAAACCAGCACGGAGTGGCTTTACGGGGCGCCTTCCCCGCACTCTGCTCCCGCTGCAGCGGTCCCGGCATCCACGAGAGGGCCCGAAGTGTCACCACACCGATTTTTACCCCTCGTGATTTGTTCCCTGTTTCGCTGGAAATAAGTTTCCGAACAGCAAAGACAGGTGCTCCTGTTAGGGCAGTGCTGTGGAACAAGAGTGCTGCGCAGGAGGGCATTCCCCGGCTCCTGGCGGCATCTGGAGTTCCAGCAAACATTCCCAGCACTGAGCAGTTTGAAGCAAATCTTTCAGTGAGTCGCTAACCATCACCTTTGGAGCGCAGAGAGCACCTCTCCTCCCCTCAGATGCTTTACTGAAAGGCTTAGCATGAAATAGGAGAATAATGCATTTGTAGGATACGTACCAGGTCTGGAACATGAGCTTATTAAAGTATTATAAACATACTTAAACACAAAGTCCATTGCAATGTTTTAGAAAGTAATTTGCAAAGAAAAAACTTTATAAAAAGAGAATGCAAAGAAAAATCCCAGCTTCTTTCAGTCTCCTTTACATTTACTTTGAGCCCAGATTCTAGTCATATACCAGATCCTATACTCATGCTGGTATTAAGGACAGCAGTATCTAAAGTAAGTTCTTTAATATTAAACTGACAGAACCTTCAAATATAGTCCCTTGCTTCCAGTCTCCAAAGACAGGCCAGTCCTCAAACTGTGAGGCAGGTTCATAAAATGGTGTCCTACCTTCCAGACTGTGGCAGCCACAGGATGCCTGGGCAATGACAAAGAGTGCAATTAAATTGATACCAAATAATTAAGAGGCAATCAAACACTTAATGGAAGAGGAAGAGATCCTGCCTCTGCAGCATAACAACACTGCAGCCTATTGACTGGAGAGGCTTATTTTTGCTATTTTCTCCCCCTTTTTGTTTTTTTTATGGACCACCTACACATCTCCTGGGCTCTTGTGAACTCACAAACTTCCTAAATTCCCACAGTCCATCAGGCCCAGGAAAGAATTAATAAAATATTTGAAAGAAAACAAGATGCTACAGCTTTCCAAAATCCACAGTCATTTGCCAACCGGATTGTGCCATTCCCATAGCTGTGAAACAGGCGGTGCGTCGCCCGGGCAGTGACTGGGCAAGCGCTTGGCAGGTCCTGTGCAGATGCACACTTCTCTCCTCTGTGCGCACGCATGCAAGCTCTTTATACTAATCAGTGCACGCGTATACACCCTCCTTCAGCCGCTTAGAAAAGCCACAGAAATCTTTAAACTTTATAAACAATTTCCGTTACAAAACAAAGCCTTTCTGTACTGCATGCTAAGGTACAGCGGTTTCTAGTCTGCCATTTCTATGAATTCAGCTCACAGCATCATGAACAGAGACAGGAAGCACCAGCTACAGAGCTCGGAGGGGAGTTGCATCCTTATGAATAAAAGAGCAGTGGTTCGTGTCTCAGCAAGGCTTTACATTTGAGTTCACCGTTAACCAACTCTAAAATGCACAGAAAAGGGTGGGAGACTTTCCTAGGAGCAGAGCTCATGCAAAGCTGCCCGCTTCTGAAGCATCCATCCTTCTAAGGCTGAGATGCCTGCAGGGTTTCTGCCCACACTCACATTACTGGCGCAGAAGGAACCAGCGAGGAGTCATCCTCTGCAGCACATGAACCTGCACCTTCAGGGACTCATGAGCTGGCTCTTCTCCTTTGCTGCCAGCTTTGTACCGATGACTCCTGTGGACTCCTGTGGAGTCGCTTTACCTAATAACGAGAAAATGAAGAATTAGCCCTTTCTCTTTTAGACCCAAATCCTCCCCCGAGCGGTTTCTCATGAACACCTCTCCCCACGTGAAAGCCCTTGGCATTTTGCTGGCGTGCCAAGCGCCACGCCTGCCGCCGAGCCGGGATGCAGCAGCCGGGGCGCAGCACCCGCACACAAAAGCGCCCATCTGGCTCACAGGGGCGAGCAGCTCCTCCCTCCACGCGTGCTGGAAAAGGGGGTCTCCGAGGAAGCAGGAATTCCTCAGGCTGCTGGAAGTGCAGCGTTTTGCTCTGCTGGGTGATGGACATCCGCCCGGTGCGGCGCTGGCCAGGGGATGGCAGCCGACGTTTGCAGATGAGCTGCTGCTGTTCCGCTGGGGACCCGCTCCAGAGCCACCGCTTGCCTTACAGCGACCAGAACCTGCGCTTTGTAGCCAGCATCAGACCTGGCAATCAAAACTTCCTTGAAACGTGCCGTTACCAAAAAGCGAGAGCACAGTTACGATCCCACCGCCTGCTGCAGACAGACCGAACTCACAAGTAATTGCCTGTAATAGTATGGTCTTTTTAAGAAAAACATAAAAGCCCACAGTATCCTTCAAAAGCCATGGAAGTCTCGATACTCTTGGGCAGTAGCGTGGTGGATTTCATTTTGACATGCCTTAAATTTGAACAAAGCCTGACTTAAATCCCTAGGTTATGGTTATGTTAGGGGGACTTTCCAGCAAGCAGACTTCAGAATTGAAGTGCTCTGTGTGAGCGGGTCTCGCTCAGATTCACGCCACTGAAAACCTAAATAGCTGGAAAAGTGGGATCCAGGGACGCTTGTATGAAAGGGAGCTCAGTCAGAGTTCACATCAGCACAGGTGCCAGAACAACGTGCTAAGGCCGAGGGCAGGCTCTCCTCCCTACAGGTACCAGACGTCAACCCCTTATCTTGGGAAGGTTGCTCTCCAGCACGGGAGAGAAGCTGCCGTTGCCCAGACAGGGAGGCATGAGGGTAAAAGGAACGCTCCGGTTCAGCACCAGTGCTTACTAGCTGTTCACCTCCTTTACTAGAATAAGGGTTCGTCATAGCCACAAGCAGAAGCTGGATGTTCCGTGCATCACCGTGTCCGCTATACACCAGGAAGAGCACGTGCGAGGAGGAAGGGCAAGGCAGAGCTCATGCACCATCGCTGCACGCTGCATCACAGCACAGGAGTCCGGAAAGCACGCAGGATGCCCGTCCAGACATGACTTATTCCCCATTTTGCAGCGCATTGGCCAGGAGCGGCAATGGGAAGCGGAGGAAGCGGTGGCCAGCAGGAACTTGCCCTTTCCCAGTCTCTGCAGAGACCCAAGAGCCCCGTGCTGGGTGGCAGCATCCCCCTGCCCAGCACGCCTGCGGCCGCAGCCAGCTGAGGGGCTGGGGCACGTGCTGGCGGAGGAGCTTTGGTTCATGTTTGAAACCTCCAATGTCTACAAGTTACCTGAAACAGCCCTCAACCCTTTTCCCCTCACAAAATGAACATTAAAAAAATAGTTTTACACTTCATGGGAACACAATTGCACAGTGAACTTAATTTATTAAAATCACCACGTCTTTCCGAAAGTATACCAGTATGTAAAATATGCATACAAAATACAACATTTAAACAAATTATTTACATCCAGGGCAGCTGCAATATCAAGCAATAACTTTAGCAATAGTTTTAAAAATAACTTGCTGCAGTGTACACTAGATTAGGTATTTCACAATATGAAGGTTGAGTTTTAGCATTGTACTGCTATACTAAGTTCTAAAATATTACAGTACTTCCAGAGAAAATATTAAAGCTTCTTTAAAAAACAGACAACTCAGAAACTGGTTTGTAGATTGACAAAACACTACACATTTCTCTTTGGGGACTGAAAACCACAGCAGATTTAGACACAAATGTAATAGCTACATTCAAAATACATTCAGTCTATTTATGCCAAAAATACATTCAGTATAAGTTACAACTTATTGCACATCTCTTATATTCTGTAGAAATATATTGTACCTCTTAATGCTTATTCCCCGTACATTCATAAATTGTGCTGCCTGTTAAAACAGAACACAGATGTCTTTCCCTAAAAGCTTCACACGGATTGGGGTACCACAGCACGTAGGGATGATCCCTGCCGCATCGCCTGGAATCACAGACACGCAGCTTGCACCGCCAAGGTAAGAGCGGTCCGATCCACAGGAGAAGACCCACTCCCGGTGCTGCTGCTGGTAGCACCCACGCGCAGTGGCACAGGGCTCTGCATGCAGGCCAAGGACAGCTTTATAAAACCGATACTAAACCATGGCAGGAGTTTTTGAGCCATAACCTTTATCGACACGTGCTACTACACAAAAATGCGCTTGTGCATCTGTATCTGTAGACCGCAAACAAGGCGACGGAACGTCTTCCCGCCCGTCCTCGCAATGAAACCTACCGTGCGGGCGGGAGCCCTGCAGAAGCACTACCTGCCATAGCCACAAGTCCTGGTACTAAACATTTCCATGTAGTGGTGAGGCAGTTCGTAAGATACCGTCCTCAACAGCAACAAATGAAACACAAAAACTTCCTCCCTGTCAGCAAGGATGTGCTGGGGACATCCTCGAGCCCATCAATGGTCACGGGAGATCCAGGCAGACAGGGACCGTGAGATGATCTTGCTCCATTCAATTTTAAGACCCATTGTAGGGCCTAGACATATTTCTAAACAGATTTATTTATAATTCCTGAATCTATTACCAAAAAAAGAAGCGACGTAACAAGGACTAAAATATTATAGGATTCATTATAGGGTTACATGAGGGAATGATCTTGGTTAAGTGCAAACGACTATAAAAGTAGCAAAGTGCAAAAGAGATTACAGTCTGAATTTCTCAAGGGTTATTTGGGGGGAGCAGTTAAGGAAACAAAAAAAATTAGGTGTGAGAGAAAATGTCAATTAACTTTCCCTTTCAGTTCGTATTCCATGCATTAAGTTTTAGGTTGTTATTAGAAAGGAATTAAAAAAATTAGTAACTCCCCCAAACTAGAAGCATCAGTTAGGAGAGGCTAAATGTGGTGACTGGTCTTGAGCATCCTTGAGCTTGAAAATTTTTACGAGCTTAAGAACTTGTGCTTTAAATGTAGATTAGCAGGAACATTAGTAACCTCTCAAGAAACCTAAGCCTCCCTAAAACTGCAAAGAAGTGTCTCAGCATAACCTCTGTTCTTGAATTTGAACAGGACAAATCTATGCTGAGGGAAAAGGCCACTAAAACAAGGGGTGGGTTTGGTTTTTTTTAAAAGGAGCGTACAGTTTACAAACATCTTAAAGCCCAGTACAACAACATCAGCCCCTTGGCTCAGTTACGTTTAACTCTAGTTTGCTGTCCTGGTTTTGGCTAACGTTAAACCACGACATTTGCTAAAACGTACATTACCTCTCAACAACAAAAGAAAAAAGAAAACCAGTGCAAAAATATTGAGCTAAGTGAAAAGCTAGGGCAAACAGACCATAATGTCTCACACCATGAGATATGTGCAGGAAAAGATTTAAAGTATTCGCGGGGCTGGAGCTGTGACCCGAGAGAGCTGCAGCCGAGTCGGACCAGCGTGCGGCCGCGCAGAGCATCCTCCCCCTCGCACACCGCCCCAGCCTGGCACCAAAAGGGTCTTTTTCAAATTCCTGGGTGGTTCAACAATTTTCAGAGACTCCAGGAGGGAAACTGAAAAAACCATGGCCTAAAAATCCACCACCACGTAAGACTGACCGAATGGATAGGACAAAGCAAGTGGCATTTACAACTAAAAGGAAGTTACTGATGGTGGTTACGCTGCTGTCTGAAGCAAGATTAAACTAAAAAAAGCAAGGGGAGCTGGCTGTACCCCAGGGCAGACCGCGGAGGAGCCGCAGAGGAACGCAGGCTTGTGCTGGCAAGCTCCCTGCTGCACATCCTGCCCGATTCCATTACACCATGGTGTAAATAAAAACGGGGTGTGCTGTGACATAAGGCCACTCTAACAGCCGCATGAGCCTCGCAAAGGCGGGGACCACATTTATTTCAGTAGACACAACGCGTGCAGCCCGCACCTCCGTCCCTGGAGCCGGGGAGGGCTTCCCGAAACACCCAAGCAGCCGCCGGCAGCGCAGCGGCAGCAGCACCGGACCTGCAGCCAGGAGCAGACAGTACCGTCCCTGATCGCCGGTTCACTGCCATGGTACTCAGTAAACCCTCCTGTAAACATCTCCTAGCGCTACCCCGAGAGTGGGTCACCAAAGTGCCTTACGCCAAAAAGCACATTTTTTTAATTTCACAGCGCGACTTTAGTCTACCACAGCTCCTGACCCAGAGGAGCTTCTGCACAGACGCCAAATTCCGCCACTCCAATTCACAGGGAAAGAATCCTCAGGAACAGTTATCAGATACACTTCAAGGGCATAGACACTTTCAAAGGATAATATAGATAAAAAGTGCATAGGACTGAATTTAAAATGGAAGAAAAATCCCTAGAGAGCATTCTGATCACTCTCCCCGTGAAGTTCAAGGAATGCCTCAATTTTAGGCAAAAAAAATCAACACGTTTTAAAAGCGGTATAAGAGAAGCTAATGGTGTCCCTTGCTCATCTTGCATTTTGTATGGCAACTGATCAAGTTTTCACTAATGAGTCTTAATGCATCAAGACTGCTGCAAACATCACAGGCTTTGCTATCGAGACGGTTCCTTTACACTGCTCAAACACCACTCTTCCCTCTGCTCCCCCCTGAACTATCATGAACCTGCTCAAGCACAAACCGTACTGCTAACACAGACCGTGCCGGCTGTCAGCGTAGGGGCGGCTGTACTTGGGATGAACTTGATGCTATTCCATTCTCCTTTTGAAACGACAGTACTTTTTCTTTTAAAATTATTTCCTTCAGTGATTTCAGCATTATTTTAAACAACTATTTGCGTTTCGTGATTTACGGCTCCAGCGCGGGTAGGCAGTGCAGCGATTGTGCACCCGCATCACGCTGCGAGGAGCAGACGTTCAGGAACTTCAGAGTTCCTCAGGCTGGCTGTTCATGGGTACCCCATACCGGCAGGTCACTCTGGGAGACGACTCTGTCACTTCAGCAGGCTTCACTCTTTGATACGTTCTGCTTGTTGTTAATTGTTCTAAATGACTGGTTTTAATGCATATTTTAAACACACTACTCTGGTCGTTCACAAACATTTGATTCTTTTTTCTCAGAAGAAGAGCTAACGGGGCCTGCAAGCACCCAGAGCTCTGGAAAGACGGACCGTTCCTTTTGGGCACCTTCCCGAGTGCTAAAGCAATTCTGAAAAGTTCATCTCACCTGCACAGTTCAAATACTTTTGAAGAAACAGCCCTAATACTATTTTAAATTACCTTTACTCCACTACCACTGATTTCAGACACCTTATTCTGCAAATTCAAGATGAGTTGATTTCAATGGATAAGACATTTCCTTTTCCCACTTAAAAAAGAAATAATCTTTGACTGTTCCTTTTTAACGTAAGGATTTTTTTCAAGTTACGTTCTACAAGAACAAATGCTGGATCTTATGTTTGCAAATCTTTTGATACTCAAGGCAGCATCACGCTTTGGATCATGCAGTTGCAACAATTACCTCTCGAACAGCTTAGAAAGTACGCATCTGTTGGGCTCCCTGGTGTAGTTTATGCAGTTGAAGCACGTAAGAATGAAATCTGTAAGATGACTTCGACTATATCTCAGAAAGCATACTGGAGAAAAACCTACTAGCAATCTAGTAGAAATATTCTCCACCATTCAGCTAACAGCCCATGCAAAGACCTGCATTATTTAACACAAGCAGGAGTGACTAAAAGTTATGCAAACAGGTAAACTGCATTAGAGCCAATTTATGGGAGAATTAACATCCATAAAGAGTCCATAATGTCCTAGAGCGTGTCTGTCAGGATGAAACATGGAGTACTGATACTACTGACCGTCCCACTCAGTAAAAGTTTAACCCATTCTTCCACGTAGAGCCCCAATTCAAGAGGTTTCATGTCAAAGACTGAGCGGAAACACCATAATTAGCTAACAGCTTACGCTACACCGAATTTTTGCAAAGCTTTGCTATTCTGGAAATATCTCTGGGCTTAATTTCCATGGACCACCTGGATTTATAAACATTTAAAGAACCATATTATTACGAAATGTATAATTTTGGTTATTAAAAATATTAGAATACTATATTCAAATGTGTGGACCACAGAGTGGGGCAGAATTCACAAAATGCCAGAACATCAGTGAATTTTGAAAAAACACCCCGCTTTTGATAGCTTGCAGTATTATGGAAATATGATTAGAGCTGTTAATACTTTTCATCACCAGCCTGGTGCTATTACAGAAATCCACATGAAACCTCTGAAACGGGCTGTATTGGCTTCGTGCGAGGACATCAGCGCTTTAAATGTACATTTTAACAGGTCCCTGGGCTGTGACAGACGACAGCAAGCAGTGATCCAGTCCAGCGTGCAGGTACATTTGAAACATTAAGCGCCAAAAGCTAGGGTGGCAGAAAGCACGTCAATCTCCCGAAGTCACGGGCACTGCTCCGGCACGCAGCCTCAGCAGGAGCTCTGCCGCTCCCGAACGCCGCAGCGGCGGTTCCCGGTCGTGTGGGCATCCCCAAATCCTCCGACACAGCGAGGCGGGCTGCGCGGGATGTCACTGCAACGAGAAACGAACCTTTCTGCCAGGTTTCAACTGTTTTCCAAGAATAAATTTTGTTAAAGCTTCCCCCTATAACAGCAAAAGGCACTAAAAAAATGCTACCAGTGACAAATTGGCAAGATGTTGTTTAAAAATATATACTTTCTCAGTTTAGGTAGAATTTCTCCTATTCCATCCCTATGTATCTATCGGAAAAGTATTGCCTCTATTATTTTTCCTACTAACTGTTGAAAAGAAAAATTGTCCCTTGATCGATATGTTCAATGAACAAATTAACAGAGTAAAATAACTCCAAATCCTAACTATAATATTTTATATGAAATCAAGACAATAAAAATAAAAGTTAATAAAAAACTGACTAGACGCTTTTGTTCACAATATACATGCTTAGTGGAATTTTCATCTTTTTTATTTGCTTAGCTAATGATAAATATAGTATTTAAAAATGTATTTTACTGACAGCCCCTTTTCAGATTCCTGGATAAAAATATGTAAAAAGCTGGATTAAATTTGGTCTTTTACTTGGTTTGAGGATAAAACACATGGTTGCTGTTGCAAAAAGGCTTTAACCAATACCAGCTATTTCCAATACATTTGGGGTTTGACTAGGATAAAAAGCGCAATAGCGAAAGGTATTTTTACACTGTCGTGGTGTTTTAAGCCCCTTTCTGTAATTAGCCTAGTGTCTGACTTACTTTAGAAAACCAAAGCAAGTCATCGACTTGCTGTGTAAAACAGGAACTGCGAGTCAAAAGCTGCCCCTTCCAGTGGCCAAAGGTGAAGCTAGATGCCAGTGCTCTGGTTTGGGCACTTAAATACTGAACCACGTTATCTGAGGTAGACCAAAAATAAAAATAATATCACATGTCAAAAGATGAACAGAAGAATTCATTCCCCTCTCTTCCTCCAGGGAGCTCCGTCAGGCTTTGGAGTCCTCCTGCACACAGAGCTGTGAGATCGTCTTCTTAACACGCAGCGCGGTCAGCCGCGCGGCGCCGTTGGCGTACCAGCACTCGCGCATTATCCTGCCCATCACTCGCAGCGCCTGCAAATCAGAGACCAAAAGAACAGGTCAAGAATAAAACCGTCACCTCCTGCTTTTAGTTTTTCAAGTGCAACGCTGGAAGATAAAATATCGCTCTCTGAAACGGTAATACAACAGCAATGTCATAAATTAAGACCTGTATTCGAGAGAGTTCAGCACTTGGTGCAAAGACAGTTTTCTCTGTATTGATCTGGGAGCTGAGAAAGAGCTAGACATCTGAAACACATTTAAATTCAGGAGAGGCTGGACATGGCGTTCCCTTTGTCACACTGAAAAATTCTGTCTTAATTCACATGTGCTTTGTAATAAACTGGAAAACTGCTTTTACCTCACAGCTTTGCCACTGGTTTGGAATATTTGGTCTAAGCTTCTGCTCACAGACTACCCTTCTCATATCTTCTATCGAAGGATCAGAAGGCACAACGTCATAGTAAGGCAACTGGTATTCCTCAGTGATTCCTAGGAAAGATTTATTGTGTAGGTAACACAAAATCCAAAGTAGCTGCTCCAGAATAAACTCTAATTGTTTTTACAGGCAATGAGAGAGAACAGAGGAACATTTGGGGCCACCTTGGACAACTGCTCCACAACAGACTTCTATCGCCACATACTGCCAAGATAATTGAGAGTGCTTTTGTTTTATTGAAGATAAAAGCGCTCTGGATTGCAAAATGAAAAGGCCAGAAACCTCACCTCCAACGGAGCACCTTCGGGCTATCTCCCAGTATACTAGGCCAAGAGAGTATATGTCCGCACGCTTGAAGGACTCGAAGATGTTCATGTTCATCCCATCATCAAGTATCTCAGGAGCCATATACCTTTAAAGCACACAAAGGTCAATTTGCTAGAGGGAGTTCATACAGAAGACTGCAGCGGCGCTGTGGCATGCCGGGGCCAGGCAGCAGCCGGTCCTACTGGGAAAAAGGGAAAAAAATCGCTTTTGACAGCGATTCCGAGCGAAAGCAAGAGAGTCGGCCTGTGTGACGAACTTAATGCCGCGGCTGCCTACATCCACACACATCGCCGTGGCTCTTCACGGCGCTGGGAGCGATGCCCTGACTAGGCCCAGAAGCACACGGGGCGGCCGACGCGCGACGTCCATGCTGCAGAGCCGCGCTCCGTGTGGGGTGGCGAGCTCCGTCCCAGGCTGGGGCTGGCAACCACCTTCCGCACCCACCCAGCGGGGACGGAGGGCTTGGGTCTGTTCCCAACGCTCGGCAGACGCCGAAAGCAGAGGGGGAAGTCACCGATGGAGGGAAGGACCGAGAGGCTGAGAGGAGCCGTCCCCGCGGGGCGAACCGGGCCGGCGGTCGGCAGCCCGCCCTCACCCACCTCCTGGTCCCCACCCTGGGGTTCTGGGGAATGTCGATGGTGTTCAGCACCGAGTCGTGCTTCACCGCTAGGCCGAGGTCCGCGATGGCGCAGCTTTCGTTCCTCTTCACCAGGATGTTTTTGGATTTCAGATCTCGGTGCGCGATCGCTGGCTTGCCTGTTCGCAGAAAGAGAAAGCGCCGTCAATTTTGGTAACAACAGTATGGATTTTAATATAACGAGCAAGGAAGCAAAACCAGTTTTATTCAACTTTGTTACTATACCCTGTAAAAAAAACACTGAAGCCTATTTTGTACCAAGTAAAGCTCTGCTAAATGCCATCAAATTAAAAAAAAAACCTTGCAGGCATTTTTGTTCCGATATCTGTATTTCAGGAATAAAACACAAAAAGAGAAACTCAGTTCACCCTCCGAATTCATTTAGAAAATCTTTCATGAGCGCTCCCCTTTAGCACAGCTGCTCCCACAGGCATCCACTTAAAGACGGGGAAGGAGGCGCAGACAGTGCAAGTGGGAAGACAATACTCCTACTCTCTGTTTATACCGTACCACACATGCTTACGCTAATACTGTTTCTTGCCGTACAACAGTTTGTAAAATGCTTTACTATACCACGTCACCCATAAACGTTTTTGCAAATACCACTGAAGCTCCTTGAAATACTTGAAGGGCAAGCGGGAGGGAAGCACTTGCCTTGCGTGCTGACGATCTCCATGTGGAGGTGTGCCAGGCCGCTGGCCACCGACAGCGCCAGCTTGACCATGCCCTCCACCGTCACCGTGCCTCTGTTCAGGTAGTCGAACAGGGATCCTTGCTCGTGGTACTCGGAGACAAGCCAGAGCTGAGTCCACGTCCCATTATCTACCCGGAGGAAGCAAGATTATTCAGCTTTATTAAAAAAATCAGCCAGGAAAAGCCTTCCTCCCCATCTTGTGGCCAGCTCAGGCATGCAAAAGAACAAGTTCGCCGGCCACCCCACCGGGAAGGAGCTCAGGACAGCTGCGAGGTTCGAAGTGGTGTTTCAGATGGGAGCGGGGGCAGCGAAAGCAATTCTGAGACAGACACCCGGGATTTCACACACGACTCGCAGCATACCCTTGTTATCGGCAGCGATAAAGCCCAGGATGTTTTCGTGTCTCAGCATAACCGTCTGATAAATTTCTGCCTCCCGAAACCAGGACCGTTCGTCTCTGGAGGAGAAGATTTTCACAGCTACATCTTCCCCACACCATTTTCCACGCCAGACTTCGCCAAATCGGCCTTTTCCTACAATTTCCTGCAGGACAATAGTCCTTGCGATTGTTCTTTGTACGAGCAGAGGTAAACCTAGTTTAAAAAGAAGAGATTGGTATTTGTGAAATAGTTCAGCGGTGATCTTTAAATCCCGAAGTTGGACATTTTCCAGTGAGCTGTACTCATGACTTTGCTTTCAAGGAGTACCAAGGGAAAATCCTCTCCCAACCAAAATCTCCCAAACCCATCCTTTTCAATGTTACTTGCCCGATGAGTGTACATCGTGTCTGTCACTAGGTACAACAGACAACCTCAGTCCTGAAGCGATGTGGGTGCGAGCCCTCCCTGCCACCAGCTCCGTGCAGACCGAAGACCGGAGTGTCAGGTTCTGGTGCGTGCCAGTGACAGCCTAGCGCCTGTTAGTCTGCCAAGGGATACCAGGGAACCCCGCTTGCACTGGGGATACGCTCCACGGATGCCTTCAAGAGCCATAACCCAGTCTGGGTCACAACAGGAATTACATACCCCTCAGAGAAGGGGGCAGGGGACAGAAACAGCAAAGGTCTGAAAAACTGGCGTGTACGCCATGGCCTGCCTGGAAAATAAGCCCAGCTTTGCTATTGTGTTGACAAAGGAAAAAAGACTGGCTGTGACCGGTGTGTAAAAAGCCACAATAGACTGCAATAACCGTGCACTGGCAAACGCCGGGGCTGGACCTCAGCCCCGCCAGTCCCCACACCGGGCATCGCCCGCCGCATCCTTGGCAGCCTTCAGGGTCTTCCGCCCCCGGCTCTGCCCCGCCACGGCTACCAGCCCTGCCCAAGGTCACCTCTCGCTTCCCCTCCCGCTCGTCCCAGTAAACCACTACGCGGGTAAACTTCCCAGCAAAGCCAGGAGACCCGTATGACACAGGTCCCCTTCTTCCCCCACACTCCACCTCCCTAATCCCAAATAAATTTAAAAAACCCACAAAAAACAATAAAAATAAAAAAGCAGGCCTGAACTACTTAATTTGGTTTGATACGGACTACAGTTTGTTTTGCAGTCAATTAGTTGATCTGTTCTGGCTGAAATTTAAAAAAAAAAAATGAATTATCATAGCAGTTTCATTTTGTTTCACTAGCCATAAACCCCTGCCTCGTTTGATTTGATACTGTATTTGTTTGTGACTTAAAACAAAGAATTTTTTCGTTTGTTTTTTTTTTTTAAATCAAGACAACCTTGCTTTTAACAGGGCAAAATAATCGGCAGGAAAAATTAGAGTGTGAAGGCCAGCTTACTCAAATGCATCCAAATTTTCCCTCCGGTTTCCTCGACAGAGCCCTCACACCCTGCAGCCGCTACTGCCTTTAGAGGGGCTTGTCCTGGCTGCCTGTGGCCGACCCCCGGCTCGCCTCCGGGCACAGCGGGGCAAACTGGCCGTTTGGCTGACGTGAGAACAAACCGCACCGGTGCGCCTGAGGCTCGGCCTGCCTCCACTGTGGGTCAGCACAAGTAAAGCCCCGTTATTAGCTCAGGGATGTCTACGAACTGTTAGCACTTCAGGGTAAATAAAGCCAGTGTCTGCTCATTATATCTGTGAAAAAAACATTAGGGAAGTACAATCAATTAATCCTGAAAGTACGCAGTTCATGGAAAATAAATGAAATTAAGCACCATTTATAAATTTTTCACTTACAAATAAAAGTCAGCATGATTTACATATTTTTCAAGTAAATAAAAATTCTAGTTACAGAAAGCTGGGCTGTACAGACCAGATGTGCCACCAGCCTGATGAGCTGGAATTTTTGAATTCCACCTCATTTTTGCATTTCTTTGATTTAACAAGTTCTCAATAGCAATGGAGGCATCATAGTAGATAGGCTATCAGAAATGGGAAAAATATTAAAAAGGCTGGCGTTCTGCTCAAAACAAGAATTTGGAGTAACGTTATTTTGGTACCGCTATAAAAATTTCAGGAGTGGCATCCTGCCTCATTCAGTTAGACTTAGCACCTTTTATCATCAGCAATGCCACATCAGACGGCAATGTTTTGCTTCACACTTGAAACTGACTTCTGAATTAACTTGTTTAACTCTTCCATTCAAACAAAGAATGGAACTTTGTAATTTGACAGAAAAAGAGCAAACAAAGCCCTGTTGCTGCTGTAAGGTGTGGCCAAGCGTATTGGCACAAAACCTCCCTTGACATAAAACCTGTTGCTGGTGTAAGAGCCTCTGAGATAAGACCCACACCCACACCCTCTGCCCAGCAGGCAACGGTCTTCATCGCCCTACAAGCAAGGTGGCACGTTCGCCTTTGCTTTAAGCATCAAGAAAATTTGCTCCGAAAGTTGGCAGCGAAACAACGGCAGCCGCGCCGAGGCGAGGGCGGCGGGCAGGGCAGCTGGGCAGCCCCCACGTACCAGAGCCGGAGCCAGAGGTCGTCATGTCGTAGATGAGATCCTTCAGCGTCTTCCCGGAGTTCACCAGGTTGCACTCGGAGAGGGGCTCCTCCACGTTGGGCTGCTTCGCCCTGCCGCGGGCGCAGCGCCGGCCCTGGCAAGTCCACGCCGCCAGCACCGCCGCGAAGGAGAGGACGCAGACCGGCACTGCCACCGTCACCGCCAGCACCACGGGTCCCACGCTGGCTCTGCCGGGAGACTCCGACGCTTTCGGAAGACACAAGGGAGAGCAAGGGAAGAGGATGGTAAGTGAAGGGCTGCGGAGCGACAACATATTAAGATTTAATGATTTCCCACAGTCGTCCTGACTGGGACGGGCAGCAGCAAGACAGACCACATCTCTGGAAGCTACGGAGTCTTTTCCCCCCCACACACCTTTTTTGCCGGTAGCTTGGGCTCAGGTGAGCACTGTGATCACCACTGAACACCACCGTCTCAGACAGATCGCCCCACCAGCCGCTCCTCAAGGGAACACCAGTGGAGACGTCGAGCAGCGCCTGGCCGGTGGCAGCACGGCTGGAGGTAAGGAGCCGTACAGACCCTCGCCGCGCCTGCCCCCGGGAACGGCCCCAGGAAAGCTCCTCAGGCACGCTGACCCCCCCTGCACGGTACTGCCCCGTTGTACCTCCACTTATCTGTTACTAAACCCACACAGACTTCTCACAGCACAACACATCCTGGCCACCAGCTTCTCCAGCTAGTCCCACCCCACCTCTCAGTACCACTCACGACAGCAAACACCTGAAGAACATTCCCTTGCAATCGTTAGTTCCAAAAACGCAGCAGGGACCCTACAGAGAGTGCGGTTTTAATCTGTTCACGTTGGCAAAATGCCATTCGTCTGCAATCAGCTGATCCCCCCCCTCCCCACTGCAGAAGATCAAGAGACAGGACCAGCAAGCTCTCTGCGGGAGCCCGACCGAGACGTAGCCGAGTGCACCGGGCTGCGCCAGCATGCCCACCGCCCCGACGGCCAGCAACCTGCGCTTCGCACACAGCAGCACGGGCGGCAGCTCCATACGCAGGTCACCTGCGTTCAGCGAGAGATACCTTACCGGCCGTACAACCGGTGTGCACAGTGCCCTTCCCACACTTGAACGCTTGTGTACAAATTTCTCAGCACACTGTCCCTGCTGAAAGCAAATCCTTGGAAAAAACAATTTCCTAGCACTTAACGCCTACAGGAATACAAAGTTCTAGTAAATGAGGCATTAAAAGGATATCTAAGACAGAACACTTTTGGAACTTGTGTTCATGAAGCTGTATTTCACAAGGGTCAAGAAACAGGACTGTCCTAGATAATTTTCCATTTTAAAACTACAGGGGTAAAAAACATATCAAGAAGCTATAGGAAGACATTATTAAGGTATTTACTTGCACATGCACGCACACACACACAAATCCCTTAATTCCCCCAAAATTGTAAATAAGCTTAAAAAAAAAAGGGAAAAAAAAAAACAATCAACCAACCCCACCCGCCCCAAATAAAACAAAACAGAAACACGACCCAAAAAAACCCCTCAACACTCAGAATCACAAGTACCAAACAGTGGATCCAAAGGCTACGGAAGATTTAAGAATCATGACCTCCACACCATGCAAAGTCACCCCTTAGCCGTTCTAGAAAACAAAAAGGCCCTCTCTCCCTTTAGGCAAATGCTAAGCAATGTGTACACTGTAATCCGAATTTTGAGAATAACTGAGACTCCACGTCACTTCAGTGACGTGGAGTCTCAGAAGCAGCAGCCTGACGGCCCTCAGCATTGACTGCTACTTTCCTCCAGTTAATATTACAATAGAAGTACTTCTTCTTCAAAGGGCCTTGTCAAGCCACGCACTCCATCATTCAGAAGTGCCAGGAGCAGAGTCAGCTGTGCAAAGTTAACCTGTTCCTTTTTCTTCTCTTCCTTACATTATAGCACTATGCACTTTAACTATGTGAGAAAAGAAAATAACCAAAATGTTAACAACAGAAGGCCCCATGTCTATTCACAGTGCACAATTCAAACCCTTCTGAAAACAAAGCTGTTATGTGTTGCCCACAGGCTTTTCCTTTAATAGACTACAACAGGACTCTCAGGGGGTTATCTGGTAGGTTTGTAAGAGGACTCGCAAGCAGGATTCCTCCTTGCAACTACTGCTTGTTAACCGATACACCGTGATTTCCTAGGCTGTTTTTAATTATATTTCCGGGTGGCAGAGATTTCCCCCGAAGTAGGTATGAAGTGCAGTTAAGCATGTATCCTCTATCACACGAACTTCGGTGCTGTCGCTGGGCTCTGCACCTTGCAGAGCTGCTCCTGCCGCACAGGACCGCACGGCTGAGAGACGCTGCGTACAGCTGCGAGGTGCCGGCTTTGGGCACGCTGAAGGCTGCAGAGGGGGACTGCCGCGCTACGCAGCAGGGCACGTAGCTGGTGCGATGTGTCAGGGTGAGGAGTTGTCCCCTGGGTGTTCAAAACACAGCACTTCTAGTGCATCACCCACATCAACGTCCTCACCCGCAGATCCAAGCAGATTCATTATCTATCAGCAGGGGCTGTTAAAGACAAACATGCACAAGATACTTACTATGTCAGTTCTTCCCACCGACTGCTGAAAAACAACCTAGCATGAAATGAACAAAACATAAAACTTTATTGTTCTTAGGCCAGTGCAAACAGTATCACAAGGAAAATAATCAGGAAGCCTTGAACAGCAACAACCGAGCCAGTGGGAAGAGAGACTCAGATGGGCGTTTTCGCAGACTGGCACACGAGCTCAGCACCCTGAACCGGAGCAGCGATTCTCCCTGCTGCAAGCAGCAGTGACAAGCAGTCCTACCGCAAAACGTGTGCTCGTAGCAGTGAGCAATCTTAAGCACCTGCAGAGCCCGTGGGTGCTGCACGTCGCACGCCAACAGGCAGGCAGAGAGCAAGCAGTGGTCCTGCTGGGACATCCTTCACCTGCGCCTCCTGCTCGTGCCTGCGAGCCTTGCCGTACGCCCACGTCGTCTTCTGCTGGAGAGCCGATTCGCTTCATCAGCGTACGGTCTGCTGCCGGGTCACAGCAGTCCCTTCTCGCAGCGTACGTTCACCGCTGTCCTGCATCCCCCTCCCAGTCCTTCCAGCTCCTTCCTTCTCTTCCTTCTTTTCCTGCAGCTCCCTCCATTCCGGAGCACCACTCTTTCCAGAAGCAAACTTCTTAAAAATCTCCACTTCTGTTCTCTTTTTCTCTACTTTCAAGCCTGTCTCCTTGCAGTCTGGATGTTACAGGTGGCAAACCTGTACAGGCAGAAAAGAGTAACAGTTACTGTTGGCTTTCTTTTTATCTTAAAATTATATACATACCTATGTATATACATAAAACTTCCCAGGATCTCCTGAAACTGGGAAGCAGCTCCAGCAGTCCTTCAAATAGCAGAAAAGCCAAGTTTTCTAAGGGCACAGTACATTACTTTGCTTAGCTTTTCTTAGCTGCTCCTGAATGAGCTGCACATCACATTGCTGCGGTAACACCTCACCCTGCATTTAGAGAGACTGCACAGGCCATGATTTCAGACTGGCAGCTAACGGAGTAACTGGGTGACGACAACAAGCACAAAGGATTGAGGCGTGGAGCGAGGCGAGTGGAGAAACGTGCATTTCCACAAGCACTCTTTTCATTGCAGGACATGCTCCCGACTCATGATGAACCTAAAAGAAAGTACCCATCTTTGAAGGGCTTTTAATATTAAAGCCATATTACCATACTGGCTATGTCTACACTACCTTGTCATACGTTCCGCAAATCTAGGTTCGGTTCCTAGATTTGCCAACAGAATTAAGTGAGACAACAATGCGGTTTAGGCTTCTGGGACCTGACAATTTGTAACTCGCAGTGCACTGTTTGTACGCTGCAAAGCACTGAAACAGGTTTTATAGCAGAATTTTAAGGGGCTCCTAAAAAATGCTCAGTGTATCTTTAAAAAAAGCAACAAAACCATTCTTATCAGAAAAAACATCTGCAATTTTAACAGAAAAGTGATCTGACGCATTTTTACTGAAAACGTGTATGAGCGCAATTTGTATCATCAAAGAACTGCAGTGCAGGCCTTGTGAGAGAACTGCAACAGAACTTAATTTTTAGAGCTATTTCCCTCCCATACGGCATTTTGGGAGCCAGGCAAGCAGCAGGGCAGGCTGGAGAAGCGGCAGGTCTAGCAGGGACCCGGTGAGCACAGCAGGCCAGCAAGCTCATTTTGACACTCTGGGGCAAGGAGCAGGAGAAACCTTGGCTGGAGCAGGAGGACGGAGGAGGGAGCAGAGAGACAAAGACACTCACGGCCATTCTGGGGATGCAGAGCGAGACATCAGAGCAAAGCAGAAGCAAAATTCAAAGACTCTCCCACACCCACTCAGGAGGGTGACATCCAGCATCAGGAATACAAACAGACACCAGCTTTATGACTTATGCAGTGGCAGCTGTTCACAATAAAATCAAGTTCAGTGATGCTTACAGGTCTCCTCTGAGATGCCGCTAAGTTGAGAGCGCTCAGGTGCAGAAGGCAAGTTGGCAGTCGGACTGGAAGCTGAGGTGTCCGGGCCAGTTTGCACGGGGTCTCCACCGAATTCCTGGCAAATGAAGAGATCCTGACTGTCTAGAGAAGTTTCTTGGAAGGAGTCAACCGGAAACCTCCTTTGTCATCCTTTAGTCTACCGGCCGTACCAAAGACAACGTGCGGATCAAGGCTGGTGGCAACTACTCAAACCCTCTCCAGTTCTTCACAGAGCACACACAGGAGACTTGAGAAGTACCAGCGCTGCGATTTCTGCTTTACAGTTGGTTGTGGGCCATCTTCAATCCTGACCTCTTGCAGCATGGTGTCCTGCAGCCAGGACCGCAGCCGTGCCCATTTCTGGGCTTGCACACCATGACCCCTTGGGGATCCTTGGGGCTTCCCACAGCACAAACCATACACCGGAGGGGTGACAAACAGCACAAGTGCAAAATACAGAACATGCAAGGCACAAACAGTAATTAAAGGCGACATCACCAGATCAGTGTGGTAATGTTTACAGCAGTTGTGCAATGTTAAACTCTTTGGGAAATAAGAAAATCCCTCATGACTACCTAAAACCATCAAATCAACACCATTAATCATAACATTTTGCAATCTGATTTCGAATGTACTATTCAATGACTTACTAATCAAGAATAGAAGCTGAAGACATGTTGCCATGTATGAAACAAAACCAGCACATCTGGGAACATTTAGCAATTTCACAATATGGTATAGTTATATTCCAAGTTGTGTAAACAAAATAGTACTTTTAGGCAGCAAAAAAAAAGGAAGGATTTTTTTTTCCCCCTCCAATGAAAAAGACACTCACACACAATGTTTGCCTTGCTTTTTACATATAATGGGCACCGTAAGACTTCTAAAAGCCCGGAACAACACATGTTTAAGTTCCTAAGATACTCAGGGGGAAAAAATTATGTATTCTTTCCAATGTAGTAAGAAAATATATTGCATCTAATGGGGGGCTCTAGTCAGACATACAGAATATTTTTAAACAATTTCAACAATACACAATTTGGACTAGAGACTAAAATTAAGTTTCTCCAGCTTCCACCATAACTACAGACCCCGTCACCCCTTTCAGGACATTCAGAAATCAGCTGGGAAAGGTCTGCTTAAGGATCCAGAAGTTCAAGCAAACCCATCAGGGATACAGCTACGAGATAAACAGACGCATTATCTGAATTGCTATTTCCCCCCTCCCCTGGCCCCAGCCCTGCCTTCTCTTTGCATGGCTGTATTCTTACCAGTCCCTCCAGAGAACACAAATCTGGGATGGCCAAGATGGACAGAAGTATGTGAAATATTTGCGGAACAAGACATCCACAGAGCAGCTGTGACATGCGCAGGCTGGAGCTCTGCCCACAGGGGTTTTGTTGAGGAGAACCTCAGGAGATCAGTCCAACCAGGGGATTATCCCAGGAACTGCACCAGCGGTGCAGCACTGAACCGCACCGACACGAAGAGGAAACAGGTTTGGCACATCTCGTGCAGCTATTCCAGTCTCTGAGCAGCTCTGCACCACTACAACCCAAGCTGACAGCCCATGTTCTGGGTCACGGACCGCTAACCTCCTAACAGCCAGAAAGAGAACGTCCGTAATCTAGAGGCTGATGTGTTCAGGCCAGCTGTTACTGGACTGAAGCACTTCTCACACTGGCCCACCTAGGTCCCAGAGACCACATCTTCTCCGTAGCCCCTGCCCAGGCTCAGCCCACCCCTGGCAGGCTGGAAGGCACCAGACCCAGATGGAGGTTTGTCACAAGCGGCTCTTCCTCCCCACTTTTTTTTGAGTCCTGACCTCCATCCGAGGCTGTCCGTGCCACAGCAGACAAGCTCATTTTCTTCATTAAAAAAAACAAAACAGAAAACAGCCAGCTAAATCAAGTTTCTATTACTACTTTGCAGCAGAGTAGTAACACAAACTGTTAATGTTGGCTGCTGAACTCTAGCAGTGGCTTTCAGAAACCATCAGTTAAGAGGAAACAAAGCAGCCACAGAGAAGAGAGAAACAAATATATAAAAATATTTCCCCTCCTCTTCTTTTTTTGCTCCATTCCCCATCCTCCCTGCTTTTATCCATCACTAAAACGTTAGGAGAGCTAGTGAGAAGAATTGTGTTCTGTCTCTTCACTCATTGTTCAGACCTTCCTTCTAACTCTACTCTTGGACCGAGTCCATGCTGGGAAAACAAAGTGAGACCCTTTCATCCTGTTCAATAACAGATGAGCCAAAAATAAAGGAGAGGGAAAGCCAGAGCTCTGCCCTGAACCGTACCCTGCAGCACAGCCCGCACATCTCTCTGCCCTTCAGGACCTGGGGAAGCTCTCAAGGGCCATAAATGATTTAAGAGATTTCCCTTACAATTTATATTCAAACGCTGGGTTTTATTCAGCAGGTTATTGGTTGAAGGCTGATTTTTCTCATTTTCTGCATGAATATGTACCTTATAAAACTTCTGGTAGTGTCTGACTTCTTTAATACTAACATATCCATGTATATCATTTTCCTAAAAGGGCTTTAATGTCTTTAGGCATTTTCAAACAGGTAAATGAAGAGTAATTATTTGTTCATGCAAAATCTACAGATTATATTAAAAAAAACCCAAGAAAATACAAGAATCTTGCCCAACAATTAGTCTAACTGGTACCATTCGTCTCTCTTGGCAATATGAATATACTCAAGGGATTTTTGTCTTAGGAATTCTATTATATTTCCCTTTCTTTCATCCCAGTGAGTACCACTGTAGGTGATATGAGGGCCATTTGTGCCTTTGTACAGTTTGGGCAACAGAAATAAAGAAGAGAGCTGGCAAATTACTTATTATACAGTTTGTTAATCCCAGTATTAGCTTAATCTTGTTGCATAAAGCCTCCTTTCTCCTCTGACTCATCTTCCATTATGCAAATACAGAAAGAAATCATACGCTTTTTATCTCAAGTTCTGGAGATGCTGCTGTGCCAGGTCACCCAAAACAGAGCAGAGAGGAAACCGTTCTTGCTGCGTGCTGCCTTTTGCTGGAATGACAGAGATACTTTGGAAGGAAAAACCCTAAAACCAGAGAATTCTTTGCTGTGCTGAAGTTTCCCACCAGCTCACGGACGTGTGGCTGTACACACTGAACACATCCCCATGTTTTTTCTCAGGGAGGCTGACATTTTCTTTAGCCAGCCTCTGAAAGCAGTCTGGTCAGAAAGCCCAGAATCCTGTGACAAATCTGCAAACCCACCTGCACCCATCCAGCCTCAGTTGCCAGCATCTGTAAAGACAGAGACTTAATATCCAGCGTCACTAGGTGTTTCGAGATCAAGAGGTTAGAATGAGCAGCAGCGTGAACTTTTCTCCACACACCTGTAGACATGCAAAGACACCAGAGCTCAAGAAAGTCCTGTTAACTGTATCTGGTGACAAATGTAAAGCGTCTGAGCCTTCAGGCTCCGGTTCAACAGCTGCTGAGTCACTGCCTCCATCTAAGGAGGCAATTGAAGCCAACATCAACTTTGCTGCTTCGGAGAAGGGATGGGAAACAAGATCCGCAGCCTGTACTTACTCTTCCTGGGGCCAAACACCACCCTCCGCCATAACCAAATGTAAGCATCGGGTTATAAGAAGCTCCAGTAGTCTACTCCCGGGCTGCAGGTAAAGGTCCGTCATCTGCGAACAGGCTTGTGAGCGGGGTACATCCCGCTCACAAGCGGGGTGCGGGCAGAGATCACAAGCACCGTCTCCCAGATCTGAAATATGGTCTGAAAATCCTGTGAGACACAAGCCTACAACTACAAGAAGTCTTCTAGATCTTATTAGCAACTCCTCAAAATAGCCTGTTACACGCTGAGGTGCACAGAGGCAATTTCTCATAGAGAGAGAGATTCACAGAAAGGTGCAGCGAGGAAGTGGCATGCAGGTCATTTTCTGCAGCCCTGTCATGACATCCCACTGACGGGGGAAGGTCACCTCAAGCCACCTGCTGGGGCAGAAAGTATCCCAGTGAAAATGGTAGAAAACTGGAAATTAATTCAGGGTAACACAGAAAACCCCTAATTACTGCAAACTAATCCAGCACTTTGAAACTCAGCACCTGTTAATGCAAAGTACTGTAATGAAATCCCTGCCAACAAGAAGTATATAAAAAGCAGATATCCAGGTTGAATCTGTCCTTAAAGATGTGTATTTTCAGACATTGTAAAAAAAAACCAACTCAAAACAAGAACAACCTCCTCATGCAAGGCACAGTAACAAGAGCTCTGCTGCTGACTGAGGCACGCAATGCCATCTACAGTTTTACTATGGAAATTCATGCACAGGCAATCAAAACAAACAAATTGCTTTCTGCCCTCAGAGATCCTCATGCTGCAAGTCATTTGATTGTTTTCCAGTCACTCTTGATACATTTACAACATAAGCCCTTGGTAATTAACACACAGTGCAGCCAAAGCAGGTCGGCATGAAGAAGAGCTGAAGGACGGGCTTGGGTCCCCGGCTGGATGCAGCTGCAGGAACCCGGAGGGAAGAGCCTGCCGAAGCTCCTGCCTCGGCTGGCAGGGATGTGCACCACACTGGGCCTTCTCAAGGCTTCTCCTCCTCCGTGAGATTCACTCCTGCCTAAAGGCAAGCTTTTCATATCCACGTGCTCTACTTTTAAACTAGAATCTGCATAATGGAGAGAGATAGACAGACAGACAGACAGACAGAACTTCCATGTCAAGATGTCTGTACCAAGTGTCAAACTGCATGTATTATTGCTCTTTTAAGAGAGGGTGGTGGGAGGTGGGCTGGCCTAAATAAGTGCCTTGACAAAGCAGGTATATTTTAAAGACCAGAAAGCCTGCGTGCTAAGTTAGGCACTAATAAACAGACCCAGTAGCTTACTTAGTTACCCACCATGACTGGCAAGGGACAACCAACCAACACGAGACAAGCCATACAATGGTACACAGTGACATGCCGGAGGAAGAGGTGACATTACACACGGACCTCTGGGCCAAGCAATCCTGCCTGGGGCCTTGCCCCAGCACGGGCCGAGCACAGCTTTTATAATGTCAGTAAGATAACGGACTAATCACTACACCTAGAACTGCCTCCACGTTTTGTCAGACCACTTGACAGTCCCAGTGCTGGTTATTTGCTATGGTGCCTCCACTTTAAATCTCCTGCCCTCAGTCAGAGACGAACCCAAGATCTAGATTTGGATTTCTGAGTGCCATGTAAGACCAGAAGTGAAAGAAGAAAAAATGCAAGCTGAGCAAGGAGTTGCCTAAAAACTCACTTTGGAAACAGCAATTTCCTCAGCACAGGAATGCACCTACAAAGGCAGCCTAGGCAATAAACTGGTTTTCCCCGTGGCAGAGCCCGCTGCCGCCGGCACGGCAGGTACGCCTCCGGCTCGAAACCTCGGGATGCGAAGGGCGCGGGTGCTGCAGAGGCAGCCCGGCACAGCCCCGGCTCGTGCAGCCCAGCTCCCTCACCTACATACTCAGCAATGCCCCTTAGAAAGTTTATTTTTACTGGGGCCCAAATGAAGCTTTCCTACAATACGAATTATGCGAAGAAGGGCTGTCAGAAAAGACCAGCAAACAAATAACATCGGCACTGTTAAATTTTCGACTAACATGAACTCCCCCAAATGTTTAGAGCAAAGGGCTCAGGCTAAAAATTAAGTAAGTGATTTTCTCTGGTACTGAAATATGAAACCAGAGGTTTTGCAACTACCAGTTTAAGCGCTAGGACGACAGACATGCCTCCACCGCTCCTCTATAAATAGCAGTTTTCTCCCAAGATTCCAGCATCCCAACCTGAAAAAAAAAAAGCATGGTATTTTATTTCTACATTTCCAGAGCACAACCGCTATTACTATCTCCCTTCTGTTGTCAACGGAAAGAAAAATACTTAAATAATCCTTATTCCTGCCCCACGCAATGGGTGAGATGAGGTACAGGGGTTCAGACCTCCCAGCTGTCAGGCTTCTATCTACCTAGGCTGGCTCCTGCAGAGAGGCCGGTGGGAACAGACCTTCCTCTGGCAGCATCCAGCATCTGCCTGTCCGCACCAGGAGATGACGGTCCCCAAGGCTACCCCATGGTCTGCCCTCCTGTATCTTATATGATACAGCAAGCGCTTCCAGTAACAGCCTTTTAAATTCTGTTAAGTACTATATGATAGCAGCTTAGATGCAAGCTATAATTGTAAATTATGTATTGATTTGCATCCTTCTTACCTGTAACATCTCTCACTGGTATAAGTATATAAAAAGGTATCATCTGATAAAGCAGTATATTTTACAGCTTTTAAAAAGAAGCCTGGATTAAACACAAATCTTGGAAAGAAGAGTCAAATAATTAAACCTAAAAATAGTATAAATATTTATTTTTAAAAAGCACTGAATCAACTTCATTACACAATTTTGAGTCTGGCAGACTCAAGTACTGCACCAGCTGTGTAATACACAGAGCTCCTGGAAGTGCAAATCTTTTTCCTCCTAATTGGGACCAGGAATCTTACACTTTCTCGTCCCTGCTGGGCAAGAATCAATGATACCGATCTAACACCGAAGAAAAGCTGCCTTACGAGCTGCTAAAACGAACTGCAGAACCCCACAGTTCAAGACAGACTAACAAGATTGCTGAAACGGCATCAGCCGCAGACGTCCCTCAGCGATGACCCGGTGGCCTTTACCCCTCTCGCCCCCCAGCAGAAGACCCTACGTGCCGTATGACCCCTATCAACAGAGAGGACACATCTGCCTTCCTGACCGCAACGGAGCCACTGCAAACCCCTTCCTTCTAACGCACAGGCGCGCCAACGTAAGCTGCAGCCACTGCTCATCAATCCAGCTCACAACGACATGGCGCTCGGTGACACAGACCGGCCAAGGACAAGGAGGAGAGCGGCTCCTCATGTGCCGGGGGACTGCCCCATCACGGGTCGAACCGCACCGCCAACCCAGACGCTTGTCTGTCCGAAAACACAGGGGTGCATTTCCCATATACAATTCACAGTCAGCACCTACAACTAACCGCCTTCCTTCCAAATCTCTCTAGTCTGAATTCTTACCCGAGCCAGCAAAAGCAGATCTTTTAAATTGTGTGCAGAGATGTTTGGGACTGTAAAACTTCAGCCAGTGCAAGGTCTTCATTATTTCCTTGTGACACACCAGTTAACAGCTCTCAGTTCCTCACAATTGCCAATTCACAGCTGCTATACATTGCTGATCCATGCCCCATGGAAAGTCCCCAGTACATCAGATATCACCTTCCTAACATCTAGACTAATGCCAATTCAAATCACAAACGCCCTTAAGATATTCCAGCCCACAAAATCGGTGAGGTTACAAGTCTGTTTCCTTCAGACACTTCCTTTCATCTTCACGGTTAATGCCTCGTGGGATATCAAAGACAGCATTTGGAATATCTTTAGGAGATGCAAGAAAACCACTCTTCCCCAAATAGTTGCAGTTTAGATTTTTCCTGTCTGAAACAAGTTGGGAAAAAAATAGCTACTGTTTTATAGACAGCCTTGAAAATCGCCATTAGCTGGCTCTCACGGTCACGTCCTCTGCACAGCATTTCTGCACTCTCAAGCTGTCACACAAGCGTTTGAACAGTGTTTCGCACTCGGACGGCACTTACCGACGGGCAGGCGGAGGGTGATGTTGTTGCAGAAGTCGGTGTAGCAGCACTCGGTCTTCGTGATGTTCTTGGAACTGTGGCAGAAGACCTGCGCGTTCAGCTCCGGGAGGGAGACGCAGGACTTGATCACCTCCTCCCGCCCGTTGGTCAGCATGACGGAAGCCCAGCAGGCACCCTCCGTCTGGCAGGTGAAGTTGGTGTGCTCGCACAGCTGGCACACGCACTGGAGACCTGAAAAAGAGGTTTCCAGCTTTCGTGAGAAGACCCCAGGAAGACAGACCCCAGGAAGACAGACCCCCACGGCAACCGTGCCAGCTTGTCTTGCCAGTCGGCCAGGCTAGCCAGTTCACCACGAGCACCCCACGGGAGCTCCAGCGCAGGTCCCGTGCCGGGGCCGTCGCCTGTGCCGGTGAACGGGCTCCTGGGCTACAGGAGGAAGCCGGTCCTGGGAGGCCCCCGACAGCACAGGTCCCCAACACCGGCAGATGACAAGTTTTTAAACCAGGTGGTCCTTGGTCACAGGAAAGTGTACAGCATCTCTCTCATGTGGTGGCGAAGACTGACCACCCCAAGAAGAAGTTTCTGTGAAAGCTGCCTTTTGCCTAGGTGGGGAGACGGAGGTTCAAGTCTTCAGGTTTATGTTCTCTGCTCCCACGGACTCAAGACACCACCTCAGACAACACTCAGGACAAACACATGGGCACGTGCTCAATTTCGAGATGTATATTTAGACACAGCTACGTTCATTACGTACTGAATTTTAAACAATATCAACAGCCGCTGTTTAGGTAGCTGCGCTGACTTCCCGAAACACGGCCACCCCTCACCTGTGCCAGCCACCCGCCCCGCGCCAGCGGCACGCACGCCTTGCCAGAGCCGACTGGGTTAGAGCAACGAGCCTGAGGAATCGCCGAGACGCAAAGTCCTGGCACGCACCGCCCTATGCCCCGCAGACAGACACAGGCAGGAACTACGGACTTCTCCTCCCCCCGTCTTCTGAGACGATGCACCTTTTTCAGGCACACAAACAGCTGCCCAATTTCTTGTGCTGCAAAAGTCTGATGACTTCTAAACTTCGCAGGTTTTTAACCATATCTTCATGTTTTACCAAATCAAACAGAAACACATTTAATAACGCCTACATTTTTCAGGCTTCATTGACTCTTGGAAGATGAGGGGGAAACCAAAGGCACATCATCTCAGTGAAACACCAGATGTCGACAATAAAATTTTTTTTGCCTTCCTTGTTTTCTTCTCCTGCTTCATAACAAACAATTTTTGCTTGCTTCATGCCAAGTTTAGGAGCCCATATTAGCAGTGCTACGATAATCAAGACATCTTAACCTTGGGCTGAAAGCAATTTCTACAGGAAACCCTTCCGGCAGCGCTCGCCACATGGCAGGAGCAGCAGAGACTCATCTCAAACAGAGTCTCCGGAGGAGCGGAGAAGTCCTGACAGACGTCAGCGCAAATCTGATTTCTGTTTCTGTGACACTATTTGTTTTCTTTACAACAATCTTCATCCTGTGAAGATCTGAAATAACAGCTTGTAGTGTTTATCTTCAGCTCAGGCCCGCAACAAACTTCCTTGGCACCATATGTTCCTGTTTATCCTGGATGCAGGGTATGCTAGGAACCATATCACTGTCTGTCTGCTTCGGCTTTTTCTCGGTACGGGGAGTGAGCACAATCAATCACCCAGCAACAGAACAGGTGAATCTCTTCCTTAAAGACATTACCGTAGTCCTAGAAGAGATGCCAGGAGCAAGACTCATCAGATCCAAATAAATAAGACATCTAGCAGAAGAAAAACAGACACATCATCACCAATACTGCAAAATAAAAGTATTACTTGAGGAAATGAACACAAGACTGTCGCAAGCGTCTTCAGTGTTTCAGACGCGTCATTATGCTGTTTTTCTCCCCCTTCTCATGGCCTAAAAATAAAATGGGAAATGGTCTTTACGACGTCATCCACAGTAGATAACTGACAGTTTTATCCATATTCCGGTATTTTGCAGATTGCTTGAGAGAGGAGCTGATCAAAACTGTCACTGCAAGTCCTCAACAGCTCCAAGGGTATTCCTCTAAGCACTGTGAACACAGGGTGAGAAAAGGATGGCTAAGGGGCTCTCTAACCTCTCTTTGACCAAGCTAAGACAGTCACTTATTTCCAGAATGAAAGGGGCCTTGCACCACTTCGAGCCTATCTGTGACCAGAGCTGGCTGGAAGTCGTGCTGGCACACAACTCTGACGGTTGGCTCACTTGGCAGGGAAAGCAAGGGGTGCCACTGCTTGAAGATCGGTATTTTCTAATGTTGTATTCAGAGAGTGTTTAACTCCGCTGGATGTCCTTTTTTCTGTCTGCCTCACTGGTAGAAAGACTCTAACCCCATTTTTCCTTTTAGTTCTGAGTGTTTTGCTCGAAACCGACTGGTCCAATCTACTGCTCACAACCGAAAGTTCACAGACCTATGGAAATCAGCCCTGTTCCCCACAGAGTTGTTTCTGCGAGAAGCCATTATGCACAGAAGAACAACAAGAAATAAAGTTTTGGTTAAAATTCTCAATATAACCCAACCACATTATTATTGCTTCTGAAAGTGAATGCATTGAGCAACGTGATGACCAGCTGGGAGGAGCAGGGACAGGAGCATGTTGAACTCAATACTTCCAGAGAATTTTCATGCCCACTGGAGAGCAGAAAGTCCTGGAGACCAAGACGGCTCAACGAGCATTCCCTCTTCTCCTTCGGAAATACTGAGCTCACAGAAGTCATGTGAGACTGGCACGCAAACTTCTGATGGGAACGCTATGTTCAGTTTGGAAGAGGCAAAAGAGCACCCGAAGAAAAACTCGTCCACACCCAAAAACATTACATCCTAAAAACATTTTAATGTATGTTTGTCCTATCACACTCGAACTGTTGCCTTTTTTAATCATTCCTTTTAAAAAAACCTGAGAACCACTGCCCTGGCGGGTACAAAGCCTTCAGCCTGTGCTTCTCAACCCAGCTCCTTCCATCTGTCCTGTTCTGGTCCTGACTCTCACCGTGTCCCAGTCCCCATCTCCTCACCGTTAGGCAGCTCCAGCATCCCGCTGCCACCTAATCCCAGGAGCTCTCCCCAGGAGTGCCCACAGCTCCCCTCCACTGCATCCTCTGACTGCCTCTGCTCTCCCAGGGTGCCTCACACTCACTATTTACACCCCGCCAGCTCCCAAAGCCTCACTGACACATCCTCCCAGTCCACACGTCTCCTCCGTCACCCTCTCCCAGTTCCTGCTTTTCTCCCCTGCTCTCGGTCCCGCTTTCTTTCCTACAGGGTTGCCAGCTGCAGCATTATCCCCCACAGCCTCTCAGTCCCGGCTCCATTAGACTTCTCCCACATCTCTCGGCCAAGGCTTCATCCTCTCCCTGCTCGGCAGCAGCGTTCAGTGCCGGGGCAGGTGAAGCACCGTGCTGGCAGCACCGGGGAGAGGCTCCTCCGCTCTCTGCTACTTCGGACAGCCCTGCACTAGCCTGCATCTGAGATCATCTGCTCCAGCCAAGTCTTCGTAAACCGAGACTCTCTGGGCTGCAACAAACTTGGGCTGTGAGGTGATGCATGGTGGAAGTCAAACGGACAACGCCGGGAGAGCTGGGAGTAACACAATGGTTGGCAAGAATGACGACTTCACACGTCTCTGCTGCGAACAAGATTCAAAGGGGTCCTGCCGAGAGGTGAAATCTGCACTCCCTCCCCTTCAGCCTCAGGCTTCAGATTTTCCTAGCGTTGTGTCTTCTGCCATTGCCCACCCAAGGTTAAATGCTGCCCTTACACAGGAAAAAAAAACCCTGAAAACAGTGTGGCTAAATCTATTAAAAGACAAGATCAGAGTTTGAGTCGTGGGCAAGACAAGACTCTTCCCAGAAGATTTACATAGACCACTTTTAAATATAATTCTACAAAAATAGAAGCCCAAGGTTCCCCAGATATCTGCCTGTGCTACTGGCTAATTTCTCATGTAGAAAAAAAGGACAGAAAACTCAAAACAGATACAAATACCTGACCTTGTTTCCAAGAGCATTTATGTACATCAAGAATCCTTTGTTAATAGAGCAGAAAGATGATCTTGAAATATAACCATAAAAGTACAATTTTTCTGCACTCGTGCTATTTCAGCTGCCTCACCTCAGTGGAATCAGAAGAGGAGCCTGCACCCTTGTGAACATGCCCTTGGGAAGATCCACGCTTTTCCTGCTCCCAGTCCCACCGAACAGGGGTAGGTGACAAACCCCATCAGCTCTCAGCTCTCACCCAGCGTTGCGTCCCCGTGCTGCGCCACGCGCGTAGCTCCTCACAGACACTTGTGCAACCACTCGCACTCTGCCGAGCCCATATCGCCATCCCCACAGACACCCTCAGGGACACAGGACTTGCCGGAGTTTGCGACTTATCCGTGCTGATCCGCCGGGCATGTCTCAGTGCTGCTCCATTTTATTCATGACAACGTCCTCTATTATCCTGTTCTTTTTATGGAAAAAATTGTCCATAGTCAGTTCTGTAATCTGGCAATCTACAATCACTGGCAATGTATTTCAAGCTTTCACGTTACATATTTGCACAGTTTCTGCTCTAATTTGACTCCACTGCTGTCCCAGAGAAGCTGGCAAGATGCTCCCCTCAGTTTACAGACCAGGGGGATAACAGCACAGCAACGAAAGATCTTCCATGCCTCTCACACTGCTCAAGCCAACACCACCTTTGAACCATCCTTCCCCTCCAAGTAGCCATTCTATGGCACGAAGGAAGAGGAAGAATTTGCAAATATCGACTGAAATTCTGCAAGTCCCTACGTGCAGCAAGAAATGCCTATTCCCTCCCGGGGGAAGGTGCACCGCACTTCTCCAGCTCTGTTCCCAGGGATGGTCCTGGCAACGTTACCGGGGATGGATGTCGCAGGGGGAAAGTCAGGACTTCCACCGCCACGGAAACCAGAGAAGTGGAATAAGGTGATTGTGAAGGAGTTAAAGGGAAAAGGATCAAAGAGGCAGGAGGAAAACGTGCTCCCAAAGTTTCAAGATTTTTTGGAGCTCTTTAATCCAGTAACAGACAGGACTCCTTTATTTACTCAAGCACAACAACATTTCCCTTAAAACGTTGCATTCTCTGGTTGAGAAACTAGGAGAAAGTGAACAACTGCAATATGCCACGGCCTCAGAGAGCTATGTTAGGCATCCAAACTTGGTTACCAATGGTTACAGTTCTCTGAGCATGTAATTCTCCAGCAGTCATTAACAAACTTGTCCGGAATCTCCCCAAAGCACCGCACCCCCGCAGAATCTGCACCCCCGTAAGGACCACGTGCACATTGTCCTGCCGTGACCGGCTGCAGGGCCCAAGGCAGGGCCAGGGACAGAGCAGGAGAGGACGCGCCGTGGGTTCCCTTCAGTAGGGACAGCAGTTACACAGACACGGTGCACGACAGAGGTGCGCAGCTCCTCTTGTCTTCCGAAGAGAAGCGCGGCACTTGGCAAGACCCAAGGGAACAACAGGAGAAACTAACAGCCAACCGAGGCGACTGGGAAGTTGATTCACGAGTTGTCAGATGATACACAAGGAAAGCAACTTTTAGATATAGAGGCCCCAAGGAACAGGCGTTCCCTGGTTTTAGCATTTTTAAGACATACGTAGTTTTCAAGGATTTTTTTCCTGCTGTTATTGCAATAGGAGCTGAGACTATATACCAATTTCTTGGATGAGACCCACTATGAATCAAGGACAGGATGACTTGCTCTTCGGAGCAGAAAATAACCTGCACGACTTACATAAAAAGCAATGTTTTTTTTCCTTTTAGTTTTCAAAGCAACTGTAAGAAAACACACAGTACAGGCAAACACACTGCGCTATTAACTCACGTAGCAGGAAGAACTGAACTAGCATCCGATTCACAACAAATCAACACAAAGATGCACAACAGGATTTTTTTTTGTATGCTTCCACCCGTTTTTCCTCAAGTGTCAGCTTCAAATACATGAATCACTAGATAACTAAGGAACAAGAACGATACTACATGTGAACAACAGATGGAAGAATATGAGTTTAAACACCAGATTAATGAAAGCAGCTAACAATTAAAACAAGTAGATAGACATAGTGCAACCTCAAAAGTTAAATGGAAAGAACTGAGCATGTAATTGGCATAAGCTGACTAATACTGTGGGACTAGAAGAATAAACTAAAAACTATGGGAATAAAAAGCCCAGACTTGCTATCTCTTATGAACCACACAAGGTTCTACATTTCAACACAGACTTTTTACTATACAGATTAACAAGGCATTAATCTTCCGTTAAGTCATAAGCCAGCGCTACCCACAATAGTTAGCAGTTTCTTCCTGTGACTATACAGGGCAGTAGAGCATTGCAAAATTAAATTGGAAAGCAAATCTATAAGTGGCCTTACAGCAATTAATTGTCTTTAATCATGACGGGAAGGAGGGCTGAACATCCAGAACGTTTCCATCCTCGATCATTCTGTACAGTCATTCTGTATTATGCACGTCTAGATATACTTTCATTTTTATTCCCAAATTAAGGGATCTGGGGCTCATGTGAGCGTGGGCTCTCCACACTGCCCGGGTCCCCTGCCTCGGGCACAGACCCCAGCGCGAGGACACAGCTGCCCTCCAGGCCACCTTGGCACGGGAGGCGGCGTTACAGCTCCGCAGGACGCGTACCTGGACCTCACCGACCAGCCGAGCCGTCCGCCTCGCGCTCGGCAGGCTGCCAGGCGGCAAAAGCTTCACTGGTGTAAAAAGGGGCTCAGAGGAGACCCCAAAAACTACAGACTGGCTGTTTCCCGTTGTCCGGTCCGTTGGTCATGACAGAGCTAGAACAAAGACCGGAGCAGGCGCTGGTAAAGGTGCCGCAGAGTCGGTGCAGGTCTGGCACCGTCCCTCAGCAGGCGTTCTCTGACCGAGTCCACACGGCTGCTGGTAACGGACCACGGGCAAAGAAACTTCGCTGCCACGAGGCAGAGCTGCTTCAGTCTTGACCAGAGGTCAGCCCGTTTGTCTGGTAGCAGCCGAGATGAAAGGTGGGGGGAAACCGTCAGCTTTCACAGTGAGAGGCTGTTATCTGCAGAGCTGCACAGAAATGTGTGTTGTGTGCTCCAGTGATTGGGAAAGGCGAATCGATAATAAAGCAACAAGGTTTGCTGAGGATAGAAAATGCAGAACTGACTTCAGAGCATCGCAAAGAAATCTCACCATGCTGAGGGATCAAAAGCCAGAGGGGAGTACAACCATGCAGGAGAAAAAACAACTTCAGCTGTGTATGTGCAGTAACCAGCCCGATATTAGCCATCACCACTCGGAACAGAGACGGCTCTGCCTTTCTGGGGAGCTCTGGAGAACATCAGCTCAGCCTACGGCGGGAGGCACAATCAGGAGAAACCAGGAGGAGACCCGGCGCCCCGTTCTGCCATTTGGGATCGGTTCCCCTTCAAAAGGGCACAGGAGAAGCAGAAAGAGTTACGGGACAGATGGCAAGGGGGACTGGACATAGATTAAGAAACTGGGCTCCTTCATGTCAAAGGCAATTTTGGGGAGATACGAAAGTTTTACAAAGAAATCATAGATCATATCGAGAAGACGAATGGGATCAGCTACTCTCCATCTCCCATTAACTCGAAGCTCTCGGGCAGCACAGACGTTATTGACAGCAAATTTACAATAAGCAAGAGGAAGCTCTCCTCTTTCTCATGCTGCCTTCCCACCTTCCCCAACAGCATTAGGTGTCGATATTACTGCCACTGCTTAGGATAAAGCATTAGTGTATTCAAAAAGTCATTGGACAATTTTCCACCTTTATGTACTAGAGATTTATAGAAACTGCCATGCATAATGATACAAATACATCTTCTAACCAAGAGCCCTTAACCCGCAAGCTGCCGAGAGCTGGGAGAGTTCAGAAAGCGCATTCTGCACTCGCATCGTGTCCCACCCTCCTTCCTCGAGCATCTGCTGGAGGAGCAGCGGTGGTCGGGGCTGCTGAGACCACCCTTCTGCCTCCCGCACACAGCCACGAGCGCGGCCAAGCCAGGAGGGGAGAAGAATTAACTTGCAAATATTGACTGAAACTCTGCAAGTCTTTTCGTGCAGCAGGAACCACGTATTCCCTCCCAGAGCACTGCGCCCCTTCGCACGGGCAGAGAGGGATCTGTCTCCTGGAGTCAGCCGCATTCATGGAATTGACAGCGTGTCGCTGTCAAATTTATTCTCTTGTAACACATTTCTTCAGAAGAGGAAACCAGAATCTTGAGCAATGACAGGTCTTAAAAAAAACTTGCTTTTTGGACTACTATGAAAAATATGGAGAAGTTCCCTCTCTGGAAAAAAAACAGTAGGAGCAATAGTAGATTAAAAGCTCACTATATAAACATACTGCGAAAAGGACTGATACCAAACTAGGCAAAAACTGGAAAGCCGTAGAGAAGAGAGGAAAAGTAATTATTCCAGAACTGGAGAAAATGTCTTAGAACGAGAGACATCAAATAGTTCCAATGTTTTCATTTCTTAAAAATACGTACGGGAAGTGATTTTATTAACATATAGAAGTATCTGAATTTTGGAAGGAGGATACTGGATACTCAAAATCCCTGTTCTAGAAAAGCTCAGCAACCGTGACAAAAAAACAGCAGAGAGAAGCTGAGACCAGGCATTTAAATTAATATTAACTGAGCAGGGAAAGGGCAGCAAAACCCAGTGAAATCATTTTTGTTGGAATAAGCTGTCAAAGGACATCCGCTAATTTCTCATTAGCTTCAAATAGGCGAGGTATCCTTTGAAAAGTTATGCTTTATGAAACATAAGCTATGCGGCAAAACACTATGCGTGCAGGAATGTTGTGAAATACAGCATACACATAAAGCTGAAGAAGAACCTGCGGGGCTCAGTCTGTAAGGCGCTGAAGGAGGATCCAGCGTAGGGCTGGGGGTACAAATTCCATGGGGAGGCGGCTGCGATAACACAGTGCTGACAGCATTGACTGACTCCAGGTCTGAAACGGCTTGCATAAAAAACAATCCCTAGCATTGAAAACTGAATATAGTCAACACCTGAAAACAGTCTGACAAGGTATTTTACATCCAGGAAATCACACTGACTGACTTTTCCATTGCCACACAGTTCCCCTCTAGTTAAATACAGCTTTTTTCACAAAAAGTAGGTAATACTGAAGAATGAAATTTTACTTTTAAGATGAAAATTTGAATGTTTTCAAATTACTGTATTAAGAAGAGCAAAGTATGTCAAAACAACATTTGGAAACCTAAAATGTCCCTTTTACTTAACTGCCGCTGGTTTTGCCCCGTTGTATGTCAGACTGAAAATGTGTACTGCGGGAGAAGAAACAGGGATGCGAGTTCTGCAAACACTGCTCTGATTACCTAGAATCAGCTCCTGGTAAACATGGAAGCAAGAAAACATTGACTTTTTAGTGTACTTTATTTATTTTTGCCACCATCAAACTTAAGACGGACCAAGAACAGAAAGATAAAATGCCGATTCCATACTAGCAGTTGGACGAGACGATCGTTGTAGGTCCCTTCCAACTATTCTCTTCTATAAGAAAAACTGAACTTGCAAAGACCATTTATTCTGGAAGAAAGCATTCCTAAGGCTACACCCAGCAGTGAAAGGCAGCTGCCTGTGAACGAAGGCTGGCACGGGCAGGAGCGCAGCCAGGGTTACCTCCATCCCTTCAGCGCTAAGGCAATCGAAGACTTCTCGCGTCTTGGGGGACGCCGGGATGACAGCATCCCCGAGAGCGCTCAGGACAGGACAGGACGTGTGCTAACGCGACAAAACCTGCCAACCTCCATCAGAGCGACTTGCACGTGCCCGGATTCATCTACACGTGTCCAAAGTTGCGGGAGGGGCAGGGGGGGGCTATCCCCCCCTCAACAGGTATTCACAGCACCTAAATTTAGGCATCCAACTTGGGCTTCAATTAGGACTTTGTTCTCTGCATGATAGCTAGAGACAATCCAGGATAATTCAGAGCCTAACAGCACTTGAGGCACAAGAGGGGAAATTGCATTTTTGAACTGGGATTGAGTTATTATCTAAGTATCTCTTCCCTATCATCTGCTCACTGCTCAACACTTCCATGTTGCGGTTCCGTTAATTACCAGGTTATCAGAACCTTCACAGCTAGGCAGAAGCTGAATTTCTAGCCTACAAAAATAAGCACGGAAGAAAAGCCCCGAGCCTATTCCTCCCAGCACCTGATACAGAGAAGAATACGGTAACAGACTACAGCTCTGAGGGGCTTCAGCATGATGTCCGGGACCCTTTTTTCTAGGGATTTTTGCTGAAAGCTCTGACACCTCAGTGCTGTAGACAGACTTCAGCAGACGCTCCAACACAAATCTGGCTGAATCGACAGGCACGTCCGACAGCTCGCTCCCATCCTGACAGAGGGACGGACGGCTGCACTGCCGCACAGCGCACATGGAGAGCAACCGTACCGCTCTCGTTCCAGCAGTGCTCTTCAGAAGTGACAAAATATCCTGGCCAGATTAAAGCCTAGGATAATCATTTGCAAGCAACTGGTAAGGATCTAGAGCCTACTCCAAAAAAGCAGAATTCAATTACACCCACTCACCCCACATACAGTCTTTTATCTCTGCGAATTACTGGCCGACACTGTGGTAGATCATGCAGTCAGGCCATTAAGTATTTGTAGTTCTCATCCACATTGTTTCATGAAAGCTTTTTTATTATTACAGCTTTTTACTAAAAGCTAGGAAAACAGAGCTTCAGTGACCCACAGAAATGAGAAGATAGCATCATACTGATAATTTGTTACATAGCAGTGAATTAAATTGTTTAGTGAAGTACAACTGCTTTGCTATTGGGGTACTTCTTTCCAAGGACATATTTTTGGTGCTTGGCAACACATAGGCTTTTCAATGCTACCAGTTAATAAGGACTAAGCAAACCAAATTATTAAGCTAGAACAAAGATGCTTTTTGCAGAATGTGGCTCTCTGGACCTGTCAGCAACACACGCTCACACCGATGGGCAGTGGCTGCTTCACAGCTTTGTGTGCGGGCAACAGCCATCACTGTGCGTGTTACGTACCTTGGACTTTTATTCCAAGTTTACATTCTATAGGAAACATTGGAATAAATGGAGTGTGCTAAAAATTCAGACTTAAGATTCACAGGGCATTTTCAGCGACTGTTTATAACTCAATACAAGGATATTATACAGTATGGAAAAGACAAGAAGATAAAGTTATTTTAATAGAGTACTACTCACGTACCAAGAGTCCAATTTTATGCTATTTTCATGTATTTACCCTTATGTAGCAGTTTTCAATAGCAATCTATTTTTAAACAGAAAGTTTATATTATACCTGGCTGTAAGCAGTAGCTGCCCGTGCGTGTGCTCTCCGCTCTGCTTTCAGCGACACAAACCAATGGCACTCCCACAGTTACGGTGAAGGGCCACACTTGCCGTTTCACACCTACCTGTTTGACTGTACATACAGGCATCTTTGCCGTGCATCAGGGATAGCTTACGGTTTTTGTGGTTTGCTTTTTGGAGGATTAAAATGCATTTAAGTGGGAAACAAACTCTCACAAACTTAGAATACGTCTAAAGGCTCTCTTAAGAAATACAAAACAAGACAATTCAGTGCTGAGTGCTACAAGAGGCTCACATGCCACTGCCACGTACAGTAACGCGTCTCCTTACTGCAATCCACACCGTCAACTCCTTTATTTAGAAATGCTACAGCACGCTGAGTACTCTCTACCTCCCTGAAATAACGCTGTGAAGAGTATGGAAGAGTATGCAAAGCTTTTAATACAACACAGATGGAGGTGATGGAGAACAAAGGCGGCAGGAGCCAGGAAGGGGAAGCAACTTTGAGAAGCCCATACGAGGTAAGCAGATAGGAAACAGCAGGACCGTTCACCACATCAATAGCAAAATACTGTTCCGCTTAATCCTACAAATATTCCTGAATACTGGGGCACAATGGAAGTTCCTCAAGAGACCTTCACTGCCCAGCACTGCATCTTCAAACTTGCATGAGAGAGAGCAGAGGGTAAAAAGTTTACCAGAGCATGCTTAGTCGTGTACCTTAGTCAAACAGGTTTGTGGTGGAGTACGAGCAGATGCAGAGTAAATCAAGCAGATGCACAGCTAAACACTTGACACTCAACAGCAACCGCTGCTCAAGACCTGAAGACCCTTTCTAGGTACGTGTAACTCTCCTTGGTGCCCCCTCTAAAGAGCTGTACGGGTGAAGAGGATGTCTGCCTATCCTGGACCATACGCACACGTACCATACCTGATCTGGACTCTGAAAAGATAACTAACGGGGTAAGAAAAACAGAGGACAATACTATTGCAACTTCAGAGAGCAAAGCAATGCAAGATTGTTTTATATAAATAACGATCAGAGCCCATGAGATTCGTTAGTGTACTGAACAGTCTCCAGAGGGAAGTGGTAATGGCCACAGCACTGGTGACGCTTCAATTCAATTCAAGCATACCAGGGAAAAATGAGAGCAGCACGGGGTTGCCTATTTCTGTGGTTCACTTCCAAACTCGAGTAATAAAAAACTAGACAAACAAAGAGAAGAGCTCAGATAGATCAGGTTTTACGCTGCTTGAAAGTAACAAAGATTTACCAGATGTACGATACTATACAGAAGTACTTCAAACAGCAACAGCTGAGCTTTGTTACTCCTCCTTTCCTGAAAGAAGGGATTATATGAGCACTTCGATGGGGGAGCGGGCACAGTCCTTCCTTTCAGCTTGGGGCTGTGACCACCCCTCTCTGCAAGAACGTAATGAGCACCACACCAAGGAACTCTTGTGGTGAAAACATTGAGAGAAAAGTAAACTGGAGTAAACCTAACAGAAAAAATTTAACATGTTCTATTCTATACTGCCTTACTAACTGCTGGCTTACAGAACGTTATTTGAGAGCATAGGTTTAGTTTTTAAAGGAAAGATTGAGGGGAGTGAATGTTTCATACCACCTGCTGTGCAATTCAGAACCTGTATCGGAAGAACCCAGACGCCGTGGGTTTCGCACCCCTGCCCGAAGCCCTCCAGTGGGTTGTGAACTTTGTCCCATCCGCGGTGGGATGGGATGGGATAACATACGCCACCCTGGGCGGCCCCGCACGACACCCAGCACGGGGCAGACACGGGGGCCTCTCACCACGACCGACAGCGCTCAGTCTCAGAAGCTGCATCCGAGCACGAAGGAAACGCCGCGCAGAGCTTTGGGTGCATGCTCGAACACCCTCAGGGCAAGATCTGCTTGTCAAAACCCAACGGATCAAGAAGTGTTGAGAGCGCGGTACCCAAACAGTGTGGGCTGGAACCCGCTTCGGGCTGGTTATTCCCCGTAAATCCCAGCTGACCTATTTCTCGTGTATACATGTTGACCATAATTAAATGCATTAAGCTCCTTAACCTCCCGAGAAACAACGCTGACCCCGGCCGGGAGCGGGCATTGCTGCCGGGGCGCCGGGCGCATGGCGGGGCGAGTGGGGGGGTCCCGGGGCGAGGGGGTGTCCCGGGGCGAGGCGCCCCCCGCCCCGCCGCGATCGCGCATCCCGGTAGCGGCGGTGGCGCGCAGGGCGCTGCCGTTCCCGGTGCCGTTCCCGGTGCCGTTCCCCGGCTCCCGCCCTACCTGCGCACAGCGAGACGGCGGCGCCCAGCAGCGGCAGGGCCGCCCGCAGCGCGGAGCTGGGCGCCCGCCACATGGCCGCGCACCGGCGGCGGAGCCGGGACGGATCCGGATCCTGCTCCTGCTGCTCCTCCTGCTCCTGCTGCTGCTGCTGCTGCTGCTGCTGCTAGTGGTGCTGCTGCTGCTGCTAGTGGTACTGCCGCTGGTGCCGGGCGCCGGCCCCGCCGGCCCCCCGCCGGCGGCGGCAGCTATAGCGGTGCGGGGAGGGGCCCCGCCCGGCTCCGCCCGGCTCCGCCCGCCCGCACTCACCTTCCCCGCCCGGGCAGGGCCCGCGGGGCTGCGCTACCGGCGGCCCGGGGCGGGGGACGGGGACGGGGCCGGGTCCGCCCCGCCCGGGAGCCCCCGCAGCGCCCCGGCCCCGCCGGCCCTGCCCTGCTCTCCCCCCGCCGAGGCTCTGCCTTCCCTCGGGAGGGGTTCGGTGCGAGCCCCGGGGTTCGCCCGCTTGCACCCCTGCTGCCGGCGGGTCCCCGCTCCCGCGGCCGGGCTTGAGCCCCGAGGCGGGTGAGGTGCGGGGCGGTTCGGAGCTAGACACCATCTCACAGCCCAGCTGACAAGCCTTCATGGGTCATCGTTACAGCCGTCCGGGAGCGTTAGCTGCAGACGGACACGAAAGAAGCCCAGAAAAAAATGACTTCTCGTCACGTTTTTATTCGTTTGTTTGTTTGGCCAAATACCTACTAGTGCTTTTTGGCATCTTTCCCTTAGTTGCTTCATCCGGCTATGCCAAATTTTCCACAAACAGCAAAATTCTGAACTGTTTTCAGCGTCTCTTCAATATCTTGTTATGATCTATTCCGTATCGAGACTGTCATAAACCCCATCATCTCCTTACAGCCCAGAACAAGCATCCCAAAAGCTCTCTTACACACTACAAGCCCCCATGACATGTTTTGAAGCCATCGTGCCACTCTAACCCAGAACCCTCAGTAGTACTTACGGCTATCATCATAAAAATCAACGAAATTTAAATCAAGGTATAATCAAGTCTATTCTAAAAGTGTTAGTGGAGCAGAATGTGTAGTCTAAATTGTCTTTAGGAAGGCGTTGCACATGCTCCATTTCTCTGTATTTGTTTTAAAGTAAAAATGCTAGCAAGATCCCCATTTCCCACACATTGTCAGATGCACCTCTAGATTTTTATTACTGCCGTGTAATACTTTGACACCTCTATTAAGCCTTTTAGACTTCCCTAGACAGCAATTCCTAGCAGTGATCTTTTTCCAGTTTTTTGAATACTGAAGTTAGTGACATTTGTCAAATCAGCCTTTTGCAGCCTACCTTGTTCTACCTGATATTTCCGAATGCGCTGGCAGAGATTCCATAATTGTATCAAAATGCCTAGGTGGAAAAAAAAAAAGAAATCATCACCATCTGTTGGTTTTATTCATGTAATTGTCCATAAGTATTTATTCAGGGTTACAACACTGGCCATATTCACAAGGTCTTTACTAGCTCCTAATCCCAGATGTTTCTCCGCTGTAGGATCACAGCTGAGCCTCCCTCCGACTCGCTCGCTAGGCTGCTTCCACGCACCATTTCAGCCGGTGTTGTTCCAAATGCCTTTTCCGAGGCAATTATAGTTAGGGAGTTTCAGCAAGGTCCTGGGATTTGGGAATTCAATGCATTCCAATGCTTTGCTCGTCACATTAGAAAATTAATTTAGGACTCAGTTCAATTAAGAGTCTGATGCTGTGGAATGGAGACCCAAACAACCTGAATGAAAGCTTGCCGATAATAAATGCTAAGCACATGGACGTGCTGATGCTCTGGCTCCATCCCTCTGAGCTTAGGCACCACAGTGAGGCATCCCTACTGACTTGGGATCCAGCACCTCGGATCCTCCTTCATAACCTCCTTTTGAAAAATTAAGCAGATCTAACCAAACTCTTTTAAAATATCCCAGAGGAGGAGTGCCCAGCTGTGTAGAAATAGAATCAGTGATGGAAGCCTTCACCTGGGAAGTGAGAAAGCTGGGCTTGGTTCCCTCTGCAACTGGAAATGCTGTTCCGGCTCCTGGGGAAGAGCCTGGACCAGCTGACCACCGGCGAGGGCTCGCCGCGCTCTCATACGAAAGGTGTTTCCAAGGGAGGTGCCTTCCAGGGAGTCAGAAAGGAAGAGAACGCCACAACACACAGGCAGTAGCAGGGGTACGACTGCCCTCCTTACCGGCTGCACGGGCACTCGGACACAGACCAAAGGGAAATCACCCGGGGTACAGGGACAAAAGCCCCAGCACCCCCTTGTCCCCCCCCGCTGCGGAGACGTGCAGTCTTCTCTTTCTTCCCTTTCTCTCCTCTGAGAGCACTGGTTTTTGCTCAGTGTGCTGACCCAAAGGACAAAGCCTGCCAACTTAAACAGATCCAACTCGCAGTCCAGTAAACCAAACTCAGCATGGTTTTTTTGTTCATTTCAGCATTGTGGGTTTGTTCCATGAATTTTATTATGTGTTTATCTCCACTAATGTGCTCAAATTAATATTACTCAATCTGTGTTTCTGCATTACTCTTTCACAAGCAAAAATCATTTGAATAATGCTTTTAGAAAGAAAATTAATTAACCTATACCAAGATACAAATACAGGAAAGATGAAATCCAAGTAGTGTAGGATTAAGTAGCCATTAAATGAGACCAAAAAAAAGCTCCTCTTCTACAAGGTGTTGTGGGGTTTTTTTTTCCAAATTGTCATCCAAATATATCCAGGGAAGGTATTCAGGACTTCCATGTCACCCCATCATCAGTTAAATGCAATGGGAATTACAATATCTTATTACAATTAAGTCCAACATGTTGACTATTGCGTAGCAAACACTATCGGTATATGTAATATCATACTGAAATATAACACAGCAGCATATTATATACCTTACTGCTTTATAAATAATGGAGAGTGATTACAAAATACCTGGCAAGATCTAATTAAAAAAAAAAAAAAAAAAAAGGAGGTTTGTGTGTCAAAGCAATAAAATAATAGAGGAAAAATTTGCAACTCCTTCCCTTCTGAAAGCATAGCGTTAGTAACTGCTCTCTGACTACAGCTTGCCAAATGCCTGTTAAGCCATATATTACTTTCATGTAGATCCTAGCTTGCTCCTGGGAATGCCATGAGAGAATGTCAAAATCCTCACCAACATCTAGCTACTGCTCATCTTCCTGACAAAATCAGATAAACCTAACACTGCTCTTGGCAAATCCATGTTTTCTTTCTTTCCTTTTGAAGACTTACAAATAATTTACTTTATTTGCTCAGTGCTACTAGGAAGTGTAAATATATCTCATTCAGACTCATCTCTGGTTCACAGCATGTAATTATTACTTCTGCTTTTTTATTTGAAGGAAGACATAGAATTATGAATTATGTAATTGAAGTAGTTAAGGTTATTCTTCAGTTTTAAAAAAAAAATCTATAGAACACATTTGGTCACATTTTACAGAAGTGATGAAGAAAACAGTATCTCCTGTGCTTGTCAAGAACAAGAGTCAAAGTTTATAGAAAGAAATTTGCAGCACACACACTTGCAAAAAATAGTTCTTAATAAAATGTCCATTCTGTTTTTAAATAAACATTTTGATAAAAAAATGGTTAGCTATTTATTTTAATAGCATCCCCAAATGTACTTTCTATCTCACTATGTAAATAAAAGGGAAAGGCTTTTGTTCTAAAATTTTCCATTTTCATTACAAGCATTAAAGGGGTACAGCAGGAAGAATGTTCCATACTTTCTCCCTTCCAGTATAACAACAGAGCAGAGTCCAGTCATTTACTGTATATCCTTTCTCTATATGTATCCTTTCTCTATATCTCATCGCCTTTGGAAACCCATTGTGTAAACTTACTTTCAAGCAGGTGATAGAGCCAAACTCATCTCTTCCCTAACGAAGAGATCATTACAGTTGGTACCTGAGTGCTGGAGAAGACTGATTAAATCTATAAAAACACATACACTCAGCGTGACCAGGGGTAACGGTGACGACAATTTCAGCAACGTGTTTCAGTGTGACCCCGATACTGCCGGTGTACAAGTTCACCGTGTTTGGAAAGCTGTCCGATCGCCCGCTGACGTTCTTGCGTGCAGCGAGTGGTTGGATCAGGCTTTCTCTTCTGGAGCAGCGTGGCTCAGTTCATCCACGTGCTGGACACCCTGGAAGCAGGCGGTGCTGCCCACACCCCTTATACAATTCCTAGGAACCGCGTTACAGTAGGTGACAGAACCGCGTCAGTGCTAAAAGCCAAAGCCTCAGGCAGAGACAGAGGAACACAGAGAGCAAATCGCTGTGTCGGTGCAGGTGTGGGTAAACCGGGTGGTCCCTGAATTGTACGGAGGTCCTCGACGCCGCTGGCTTCGGCTGGAATGGGTTTGTTAAGCAACACCAGTGCACAAAGCCCAGGGACCGCCGAGCTCTGCCCGCCGGGGGTGTCCTGCGACCCGCGGCCGGCAGGACCCTGCGCCTCCTGCATCCCCCAGACCTGCCTCGGGGACAGGGACTCGCCAGCAGCCCCCGCCGCCTAACACAGCCTCTCCTGGCGCGGCTAAAGCACGCGTACAGGTCCTTTCCCATCCTAGGAGCATGGCCCTGGCTTATTATCAACTCCTAATTATGACTACCCTCTCCTTTTGTTTCTGTCCCATTGTTAACAGTCTGGGTTGCTCGCTTTGATAATTTTGCCGAAGCGCGGCACACCATGGAAGAGCCATGCTCCGTCTTCTCATCAGCAATGCCGAAATCAGACTTCATTTGTCCTAATTAGTTCGTCCTTAGTGTGCCATGGTTTTTATTAAGTAAAATTTGTGGATGTTAATGGTTTTTAGTTTGATTTTCAGAAAGGCAAGGTGCCTGACCTTGCATTGAAGTCAATGGGAGCTCAGGTTATAAATAGCTAGAAACACTTGTCTTGTATGTACCACCTACAACAAATTACATGAATTTGTATTGGGCATACTTCTGTCAGAGATTTGGTATCAACCCTCGCACTTCCATCACACAAATATAGAGTGGCTGCTAAATCATCTAAATAGGACAATGCAGAACGATAGTTTTCATTTAAAAGTTCATGAAGATGTCAGTCTAATTTTCTGTTCCTGCCCCCCCTTCCCCATTATAACAGTTTTTTAGCTGCATCTACATTATTCCTTGAATAATACAGATACTGAGGGTTTTTTCAAGCATTATTTTGTTCTACATCCTGGCTTTCAGGTTGGGTTTGTTGTTTTGTTTTGGTTTTTTTTAGTATCTCCTTTCCTTCTCACATCCACTATTGTAATTGCTTTTTTCCTTGAGAATCCATAATATATAAACATTGAAATAGTTAAACTCTCCCACAAGAAGTCTGCCATTTTAATTGTGTGTTGTAGCAACCTTAACCCCTTCCTTCCTATTCCTCCCTTCCCCACCTTCCCTAATAACGTGTGTGCATGAGTTTTTCTTTACTTGTTGATACCAAGAGGCATCTTGTAGTTAAACAGATCTAGACCAAGAAATGCTACCTACAATTAATCTGTTGTTAGATAGAAAAGTCTAATCGAATCTCTACTCCTTCCAAAAAATGAGGGCTGGTCTAGAATACATTTTCAAGCAAATATATATATAATGAGTACCCTAGAAACTCATAAAGAATAAAATTGGGTTTTTATATATATTATTATTATATATAAATTATTTGCAACCAGTCAGTGTTTTTGGTCATGGCACTCAGTCACAGAGATAAGAGTACGAAGTGGCTTGTTACTACAGAGTTTTGGTACGTTATTCAGCTGCTAAGTTCTACGTGACTTCTCCTTTATAAATCTGATGGCAATCTCTATCAATAGCTTTATTTCTTGTTTGGACCAAATCTAACCAAAAACGTCAGGCTGAGATGATGCACAAAGATTACAAAATTGTTTTCCAGCTATACCAATGAAACAGCATGGTTGCGTAGCTTATTACTGATGAAGAACTACATGACTAACTCTATACCACACTATTATAAAGGCGAGAAGTCGGTTTAAAAGCCAGAACCTTCGTTCTCATAGAGCACCTTGTTCAGGTGCAGAAGAAGGGTTTCTCAGGTTTGCTCAGGGATTTGGGGGTGCAGGGTGGTGTGAGCGATGCTCTAGCATTGTCTAGTGCCAGTTTTTAAATCCAGTCCACTTTTATCCTTGTTTACAATATCCCCTTTGTATTTAGGCTGCAAGGAATCTCTAAATTTGTACCCTTGTACTCTTGCCATACAGATGCAGTACCCTACGGGGAAATCACACGGGATTATTTGCACCCAGCAAAGGAACTCACCCTAGTATGCGGTCTGTCACCACAGGAACAGTACCCACTATTGCTGCTGATGCAGTGAGACAAGTGAAGAGCAGCAGAGCTGAAGGAAAAACTGTAAATGCATGCAAGTGCAGCTGTTCTGACTTCAGAAGTGCTATCCCTAACCAGGATAATCCCGTCCTCCCAGTTACTTCATGGAGCAGTGAACATAGGACACAATTCTTGAGCAGCACAAGCTTGCCTGAAATTGAAGAAGATGAATTGGAACCTTACCCCCTCCAGGATTCCTATTTTCTGTGACAGTTCTCATCTCAACTTTTTTTCCTTTTCCCCAGCAATCTTCTATCCCTAGTTCAAGATAACATTTTTAGGGTGAGGAGATCCACAGAAAATTATCACTCACCTGAATATACTCCATTTCAGAACATTTTTGTCTTCATGTCTTGACGAGACCTGGATGGGCAGATTTGCATTAGGAGCAGCAGACACAAGTGGACAATAACTAAAACCAAAATAATTTTGAAAAGGAAGTGCTCGCGTAAGAAATCCTACTTGCAGTAAAAATGGAACTTTTTGGCCTGCAAACAATATTTAAAAAAAAACAAACCACACACGAATAGCCCAGCCATGCCCCACCAACGCACGTCAAAGGACAGAAACGCATCCCACGATGCCATCCGTTACGCGCTGCTCTGCAGCGGGGTTTGTGGAAGAGCGCGGGGGGTGTAACTGTTTGAGGAGAAGCCCCTTCCCTGGGCTCCCCCCTCCGCCCCTCACCCCCAGCGAGTATCTCTCCTTGCTCAGAACCTGCTGGACATGAAGCGAGTGCTGTATTTTCTTTCCGAGCGCCTCAGGGCTCGGAGAGCTCGCATGGTGGGGGCTATTGCTAACTACAGGCAAGGATGCAAAAAGTTGAAAATGTTGCCAAAGACAATTGTTTGCTAGAAATTGTATTTCCTCTTCTGTCACGATACCAACTTTGTTCCAAGGTAACATCTACAGCGTCAGTGCCATGGAACCCTGCACAAGAGGTGGTAAATTACTTTTAATGCACTGCTGACAAATTACATGAAAAAAATTATTAAAACAATAGATAGATTTGGGGGGGGGGGGGGGGGGGGGGGGGGGGGGGGGAATGAACCAACCAGTCTTTCTTTTTTTCGTTGGAGTTACAATAGAATACTGATGATGCATTAAGGCAAGAAAGTTTCAGTGAAATGTATACTTCAAATCTAGTTCCACTGAAGTGGACAGCAAAAACTCCACCCAAATTGAAAAGAATTTAGCCATCTGAATGTAGCATCCGCACCTATCCAGCTCCCACCAAGAGATTATACATGTTATTTTACACAATTTTTATAGATAGATATATATATATAGTTTGAAAACTCTGGTTTTATTCATATCATACACATTGGGAATGAAGAAGTATCATGACAAAATCGATACATCTGTTAATTAGTGGAGCTCATCCTAAGGGATTTCAAACCATTCAGTGAACAGTGACCACCCCATTGTCAAAGGCTGGATGCGCCCAGTCAGCGTTTAGGGACTTAAGCAGAGATGGCTTCGTTTTAGAAGAGATTTGTTGAGCTCAGGAAGAGATGCCAGACATCCAATAACTGGGAAATAACTGGTACTTTTGGCGCAAGTAAGATATCTTGTCTGGGACGGGAGGCCTAATCCTCTGGCAGATGTGACCTCGAGGAGAACAGAGGGGTGGGAAAGTCCTCTCTAAAGCTGGCGCCAGGCACGAGCCTGCCCCACTGTTCTGGCCGATATTTGTTCTGTTTTGAACAAATGTTTCATCAGTAAAAGACAAGTTTAAACACCAGCTAATTACCAGTTTGGAGACACAAGCCCTATATATATAGATACATGTGTATCTAACTATCTATCTATATATGTATGAGAATCCTAGTAGGGTAATGGACTGATGGACTGAATAATTCCAATGATTGAAGACTTGTTTATGAAAAGCAATGTCGCAGATACTTGCATGCCAAAGCTGGAGTATTTTATTTGGGACCTCAATACATATCTATTAGAAATGTTAAGGCTTGTTGACGCAAATCAATCCATATTGCTTAGAATACGGATATTTGCAGTATATTTAAATATCTGACAAGTTTTTCCATTTCCCCCCTCATTTATATTTTTATTTATGAAAGAAAAGTAGTATGTCAGAATACTAATCACATTGCTCCATCATACCTATCAGGTCAAATGCTCTGTCCAGCTTTTTCATACATCACATGGCAATGCTGTCCATGTTACCTATTTTAAACAAGGCCCCCTTCGCATTATCTAATACTGATAATGCTGTGTGTCTTCAAAACACACTTGAGACCTTTTGTTTCCATCTAGGCCATCAAAACCTAATTGTCTGGGCACTTCGTATGCTATTATATTCTGTATTATACAATGTCTGCGAAATCTGGAACAATGCATTTCAAATTGTGTGTCGGGTTTTAACCTTCTTCAGTAAGGTTTCATGTAAATAAATGGCATTATAACTATTATTGATACAGAATTACAAGCTGTTTACATTTTAAAATTGTTTTGAAACTGAGTTTAAAACAAAAAAAAAAACCACCAAACCCATTCGTATTCTCTCAACCCTTCTCTGTATTTGTTTGCCTCCAGCCCTCAACCTCACCCACTGTTTAGGAAGTACCTAAGGTTACTACAATACGTAATGAAGCCCATTGCTAAAGCAGCAGCATATACGCTTAAATGCCTTTTCAGAAAGCTCGTGCTGTGAACACTGGCCCTTTTTTTGTTTTTTTCAAAGATTACCAACACTGCTTAACTCTACAGCCACGAATTTGGTGAACTGTTTGAGGTGTGATAAGAGTAGAAAATACATTTAGATTTAAATTGAACTTCTGTAATTTAAAAGTAGAATTCTCCACGTATGTTTCTACTAGTGTAGGAGTAAGAATGAAAAGCAGCGAGTGCCCCCCCTCCTCCTGCCGCCTCCCAGCGCCCCCGGTCGGGGTTCGCCTGTGCAGGTGCTGGAAGCAGCTCCTGCTGAAAACAGCTGAGCTGAGGCAGAAGTCTGTAGTAAGGGGCCGCTGGTTGAAACAGCCCTTCAGGAACTACTAAAAGGCATGCTTAAGGGTGGAGAGGGGGAGGAGAGCCAGTTCCTCGCATCTTACCGCATTTCTAGAGCGTTCAGTGATCTGCAGGTTTGGGTCCCCAGTTATCCACGATCACTGACCTTTCACCCTTGGTCTCTAATCTTCATCAGGCCTTTGACACACCAAATGCCAGTGAAAAACAAAAGAACAACAAAACAAGGGATGGAGGAAAAAAAAAAACCCACCACACTTTGAGGCTATTGTGAAGCAAATGTGCTCCCAAGTTAGATGTTTGCATGGCATGGTTCGTAGTAGGACAGAAATAGTGTATCCTGGGGATTTAAGTGTCTTTGGAAACGGGTAACACCATAAAAACGTTTGCCAACTGGAAGTACTTCTAGGGTTGGCTGGAAAACAAGAATTTTGTTTTGTAATTTGTTTTGCTCCACATCAGGACAAAACTAAGACCTATTGAAATTTTGTGCAAGCAAAACAAAACGAAATCCATAGACATCCCAGAATGGCCAGCAGGTCAGTAGTTACCACTTACCTTGGTCCTCTACCTCCCAGGTCAGTGACCTAACTATGGAGCTGTCTTGCAGTCTGTCTGTCTCCCACTCTGTTCATCCAGAAATGCTATGAAACCTCCCAAAAATTGCTATCATCAGAATGATACATTCCTGCAAAAACATTATCTTGTTGACCACGGCAATTAGAAAGACTCAAAAAATTCCCAAACTGTTCCAAGAACCATTTTACAATTCTTCAGTCACACCCCCCTCCCGCTTTCTACAGCTCTGAAATCTATTAAACAGTAGCCCATAAATCTATTGAAAAGTTCATATTAATCTGAGCAGGTGCCTTTTTCATGAGGAGGGCAATAATGGAACTTCTCGGCACATTTTAGCATCATTCAGACATCATAAGTGTCCAAAGAGTGAGCATTAGTGTAATTAAAAAGTTAGTTCTCTAATGGGACTGCCCCCTCTGCTCCTCACGTCTGTTCTCGGGATGAGTGGCAGTGTCCTCCTCTCTCACCATCTCAGCACTGACGGTGCCACCTCCTCCTCACCCGCTCTTGCTTTCCTCCTCCTCCTCCTCACGACACTGCCGGTGCCGAGACAGCAGTCGCTGCAGGGGAGACGGCGGCAGAGCCCGAGCAGGACAAAGCTGCCGACTCGGGCGCTTGGTCCTGGCTCCTCTCTGTTGCTTTCTGCAGCGTTAAGCGTGAAGCATAAGCTAAGCCCAGGCCAGCTTTTTAGCTTGTGCTCTGCTTCATGCCTGACCTAACGCAGTAAGGACTTGACCTTCCGTCCATTAATCACCAGTGAAAAGCACAAGCAGAGGGACCACTGCTCGGAGGAGGACAGTTGCTAGAGATGTTCCTGAAATGGTGTCCTCACCAGTCATTTCTGTGCTGGTGTGGACAAGAACGCACCCTTTCAGTCTTCCCATCGCTTCGTAACACTAACCCTGGGCTTTGGATCAGGTCGGGTTGTATTGGGTATTATTCAGTGTATTTTCTATGGGGAGTTCCTGGCGGCCCATTTTGGAACCATCTCCTGGGGGAGCGAGATGAGAGGAGATTCGCCAGGAACAGCAAAAGGAAGACTGAACCATCCGCTGGTAACTGCTGGAAATGGCCAAAGGAACAAAGGGTAGGAGTAAGGGAAAGGGCCGGAGCCCTTTCCCTAAAGGCTTCCATTTTAGTTCAAGATGCTTATAAAACAGAGCAGAAGACACTAAGAATATTGAATTCTGTGAAGTCTCTCGGGCAATTTTTTTAAAAAGGTGCTTGCAGAGAAAATACAATTTAAGATTATCTTATTTCAGTGAGCAATCGGAAACAGTAAAATACTTTTTTTTTTTTACTGTTATCAATGTTCTTTCTCCTAATGAAGATGGGTAGTCATGTATTTTAAATTCACACAGAATCTCATTAGAAGAGACTTGACATAGTAAATTTGTCACAGTTTTCAGCTTGTTTTCAATGTAAGTTGAAAAACAATCATTTGAACTCTAGCCACGGTATCGATCGATTGCTATACAGTTCAGGCATTACATTGTCTAAAGCATACGTTCAGTGCTTGAACTCCTGTCAGAAAACACTTGTGTTCCACATTTCTTAAACAGCTCAAGTGTATGACAAATATTAAGCTATTTTTAACTCCATGCATTAAAGATTGCAAGATCCAGATACAGTAAATAATCAAACAAGGATAAATGGGTAGACAAAAGGCATTATTTTTCCCTCCTTATTTTGCAGCTTCTTTGTACACTGAGTTATGGTAAGCTTTTCTTTGCTAGCAGTTCTGCTATTCTTATAAACTGCTCTTTAGACCTTTTAACTTCCTCCTTTTTAGCACTTATGTTAAAGATATGTTCTCTTTATTGGAGGTAGACAGTGTAATGTGATAGCTATTTTTGCATGTTTTTAGAACAAAATTCCTGACTAGCATCCGACACTTCACTATCCCGCCACCACCTTTGGTAGGTATCACATTTTAAGGCTCCAGGTTTACCAGCAGAACATTCCAAGAATGAAAAGAGATCTATGCCGTGAATCTGAAACATTTACGATATTTGGGGCAGGGGGTTTTTTGGGTGGTGAAGCATGGAGAAGACTGCTGCAGAGACCTATGGGGGAAGAGATTGGTGTGATACAAAGTCCTTAAATCTAGTTAGCAACAGCCATCAAGCTTCAGTCAAGTGTGTCATGATCTTTTAAGATCAAAAGACCAAGCTGACTGCAGGTTTTAAAGTCTTTATCAAAAAAACCCCTGGCCTAGCTAAGTCTGGTTTCCTTCTGGCACAGCTCTCCACAGCCGACGCACAACTTTTCTCCAAGCCTGAAAGGAAAAAGAGCAGTTCACGGAGGTGAGAGGCCGGTGGGCACGGCCAGAGCTGCCCTCGAGAAGAAGTCGTCCCTCCGCAGCGACGGCTCCCAGGACCAGCGAGGGAGGAACGGACACAGAGTGGGAGTTTGGGAAGGAGGAGACAGAAAGGGCGGCAGATGGGGCTCCAGCACAGCCCCGGCCGGCCCGCAGGAGGGGTGGACTGGGCTGGCAAGGGGCTGCGGGGGGGAGCGGGGCAGGACGGAGGCTTGCGCAGCTCTGCCGAAGGGCACGAGGCGCCCACCCCAGCCGTGAATCCACAGAAGCCTCACAGCCCTCGGCTGTCGCACACGTCGTGGTGAAACCGCTGGGACGGGGAAGGAGCGGGCAACGCTTCAGCAGCGGCCCTTGCCCGAGCTCAGGGGCGCCTGGGGCGGCACGGGCCTGAGCCCCCAGACCCTGCCCGGCCTCGCGGTTCCGGCAGCGGCGAAGCGGCCCGGTGCCCACGCCGCAGACCGGGCCCACACCCCGCGGCCTCTCCAGGGCCCGGCGGGAGCTCAGCGCACTGGGACATCATCCCAGCTTATTTAAGTAAGCAGCGCAACACCCGGCAAGAGCACGCAGGCTGGCCGCTGTGGGCACGAGCAAGCGGAGCGCTCAGCGAGACTTCCCAGCGCCGCAGACACCTGTATCATCATTTCCATCCAGAAAACCTGTAACGTGCACCTCATTTCCAGCAACGGCAATGAAGCTCCCTGGGCTGCGTACACAGCCACCCGGACCAACGGCACCCGGCACACCGAGCCCGACCGTCAGAGGTCCCACGCCCCGGTGAGGCATCACTGCGTGTTTAAAAGCTCTCGCTGCAGTTAAGCGATTAGAAAAACACGGAAACCACGTAAAATCCTCAAGTAACTCCCAGGGTTGGATCTTGATTTTTCACTTCTACACTGACAAGAGATGAAAATTGCAGCCTTACTCCACTAAGGCACTCCGATAGCTTAAAATCGGTAGAAAGAAGCAACCATAAAGTGCGGCATTAACTTTGGAACTGACCTGAAAGCAGTGCAGTACTGTAACCAGTGCACTCTCTGCCTCTTCCTCCCTTTCCTAAAGTACTGCTTCACCAGTTAATCAGGTCAGAGTGTGCTGGCTCCTTCTATATCCTTCTATCCACCACAAAAAACAAAATAAAAAAAAAATTAAGTTCCCCAAGATGCCTACAGGAAGAAGAAAAATACAGGTGCTGAAGCTGAACACAGCATCAGTTTTTCATTTTTTGAAAGGAACAGATTTTAGCATAGTAACAAACACACGGAGTTGCTAAAACTGATGCCAATATCTGAATGTTGTTGATTTTAGGAGTTCAGGGCTTCTGCGACAGTGAAACCCTCAGTCGTTGCACTGGAAAAGGTGGTCAGCGTTTTGGTGTGGACTGCAGTTGGAAAGTAACTATTGTTGTTAGGTAATTTTTAAAATCCACCTCGCATCATCTGCTTCATCAGTTTACAAAGATGTTTACAAACTTCGCATCAGTTTACAAAGATGAAAAAACCTGGGACAAAACCCTCAGCATGCTTCGGAGTGTGCGCTGAGGCCCCATCAACAGGCGACCGCCCGGCAGGGAGGAGGACGGAGTGGCTTTTTCGGTCAGCGGCCGCTGCGGGATGCTTCCCCCTCTCCGTCCGGGGGTGCCGCTCGTCCCGCACCCCGCGGCAAGCGCTCAGCCCTGTCCCCTGCAGCAGAGCAGCGGCCTCCCCGTCCGGTGTAACCCTGCCTCGCGCCAGGGCAGGGGGAAAGCACAGCCCCTGGGGGCTGCACAGCACTGTCCACCCAGTCACAGATATAAGGTAGGAACGTTTCGGTCTAGAACAAGCAGAGATATTTATTAGATCTGTGAGTATAAAGAGAGTCCCGAGGAGCTACACCAGACTGGAGGACAGGACGTGTACACCAGCGCTCGTGCTGCTCTGCCACGGCTACACCCCCCAGTTTAGACACGTTGCTGGGCAAATGCCACTACGCAGAGCAACACACAGCAACAACTGTGGTGGAAAGAAGGGGGACACTTTTTTTTTTTTTTTTTAAAAACCCAACAACTAAGTCTCCCAAGTCTGATAGCTGGCAGGCACTTTGGTGTATCATGTAACAGGCCACCATCCCCAAGAGGACCATGTTCCTGGACCTCTAAGCAGTCTGGCTGGTACAGAACAGGTTGACCCAGGGAGCAGATGTCCCAGACCCCTTGGAAGATTGCCTTTTGCAGACTTCACACAGCTCTCCACCACGCAGGATCTGGAGGTAGCGAGACAAGTCCGTAACCAGTGAGAAACTGCACTTTCCGCAGAGGAGGTCCCAGCTTCTCCTCCACGAGTACCAGGGGTCCCTCTCGCAGCCTCTCTTCTACCGTGACGGGCCGAGACTGACGTAAACTCTGTACGGCTGCGCTTTGCTTTTCCTGGCACGCTTTGGCTTCTGTCTTGGCACGGTTTCTTGGTTCAGGCACTAGAAGCGTGGTGGGTTTTTTCCTTCCAACTGGGGATAAAGCAAATGTGCTATTCCCAGGTGAGAGCATCTGTCACAGTACATCATTAACTCTACATTTGATAAAAAGCTTACTTTTCCCACACAAATTAGATTTAAAATGTGAAAAAAGTATTCTGTGTTTGAGAAGGATTTAACTTCTCTCTATATAAACAGAACAGCACCGGTAACATCTTTGTTTCCCTTCTCCAATGCCACCCACTATGCCAAGGCTGATCTTTTTGCACAGCAGACATTTCACCCTGCAGGGAAGAGAATTCCTCCTTGTCCCTCCCTATCAAAATAGTTGAATCCAGGTAAATAAAATTCTGGAAGGCTTGATATGGATTTTTTTCTTGGAAAATTCCAGCACAGAAGGCCCACAAGGGAAGTTACAGACAAGTGGGAGGAAGCCTTCAGTGACTTCGCTACAGCAACACTAACTTGAGTCGCTGGCCTCGGGCTGCTTTAGGCAGCTGTCCCCGGGACACCCGTCAAAGTGCAACATATTCCTAACCAATAATAAACAACCCTTCTGCATATGAAAAAGGGAAATCCAAACAAAAAGCAACCACTTCCCCCCCCCAAATCTAAAGTACCTCTGTTTTTTGGCCTAGCCTTCCTCCTGTAACTGGCAGGTGGTCATACCTACCAACAGGATAGCTGAATCGGACAGACAGTCCCACTCACGCGCTGAGGCGTCACTTTATTTATTTTTTTTACACGCAGGGCCTCTTCTTGCCAGGGCTCTGATATATGGGCAGGCACTGTTCGAATGACAACACCCCAGATCCATATTGGCTGCGTACAGTGCAAATCCGCCAGACACATGAATAATTCAACTATGGAACTGCTTGTGCCATCTCCATAGTAATAAATGCAGCGACACCCTTAATGCAGCAGATTATATATAAGCATTCCAAATCACTTTAGAAGATTAGATTCTATGGGGGTACTAGAGGAACATCGATTAATAAACAGGCTGGAAAAATAGCGTGGGAGGTGGGGGTGTTATCTTCCCGTACATCAACTGGAAACTCTCCCCCACTGCCCGAGCCTTGACACCTTGAGGGGAAAAGCAGCAACAAATTTTCTCCTGTGACTGTCCAGACACTTGAAAATGAGGTTAAATAACACAGACCACAGATAATCCTTCACTGGCTATCGCTTCTCTGCTCCCAGGTGCACCACCCTCTAGTTCCCAAGGGGACTGTTCAGAACACTGCTGTTTCTGCTATTTTTGGAAAGCATGGACCCTGACTATCCTCAGTAGCAACTATACATTGGAAAGGCACAGTGCTGAATGACTTATCCCTAAGTCAAGGGACAAGAAATTGCTGAGAAATTACTTCTCATGATTATCTTCCATCAATTTTCTTGATTCAAGTTTGCCAAATAGTCACCTAGTTAAAAAAAAAAATTAGTTAACATTTCAAATAGTTCAGTCAAAGCCTGGACCAAGAAAATACATTAGCAGGGCATGAATGTGAATTTTGTTTAAAATAATCCCTGGATGTTTTGATATGCAAAAGGAAGCTACTAGCAGCAGCACCGATGGAAATGAACTTGTCTAGCACATCGGTGAGTGCCTAGGAGTCCTAGCACTGGACAGACTTTTTTACCCTGCCAGTAGCTTGCTTGGATAATCTTCTTTACCTAACACGGGATAAACAGGATATTACTGGGGTGTTTCTATGGTTTGTGTTTTTATCCTTTAGTTGGTTATCCCTGCTTTATAGACAGGGAGAGCCAAGACTCCAGTTTTAATTCGTGCTGAAGTTGCTCAGTCAAGTCTGTATCCAAAGGCGGAAGAGGCCAGTGGGTCCCAGAGCCCAGCCCTGGAAGAGCCCCCGGAGAACTGTGCGCTTCAGTCCCGCAGGCCCCGCATCCTGCGGCATCCCAACTAGTCCTAGCACAGCTAACAGACGGGTACCCGATGCTGCGGTTAGAAAATTCAGATCTTCAGAGACAGCAGAGTAAACCGCTATAGAGCATACCGAGCTGTTTCCAACCTGAAGTCACGTCTGTCTTCTACGTACACAATACTTTTCAGAAGATGCTACAGCGCAAAGAAGAGATGGATCGAGTATTTAACATGACCATCTTCCCTAATATCTAGTAAGATGCTGTGACTCAGTACGTTAGTGTTTGAGAAAGGCACCACAAATTCAGCCAACAAGGCCAGAAGTGTTATTAATCAGTCATCAGCATGACAGATTGCCTCTCTCCTCCAACACCTGTACTGGAAAGTGCTGGAGATATGAAAACTCAAAGTAAAAAACTTAACCAGCCACTTTAAACCCACATTGCACGCTGAACTTTCACCTCTGGCTCTGTCCCTGTCCGTCTGTAGAGCTACCTCCCCTCTCGCCCTCCACTGTCCAGACGTCCCCGCTGTCCTCATCGCCGAGCACTGCAGCAGCCTGGGACCTCCACAAGCAGGCTGCCTCACTTCCCATTTGTTTTAAATACTGTTGCCTGTTCCGTCATATAAATACATGTGAAAGAAGTATATATGTGTGTGCACCAGGCACCTAGAACTAAAGAACTTCAGGCAATACTCTATATGTCAGAAAATTATCACTAATACAGCCACTCACTTTGCAGCTGTAACTGTCACTAGTTACTTCCATTCATATAGCATCTTCAGTCCAACAGACTGATTCACTCGAGTCATTGCTGAAACACTGTCCCTCCTGGGCTGCAGTTATTTAACACTTAGCCCAGCATGCATCGCATACACAAACCAGTTTAAAGCAAGCCAGAATGCGTTCAGGCAACTGAGTCTTTGACTTCCTATTAAAAACTAACAATAAAAACTAATGAGATCCTGTCCTTCCTTTGTTTTTTGCAGCACTGGATCTGCTCAGATTCTCATCAAGTATAATTAAGAGACCTACAACTGGTATCAATTCAGTCTGCTCTGCATATCGTACCATGCAGTCTCTTAGCCCCATGCAGTACCTAGCCCGCAAACTTGGCTGTTATTTCTACACTAGAAGTGTGGAAAAAGAAAGGCATGCCACTTGGCTGGAGTAGGACAAGGAAGACTGGGTCTGAGAAGGAAAAATTACAGAGAAACAAGAGAGCAGAATCTGGCGGACTTAAAGCACAAAAGGGAACCTCAGAGAAATTTTTTAACCCAGAGAGGAAACATGTCTGAACAGCTAATTACCATCCAGGTCCTTAGATTACCTGGAGGATTTCAAGCCCATGAATAAAGGAGTTCTTTTCCAAGGATGAAAGGGCACTGTCACATCCTAGTTACTCTTCCACTTGGCATAACAATTAAGATGAGAGTATCAAGAGGTACAGGCAGAGAAAACAGTTCTCTGGGTACAAAGCTGAATTCTTCCCCGTAAGGCTAGGGGATAACATACCTCCTTCTGCAGGACATGCTCTAGGAGGTCTGCACGGACATGGCTGATGTCACGTCCAAGGAGAGTACACCAGTTCCCCGCTGGACTACTTTGGGATCCAGTTCAGTACAGGAAAAACACACCCAGACAAGCAACTGTTAACAGCCTCGGTACCTTGGTGTTCCAGCCAGTATGGACCTGGACCAGCTCTATTCACCTGCGAGCATATGACTGGAGATACCCACTCCTGCATTAGTACACCTTTGTTACTAACAGGCAGTAAGAGAACTAAAACACTCTTTTGTTTGACTTGAAAACATTCTATTTAATTTATACAAATAACTACTAAATAGAAAAAGTAGATTAAAACAAAATAGTTATTTTTCTGGCAGAGTTTAAATGCATATTATATAGCTTAGAAGAAATAAAATGCATTTTCCCCACAGCATTCATGACCTAAAATTCTAGTTAATTCCTCCATTGCTTTCCTTTTCTAGATCAGTAAGATACTAGACACAATGTCATGTGGGTAATGGCTATATATGTTCCGTATTTGAACTGAAAAATATGTTACAGACCACACACCTACAAATGTGAAGCACTTAAAATGTGACTATCGAGTTGTAATATGATAATACAGAAAACAATTTATGTTTCAGGTTATATTGTGTTACAAAAACATCTGTGTAAGAAATCATGAAAGAGGCCACATAAAAATAAGCTTTAACTTTATGCACTTATTTTACAGTTTAAAAAACTGGCAAGTGCACTAGTAATAAATAATTTGCAAGTTTTGTATAAACGAGAAATTCCTAATGTTCAGCATTATTGTAAACATCAGTACACATGTAAAATGCAGCTAAAATCTGACAGTTACATTTTCAGTTTACCAAATTCATTTCCTATTATTCAGGCATAGATCAATGTAGTATACAGCCAATCATATTTTTGGCAAGTCATGTCATTAAAATTAACAGTGACAGTGCAAGTAAGGAATGCAAAGAATTCCTAGTGCAATAAAGAAGAGAAGCACAGGCAATATTGCTGATTAAAATTTACCACTTCCATGTGTTCACCCTGGGAGTGATTAGGAGAATTTAAAAAAAAAAAAAAAAAGAAAAAAGCTGTTCAAAGCCATTATTTAATGCCCTGATCTTGTCTTAGGATTTCTCTGTCTTCCTTCAGGCCACTACCTTTGCAACAGTACATCCAGCGTGAGTCCTTATAGCTTGACCATTTGTGAAATGCCCATTGTAGTCACTGAGCAAAGTCCATATGGTTCTGATGTCTCCCACACAGATGGCTTGGTAAGAACTTCTGCCTCTATAAGTAGCCACATGGGGACCAATTGTATGAACTGTCTGGCCAGACTACTTCTGAACCAGACAAATGCCTTCCTATCAGGAGAGCACCATGAGAAGAAGGTCAACAGTCAGCTTTCAGTTTATCTAGGGAATTATCAATTTTGGTCAAAGTCTTTTTGATTCGCAGGGCTGTTAGTCTCGCTGATGGATTTTGATACCAGCATTCTTTCATCAGCTTGGCAAGAGATGTTAATGTCTGGGAAAAGAATAAAAAAAAAAAAACACAACACAAAACACGCATGTAAGTACACAAATCACAAGCCAAGAAAGCACTAGATTGGGTTAAGCACTAACACAATAAGGTTTTATTGCCTTATTAATACTCAATTTTTAGAGTCCACAGAGAGTTTACTGCTATCTATCAAATATACAGCTTTCAAGTGCTGGGGGAAAAAAAAAAAAAAACCAACCCAAGTTTGATAACTTGGTTAAACCAAGAGAATAACTAAACAATGGGCTGACAAGCTAGCGTAATTTTAAACAATGGAGTTTTGGGGTTTTTTCCTAATTAAAAAAACACTCTGCAGAATCTCTTTTCAAAGAAACTGACTCCTGCAAGATCAATGAAGGAAGCCAGAGAAGGTACAGATTTTCTGCCTGTGATTTCATCATGTCCAGCACAACTTTAAATGGCTGGGATTCACAGCGGGCTGGTGCGGCAGCACAGGTCATGGCTCTACAACCAAAACCTTACAGATGGGACGTCTCGTCCTCGCTGGCCCTAGCCAGCCGTACAGATTCAAACCGACCTCCACAGCTTCAGTAATAAGGAACAAAACAGCTGGTCAACCTGGAGAGTCCGGACTGATTGCAATGAAGAAACTTCAGCACTAGCCTTTCAAAAAGAACAACAGTCCCTCATCCTGTAGGCAGGAGAGATACCAAAACTCTGTTCTAATTCTGCATGCTTATAAGCCACAGAAAGTCCTATGCAGACTACCTTCCCCTTAAAGAAATTTCCCCTTGGAGAGCGAACAACATAGGAAAAGCAGCTTTAAAATAGTTATTGTTAAATCCTGCTACTACAAGGCTAATCTGTGAATAGCTCAGACTTAACAGTCGTAAATTTGCTCATTGCATTTTCTTCCTGCTCCAACATAAAGGTCCATGCCAGCTGGCTTCTGAAATCTGTACAGGTGATGCTCCTGACAAGTAGCATTGAGATCATTTCAATTTCAAGAGATAACTGAAAATAACTTTAATGACTTTATTTCAAAAGAAGAAAGGTCAGCTCGTATCTTCTGCAAACCACGCACACCCACTTACAGGGTCTGAGAACCATCTGTTGGGAATGTTCGGCCTTTGCTGATCTACACAGACCACTTTTCTCATGTCTTCAAAACTGGGATCATTTGGAACCAAGTCATAAAATGGTGGTTTATAGTCTTCCACAATACCTGGTGAGACACAAACAAGAGAGGCATTATTTAATGACTGTGTCAGTGCAACAGCATTTCTGCACAGAAAGAGAGAACACGACCTAGCCGTCTAAGCAGCACAGAAGTCTTTTAAAAGTTAACACCACAGTGTCAAGCAGCCATTAAACAACATAATAGCACTTACTGTCACAGGAACAGCTTTTTCTACCCAAAATGTTAATTAATTGGCTCATATTACAATTCCACGAAGCAAGAACTATATCCATTTTGCAGACGCTTGAGCTGAAATGATGAGAAATAAATTCACTTCCCAAAAGGCCGTCTTTTATAATGCTTGGAGGTTTACTGACTACCACAAAACTGGGATTTCTACTAGCAAATGTAAAAAATTTAAGGTCTGCATTGTGGTTTTTAGTAGACTTACCACACACTTTGCATGGTTTTATGATTCCTGAAAGAGTCCAATAAGCATGTCAGCATCTACAGACCTTCACGCTGGTGCTTCAAATAAAATTATTTCTTGTTATTAAAATAGTAAAATACTTAGGGTAATTGGCACCACATGCCAATTGGCATCACAAAGCCAAACAGCTGAGAGTCTGTGGCACCCAGTGTCTGAATGCATTTTCTAGGATTCTGCGTTAAAAAACGACTTTGTGTGTGCTCTCACAACTTGTCACCCAGCTTACATAAAACTGGCAGGCTAAAAACCCTTTTGCCTACTCTGTAAGGCATGCTTACAGAGCACTGCTCTTTCATCAGTGGATTAAGCTGACAAACGATCTATAGGGAGCTCAACTTTCTTAGGAAGCCAACTTAAAAACTGGTGTTCAAAGACAGGCATTTGGGGCAGCAGCTTGGAAAAACACCAAGCGAATGAGGCCCTCTATGTACAGTAGAAATACGGGCAGAACAACCTTAAAACTGCTTTTTAGCAGACTGGCAGCTGTCCCACAGTCAGACGTACAGGAAATCCAGGAGAATTTCTGTTGCTTTGGATATAATGAAGTTGAAGAGAGGTTCTCAAACTTTGCTACAGTGGTTGAGTTTTAGTTTTCTTGTTCTATTGGAGATGAAGATCAAAATCCCATAGATACTCCGTAAAAATCTGTAAATCCCTATCTGTGATGACTAGTTGAAAAGGGAAATGGTCTTAAGGAAATTACAACTCCCTTAGAAAATAGTAGGACAGTTCAAAGATCTAGCTACCCAAGGGAGTTACCATAGCAAAGTCACTAGCAGACTGCAGGATTTGCCCTATGGGAGTCTGACATGGCTGCAGAAGGACAGACTATATCACATGCTGCATAAAGAAGCATCACCCACCCTCCTCCTTCGAGGAATTCATAATTGCATATGCCAAACATCACCTACAGGGCTGAAATCTTGTCTTTACACTCCTCCTGCTTCCTCCCAGAACACAGAAAAAAGTTTATTGTGAGAACTCAAGAGTACAAAAAAACCTCTCATGTATCCACATTGTCTATACTTCCGCTTCAGATAAAGTAGTGGCTTTATACGAGTCAAATGCAGAGCTTCAGAGCTACGTCATATAGCTCTGAAAATGTTTCCAGGGTCATTAGGATATTACAGATGAACTTTATCACTAAGAGAGTCTGGCTCTAATTTACTATTTTCACGTGGTCTTTCCAAAGTATAGGGTACATAACTGGCTATTTCAGATAAGACATATAGCAATAAATATGAAATGAAGTGGGTCTAGCCTTTGCTCCAATAGAGTGATTCTAGAGTACTCTGATCTACCACAGCCAAGCGTCACAGACCCCGCGGGACCACCGCCGGCTCCGCAGCAGCCCATCAGCAGTGCCAGCAAGCCACTGCAACCTCTAGCCCACACCGCTCCGCTCGCAAAACCGTCACTGAACTGTGACACGCTTCCCTCGCCCACTGCCCCGGGAAAGCGAGCCAGCTGCTCGCTACGAGGGAGACCCCAGAGTCCTTCAGCGCGACCTATAGCTTGCCACTTTCTGGACAGTTTTAAGATGACTTCTGTCATTTATAATATATTGTATTTTTTTTCCCCTGGGGTTGCTGGCTTTTTGCGACTCAAATCAACTAGAACTCACACATACAGTAGTGTTTTCTTCACCTTTATTCCTTGTTACGTTAACGTCAGCTTGTCCTATGCACGCACGAATCTAACTGTTGGAACAAAGCAAGATCTACACAAACACTTAAGCAACAGACACAGCCTTGCAGATAAAACCATGATCACACACCAGAGGTGGCTTTGAGCAGTAACCATCTTTCAGCTTCTGGTGCTACTATTAATATTGAACAAGATCACAATACTGGGAATAATAGTGAAGATTCACAAGGAACAGAAGTCCAAGTGCCAGGTAAGCAACGGTGCAAGGCACCATACACTAGGAAGGGAGCACATTTAAAAAGCAGTGAACAACCACTCTACAAGGAAAACGCACTGGTCTATTTAAAGAGAGTAAAATACTGATTTGGGGGCTTAAATCGCATTTTCAAGTACAGAGAGAAATGCTGAGTGGCTCCTGCTACAGCACAAAGACAATATGCAAGTACTCTTGGTTGTGGTGAAGGAGTTTCCTATCTCATTTTCCTCCTTATACTAAGCCACAACAGGAAAGTACTGAGAATCACTGTGTCACCTTGAGGACCATTAGATAAGTTTAAAAAAATATTTAAAATTTTAAAAATTCAAAATAAGCATTAAAACAATTAAAAAATTAAAAATAAAATTTTAAAAACTATCAGACTTATTAGTCAGATTACAACAACTTCAGAGTCTCCACAAACTGAAGTACTAAACCAGGCTGACTCACTGGAACAGACTCTGCATTTCCACCCAGTAAACGAGAGATGACAAGCGTCCATCAGTATGGGATAGCAGCAAAAATTTCTAGCATACATAACTGACAAGTGCCTCTAGCCCACCTAAGATACACCATCACCCAGTTCACAGGAGCATGCTACCTTGACCTCAGCATGCTCACTCCCAGTGCCAAAGTCTTACTACAAATCAAACAGAGTTATCTGAGTGACCACCTGATGAAGTAATGATTTCCACGCAGCTCAACACTCGGATTTGAGAGAAAATGTTTTCTCCATTTCAAACCAGTGCAAGGAAATGTAATTACTTATGGCAGCAGCCAGAAATACAGAGCAACTGGAAATAAGTACTGTGGAATTAGTACCACCATTGTCTTAAACTTAAGACTTTATTGACATGACCAATGTCATGACGTATCTGTATTACCATTAAAAGTGCTTCCATGGTGGCACTGAGCTTAGCCTGAATCAAATTACCAAAGCACTTACCTATCATCTTTGGTAGGTCTGCAGTCCATGCTGAGTTTCATAGCATCTTGGTGAAGCTGCCAGCACAATCTACGCTTGCTAGTTTAAGAGTGGCTCAGGTAAATTGTCTGTGAACTGCAGTTACTGCAGCAATACATACGTATCAAAACTTCAACACAGGAATATTTAAATAGTAGGTACCGTTTCATGGAATTTTCATTTCAATGGGTAACTAGGTAAGACTGTGTGTATTTTTTACATATATTATGTACAGTACACACACACACATATAAGTATAAACGTATATTCATATACAAAGAGAGCAAGACATCTAATATTCCACAAAGGATTACTAGCCTCCAAAACAGCACTGTGGCAAGACAGATTCCAGATGAACTACTCAAAATTCAAGACTGGCAATAAAAACAAACTTATCAAAAGCTTACATGTGAAGTTACATGTAGGCCAACTGCTATGTTCAAACAGACAATACTCTACATGGTACCTATGTGTAAGCAGGTACCCCTGTAAGCACTGCTCGTCCCGCCACCCACAGCTACAAGCATGGTCCCTCTGCCAGCAGCGTGGAGGAAGACCGACTGCCTCCTCTCATGCGCTGGCTTCCCTTCCCATCGCAGCAAGCATCACCTATTGCACAGTGAATTAATCAACCCCTGCCCAGCAAGCCCATCATATTATGGCAACTGGTAAACTACAGTGCTCACAGACTGCTGAGACAGGCAAAGTGCAGAATATAAAACTGCACTGAAAACAATGAAGTTACAGCTTAAATTCTCAAGGCACTCACACTGACGTGAATTGCAACCCAGAGGTCTCCAAATATTGGGAAATGCAATGAGCAAGTCTTCATGACTGCCTACGACATACATTTGCCAATAAACAGAGTGCATCATAAGAAAAATTAATGCCATGCATTCACAAGACTTTCCTCCTTTCTCTAACCACATACACCTTCACCTGAGATCATCATCACACTGTGATTCAGCTGATGTATGTTCTTGTATCAGAACAATACCTACTCCTTTGCTGCATACGTCTTCAAGTAACTCCTCTGACAGTGAAGGGAGAAGGAAGGCAATGTCATGAGCTAAGCTCCAGCCACCCCACAGAAAGCCTATGCAAGTTCCCTTCGGCTCCTGGAGTCAGTCCCATGACTGCCACCAGCTTCCAGCAAGACAGGAGCTGCTCGCTATGGACCCTGCAAGTTAAACTGCATCTCCCCGGAACAGCTGACCACCCACACAGATTACCCTGCTTTCTTGATTGCAGAGAACCCATTTTGGATCTCTTCACAGCTATCAAAGCAAGCTCTCACACTTACAAGGAGACTGAAATTAGCCACCTGAGCCTACCTGATGCATTTTGCTACCTCCAAGTCAGCTTTGTTGAAGCACCTTGTAAGTATCCTAGAGAAGACAGGGGCTTGGGACAGTGCTCCAGGCCCCAGGGAATCTCCCAGCAAGCTTGGAAGGTCTACAAATCTTCTCAGAAGTGCCACGTTCCAGCAGCCTTCTCATAACAAGCCTCACTGCAGTGCTTCTGGAGACAACTAGCTGCCTATGCCTGCTGTGCTGAGAATTACCCTGAACAAGGGAGCAGTACTTTTTTTTTTTCTTTTAAACTCATAGTTAAATTATTTTGGCCACCAACAGATAACAGATGAAGTAAAAGCTTCAGATTTAGAAGGAGTCCTGTACTTTAATAGAATAACAATATTTGTTTGCTTCTAGAGCTGTTGCACATGCACCTGTCCTCTCCCCGCTCCTTGTAGTCCAATGTAACACCATTTGGACAGGATTTCCACTGGGGTCAGGGAACAGAGGGAAGATAATGCACGCGAAACAACACAAGGCAAGTACCTTAACTTCCACTAGAATTTGAGGCAGGCTTTGTTACTCTGTACTGGCTACCACAAGCCTTCACTGTCATACCTTATTGCAGCCTACCTCTGTCCACTCACTGCTTCTTTGTATCCATCTCCACAAACCACTCACAGTCCCTCCTTTGGCTCTCAACAGCTGCATTTTGAGAAAATCTCCAAAGCTATCTTAATCCTTTCCTCCAAAGTCTTCCCTCAAATTCTGACTTGCAATAGTTCCCACCAAAAAAACCCCCACCCCTCAGTTCTTCAGTTAGAGCCACTCTGACTACTGCCTATTGTTCTGACCATGCCTCCTTCAAACGAGTTTGTACCTGGATCCCAAGCTGGCAGGCACCCTGGCTGGCACCAGCCCTACCTGCCCTGCGAGGTTCCAGCCTACCATCAGGGCTTGGAGGTACCGTAGCAAACAACTGACTAGTCGTCTTTTCCTGAAGAAGATAAACCCGTTGTCTGATGTCAGTTACAGAATCCCAGATTTGGATTTAGTGGGAACAGATCAGACAGACACAGAGCAAATAAGTACATACGACGATCCAGAATTTCCTCAGATTTGAACATGCCACCGTTAACAACCCATCACTGCCAGTGTCTGCAGACAGGCCTGAAGGGCATCTTCTGCGTTCTCCTGTCTGCTTGGGTCCAGAGAGCACAACCTGAGGTCCAGAAGTCAGAGAGGACTTCTGAATTGACAAGGACAAGAAATCACACCAACAGATACCCAGCTTAAAGGTTCTTAAATTCAGACACCCTTGCCAAGGAAACACGAAGCAACGCTGTGCACTACAGAACAGGATGGCAGTGGCACTTTTCCCAAGCAGAACTGTACTTTGACCAAGTGCTGCTTTGTGAGTGCATTTAACTTGGTAAAGCAAGAGCACCCCTGAATTCTGAGCGCTTCACTTCCTACATATTTTCCTTCTGTTCCTTAGGTTTTGTCACGAGAAACAGCCCCCTAAAAGTATTCACTGGGGTTTAATGACACATGGAAAAAGTTTAGAGACTTTATGATTTAAAATTTTAACTTAACTGACTATTCGGCATGAATTATTTCTCATGATTTAGAATGTAGCAGGGGACCCTCTTTCTTCTCTACCTTAACAGAAATAACAACAATATTTGGCCACTGTACCCAACATACCAACAACTTCAACACAGGCAGCAAAGTGTCAGGAATCAAAATACTTTGGAGGTCCAGATTTTACTGTGCATCCTATGCATTTTGGCAGCAGATGCTTTGCCGTGAATTACCATTTGCTTAACCCCTTCTAAAAACAAGTAGAGGAGTCCCAAATACTTACCGTTGCTAACCATGCGTCTAGCTACTTCCCAAAGGACCAGCCCAAAAGCCCAGATATCGACCCTTTTATACGAGTCAAAGCAGTCTGCCTGGATAGTTTCATCCAAGACTTCTGGAGCCATGTAGCGTTTGGTACCCACACGGGGATTGTTCCCCACATCCAACTGATTCGTGCTTTGGGAGTGCATAACTGCAAGGCCTGAAGGACAGGGAAAAAAAAAAAAAATCACTGTTAAGCCCCCTTTAAAACTATAGCAGCATACGTTTAAAATTACATGTGAGCAGTGACACCCATCAGACAGTTTCTTAAAAAGAAGGAGCTGAGAGTCCAACCGTCCAAAGACCAACTGGGTCAGCTCCAAACTAGCTATCAAAAACAGCCACTGTGTCCATAGACTTAGACCAATTATCTCCTCAGGGATTACCATTAAGCATGTTATTGCACTGTTGCAAAATGTTGTCATTAAGTGTTTTGCAGCCACTGGATGTCACCAGCACTCCAGGCACGTATACACAGAAGGCCAAGCATCTGTTACTTAGAAGAAAACAATTTTACGCAGCATTCAAATTTATTTATAGAACTTTTGGGTAGGTGGATATATCCGAACTGTGGGGAAGAGAGAAGAAAAACACTGCATGGTGGATATACACAAGTTAAAAAATAAAGCTGGAAAATAAAAAACACCGTATTTGCAGTAGCTTGAAAAATAAACATCCTCAAGCTGATCTAAAATGAGTCAGTCAAAACCACTCTACCTGGTTTCTGCTAATTACTAAACATTTAAGCAAAGAACATTATGTGAGGGACTAAATTACTGTAAATTTGGAAACGCGCAGAGTACTCATTTTGCCATGGTAAACAGAGAGCACTGCAAATTGAACAGCAACAGGTCCATGACATAACTAAGCAATAGAAAAGATGACACAAACTCTCCCCAATTTCCTCAACAAATCTTGTAAGAATAACATATACTATTTACATTTAACATGAGTTTATTTTAGCTGAAACTTAAAAAGCATTTTAACTCAGTCCCAGAAAAAATTAACCTATCACCAAATTAGTAATTTTTTTTCTTTCCAAAAAACAGTCTGTACTTCACCATAACAAAAATTTGGAAAAACACAGTCCTACAATTTAAGTGCACTTCAGGTAATTTCAAGCTGCTAAGAAAATGCTTATGGCAGCTCTAGAAAGATACCATCTACTAACCCCATGACTGCTGAGAAGATAATTTGGAAAGCCTGCTCTCCAGATAAAAAATATTTTTTGTCACACATATACACACACAGAGAGGACATACATTTACACACACACTTATACATTTATGTATTTGTTTATATTTATATTAGTTTATATTATACAATACATATGGGTTATAATATTAAAAAAAAAAATTGCACACTGGAAACAAAGGTTAGAAAACAAATTTCCTGGCAAACTCTGAAGACGTCAAGACTTTGGAGAACACTTTGATAAAAATCATAATAGTCCATCCAAATTGGGCAAAACAGATTCATTAGATTGACAGGTCAAAGGTTTAAGGCTGAGGGATGCAAGTCAGCATCCCGCACACTACAAACTAAGAACGTGTTGCAATAAGGTCAGGGGACAACAGTGTTGTAATCAGGTTCTCATCATGGTGGCATCTGTGCTGTTTATGAGAGTTAGGAAGCAGATATTGCACTGCTTCAGTTTCTTTTCACCTCAGGAGATCTGAATGCACATTTAACTTAAGGGTGCATAAGTGCTTGTCAGAGAAGTTCTTACTTTAAGATACTAATTCTTTAAAAAAAAGAAAGAAAAAGTTTGACAGGAATACAAGTGAGACACACTGGTTTTCAAGACACAAAAAAATCCTCTTTAGTATACTGGAGTATCTGCTAGAAACAAAAGTTGAGCAAATATGTTTTGTTAGCATTCTTTGCACCTTCCTAACAAACACTGGTGTTTGTTTCAAACAGACATTCACTACTCTATACAGAAGGGCAAGGGGAAGGAGGGAGTAAGAGGAGAGAGAGCTGGGCTGCTGCTTCTTCTTGTATAAGCATTATTCTGCTGTTCTACAAAGTTGCTCAACTAAGACCTACTACCATGCATGTGAATTGCTTTAGAAGTAGAAGGACAGAACTTTTCCACAGTGCTGACAGATTGAAGCGAGACTGACACCCATCCTTGGACTTTACCACACAGTTTCTGCTTAGCTAGAAGATATTTGAAACAGCCAGTTTTGTAACTGCAACTCTGGATACTCGGGTTGCTGTTTGAGATACAAGTTTCCAGCACACTTGCTGAAGGACAAGTGGCCAATTCACAAAGCTCCTGCACTTGCTGCCAGCCAGAAGGACTAGGACTGAACGGCAACAAACACCAAGCTACACTGCAGTTCAGGTGTGCGGCACCCAGGCTGCCGGCAAAACAGACAATTACAAGATACGCATCAAAGCGATTTTATTCCTCTTCGTTTTTAGAGCTGATACCTATTCTTAACAGGTACTTTGCAAGGCCAGAACCTGGTGTGACCAACAGAACCCAAGTCCAGCTTGGCTCTGGACAGCTGTAGTGAATCTTTCCATCTGCTCATACTTACCAGTCTCTAAGTGCCATTTTTCTTGTATGGTGCATGTGTTGAAACAGAGGAGACCAGAGGAGGAAAAAAAGACAAAGCTACACACAAAAAAAGGGCATGAATATATGGCAGAAGCAGCAAACTCTTTGGTAACTCTCCTTTACAGGTAAGGAACAAACAAAGAACACGTCACATATGCCCCTAAGGATTTCACGTTTTAAAAAATAGCTATTTTACCACCGTAAAAACTAACTGGGAAATGTTTATTGCTGTGCTTGCTCAGAAAACCTCTCAAATAGCTGAAGCCTCTAGATAAATAATGTAGTGGATTTCACTTTATTAGCGTGATGTCAATCAATGCCAGTATGTACTGCCCCCTCCTCAGTGTGAACTACAAATTTATTTAAAAGCCAATCTGAAGTTTTGTATTTTCAACTGACTGCTCCATTTTTTACATACTATTCCCTCTGTAAATTTAGATAGGCCCAAGTGTGTGGCTTTCATGTTTTCCCTGTGTGTATCTCGTGTCCCTCAGGCAAAAGTGATAGGAACTATGCAGCGGAATTATTATTGAAAAAAAATCCCATCTCCCAATACACTTTTTGTCTAGCCAATGACTCCCCAGTACTGTTGTTGTACCGCTATTTTCAGAGAAAATAAAAGAAATGCTGCCAGACACACCCCCGAGGTGTGAGCGAGCCATACTGCTGCAACCGTTTCGCAGCATCCTACCAGCCTACGGCCTAAAACCAGCTGGGCACGCAGAACGCCATTTCGGGCTCGCCGAACTACCTGGCAGAAGCCTCAAGCTGGATGGACCTACGGAGCTCGGGGCAGCGAGCACATAGTTCTCAGACCGCAATCGGAAGGACACCGGTGGGTTCAGCAACGGCCTCGCAGCTGCTGCCTGCCGGGATCCGCGGCGGGCCCTGAGGAGAGCAGCGCGAGGAACGGCCCGCCGCCCGCGCCCTGCTCCCGCCCCCCGCCCGCGCCGGGCCGCCTCCCCGCGGCGCGCCATTTGCAAGCCGCAGGCGCCATCTAGCGGCTGTCCCAAGCCGTCAGGGCAGAGCCGGGTGACGGCGAGGCCGGCCCAGGGTTACTGTAGGGCTGCCCCGGCTGGAGCCACCCGGGGTATGGGATCGTACCGGCACCCAAACGGACTCACCTAAATCCGCTATGCAGCACTGTCCGTTCTTCTTCACGAGGATGTTTTTGCTCTTCAAGTCCCGATGAGAAATGGCAGGCTTCCCCTGGGTTCCAAATATCTCTATGTGCAAATGTGCAAGACCGCTAGCTATGGACAGGACTATGCGTAGGCAGCTGACAGTGTCCAGGGTAGTGAGCTGCAGATAGTCATACAGAGACCCCATTTCATGGTAGTGGGTAATTAACCACAACTGGGTACTAGAGTTTCTGGAAGTCATATCGGATGCAATAAAACCTAGAGAGAGAGGAAGAAAAGAGAGGAGCAACAACAAAATAAAGTGACAGGGTTCCTTCAAGACTCCCCCGAGAAAAGAATCAATACTACTCGGCCCCTCTTGCAATTTAAAACTCTGTTTAATTAAAATTTTTCCACGATTGTACTGCACTGAAAACAGACTGCAGGTATTACCATGATGAAAAAAAAGAGCTGACATATTCTGGAACGCTAACTCAAGTCTCTTCACAGGCATGTATTTATGTACTTTGTCAGTCACGCCAAACACAACTACCTGTCAGGACCACATACTTTAAAAAACCAAACCAAAACTGTTTGGTTTTGGTTTTTTTTTTCCTTCTTTTTGAAGGACTTGGGGGTGGGGAAGTCCCCAGTTAAACAAAAAGACCACCAGGTTGTAGCACATCTGCTGCTGCCCACTCAACAGGATCACACTGGAAAGAAGCAATACCTCAAACAGACGAGTCATAAGTAATCATTTCCATTTTTAAGGACAACAAGCAGCCAGTGCAAGCTGTGAGAAAAGGGTTAAATGCGTTTCATGTAACGCACCACATCCCAATAAACAGACACTATATGCTGTGCCAGCTTCACATTTACATCCAAGGTAAGTCTGTTCAGAGCACTTCCAACAATCAGCCTCGACATGTCAAAAAGCTTGCTGTCCCCGCAGGAAACATCACACCCTTCTGACCAAATACGGATTGAAAAAAGCACATCTCACCACAGCAACAACTTGCTCTCCAATGATCTCCGATTGCTTAAAAGGCTGCAGAGGGATTGCTGCAGCCTGATAAATCATCAGACCTACGGGACTGCTCTAAACTGCTGTAAACTCCAAATGCCTGACCTGAACTGTTCACCAGCTCGCAACAGAGCCATGGGATATAAAAAGTGGCAGATGGCTAAGGACAGCGTGGCAACACCAGAAGCTTAGCATAGCAAAAACCAAAGAAGAGTAATTCTTCTACTTCAAATACTAGACAGTTCAACTGGTGTGCAACTTCCATGGTGAAGTAAGGCAGAGCACCTTCATGCATCATAGCTGTATTACACAATTATTTTCTACAAAGGAACAGAGAAAAACTTCTCTTCAAAACTCATGAACCTCAAGAACTGCTTTCAAAAATATGGAGTCTTAAAACTGAACCCAAAATTCAGGAGTAGCTCCCTTCCTGTTACCTCTGAATTTATTGTGTATCAGCACACTGTTGACCGCAACAGCTTTAGCTGGAAAGCAACAGAAGCTTTACTCCCAAGTTAGAGGAACAAATCACGTTTATTAAAAGCCCACATATGACATTTGTCAGAAAAAACACCCACTACTTTCTCTCCTGAAGTCAGATTTCTGCACAATGTGACACTTTGTAATCTGTGATATTGTTTAATATTGCATCTAAAAAAATTCTATAAAATAGCCAACAAATTTGACAGTTATCAAGAAAGACTAAACACAGACAGAGGAACATGGGAAATGTGTAATGTAATTTCAGCCAAGTTACTTGCTCTCTGGGGAAGGAAAGTTCAATAATTCACGTTTCAGGAGGCCACCAAATTATTTTTGTAGTAACAAAGGAACTGCTTCAGGAAACATTAGACAAACGTCTGACAGAGTGAGCTATAGAGCCAAGGAATATTCTCTGACAGGAAACAAGAATAAGGAGCCCAAGTAAAACTGATTGAAGACAGACAGATTGCGGGTGAGGTAATGTCAGCACTCAGAAAACAGGCTGCTGCTTTTATTTGTAAAGGTGGCACACCAGTGAAAGAAGGTCATGTCTACCAGGAATCAAAAGGGCTGCTTAAACTTCAGCCATGGCTCACAACACAAAAAAGCCATTTTCTAAGCTCTCAGAACTGAGCACACAAGGTACAAGGGATGCAGAAGATTCAAAATCATCGTACTTTTGTATTTACAGGGAAATGACATACATCATAAAGGGGCAACTATAGCTGAAGTTTAAACACCAAAGGAGCTTAGTTTGACCCTGAGCAGAACAGTTAAACAGAAGAAAATAATGGATTCATACTGCACTTTATTCAGGCACAAGGAAAAGTATTCAAATATTTAAATCTCATTATAAATTCCTCCTCACTTTTTCTCCTTTCATTTCTCCCAGATAAACTGAAGTTATAAGAAAACAAAGATCCACTAGAACTTCTCCACCTAACACACTGTGCAATACTCTTTTGCCGTTTGGCTGCCCTGCAACAAGAGCTGCAAGGGTGAATTCTTAGCACATGGGTCTGTGGCACCTCCATTCCTCTCTACACACTGTGCTGCCAACAATTGATTAATCTGGTTGACTGCTTCTTGCTAGAATATTGCAGGAGGACAATGATTCATGGTTACTACGACACTTTCTCCAGTTGAGACTCAGATTTCAGCACCCTCCTGGCAAATCTTCCCCTTAAAACTATTTATCGCAAACACAAGAACCTAATCTCAAAGACTGCAAGACATCTGGCAAATCTGCACTGCTTTCAAGTGAACTGTTCAGTTAACTCACCTTTACACCAGCTACACTAGGATACATGAATATGGTTGTCCTACTTACCTAAAATATTTTCATGCCGCAGCAATACAGTGTTGTACAATTCAGTTTCCCTGAACCAGGATTTTTCATCCCTAGAAGAGAAGATCTTCACAGCAACATTTTCTCCTTGCCACTGACCCCTCCAAACTTCTCCATAACGGCCCTTTCCTGGTGGGGGGAAAAACACAGTAGAAGTTGTCAACTAACAATCTTCATAGGGCAGAAGGACAGGATTAGCTAATAGGATGGAAACTCAACAGTCATGGCCCAAATATCACACCGGTGTAGTCTGATCACCCCTGCATACACTTTTGGCCACTTAACAGTCACGCTGTGCTCCACTGTGCCTTGTTTTTTCCTGTTTGTTTCAACTGCAAGCTCTGAGAGTATGGATCTCTCCTCCTTGAACGTTGGTACAGTATACAGAGTGTTTGTCCTGGGCAGCTGTAATCATTCAACTACCAACAATGAAAGTGCCTTTGCAGCTTAAGCAACTTAGGCAGCATACTACAAGGTCAGTGTACACAATACAAATAAATCTATGAATTCTGAAGTTAGGAGGACAGGAAGGATATATAATGCTGGGGATACAGCCTTTACACTTCTATTACATCAGCCCTTGCAAAAACACTCAGCACAGCCAGACACACAAAATGCAGAATGATGATTTTTAAAAAAAACCAACCAAACAAAAACAACAAAACAAAACAAAAAATCACCCACAAACAAAAAAGGATAAAAAACCTCCACAAAAAAAACAAAACCCCAAAAATCGACCCCTGTCCTGTGGAGATCAGGACACACTGTCTGCATGCCAAGCTTTTTACCCAAGTAGCTTAGAAGAAACATATGAAATTATCAGGTACTCAAGAGCAAAGCAACATCCTGGACAAGGCACACTGGAGAAGTTCTGGTCGTTGCCATTTTCATCACAGCCCGAATACGATAGCCTCAGGCTTCATGCAATGGATTGTGCTACATTTGACAACTATAAATACCCAAATTCTGCCTTTCATTGCTCTGCCGTTCAGCGTTCTTTAGAGGCACGTATGAATCAGCAGCAGGTATAACCAAGTGAAGAGATACCCAACACCGACGTCTCAATGCTGTCACCCAGAAGAGACTTCCTGCACAAGCGCTTTCATCTGGTTCTGCTATACAGGCTAAAACACATGGTCTCTGGAAATAGTGCCAGCCTGAGTTAACTTGTGTGTGTCTCTGGAATTATGCCCACTCCCTTACTCACACGTATATACACGCACAAAAAGATGTCTCTATATCGCAGGCAAAATCATCATGCATATCCTATTCTACACTTTCTGATGAAGAGAAATTGCAGAGCATCAGAGGATGTACACTTGGATTTAATGCAAGTGTGAACATTTGTGCCTACTCAATACATACTATAAGCCAAAAGCAAAGAAACACTGGTAAAATGTAGGCCCAGTCCCTACAGAGTCACAGATTCATCTGTTTTAGTCAGGCTTGATTTAACACCCTGAACTAGAGTTTAACTAGAGTTAAAACTTCTAGTGACTTACAGGAAGGTGTTAACCCATTCTGAGGCCAAATCACTGAAGCAGCAGCATAAAACATATTTAAAGCAGTCTTTTTTTCCTACTAGAATCAATCATTATCATGCCTTCCTCACCTCTTTAGTGCCAGTACAGCATCTTGGCTCAACGTCACTGCCTCAGGGTATCTTTGACCCAAATGCTTCCTAAAATTACTAAACTTAAATTTAACACTATTCAATTAATAATATATATATGCTGAAGAAAAATTGAATGGATCCTTAAAATTAACACTAAAGTCCTGAAAAAAAATAAAGACCCAGAAGAGTTTTAGGGAAGAACTACTAGAGAGATTCTCTCTTCAAGGGGGAAGAGAGCAGCAACAGTACATCATTGCCTGTGCAGTCCCAAAGCAACAGTGCAGAGCAACTAAGCTACAAAACATTTGGGTTTCCATTCTAATGGCACAATTACAGGTGTGTTTTGGTTTTTTTAAATGCCACATTAGCCACTTTGCTTGATGCTTCAACTCCAGATCTCAAATTCAGATGATCCTTTTTCTAATTCTAAAGATTTCTGATTGAACACCATTTCATGAACAAATGTTTGGTTTACAGTTTGACAGTTTCAGACTTCAAATTGAGCTTGCTTTTCTAAAAACATAGTTTATTTTGCTTACAAAGTAGCCAAACAAGCCTAGTTTGTATTTTCTAACATCACCTTACTAAACAAAGCTTATATTTTTCAGTTATAAAGCACAGATGACATTTGCCCCTTCTTCTGCACAGAGCTGAAAGGAATTTTTTCACTTCACTTTCCAAAACCAAGTATGTTCTGTAAGCATGAAAAGTTTCATATATTATATAAGCAACTGAGGAGAAACAGTTGATTAGGATGGGAGATAAAGCTTTCTCTCTGCATTTGTTACCAAGACTTGGCACTAGACGTGAACAAGAGACTTATACTAACCTACGCACTCTACAAGTGTGATCTGGCGAGCCACCGTTCTTTGCACCAAGAAAGGAAGTCCAGAACCACTTCCAGATGTGCACGAATGGTCCAATAAATCCTGTTCAAAAGGAAAAGCAGAAGTTTACAACCCATGAGAAACTACATTTTTCCCTGTTTAAATACACAAAGGTACACCACTTCACAGGACAGGTTAAGTTAAAGCTCACTGGTATCTCAGTAGCTCTGGTGATGCCATTTGGTCACTCAGGGTCAAGATGTACTGTTGCCATCACCATACAGATGGACAGAGAATGCTCTTCACAAGATTTTACCACTTCAAAGAACATCCCATGCATAGGAGAGACTGGTAGGGGAGCTATAACTCAGGCATAATCACTTTCTGTTGGAAGTTTTACAAACAACACAACAAGGAACAGCAAACAAATCAGGCATTGTTTCATTCTCAGATTTCTTATTCTGTCTCTATCTTATATTTGGCCTTACAGTATCATTTTGTTTAATAAATAAATCATTTTGTTTAATAAATAAATTACAATAAATTTACTGCCTGTGAACCTGGAAGCTCACTCATAGCCTACGAGCTATCCCCTGTAGTGAAATTCCATCCTTTTTCAGCACTTTGTTGTTCTCTTACTTAGCTTATGCTCTCTCAATTCTGTATCTGTCACCTATTTCAAATAGGTTAATATCAACTTTTTTTTCCCCCCAAAGTTTTCTATGTCTTGCAGTAATCTGAGCCGCCTCAGAAAGAAATAAACTTACTTTCTCTGACGTCTATACTTAAAACCTTCATCCCTATACAGTTAGGAGAAAGAAAAACAGCATTTACTTTTGAACATTCCTGCAGACTTTTCCCATTCTTCCAGTCACCTGTGGTTTCTTCCTAGTAAAGATGACTAGGAGGGCACAGCAACACAAACGTGTTTTCACTAATTAGAGCTAAGGTCGTGTCCCAGCCCCACTGACCTGTGGTATCGGATACTCTCAAAATCTATTTTACAAATTCCTATGAATACACATGTATTAGAAAGAGACATTCAGAACTTCGAACTTTTTTTATTACTATAAACAGACTCTAGAAACAGCCACAGCTGAAAGTTTCTAATTGAAATGGTAAGACAGATAAAACCAACATATTCCTGTGATACAACTTGCCTTTTCAGCACCTTTTTAATCCGTGGCCTGCACACAATTTGTGCTCAGCTGACCATTTTATCTGAAGTCATATGGGGCAGGGAGTCAGTTTTGCTGGAAAAAACCCTACAGATGGGTGTCTTTTGGGTCCATATGAGCCGAGTGGAGAGGTGACAGCCCACAGCTCGCGTCTGGGGGCTCACAGCCAGGGATGCCTCAGGGGCACCCGGACCGGAGAGGCACCCGCCCGCGGGGACAAGCCGGCTGCCGACGCTGCTGCCCGCCGGCCTCCACACGGCACGGCCGCCTAGGACACCCGCGCCGTCCTGCGCCAGCGAGTTGTGCCGCTTGGCACCGTAGAATCGGCATGATCTGTCAGTAAGGGAAAAGCATCACTTGCTTGTCAGATGTTTTCCTTCATTTTTTAATCACGCCTTCAAGGCCACTGACCTCACCAGGGCCAGAGGTTTGCTTCGCTGCTGTGCTCTCCCGGCGAGCCCCCCCCCGCGAAGCATGCTCTGGCAGGTGGAGCAGGCGAGCGCCCCAAAACCAAACCCTTCTGGAAGGGCTGAACCAGCGGGTGGGCTTGCACAGCAGCCCAGGCCCCGCATCGCCCAGGCACCATCCTCCCCACTTTTGAGTCTGAGCGTGGATTTGTGAAACTACAGGCCCCTGCAAAGCGGAGCTTCAGTTGTAACAGAGCAGGAGGAAGGCTGCTGCAGCAATCTTCACTGCCTTGCTCCTGTGTGCCCCACTTCGCTTTCGACAGAGTGGAAACCACTAGCAAACTGCTGGTTAACTGCACCCAGCGCTATTTGGGATGTCCTAGTGTATCTCGCTGAACCTCCAGACACCACCCCAGAGAAGAACAGGTATCCGAGAGGTCCTGTACCATACCCGTCAGACTTGCACAGATGCCCTAAAAACCACACAGCACCTTAATGTTTAAGGTGCCACCTCTGTTTTAGCAATCAAATCCCAAACATAAGTGCTAAAAGTTAATTTGGTAAGTAACAGAGAAGAGAAACCAAGTCATGCAATACTTTGCTGTTATGCAGGTAATCTGCCAGGTTAAGATTTGGAGATACAGAGTAGATACATCCATCCTCTGCAGTATGGCAACAAGGGCTAGCTGCAGAAGCCCACTACCTTCAGCAGGGAAGAGAAGGAGAGAGATGCATGCTTAGGTTAGAGTTTATTCCACATGCATTACACAGAAAATTGAGATAGTAGAGAACTGTTACTCCCAAACTACAGGCTCTCCTTTGCTCATTCTGCCCTGTCGTGGTTTAACCCCAGCCAGCAACTAAGCTGAGAGAGTTAACTCTGTCCCAGCCGAAAGCAGGACATGCCCCCATCCAGTTTTCTGTCCTTTTCCTCCATTCCATTTTCATCTCCTCCTTCCATCCTGGTTCCAACCTTCCTTCCCTTTCTCCTTTGCCACACGCACCTTGCCCATTTCCCACCCCAGCTCCCGTTTCTGCCCTTGCTCTCATTACTCCCTTGGCCCCATACGGTCAGCGACCGCCTCCCCCACCGCTGCCCGCCCCAAGAGGCACGAGTGCCGCACACCCTCCTCTTCTCCACCTCGGCACCCACAAAGGTGCCTCGGCTCGGGGAAGAAACATGCCCCGTCTCCATGTGGAGCACCACACAGCACCCATGGGGGAACGGACTCACATGTCTGTGAACAGATCTTTTAAACCATCAGCTTCCGAAGTGGCTCAAAACAGAGAGCCCCGAGAAGAATGGCCACGAGCACGTCTGGCACCACAGGGGTTTCTCTGATAAATTTCAAGTCCCTGACCCAAATTAGAACTTCTTTAAAAGACAACACCCAAATAGTTTATTGTAAGTCTCCCTCCCTGAAGTGGCTGAACCACACTAGACCAACAGTCCCGCAAAAAAAAAAAAAAAAAAGGTCATTCTGTGGTAGATAACAGTCAGGGGAAGTTTTCGCCCAAACTGTTCAAGTTTGGTACAGCTATTTATAACTGAAGACAGTTTTAAAATAAACAATGTGACAGGAGATTTACCTGTATCACCTACACTAGGTATGTCATTGATACTCCAGAAAATTTTCCACAACAAGTCTTTCTTAAAGGTTTTTGTCAGTTTCTGGTATTTTTAGTGCATTGAAACCAGACTTTAAGCTGTAAGATTATAAAAAAAACATGAGTAAGATTGTAATTGAATGTTAAAATCCTATTAGCCTTTTAAAGAGCTAATACCCAGATACTTTTATGGCTAGGACTTTTGTACTAGTTCAAAGCATTAACAACTGTATTACTGGACTTTTTTTTCTTTACAAAGGAAAATAGGATAAAAAAAGCATAAGCATAACCAACTTTCTAATATTTCCAGCAAACTGCACTACTGGGCTTTAACCAGATGAAATCTCATTTCTCCTAACAATTTTTTAATGATTGCTCAAGAAAAGGATAATCTAAGAATGACAAGAGACTGCTATTTTGCTTTTTAATACAAACTGAGAGCTCACTTTCCTTCCTGCTTGTATCAGAGGCAAAAAAACCCCCCAAACTTATCTGCAGTGACTGTAAAAACAAGATTTGAAGAGGCCACAGCTCTTTCCATTCCCCATTAGAAAGCTTAGGGCTTTAAGCATTGCTACACTATGGAGACTAATCCTAAGTGTAAACTAATTAATGTGTAACAAAACCAGCGATTTAAAACACACAATGGAGAAGAAAAATCTGGAATTTAAAAAAGACTTACTGTTTAGATGAACATTTAGAAGCAAGCAACTATTAATAATTTTTTTTTTTTTTTTTTTTTTTTACATCACCAACACTCAAGAGGCACACCAGAGGCACTGCAATCATAAAGCTCAGAGGGTCTGACAGCTGAGAACAAAACAGCTCCATTAGACCAAGCCTTTACAGTTAGCAACTTCTCCTATTTCTTTTAAAAAGAATTTTGATTTATTCTTCTCAGGTTTTATCACCGTTTCCAAGTAACATTAAATGACTGAAGTGCAAAAGGTTTGCAAATGGAATGGAAATGGTCTTGCACTGATAAGAGATAAAAGCTGGTAAAAGCTGGAAGTCAGTGCTTAAAGACAGATAACCAGTTGCACACATGCCTAGTTCACGGTGAACATATCAAAACTGGCTGTTTCAAAACAGTAACACAGAATCAACCCTTGTGGGCTAGTTAGAGAGCCAAAGGCATTAAAAAAAAATTACCAAGTATAGTTTATATAGGGCCAAGCTGAAGCAAAATAGCAGGGCAGCAGTAGAAAGCTGCTGCAGTTTGCACCACACTTGATCCTGCAGTTACATGAAGTGCCTGGACATTGCAAGCTCTAAGAGGGAGGCCATTTCCATTGCTCCATCTCACCAAGGAAGCTAGCATTTAAAAGCCAAAACTCTGTTATCAGAGCGGCCACCCTAAGGTCCCTCTAGCTCAGTATCTTGTCTCTGACCGTACCCAAAAGCAATGCCCTTTATTAGGGTATTAAAAGCAGAGTGAATTGGGGTAGTAGACATATAGGAGTATTAGACATATGGAAGTATATAGGGGCATTAGAGTATTGGGACACTAGAAGTGGAGTGAATTAGAGGCTAACATGGGAATACTTTAACATACACAACACTTTCCTCTAATGCTCTCCCAGCCTCCAAGCACATTCAGCTCAGGGACTTCCTTAGTTTGATTTTTTTTTTTTTTTTTTAAATGAGCTTAACAACATACAGTCTTCTCAGCCTGTTGCTCTTTGAATGTATACAAACCTGTAGCATCTAGAATAATCATCAGGCAAGGCGTTCCACTGGTTCAATTACTACTGTGTTAAGAACCACCTTCCTTATTTTTATCCTTGCTCTTACTTGCTAATTTTGATGCCTCCCCCTGTTATTGTACCGCAGAAGGCGAACAACTGATTCCTATCCATCCTCTCCTTACCCCTTGCCATGTTGTGTGTCTCCTTCATACCCCTCACCCCCTTAAGAGAACCAGGCTCTTCTTCCTGGCTGAAGCATTGGTTTACTTACTCATTCCCCATATAGGCCGTTTCAAAAATGCATATCGGGGCATCCAGATGACCAGGAGTCTGACTACTCAGTTTTAACCTATTCTTCCTTAAAGAAGAATCTTCCCTGCTCCAATGGTATCCCATTCTGGCCATCTCAAACCCTGAAAACTTACTTGTCAGGACATACTGTCTTGTGAATGAAAGGGTTTTCCACATGACTCTTCCAGCACTTATTCACAGCAGTATTTTATAGAAACATCTCTGCTTCAAAACAGAGAGATGCAAGAAATAGTTTCCAGCTCCCCAAAATACTTCCATTTTTTAAGCGGTCCCACAGATCTTTCTTTTAATAAATTCCCATAGCTGGGCCTGCAAAGAAGCTGTCAGCTTTCAGGTGAGGAGGCGCAACCATTTTCTAGGGTATTTTTTTGGACATAGTCAAAACTGTTTCCCTAATTGGTGGTAACCAACACTTTCTAAGGAAGATATCGAAAGTTATTCCTCACTTAAAGAAATACCCATATCAGTTTCTCTCTCCTACAGAGAGAAACGCAGTCCAAAACACAGAAAGAAAACACCCAGTCAATTTATTTAGTAGCATATTATTAAAAAATATTTGTGTTTTGGACCATTTTTCTTTAGCCACTTTTTAACCCTGCAGTGAAAGCACATTATGGTGGGAAAGCACCAAAATGGAAAGTATTTTCCAACCTCTTAATGTTGAAGAGATTTTATCTTAGAAATGCAGGGAGGAGAAAACTTCTCCTCTTTGCATTGGTTTCAGAAACAAACACTCAAGCTGCCTCTGAAGCCTTACTTGCTCAGTTTCGATAAAGCATGGGAAAACTGCTGGGAACACTTTTTTCCTGGCCTCAAGTGAAAGGGTAAGAGAGAGTAAGTCTTTAAAAAAGAAACAATCCTCCATGTCATTTTATTTTCCAGAGACTACGTGAACAAGAACATATTTTAAAAACTGAATTTTGATTAAGCAGTTCTCATTTCTTAAAATTCCTACCGCTCTTCTGTCTACAAAATTTCACTAGTTTCCTAGTCATCCAAGAGCCCTTCTACTAAAGTCATGGGAGTCAGGTTTGAAGTTTTTAGAAGTTAAAAATATCTGTATTTTCTTCTTCCCCTAGCATCACATCTTTCCCAACCTTTCAGGCTGTCTTTCGTATGCCAAAGATGCAGTACATTTTTACACCTTTCGTATCACTTCAGGCTGTCCAACAATCCGGCATACTCTGTTTTGCTGTTTAGACATTGCTTCTAGGAACATAAACAGTTTGACTATAGTTCATAGCAATTCTCCAGGTCAAAGGAGCTATACTTGAAAAAGCTATCTTTTGGTTAAATTTCATTTAAACTATGGCTTTGCGAGCATAGGAATGTCACCACAGAAGTCCTGACGCTAAGTGGCATCCCCTGGCAGCAAAAGGTCCTGTTATTGATGCGGCCATGCCTGAAGGGTACAAGAGAGTAGTTCGGAAGTGAGGAAAGCTCACACAAATTTTCACCACGTGCACAGGTTACTTACTGCCAACGTGCTGTCTCCAACATTTGATGCAATGAGTCCCTCAATTGTGCCATATTCTGCATCTCTAGAATTGAGCCTCTCCATATGGTTTTTCTGTATTCTCCGGATGATCAGCACAGCTACTGCAGAAAAAACTATCAACACTATCACAGGAGCCAGTATAACAATGATTAGTGTTTCCACGCTGTAACCTGCGGCTTCTCCTTGAAAGCTTTGCCCTTGGAAAGGAGAGGGGAGGAAAAAAGAAGAAAAAAAGAGAGAGAAAAAAATAAATTTGCGAATTCCCAGAGAAAGTCTTTAAAACCAGTAGCACTGACACCAACATTTAACTTGGTAGCCACCTAGTCTGAAAGAGAGGCCGTGACACAGCCAGAGCTATGAGTGTGCACTTACACAAAGGATGCTGCCGCAGCGACTCCCTGCAGAACTCTCAGAACAACCCTGTCCCTTCAGAACAAACCCCACCTGTGACTGTGCAATTCACCCACAGGCAGAAACTCAATCCTGACCCTGACTGTGCACTTTAACCCCTATCATTCATGCAGCAATACAGATCATTCAACCTGTGGACATCAGATGTGTGCCAGTGGACCCCAGGGTGGGGAACAAAGTAGAAAAGGGCCTTACTGCGTCGATTAAACCCTTACTTGCACTAGCCAAACCTTTTTTCTTTCTCAAAATTCACTATTTATTAATTAAACTCTCACCTTTAGAAGAAGGCAACTGTGCAGTGATATTCATGTTGCACAGGTATCCTTGGCAGCACTCAACAGCTTGGTCAGGAGACGGAGGTGTTTTGCACGTCATTTTCCCTTGTTCGTAGACTTGGAAGCAGCCTTTCTGGTAAACCTTAGCACCGTCATTAATGCTCAGGGAAGCAAAACATTGCTGGCCTTGGCAACGATCTCCATTCCCACAGGACATGCCTTCACACACACATTCGTAGTGGACCATATTTAGCTTCAGTTCATCATCTGTAAAAGGGGAGAGTTGAGAAAAAAACACCATTGTATTCTTAATAGCTTCAGTTATATAGAGATAATGAAATCATTAGACAATAAAAATCTTCTGTTTAAAGGAAGAAATACTACTTGCAGCTAGCACTGAAGAACCACCAAGGAGGAGCTAACGATACTAATTTAGCCGTTTCAGCAAGACAAAGATATGAGCTTGCACCATCAAAGAAATACCAGTCATATCTGCCCACTCCAAGTACTCAAATTTCAAGAGTTCAGTGACATTTTACATCACCTCTGGCACATACACCTCTGCGGGTATACAACATGGGAGGGTCATCTACACAGGGACACTTAGCAGAGGAAAAAACCTAACAAACAGTGTAAATTTAAAAACGATTTGCTAAACCACATTATATTTCTATATGGAAATAGTTATTCTCAAGCATTCCGGAAATTACTTTAACTAAATCAAATTAAGGCCATTTAAATTTGCAGTGGACGCAGCTACACAGGATTTAGCGGGCTTCACTAGCTTGCTTGAAAAGTAAATCTGGACCTACTTTCCCAGGAGGACAAGCCTTTGAGGAGTACCTTGCGAGTCTGAGTAACCACGGAGATAAAAAGTGAAGCGAGAAGCAGCACAGACTATCAGCAGGTACACCACCTCCCTTCCAACTCCAGATGCTTCAGCTAAGTAAAAGAAAGAACTTTTAAGAGAACGTATAGAGTAGGAAGCTAAACTTCTAAGTATCCTCAGCAAAGTGTCCGGAGATCCCCAGCTGGAAAAAACCCACTGTCTCTGTGCAGAACCACACACACTGCCGCTTTCAGGAATGGCACGTGCCTTTAAACACACAGCACTGGGTCACTCTGGTCACTGCAGGAGAGGACACCACTTTCAATTAGCGAATGGAGAACACTGGAAGCTCTTCAGTTTCCTGGAAAATATAGGTGCCCGTGGTGGTAAACAGCCACGTGCACTCACAGATGGCTGAGAAGAGCAGCACAGCTGTGACAGACAGAACAAGCCACTGCTCTCTATTACACACATCCCGTGCATACACACACACGTTTATGGCAACTTAACTCATGTTTACATTCTCTTTTTCAGTTCTAACACACAAGAAAAATTTCCAGCCACAAATACAGTGGATGCTCCTAAAATAGCAGCTGAGCATACCATGTGTTGGACTTTTTCAAGCCTATCATTAGAGTCTGCCCACTGGGAATGTAACTCTGTTTTCCGCTTTGTTTTCCTCCCCTCCTCCCACAATGAACAAATACACAAATATAATCTTCCATTTTTGAACCACTAACAAAAACTAAATTAGGGAAAGAATCCTGAAATCAGACAGCGTCTGTCACGTTGATTTCAAGTACTGGTATACACAATCCCAGTCATACACATACCAAGTAATAACTTCACTGATTTTGAGGAACTTTTTAAAAAAAGAAAAAAAATTATGCCAAACATTCCTACAATCAAAGTTCTGTTCCTTCTCCTCCCACGACAGCAGCACTAAAACATAACGGGTATTGTAACACACAAGCCCTTAATCTTGGTTCGTCTGGCTGGAACTGCCGAAGGCATTCAAAGCCAGAGCCCTACAAGGGTCCTCCTCCCAAGGCATAGTCACGACCTGCCTAAAAGAGTACCAGATCCGTACCTGTGGTTAGGACAGCCTTCCCCAGACAGCCCTTCAGCAGCAAGGATTTCAGTACGTCCTAGTGAGCGAGACTCTTCTGTCGTCATTGACAAACGCTGGCCTGTGAGGACAGAGCTGAGGAGGCCTGCAGGCTGCAGGAACAGCCAGTTCAGCTATTAAGTAACAGCTGGAATAGCTGCTATATGGAGTAGGACAACTAACCTACCATCCAAGAGCCATACCAAGTCCACAAGGGAAATTCACCTGGCTTGCAGCCTGATCCAGCCTAATGCTTCCCTCTTCTCTTGACCCAAGGACCCTTCAAGACTGAGCAAAGCTCACGCAAGCCAGAGGAGCAGTTCTGGCAGACAACCACCCCCCCTCGTATGCCACCTCTTGGAGGAGCTCTGCAATCCCAAAACGGGCTGGGAAGCAACTGCGCAGCCACAGGGCAGTTAATCAGCCCATGCAGAGCAAACCTGACATCCCTCACAGCAATGAACTGAGGCATTGCAACTCCAAACACGCTACCTGTCTTTTGAAAAGACTGCTCTAGTCTGAAGGCAGGGTGAGCGATCTAACATGACACACAGGCTGTGGATCCATTTAATAGAGCATGAAGACAAAGTAACGCTGACTACATACATCTGAACTGCTGCAGATCCTGATGTGTCCACGGACCAATACAGATCAATTATCTGCTGTAGAAATGAAACATTTCTGGTGAAGAACTCCTGGGTTGGAAACAGAGACACTCTCCTTCATGACTATTACTATTCCTTATGACCAAACTGCTCCTTTTTTACGTAGCTGGTGTTCCAACTCCACAGTATATTACCATGTACCAGCCACCCCTTCCCTCATTACCGCTCCTGCAGTGCCACACTCACTTAAAAAATAGGTTGAGCTTTACCCAAACAGGAAGGCTTATTCAGGCTGCAGAACCAGCCAAAGCACTGACCGTGTCCTCCCGTTCCTGCCTCTGCAGGCCACCAGCTGAGACAGAGCTGCAGGTCAGAAGCCTGAGAGCAGACAGACAGGGCGATGCTTCAGTGAACACATACAAGCTAAACACTGTACTATACCCACAAAGCACTCTCCCCGTGCACACAGCCGGCTATGAAGGGCTGGATATCAGAGCCATATTTCCCCAAAGTGAAGCCAGCTGCACTAGCAAAGCAGAGTTTTGTTGGCATACGGTGAATCCACAGCAGAGGCAGAGCTGGACTGGGTGATACTTCTCCACAGCTCTCATGAGCATGGCTGTGCGAGCAAGTCTTCGGGACAGACGTGACCAGCAAATGCCACAGGCCAGTTGCAATCAAGAGGTTATGGCTGAAGCAGATCAACTCCCCCAAACACACACGCTCAGAGGTGAGTACCTACTCAATAACAGCTCCAGGTGGGGAAAGCTGTCAGGACAACTACGTATGTAGCAGTCAGGCAACACACGCAGGCAAAAAGCCAAGCTTAAAAATACTTCCACTACCTAAACACGTTCACTGCATATATTTTTGTTTCGTAATACAGAGACTCACTGCTGCACTTCTGGCCCATATATATTGCGTGCACACACACAAAAATCTGACTTGCCACACAAAGATACAGAGATTTGCATTAACTTCTCATTAACTAGTTTATTAGTTCATTATTATGAAAGTGTCAAAACTGAAGTTCCCTTATTTTGTTTGCTTATTCACTTTGTGAAAGTCAACAATTAAGGGTGCTGACTAATTATCTAGGTATTTCAACAGAACAAGAACCAAGACACTCCACGTTTTAATCAGTAAACTGGAAGGCCCAGTGTTTAACCCTCTTGGTGACTGCACAGGACACGTTATGCTGCGTGCAGTGCTCGTGTGCAGGCACACAGCCCCAGCCGTCCCAACCTGAATCCACAGGACACCAAACTGCAAGACTCCGAGAACGCAGGTTAACGATGGAAATGCACAGGCGCAAGGCAACAAAGACAAGTTATTTATTTCTATGTGAAGGTTATTTCACACAACCAGTTACCAATCTAGACAGTTTTATTTCATATTTTATATCCAATTCCTGGACTGTAAACATTGTTAACTGTCTGGGAAAACACCAAACGACTTCTCTCCAAGGAGAGATACACTACCTATGTTTCTGGTAACACACCTTAATTTTGAGGTGATCTCTTCACATTTAGAAGAGTGATTCATTTTCCGTCGAAACAGCTAGTACAACAGGCACTTGGCTACCTTTTCTTATTGGCACTACAGCAACACAGTTTCTTCAACTATTTTTGATGTGAAAAAATGCCTATGTTAACTATGTGATATGGTCAGCAAATAGAGAATTCAAGTAATTTTTAAAAGCATAAAAATGTAAAAACATATACCAAAAGAGTCTCAATTTTCTTTCTAAAGACACAGTCTCTAATTATATTACATGTACCTTTTAAAGAAGGGCTTTAACAACATCAAATCATTTTCTTCCGGCAATGCACCACCACTGCATACCCTCCCTTTCAAAATTTCATAGAATCAGAGAATATCTCAAGTTGGAAGGGACCCATAAGGATCATCAAGTCCAACTCCCTGCTCCTCGCAGGACTAAATTTCACCTTGCGGATAAAGACTAGTGCATTTTACTACACAGATATAGTATACATTTAGCACATGCACGCAAGCAAGTGTTCAGAGGGATAACCTACATGACACCACAAGACCTCTCAGTATGTGGCTGGAAAAAAAGCCAGGTGGCCAAGGACAGACAGAGGTAAACAAGCCTTAAACAAACTAGTCCTTCGCTCACCAAGACATGACTTTATAACGGCATAAGTTTAAGAGGAACAATTCCACCTAATTGATTCCCCTTTACCGAGGAGTGAGGCAAAGCAAAGAAGGAGTGACACCTTCAGTCCCAAACGAGCGGGCAGAGAAGATCCGTCCGGGAGCTCTCCTCCAGCCCAGCCCACAGCTGTGCAGCAGGAAGGCGCCGTGCCTCCGTGGCCGCATACTGAACATGCACAGACACTGCAGTCATCGGCTAACCTCGGGCACGCGCGGCCGATCCCAGCCCTCAGAGCCACCGGGATCCGGCTTCCCAACCCGAGACCACTCGGAGCCGTACTACGGTTGTTATCCCCTTTGTAGGCTTGCTGCTAGGCTTGGAGTGGGACTACCCTTTTCAAACGGAAAACCTTGAAATCAAACCAGAAAGGTTACAAATCATAGGCGAAGCTTATTTCAGAGCGCTACTGAAAACTCTAGTCTCTGAAAGGTACTTCATGCTCAAAGGCCAAAATATTTAAAAGCAGCCATATTCTTTTTCTTTTTAAATTACTAGGATTGGGGGAAGAGGTGGATCTGCCAGGGCTTCATATCATAATGAACTGAAGATGAAGAAAAGCAGACTTGGAAAAATTAAAATCTTTAGAGTCCATTTAATTGTACATTAGACAGCTCTTTTTTGGCGGTTAGCTTCCCTTTATGACTCTTAGCCATTTCAGGGAAACAGAAAATAAATAAGCTTGTAGAGATGACTACTCCATTCAGAGTTTTATTTTCTCTTTCTCAATGCACACAGTAACAAGCATTATACAACAGCCATAATAATATTCATCATCACAGAATCATTTAGGTTGGAAAAGACCCTCAATGATCATCGAGTCCAACCGTAAACCTAACACTGCCAAGTCCACCACTAAACCATGTCCCTAAGTGCCACGTCTACGTGTCTTAAATACCTCCAGGGATGGTGACTCAACCACTTCCCTGGGCAGCCTATAATAATTGATTTTATATAGGATTTATTAATTTAACAAAAGCCTTTGAATTTTCCAGCACTGAGAAACAGCTGTTTAGCCTTATTATTGTTCTCCATATTACAAAAAAAAAACCCCAAAAACCCTAAAAGAGAAAAAGCACAAGTGCTATGGACACTGACAGTCAGTCAGAAAGCTCCCGGGCCAGGCAGAGGTGCCCGGCTCCGCAGCGGGGCAGCCTGCCCCAGCCCAGCTGCTGGAGAGGGGGTTAGGCTGTTCCCAGAGCCAGCTTCCCACGGGCCAGACAGTCGTTTCTGGAGTTTCAGTAGCTCCCAAACACTTCCTGGCCACGGTGTGACACGAGAGCCTTTCCAGCCTGCCCAGTTCTCACGCCCAGGAGAGAGGCTGTGTTTGGCAGGGAAGCCGTGGCAGCCAGAGCAGAACATGGCCCGGACACCTTCCCCCAGTCGCTAGAGAGGGCAGAAGCATCGGCAGCATTTCATGCACCGTGCTCCTAACATTGCGATCGGGATCAGGAAATGGCATTCCTGCACGGTCGCTAGTAAGTGAAAAACCTCACGCTCCTAAGCATAGGCATTACATTATTTACAAAGTGCTCTGCTTTAGTCAGGGTTTAGCTTCTTGGGAAATGAAGAAAAGCCTCTTTCCCCGCTTTACAGGGCTAATAGAGAAGTAACACGGAAGTAAGCGCTGCAATAAACCTTTAGAATAAAAGGATTTTCTGGACACTGAAGTAGGGAAGAGACGTGTTTCTGCACTTCAAATTCTACACAGTGTTTGATTTCTTGCGTTGGGTTGTGGGGTTGCCTTTTTTTTTTTAAAAATCATGTTTAATCTCATCTTCTGAAGCCTAGTGGCAATGCAGAAATAGTCAGAGTCCTTCCCTGAATGCTGCCCAAAGATATGCCCAGACATTTTTCACTCATAAAAAAAAACCACAACAAAAAAAACCCCAAAAAAACCCCAAAAAACCCAACCCCAAAACAAAAAACCTGGTCCAAATCCCAGTGAAAGGAAATTGACTGATCTCTGATAAAATACACAGGGAAAAAAATCAGAAGGTTTCACGCTTTTTTCGGTTATTTTGTGCAAAGGGAAGACAGAAATAACTGTTCTCCCCCAAAACATCAGCTTTTTTAAAAATTCAGAAAAAGCACATGGGAAAGCATGCTGCTCAGGGTGCACCAGACCCACCTCCGTGGCCTGTTAGCAGGCAGCGGAGGATCAGCTTCCATTCCCTCAAAGGATCTCCAAAGGCGCGCTCTCCCTTGAAAAACACTCCAAACACAGGTCTGTGCTTCTGGGCTTACCACCTTAGCCTGAGCACAGGCTGCTGGCTCATAAGCACCGAGCGGCACTTAGACCCTCAAGGAACAAAGTGGTGAGTTCTCCCACTGCTACTACGTGTCCGACTGGTGAGGAAGCCAAAACTGAGATGAAGAGACATGCATGAAAACTTGCTGAGGGGCCCACTAGGTATTTCTGCCTCCCCAAAAGCTCCTCTACAACCAGCTTGGAAGTAGGAAACTATTTCCAAAGGAAACAGAACAGCATTACTACTAGCAAACATGAAAAGGGGGAAGAGCAGTATTGTTTACGTGCACTAAACAAGTAATTGCTCACAGAAAAAGAAAACTCACCATAGGAAGTACAAGGGGAGGAGAAGGGAAGGAATAAAGCAACAAAAGCAAAGCAAAAGCAAGATTGTCACGTCTTCTACAAAGTCTTTCACAGGAGCTCTATCACCGTGGGAGACAAATGCAGGCCCAAACACAGAGTTCTTTAAAAACTATTATTGGACAAGGTCTCCCTCAGCACAGCAGCTCCACGTTGCGAACAGGAAACTGCTCTTTGTACATGTCCAGTTGGCACAGGGAGACGGACAGCAAGAACACAGCATCTGCACATCTCTGCTCACACGCTCCTGCCCCCACACAAACTCTGTCCAAAGCCCCTTCCAGCAGCACATCTGGCCCAGCTCTGCCTTTGCTCCCAGACGAGGCACGATCCTGTACCTCCAGCCTTCGTATCACAGACAGCCGGGAAAAGAAAGCATCTTGGCATGGATTTAGTAACTCTTCTCTTGCTGATCACTTATTGGCATCTTTTCAACAAAAAGGTAACGTTTAAGCCCTAGAACCTACTTTCCTCTTTTGAAGCGGAGTCAGGTCAAATAACTAAGATTTGAACACCTGCCGGGTAGCTCTGGAAGAGTAGGGTGGGTTGATAATGCTGCTCTATAGGTTGCACTACGCAGGCAGCGCAAGTGTCTGATTCCACACATTGTACGAGAGACATTAACCAGAACTCCAGACTTTAACATGCACCTTTCCCATGTGTTTCTCTTCTCCATCTACTGCTCTTCATGTTAAGGATGTGAAAGGCAGGTGATTTAACTTTAAGATTTTTAATATAAGCAGCTCTGAAAGCTGAAAAAAATGTTTTTGAGAAGCAGATAGCTACACTTCAGGAGTGATAAGAAGGTACAGTGTGATAACTGCTACCAAACCTTATTTCAAGATAATATTGTATCAATAACATTAGCAGTTTAATGTATTTCCACAAACATTCATCCAATGTTCCTCCCTTTTTAAATTTTGTCTCAATTTCCTATTCATAGACATGACTAAAGTAAACCACTAGACTGCCGTGCATTTTTAATCTTCGCCTTCCACCATCCACTCTAACATTCCATTTAATATACTATGCTTTTCATCAACATTTGAAAATAAATGCATTTCAGCAGAGTAGTTCAGAAAGATATTTCAAAAGGTAAATACAAAAGAGCATAGATATGCCATAACACTAGATACACCTCTCGAGTCACTTAGAATTTAAAATTGAGAAAACCAAGTTACTCACAGAAAACCTTTAGTCAACGTTTTTTAAAAGGCTGTTTGCGAAGTTGCAAGTATGCATCTTTCAGGAGGTCATCTCCCAAAACATCCAGAAGACCTTCAAACGAACCATTCCTGCGTCTCCATGGCAGCGGAAATACCCTTCTCCCATTTTGCCGAGGCAAATCTTAAACACACTGCACGTCATAAAAATCTTTATGTGCACACAACTGCGTGAACAATTTATGAGAAAGTCACTTTCCATATCCAGAGACCTTACTGGAGCAATCATGGAAAAGTTATCAAACACCATACTAAATACTCCAAAGAGCCTTCCCAGAGAAAAAACTTTGCTTTTAAGAATGCAAGCTACACAACTGCGCCTCAGCCCATGGGCTAGAAAGACTTATCCGTTACATAGCTCAATAATTTGCCATTCAACTAAGGTTTCCCATTTCCCCCCACCAGGCCCTGGCAAGACCTATGCCAATCGCACATGCTATAAATTTTATACATAAACGGGCAACAAATATCCTTTGAAGCAACTTGAAATAGAAAAGCAAACATCTCATTCCTGAGAGGCATTTGCCCGTGCTGTCAGCTCGTGAAGCGAGCAGGGTGCCGCGGAGCGGTGCCAGGCGGCTCCAACAGCTGAGCCGGCGCTCGAACCCGGCTCCTCCAGCAGCAGACGGTGACTGCACCACCACGCACGTCACTCACCTTGCCAACTCAGGGAGGGAAACACCATCATGATCAGCACAGGAAGAATCATAACTCCATCTACCATTGTAGAGCTGCAGAAAGAGAAGAGACATGAGAGCTGTGTTCACTTTCACTGTTGTCTTAAAACGTAACCCCCCCAAAATCAGTGTTTAGCAACGTCTTTCATCAATTCCTTATACAAAACACAGAACAACCAAGGTTGAGTGGTCTCTTTTTTACTGTGTCTTGTTTCCTAAGTCATTTCCTGCATTTGTAAAACTCATAATTTACTGCAATTTCTTAAATCTGATTTTTTTTTTAGATTCATAGAAACATCACATGCAACTACAGTGCACATATAGAAACATGCTAATAGGAAAACATGAATCCTTTCAGTATCAAGCAGGCATGTAAAATAGAAGGTATGTTCTTTCACCCAGGTATTAAAAAGTTAAATTATGGTGAACTCAAAAGAAGGTCTGTAAAACTGTGTATTATTTGGGCTTTGAGGGGAAACACAAAAGATCTCAGCCAGGAAACTCTGAATAACTTTCTTTAACCAGCAGAAACCATTGCTAGATGGCAAAAAAAGAGCAAGATGTATTTAAGGGAGACACCACTCTCAGAAGAGTAATTTCCCAGTTTAAGCTGCTTTTCCAAGGTTTTTCCTTTCAACGGCCCAGTTTCATTTCCCTGCTGCTGAAGACAGGAAACTACATCTTGTATGAAAACTCAGGCTGTTTCCAGCATATCAGTAGAGGCACATGCTCCCTCTAAAACAGTAAATAAAGGAGTGAATTCTCTTGTGTATTTCAAATCTTTTCCAGGATACTTGGTCTTTAGAAGAAAATAAAAGCACCGCTTTTTACTGTGAAATAAGAATTATTTAACAGGCTTCTGAAAAGAAACTTTTCTGCAGTTTCCTCAACTCTGCATTTAAATGATCACTATTACCAAGGAACAGAGATTAACTACAATCAATCTTCATTGGGATTTAACCCAACGAGCAGGACTGGATGACTCGGAATGGCTCGTCCATCCTGTGCTACTTGGTTCCTACAGAGACTCTCTGGCCTAATCATATGCCATAAAGTTTCAGTCAAAAGCAGCAGCAAGTAGTATGTGCAAAACAAAGTTACTCTCCTTGACCAAGGCACTGAGTCATTACCATTCTTCTTACATGTAAGTATTTGTCTTCATTTTTCAGATTTAATTCTAGTGAAGCAGATGAAACTTGAAAATAAATTTAATATTTCCATTTTTCTTTCAGATATGTTCTGTTGCTGCCTTTTCAAATCATTAGCAGGCTGCTTAAGTGCTTAGTGATGAAAGCCAAGCCATTTACTTCTATATTTATTTCCTGACCTGGCTTTCTTTTGCAGAATATGAGAAACATTTCAGTAATTGCTTCCTCATCAGTTAAAATGATAAAAAATTTCTGAACCCAAGTATTCAGAGTCTTTGTCCTTACAGGAAGGATCAGGCAGCGCTCACCACTTAACCTCCAGGAGTGAAACTCTCACTTTCAAACATCCATTCACCAAGTAACTTTGCCTTCCTCGTTCCTGATACACGTCAATGCATTTTTAATACATGCCAATATTTAACCTTCAACAATTATGCTGGAAACGCAATGAAATGAAGTTACACATAGCATGATCATTAAGCAATCCAATATAGGAAGTTTAAAGCAGAAGAAAGCTATCCCAGGGACCGATTAGCTGCTTAGTGCTCTGGATCAGCTCAAAGGGGTCCGTTGCTCCAAAGGGGGGCGGCTGCAGGACACGAGAGCGATACTGTCCCCCTCAGCCGCCCAGCCGCCACGTGCGCTTCCTTTGGCTGAACAGCTTACACCAGCGTTTTCCTCGGCATTACACCCGGATAACTCTCTGCAAGTCTAGACAAAGGTGGCTCATGAGACATGCCCTCTTTCTTTCAACACATCAATGGTTCAAAGAGCAGAGGCAGAAAACTTTGATTTTAATGATGCCGGCCCGCAGCCGCAGCAGAGCTGGGCGAGCCAGCCGCCCTGGAGGCTGCTGGGCGGAGGGGAGCGGAGGGGAGCACTCAGGGTGAGCCTGGCAGGGACAGGCAGCCGGTCCGCCCAGAGAGCCCGTCAGACAGCAGGGACACCAAGCCCAAGGAAAAAGGGCTTTACAAGAGACAAAAAACGAATTTAACAACACAGAGTCGGTTAAGACGTTAAACAGTAGCATGCTGCCAACGCGCAGAGCGGTTGCCGGGTGTTCTACAGATCTGTAATTCATGGGTGCATCCTCCGTGCCCAAGTAAAAAGCAACAACGGTTGTTTTCTGCTGGTGGGGAGCCATCACACCGCCTCTGGCACTGCAGGTCGGCTCGGAGACCCGCACACACCGCAGCCTCCCCTCAGCAGGGCTCTCTCCCTCCTCCCAGCCACCCAACACCTGCAAGTCCCCCCACCCTTGGCCATTTCAGCCCTTCCTCCTGTCAAACCCGGCTGAAGGAGGGAGAGCCGGAGAGGAACCTGCAATGAGTTCAGTTCAGTTCTGCCAGGAAAGGAGGCCGAACACAAGAAACACGAGCTGGCTAGAGCAGAGGAATTTAAGATACAGGAAGCAGACAACAGTACGGAAACCAGGAAAACTCTGCAAGTTGCATGTACCTATTTGTTTGCTTTTCAAACAGTTTATTTAAATTCCCTAAAATAAATAAAAAATAAATATCTATATATACACACAACCCCCTGCCCTGTATTTCTCAGAGGGAGAAGGAGGAAGGAAATCCAAACTGCACCCCTCTGAAGAGGCAAACAACCTCCCACTGGAGCTGGCCCACAGTGACTACTTCCCATCTCAAGAAAGGGAGTTGTAACACACTCTGGGTGCTAAAATCAGCTCCCCATCTTCCGATTCCACATGCCCTCATGTCCCCAGCCACGTCCACGCTTCAGGTCAAAGCCAGCACGGGTTGAGACAGACAGCAGTTCATCAACAAGTATGAGGATTTCTACCAGTCCTCACCAAAGGGATCACATCAGGAAAAAAAGCCATGAAACCACGATAATAGTAATTCTTGATCCGTCATCTGAAACACTGTTCAGAGTTCCTCTTCAACAAAGCCCAAGGATGACTTCATGGAGTAACACACCTGAAATTACAACAATTTTTTTCTGTTAAATGCATTTAAGTGCCTAGCACAAAAAAGGCTGGCATCCTTCCCCTGCTTTGCAGCTGCAAGAGAGGTGCCCACACCGAAGTGAAGCCACCTGCGGTGACTCAGCGGGCAAGCGCCGGCGGGGACGGGCAGGAGCTGGGTCAGAGACTGCTCCAGCCCGGATCCTGGTCCCGCAGGCCAGAAATGGCTTGCCCAGTGCCTATAGAAAGGCCTGCTGAACGACCCGCGTTCAGCCCTGCATTAGCAAGCAACTATTTGTGCAAGCCTCTTTGGTAGGGTTACATTTATGAACAGACTTTTCCTATTATAAATGCAAACAACAACAAAATCAGACTATTAACAGACTTTATGCATTTCACAGCATGCATGGCCCTCTCAAACAAAAGAGCCAAATACTATGAATTTAAACCCTACTTCTATGAAACTTTGTTCCTGTAGACATTCATTTTCCCAAAAGCCTCAAAGAATATTTTGTCTGCTTTCGCTGAGAAGTGCTGTGCATACTTACAACAGCCTATAAAAAAACCACCCTGCATGTACTTATCACCAATTAAAATCCTCTGCTGTGTATGTGCAGACTCAGTACAGCTATCGGGCTTTTGGCAAGCTGCCCGCACAGCCCTTAGCACGGCACAGCCCAGTTACACCACCTCAACTGGGTTTGCTGGGGTTAGGAGACTGGAGGAGGGAAGGAGTTGGGAGGGAGCCTCTGACCTTTGCAAAATACTGATTTTCCTTCAAAAATTATTTGAGAGCAAGGGCATCCACTCTAAAAATTAAAAATGACAAATAACACTCTTCACTACGTTAAAACCACGTCAAGTCCTTAATCCCTGCTCTAAGACAAGGGAATATTTCAGGTGGGATCAGGCGAGGTCTGCTCTCAGCCCACGCCGTTACCCAGCACTGGCCAACACACTGTTTTGATAGCTGAAATCCTGCCAGAGCCTCGGAAGCAGTGTCATGATCCCTTGCTGGTTGCCATTTTGCTCAGGGTATGCCATATCTGCCGCGCGCCTGTTAAATCAGCAGTTAAAAATAAGCCTGGAGAGCACGCCACTTGCAAGGCGGCTGTGGGACGCAGGGCCAGGGGTCCGGGAAGCCCCTTTCCAGGGGTCCCACCAGGCACCAGCCCCGCTCAGAGCCACCGCAGGTGCTGGGGCGGGGATGGAGCCGCGGTGTCCTGCGGCTCCGAGACGGTGCTCTGGTTTTTACAGTCATCCGCATTCCCACAGTACCCTTTTAAGTGAAGGCACAAAAACCACTCACAACACTGCAGCCAGGCTTTTGCTCTAGTTCACTTTCAGGTTATCCCAGTTGCAAACTGCAGACGCAGCAGGGGATGAGTTTAAAAGTCCTGTTTCCATCGCTTAAAAAAAAAAAAAAAAAGACTTTTTAAAAGCAATTAATAATACACATACATAAGAACCAAAATCTGGTTCTAGTGACACCAGCAAGCACGTCTCTTCCACTTACTACTTGCTTAGAGAGAAAGAAAATCTAAGTTTTAACGTAAAGAACAAAACATTCTTTAATAAAACTCCATAGCAAGTTGCTATGGATCTAGAGATCCATAAGATATCCAGTTACTATCTGGTGTTTGAATTCACAAGAACTTTTTCCCCGAAGGGGAGGACTGCGATTTAATCCAGATAAAGAAAGAGGAACTAGAAAGCAACCAGCACATAATGCACAAAATTTATTTTCCTTTCTAGACGTGTCAATCTTTACTACTATTCGACTGCAACTCGTCCGCGTGTCCTACAGGAGATCCATTCCAGCTGCAGCAGCCACTAGAGGGCATGGAAAACATGAGCACCTGGGACATCCGCACCCCACGCCACGCTGCGTACCCACCCACGCTGGACGCTGAGCTGCAGACAGGACACAGTGCCTGTGAACTTCATCCGTGTACAATGGAAAGAAGATCATCTGGTTTCAGCTTTTTCCTACAAAAGCATATCATCAGAAGTCCTGAAGCTTGCTATAGATCACGATGGAAGAGTCTCCCTTAAAGTGGCAGCTATCAGATTTCCAAACAAATCTGTTGTGAAGTGCAGACGACAAAGTGAACCTAGCTCCAGAGCAGGCTGGTATCTACTCTGAAGCCAGCTTTGGATTCCAAAGAAGGAATCAATTAAACTGTTTTCAGAAGCCTAAATGAACAATAATAAGCATATCATATGGCAGATATAATACTTGGTTAGGATACTCAACTTAACATACAGATGCACAACTGTTTTAGACAAAAGAATTGATAGAATTCTTACGGTTTGTATTCATAAAGTCCCAACACTTTAAAGAATCTATCCTGAAAACCCCAATACCTTTTGCAATTTCACAGCAAATATAAATTCCTTTCTCTTTTCTTCTTAAGAAAACTATTTGTCTCCTGTCAAATCATTCCTTTATGGCCTGACAGCAACACGGCGGTGAGGGAGACCTCAGATCCATAGCTGGGACTGCCGAGATCACTGCTGCAACAAGCCGCAGGGGAGAGAAATACCAGGAGTTAAGACGACACGAAACACCACACCGACACCAGCACAGGCTGTTGGGAAACTGTGTGTAGTCTCTAACGCCATCACCCTGACACAGAGCAAAGACCGCGCCAGACAAAAGAGCAAGTCCAATTAGTGAAGAAATTTAAGATTACATTTCATCTCAATATGACACAGACATGGGAACACGAACCATTAGAGGAGTTCAGACTTTTCGGATGAGATCAGAAGCACCCACACTATCACTGACAGTCCTGATGGCAACCCGCCAAGAGCCCAAGGGCTGTACATATTTTGCATGTACCTCACCAGATTTGTATCAAAAGAAAACATCCATAATACTGGATTGTAATTCTACCATCCACAATAGCCACACACAAGCTAAATTCATCAACAGCTGTGTCTTTAGAAGGAAAGATGTGCATTTAAAAGCAATAATTCACAGCTTGCTTTTTTTTTTTTTTAATTGAAACTCACACAAACTAACAACCTCAGAACAGCACACACAAAGGCATTCCTAATGTCACAGAACGGCAACCTTGGGTATTCCTTTCTTAAATTCTAAACTTTGTTGCCAGAATTCAGCAAGATGGAAGCCAGCCACGAACTCCATTTGGCATCCACCTGCAAGTGCACAAGGCACACATCAATACACTTCAGCTCAAGGAAATTTGCAAGATTGCCACCTTGAAAGGCTGAATGTCTCAGATTCAAATGACCACAAAAACAGAGCAAGTGAAGCGTGCAAGATACTGGTTCTCCTATACTCCTCATATACAAAGCAAAATCACGACACTGTTGAATAAGAATGAAACCGCCAGGAGGAAAACAACCTATACAATGTAAAATGTCATGAAAGTTACTCCTTGAGGTTAATAGCTCTGAATATGCTCATGAAAAGCCGCTCCCCAGGTTCTTAAAAGAAAAGAAAGAGGTAACAAAGCATGAGCGTCACTTACAGAAATAAAACCCTGTTCGGTCTCCCTCTTGGCATATGCAAGTAAGAATCCATTTATTGCCTATGCTGTCACCCAAAGGCTCCAGCTGACACACCAACTGCAGAAATGGCATAGCATGGGACAACAAATAAGAAACATTCACAATGTCAGGGTGGGGGGACAGACACATGACGACACGGAGGAACAACACAACCACTTATCCAGGAGAAAAAAAATCTTACCTAGGCAAAGAAGTGAACCAGAAGCAGCACCAGCCCTCTCCTGAGCGGGATGGGGAAGGCACGCATCACACACATAGCCTCTCCTTTAATGGAGGGGAAGGCAGGGCTCTCTTGTGCCCAGAACAGGGGTAATCCCCGGAGAACAAGCAGAGCAGCTGAAGGCCCAGGATGCACAAGGGGCAGAGAAGAGACCAAAAATAATGCTAGCTTCCCCATGCAGGTCAGCTGGTGAGCAGGTGGACTCACGACCTTGTACACGGGCAGCAGAACTTCTCCGTGTGGTTGAAGGAGACGGAAGACAGAAGTGGCTTGTCATCAGAAAGCCCAAGTGTAAAAGTTCGGGTTGTGTGTAGGTATTGCACCAATACCGGGTCTAGGCAACCTGACGGTGGATGGCTTACTCAAATGATGAAGTAAGCACAGACATTTTTAAATTGATCTGAAAACCCCAACATACATTGCAACTTCCTGGTGCCTTTGAAGCCACATGCGTATCTTTCCATATCATTTATTGCCTTGCAGGGTAAATAAACTCACCAGGAGGCAGCTATCAAGGATTAACATTGCACCGTGGAACAGCTTTCCTCTGCAGAGCCTGCACACAGCAACATCCCCTAAAAACGCTCATTCACTAAGTTACTGCGTACGGTTCACTGATCATGTCATCGCTGTGAGCATCTTGAAAGTTAGGTATGCAATTCCACATGTGCAAAGAACCAACTACACATGGTTTCGTTTATATGGGCAAATTAACAGATATGAATTTGCAAGCAGTTTCATGAGAGAGTCAAGTGAACAGTGAAGCATGCAGTAACTTCATCTTACAATACACGTGCCTGAGGCATCGAGAAGGTATCAGTTCAAGACGCTGTTAGATATACATGAATTATTGTGGCTTCTCACATATTTCACATATAAACAAAGATGTTATTTTATTATACTACATACATTTTATTGCTACACAGGTATTATTACATGGTGCACAGTTAGTTCCTACCAGAGGGGAACACTGCATTCTGTAATTGCCATGAAAAAGGCTCCATTGCGCAGCTGCAACAAAGTTTCTTGGACATTGTCCCTCCTAGAAACAATTCAGAGTTGTAGACAACCTTGGGTACCACTCACTTTGCTAAGGCCATTCCAAGTGCCCAAAGTGGAGATAATTTCCATTAACAGCTGGTGACTTAATTGGTGCTGGGGCCTTGGGCATAAGAGGCAAGCGCAATACCCTTTCAAATCCTGCTGCAAGACACGGTACTTTTTGCTCTAGAATTGTTCTCTCTCAGAAGCCAGTACCTGCTGTCAGATCTCAGCGCAGAACTTTCAATGAAGATAGAAACTCCCTTGAACCTAAACAGAAAACCTGCCTTTATCCACCAGCTGTGAATAAGACCCAAACACAAATATTTTCAACTGACAAATTATCAGAAGTTGCCTGTTTCTTCATTCTTTAGGAAAAAGAAAATAACCACACAAACCCAAAATGCACACAATAACAGCTACTTACTTTTAACTTACTCAAAGTCTACCTTTTTGAGACTTCGCCTGCTTTCATCCAGCTAGCAATACTTTATTTATTAAAGATTTTATCTGTGCAGTATGTGACGAAGGAGTTCAGGGAGGAACACACTTTCACGGCTTGCAGGTGTTTCAAAATTGCCTATCAAACACTGCTTATATCACGTCCTGGGCGCGTCTGTCTTGACAGGTGAGGAAAACAAGAAGTAGGGGTAGAAACACTGAGCTTAATTCATATCTGCACAGAAAGGGCATATAGTCTGACACAGGATCAGAGTCAAGTTTCATTAGGGTACGGTTTCACAACCAGTCTGGACCAATCTAAGATACAGCAGTGCCAAAACTGGCTGTCCAACTGTGTCCTCAGCTCACTGCCATCACTCTATGCAGGCTCTCACCCCTCCTCTTGGCTGCGGTGATCGCAAGGCTATGGGGTAAGCCGGATCAGGCCACTGATCAGACCACACACTGTTTAGTCTTCACTGTGACTAAACGTGCAAGGCTCAGCCCAGCGGTGCAACGTTGCCAGTGCTAGCACGGGAGAGGTGGTGGGAACACGGCTGATCTCAGAGACAGGCATCCCTTCAGTGGCAGCAATATCTTAGGTTGATTTAAAACAAACAAACAAAAAAAACCACCAAAAAAACCCCCAAAACCCCCAAACAAACAAGAAAAAGATCACAGTGAAAACACACCTTCAGTCCCTACGAGAGAATTAGCAAGCAGACAGCAGGGTCTTAACAATCACCCCCCATAGCTCTCCAAATAAAATATACTTTTTAAAGCAAAATCCTAACAATCTGCCAAGTAAAGAAATATTTTCATCAGAACATTCCTCTAGGTTTTTTTTGTTTTAGTCTAAAACAAAGCTCCCATTTTTATTACTCACTTTCACTTTCCTTTCATCAAGCAATTGCCAGCTCCCTCTCCTGATACAGGCTTGGTTCCGCGAAGAGCCCTCCTGGCAGGCTGCTCCTTGCCATTTCGTGAGAACACTTAAGAGAAACTGCTGGTATGTCCTCAAATAATATTTTGCTCTTGAAAACCTAAACACCTCAGTCAACCTCGGGAAAGTTTCAGACGGCAGCCTGCAAGACAGGATGACAGAAGATCTCTCTGCACTGCAGTTTTACCAGATGGTCAAATACGTTACATCATCACGTTGGACTGAAACCAGGTATCAAAACCGCTGCACCTATGTCAAGCCCTGCAGAAGTCCAAGGTTGTGTCATGGTTTGTGTACACTACCGAGATACCGAATACCCCCACACGGCCCTGTCCTACAGTTTGTTTTAACTCTTCTAGAGAGTTGCATTATAGTCTTAACAAAAAACTGAGTTGAAGTTACGGTCTAAATGAGATCAATGACTATTAATCTAAGATGAGGATTTTTAAATGCGTTTTATTAACTATTTAAATATTATATAGATTGCCTGTTAAAAGTTTCTCAACACTTCAGCCAACACAAACATTTCTGAAAACAAATCTTTAGCTTCAGTCTCACCAAAGTCCTAATTTTTCCTCAAAAAAGTTCATTTTTTTCTGGTTTTCCTCTTTTTTCTTTACACAAATTTTAAATACTCATTTCTTTGCCTTGGGTCGTTTCTGTGGGTTTTGGTTTTTTTTTTTTTTTTTCTTTTAGTAGAGAAGCCAGGGTCTGATTATATGATATGAACAGCTTTTAAAGACCATCTCTCACTCTGGCAAGGCCTGCTGAAAGATAAAAATGTAGTCTAGTTCCTACAAATGTATTAATTAAGCAGTGTCTCACTACAGTCTAGTTCTGTGTTTTCACATATGCAGGGACCTTAAGAGGTGCAAATGCTTTTTATTTTCAGCCTCTGATGTTATCAGGCCGGATGATTCAGAGCCAAACTCAGTAAGTGAATTGAAGGAGCTGCTGGAAGCTCCCTCACTGCCGCAGGACTCTCCGGGTGACCCCTTATCTGTGTCGGTATTTCACCACCAGTGAGGACCCTCATTTGCACATCAATAATCTCAGCAGGATTTTGCCTGCCTGGGTAAACCTGAACCCCTACAATTATTGTCACAGGGTCGTTACCACAATACTCTACCTACATCCCTTAGCGCAAGCATCCTAACCAGAATGCAACTCATGGTATTTTGGTAAAAAATCAGCTAAAAAAAATTTTTAATCCATTTCATTGCATTGGCAGAATAATATAACCGCAGCATGACACAGCAAATGCACAGCTGTTCGTTAAGATAAAGCCACCAAACCTATAAAAACGAGCAGGACAGGAAAGCGCCACGTGCAGAGGAGCAACTCACCGCAGCTGCCCGGTGAAAAGAGCTGCGGCGGCGCAGGGCTGCAGGCACTGCAGGCACTGCAGGAGCAGCCCCACCACGTATGGGCCCCGCTCCACGGCGAGGGGCACGGAGGAGAGGAGGACTCCGGGAGAGCCGGGTTTTACACCTCCAGCTCATCACTCACGGATTACGCTGGGATTAGAACAGCATTCTTCAGGAGTGATGGGTTGCTACAAAGTAGGAAAGGTTAAGGGACGCGAAAAAGTCAGGTATTCGTTTTGTGCGCCACTTAAGGCTTAGCTGCTCCCAAACGTCAGCGAGCCAAAGGAAGCCAAATACAAATTAACAAAATATTTTTAGAACAATCAGATTGAGAACAGAAGTTCCTAACGGTCCATAGGCACGTGTCACTGAACAGCCTTTCATCTCATCAGATTCTTTCATTAACTATTACCTTTGGAGTCCAAAAAGCTGAATGCAATTAGCAATCCAGAAAAGAAGGAAACACCCTGCTGCACGAGAAAGTAGAATTCTTCAGAGACTGTATTACACCACCACAGAATTTTAACAATATTTTTCTACAATTTGGTCTTGCCTGTTTGGACAGGCCAGAGCCGTATTATTCTGTTCTTAAATACAAAGTACAGACAAAACCAAGTTATATGGACCTGTTGGAGCGAGTCCAGAGGAGGCCACAAAGACGATCAGAGGGCTGGAGCACCTCTCCTATGAAGACAGGCTGAGAGAGTTGGGGTTGTTCAGCCTGGAGAAGAGAAGGCTCCGGGGAGACCTTATAGCAGCCTTCCAGTACCTAAAGGGGCCTACAGGAAAGATGGGGAGGGACTTTTTACAAGGGCCTGTAGTGACAGGACAAGGGCTAATGGCTTTAAGCTGAAAGAGGGGAGATTTAGGTTAGATATAGGAAGAAATTCTTTACTGTGAGGGTGGTGAGGCACTGGCACAGGTTGCCCAGAGAGTTGTGGATGCCCCATCCCTGGAAGTGTTCAAGGCCAGGCTGGATGGGGCTTTGAGCAACCTGGTCTAGTGGAAGGTATCCCTGCCCGTGGCAGGGGGGATGGAATTGGATGATCTTTAAGGTCCCTTCCAACCCAAACCATTCTATGGTTCTATATTACAGGCCTGGTGGTCCACAACCTTTCTTCTTCCGCTAGCATTATGCAAATTGGATGCTACCGCACAGAGGCATACAGAACCTCATTAACTCTAGAAACATAATATCAGAAGGTCAGTCATCACTACGGTGAATGTAACTCAAAGCTGAGTTTAAGGATCTAGTAAGGTGAAGAACAGTTGGGGTTTTTCCTCCATCCTAGACCTCTCCAATGATATTTCTGTGTCGTCCCCCCCGACACCGGCAACATAAACCTCAAAGTTACTTGTGCTGCTGTTCACAGCACAGCTTTACCCTCTGTTCTCACCCTGCACCATGACCCTTTCCCCTTGCTCTGCTCCAACTCCCTCAATGCATCCTGCAAGCTGTTCTCCTTTCTCACCTGAGGCTTCATGAGGCTCCACAACCTCCACCACAGGTCCCTGTTCGGCTCACGTCTTACCTGTGGCAGCCTCACCTGCCAACACTAATCCAGCTAACATTCAAACCTGTATGCTAAAACAGCTTGAGATCTTTCTTTCCAAGTTACTCTGTCCTGACATTCCTTAGTTGCTGTTTTAGCTGCGTCTGTCTTGATCTCACAGGCAAACATCTGTCCCCCTCCTGGTAATGGAACTACCCTTTCATAGTCACAACTGACGCTCATCATTGCCATACTACACAACCCTCACTCTACTAATCAGGCATCTTGTCACCTCTCCCTACATCAAATTTATTCCAAATATATACAATTCTGACACTTCTTTCCAGAGCTGTTATAAGTGTTCCCTTTCCACCTATTTAGCTGTAAGCTTTCAAATTCACACATCTCACATGGCCTTGCCTCACCTGACTGTACTTGTATATCTTCGGAAAACTGTTCATATATTTACCCAGACTTTTGTTTTAATTGCTGTTACAGATGCCAAAAGCCATCAATCAAATTACTATTTAACAGCTAAATTACCATGGCTGACCTCGCACATACTCCTAGCTGCAAATGTGAAGTGAAATGCAAGCTAAAATTCTCTTTACGGACAAGTCTAGCTTTGGATCTCTGAATGAAGGACTGCATAAGAGCAACTCATCTATGATCCCATAGAAACAAAGCCATACTCTCTTGCTTAAAGTGAGCTTATGACATACATTCACTGGTGATTTCCAAGGTTCAACATGTCCACACAGAGGATCCAGCCATGATTGTTAATAGACTGAAGACAACAAGTCAAAGATAACCTTCACCAAGCGCTTCTGCAAAAGGAAGTGCCCAAGTTTGCTTTGGGTCAACAGCCCTCCTCGCTAATGGGAAGTGATGGAGTAAGAGACCATTCTGAATAGGATACAAGAAAAGACAGCACTTGTTCATACGGAGTAGGTGACCACACCACTTTTTTTCAATGTCAGGAAGTATTTGGCATAAAGCCATTTTCCTCCGAGATGAGAATGCACAAGTTAAAGGAGTGAACATACTTCCCACAAATAACCTTTTATGGAAACTGTTCCTACAAAAGGGGCCAAAAGCCTTGTCAAAGGCACAAGGAACTAAATTTTGGACGCCCTGGATAGTTATTGTCATCAACCTGTCAGCACAGATGATAATACTGATGAAAAGGTCCAACAGTCAGTATGAAGAGGTTTCCATGTCCTTATTGCTGCTCAGTGGAAATGGAAAGCCAGATTGGTCAGCAAGGCCAGATCTACTTCCACAGGAATCTGTTGAGTTTTAACCTATCTCCTGGCCACAAGATAGTTCTGAGTTTCATGCTGCAAAACTTCCCACTCAAAGAAAAATAGCAACAAAAAACAACCTCAGGTTCTCACCAGTGTGGATCTAATTCTGAGCACTCTGAAGTTAGCAGGAACACGGTTGCACAGATAAAGGAGTAGCTGCCATGTCTGCCTATGAGCATTCAATTAGGCCAGGAATCATCTTAGCTTCAGCTGGACTAGACGCTAAGGAAACCACAATAAAATGGACCGAGGCATCCAAAATTATTCTCAGAAAATAGGCCAGACTGGGCATGAAAACATCTGGGCTTGGCTTGAATCATGAACCACATGAGCAAGAAAACCCACTGCTGCCTCCGGGCAGCCGAGCGAAGGAATGCAGAGCAGCACAAAGGTAGGCAGCAGGAGTCTCCTACACCCAGATTTTCTTTCTGTATCTTCCTCCAGCCAACATGTGCAACAGACCATTTATTCTGAAGCTTTTCCTACAGCCCAGTCCTGTAGGATTTCTAACGATGGTGTTTCTGGGGCATCAGCAATGCTTACACAACCACAGCTGGTCAGCCAGCCGGCTCCAGGCACGTACTCCCACCTCCGTGGCAAAAAAGGCAGAAAGGGTTAAATCATTACAATCCTAGCCTATGTTAACATGCACGTCCAACTGGCTAAGACTATACATGCTCCAAGTATCTCTTACTCTGTTACACCAACACACACCAGTTCCCTCCCACCCACCCAAAACACAAAGCCAAACCCTTGTTTCAATAAATTACACAAATTGTGACATGGACAAGTTTATCCCAATTCCAAGCAGCAAACAGACAAGACTTCAGGTATCAGAAGAGCTGTAACAGCTTGGCTCCTCTGTAACTTAGATAAGTCAGTGTCTGCACTATTAACTTTTAGCTTTATAGTATTAAACAAGGCAAGTGAACTGAGCATTCTTACAAGAACTGTTCACTGAGGTCAAAAAACCCTGAAGGACAACTATGCCACACTGGAAGGGACAGGCAATGAGGGAAGCAGGCCACTGACCAGAAACTGCTATTTCCTAGTCTCAACAGTGGAAAAAAGAAAGGAAAAAAAAAAAGATTAAGGAGGAATTAAGCAGAACTGCAGCAATCATTTAAAAATAAACTGCTCGTACATTTTAGAAATAAGCATGACAAGAGGAACAGGTCAGAAAGAGACACAGGACACAGCATACTTATATATTTAATATAACATGGAAAATGGATAGACTATTATACATACAACCTATAGACTAGTACAGGAAACTGCATTCCTGGCCACCATATATACTCCTAACAAGCATTTCAGCAGTTTTACTTCAGAGCGGATTTAGCCTGGTCCCTTTACTGGAAGTTGCCACTACCACATCTGGCTCAAAGCTGTCCAGAAGAGGCTGAGACCTTTACGCCCACGTTTTGGGATAGAGCACGTTTGGTACACACCAGAGACAGAGCTTGCAGCTTAGTTTTCTCCAGAAGGAATCCAGCACATGCATGCCCAAACCACTCTGCAACTCACAATAAATGGAGCTCATCAGGGGGATGAGCTTCAAAAACCACCCTGGTGCTCCAAGACAAAACTCTGATGTAGTTAAGAGCCATAAAGCCATCTGACCCTGAAAGCACGTTTTACTGACATCCCTTCACCCCAGCTTTGCACCCCCACTCAACATCCACAGTCAGCTACCGAAGGTAAGCAAGCAGGACTCCAAGACTGGGGGGGGGGAAGGGGGCTAAGAATTAACTTTTAACTGGGAAAAAAAAGGGGGGGGGCGGATTTGCACACCCAAACAAAACCCCACTGCTATCCAAGTAAGTAATGTTTAGTTTTACTTTAATACTTCTCAGCCTCTGCAGCTGTCTCCTCTTGCAGTTGGCACTGATCATTGCCAATCTGGGACTTATTTCCAGTGAAGACGGCATTGTTTTGTTGGCTACTTAGGCAGCGCATGCACCATTAACGGAGGTTTTATCTCTCCATTTTCCTGTCAGTACAGAACCAGCCAGTCTGACTCTGTTAACATTAAGAATGCTTATTCTTCCCCTGCTCACTATCTCCAAGCCAAAACAACATCTGGAACTTTAGCTTGCCACACAAAGAAGAGACAGATTAAAACTGGAAAAAGCTACACATCAGCTTCCAGAGCTTTATACATTTCAGCTTTTACCCAGTTTTCCCAAATGTACCTTCCAAAACAGCTCTACTGGGAGAAAAAAAAACAGTCCCTCATACAGACTCCCAAACACAATGTAAAGCCCTTTCCACTTCAAAATAACCTCAAAAAAGATTATCAGAAAAATAACAGGAACAAAACTGATACAGAAGTTTAGAGTAAGAATTTACCATAGCTCTTTAAACAAAAGAAAGGTGACATACCAGTGACCTAGAAAAGGAAATTAAACAAATATTACTGGTGTGTGTTACTTGATAAAATAATGGAAAAAAACCTGGCGCCATTTCAGCATACATAAATGTCCCACTTTAACAGACAGCTGTCTCCAGTGTCAGTTAAGTATGCTTTTTGCTTAGATCATGTTCAATGAATCATGAAAATCAATACAGAGAAAAAAAACATAAAACCACGCTGTAGACATGCACAGAAATCGAGCATGTACCAACTAGCACCAGCCTTTTCTGGAGAAAGACGTGCCAAATAAACACAGACTAGTTTTTCCAACAACATTTATTTAACTCTTAGTAGTTAATTAACAGAAGTCATGACTACTGGTTATTTTCTAACCAGCTATCACACTGAAGAGAATTACGAACTTAAGGCTTACCACCAAAGAAATACTCTCCCACTTGTTTGCCTGCCTTCTCCCCCCGACAGACGGCACACCTAGCCTTGACGAAGACCTGGCTTCCAGCCCAACACATAGCTCTCTGCCACGGGCGCACATTCAGCATAACTGGGCGCTCCAGGAAAGCAGAGCCTGGCAATCGTGGCAAAGGTGTTTCCCACCCATCGCTCACCGGCAGCGCCCGCCGTCCGAGCCCGGGGCTCCCAGAGCGCGGTGCTGCCTGCCGCTGCGGACCGGCTGCGAAACCCATCCTCGGCCCTCGCAGCAGCGGGTGCATTGAGCCAGCGCTGCCTCCTGTCCCTCCCCACGGTGCCAGCAGTTTCTGACAGCCACGCTGACGTGTGCTAGGCAATGAACGCTGTCAGAAAAGGAATTTTCACTTCTGTAATGCACAGCCCCCCCCGGAAAAATTATACAGTTTACAGTCCTGGGCCACAGGAAGCTGCCTTGCTGCTGAAGTGCTGCCAAATGCAGTATTTTCTTTCAGCTGACAATCACGTAAAACGAATTTGAATGACCAAAGCAGAATAAAGTGTATGTTTTCAGGAACAAACAAAACATATGTCACAGGTTTCTACATCTAGCAGCAGAGTTTTAACATAACACAGAGTAGAAACCAATTAAAATAGTTCCTGTTGAACAGAATCCATCGTGTTGCAAGTGGAAGGACAGAGTGCCAACTACTACATTGTACAACCGTTTTAACAAAGTCTCATAGCAATGACTATCAGCTTCAAATAGACATCTCATGCCAACTTCAGCCAGCTTCAGGGAAGCAACAACAGCATACGCTCAAATGGCAATTTGCTACTGAATACATACAAAAACACATCTACGCAACACTTCAGAAATTACTACTGTTTTAGCAGATTTTTGCTTTGCACCCAGCTGTTGCCTATTCCCAAGGCATCTATTAACTTACTAGCTATTTCCTTTTTGAAAAGAAGGATTAACTAAAAGCAATAGTACTCAGAAGCACTGACATCGCAATAGCTTCCCCGCACACCCAACTCTGCTAACAGCAGGACTGTGCCATCACCCAATGCCCCCTGCCACTGCAGGTCTCCAATCCACATCGCAGGCAGCCTGGCACTCCAAATAAAGCTAAGCACCAGCGAGCAAACAAGCAGATAAGAGCTGATCAAATGAATTCTTTATCAATGCTTTTAATACATTATTTTTCCATGTCAGTTGGCTGAGTAAACACAGAAATTACTAAAACATCTCCAAAACTCCCAGAATTGACTGAATAATATGAACTAACTTGACAACTTCAGCTAGTAAAAATAGAAGTCATCCCTACTGATTTGTGCAACAGTCATTTGCCTTTTGTTTGTGTAACATTCACCATGGACATGGGTAAGACTGCATTCATTTGTACTAGAGCTTTGGGCTTGAACTGTCTTACTGTTGTCTGATGGAAGGCACTTCCTTCTTGTCCTGCTCGCAATTTTCAGAAAAGATCATCTAGTATTCCTCATGGATTCCCAGAGCAAAGACAATCAAGACCAGGGCTAGCAGAGTTTGAAACTAACAAACCAGTGAACCACTGCATGAAGTTGTTTGTTGGTCAGGTTTGTTTTTCATGAAGAGCCATTTATACAACCAAACAAAATCTTCTCTCTGCCTAGAATTTTCCTGAATTAGAAGAGCAATGCAGCATTTTCTTAATAGCTAGTTCACAACAATGCATTAAACCGAAGTTTAGCTACCTACAAAAGTGACACGGCATAAATCATTTAACTAAGAAAAGCACTTCGATTTCTCCTCTTTTTCTGTTCCCTTACTAACACCACGACCATTTTCACTCACTCCCAAGTCCTTCAAAGCGATCATTTCCACTCCATTTTCTGGAACCTCCCCTATCCTTCACCTTGGCATCTGCCTTCCAGTCCATGCACTCTCTTTTGGGCCGCCTTCTCTTCTGGCTATCTTCTGCACTCGAAGAACTTCACATATACTACATAGCAGATAATTTTCAAACATTGTCACCATGCTTACAAAAGGATTAGATTGAACTTGTGCTAATGTCAAAGAAAGAAGTTAAGGGAGGCAATCATGAACAGTGCCTGAAATATTTCCTCCTTCAGCTGTGTAGCTGACAGGAGCGTGGAGCCTGGGGTAGATCTCATTCAGGGCACCTCAGCAGCAGAAGGCTAAGAAGAGAGAGGCAACTGACCGCCTTTTCCACCCTCACACTTTTTTTTTTTTAAAGTAGTTTTTATAACTGAATGCAGTGCATGATCTCAAACTACTTTTTTCTAGCTGGGATCAACACCTTTTTTTGTTCCCTTTTTTCCTATCAGGTTGTGAAGGGCACAGCCAGGGTGCCAGTCAGCTGTGATCTGTAGCAATGACACTAAACGTTCAACAACACAGCATCTGGGTTTTGGTGAAGACAGGTGTTGCTGGACACAAGTTAACACTGATCCACAGATATAAAAAACACTGCTGCAAGAAACATAACTACTAACAACAGATCTTTAAATAACAGCCCTTGTAAGAGATGACTTCTTACCTGCAGCTGTTTAGAGGGCCATGTATTTCTGAACCTGCAACTGTATGTTACCTTCCAGTTCTCCTCAAGCAGCGATTAAACTACATCTCACTGCTGTGCTCAGTCTGTTTTCTTTCTTTGAAGTCCTGCAACTGTTATAGCTCTGTATGACCAGAGGTAGACAATCTCATATTAGCACCACATGCAAGCCAGAGAGCATAAGGCAGTTCTCGTCTATAAACTGCTGGGAACGTGGATTCTGAGCACAGGCTCTGCTCAATGGTCTGTATCTGACCCTATCAACGCAGCCTTAGCTCACCTGTCACCAGCTGGGGAGGAAAGGGTAAGAGATATCTGAACAGCTCTGCCATCGCCCATGCAAAAGCCTGCGCTGCCATCGCACCATGACACAGGCACCAGCAGCAACGCCAGCTCAGTGCAGGCAGACTTAGCCACAGTACAAAGCTCCAAACACCGAGGTTCCCACAAGCAGGACTGCAAAGAAATCAAACAGCTTCAAAATAATTTTGCGGTAAACTTCCTAGCGGCAGAGTCGCCAAACTAGCAATTCTGGGGAGGGCTGTATGAGCTACGGATCTTTGCAGGTCTGCACTGCTCCCCAGGAGAAAACAATCCCTGGCCACCTGAAAATCCAGCCAGCCTGCACAAACTGCTTCAGGCAAGTAACACTGCACAGAATTATTTTAGCACTATATAGAGTATTTCCATCCTTCCTAGACTGCTCCAGTTCTCTGCATCACAGCTCTAGGGGCTGTGTTGTGCCACACTGGCATTAGAGAAATTTTCTTATGGAAGGGTAAAGGTTTCTTTGGACCTTCCATGCTGCTTTAAGACTTCACTCCATCTTCATCCCCTTCCTCCTGTCTCCTCTCTCAAATTCAAAATCTTACGCTTAGAAATGCATAAAATGACAGTGACATTATTTCAAAGCACTTCATACCCCCGATCCTTATCGGCTGACGTTGGATAAATCCACAGAATGAATACCCAACACCCCTGTATGCAGCCACACTCCCCCTGTTGCTGCAGCCACTTTACTTGCACAGGGAATTCTGTACTCCGGATGGATGCACAGGATGGAAGTTTCTTTGGACTACTACCAGGAAAAAAATAGCTACGGAAGTGCAAAATGAACCCTACTAAGTAATTGTGTGAGTATAATGATTCAAAGAAAAGCTAAGCAAAATTCAAGGTTAAAAAAAACAAAAACAAAAAACCCCACATCATTTGGAATTTTACCCGTTTTCTGAAGTTTTCAAACCAGCATTTTACACAGGTGGAATATTCATTTCAGGTTTTGGTATGTATTTAAATACTTCCAAGTTGATCAAGTTTATTTAAATTACCAAGTTAAGTCACAATTTAAATAACCAATTTTATATCTGATTTCGCACTTATTTTTTGTTCTTTTCTAAAGAAAGGTTAATTATTGTCCAACACAAATGAACATATTATTAAGATTAACTAAATATGGACTTTAAAGACCATTTCCCAGGGAAAAATGCAGTGTTGTTAAGACTAACAGGGGATGGAAGGGAAGATGACGACTTTTGACTGTTATTGAGAGCATGCTGTGCTGGTTTGCAGTAATGGGGAAGGACAGCCCCCAAGTTACTGCTGCAAATCTTTGCTTACCCCAACCAAGAATTCAGGCAAAAGAGATGCAAAAAGTGTGTGGAGTAACAGACAGCAAGAGAGAGAAACAGAGCAAGCATGCTGTGAGGGAAGCATACAGCACGGGAAGGAGGAGGGCACAAATGGCAGTTCACATGAAAGGGCAGCGTAAGTCACAGCTGTTTAGGAAGGTCTGCTTTACACTGCACTTGGTGTATTTCATTAACCACGCCTTAACCAAAGCAGCTCCACGCCTCTACTTTAATATCCAGGAACCCAGGTTCCTAGTTTTTATAGTTCACGTTTTACCATAATAGAAAGCAATACATTTATTTTGATTATTCACTCTCTTACAAATAGAGTATTTCAAAAGTTTACCTTTAATTGGAAGACAGGTTTACAACAGCTGGACTGTGTTAATTATGCAAGAAAAATTATCAAAACATTTTGCTCTTAAAGCCCGTTTATTAGACAAAGGACACCGTACCTGCAGTTACTGAACTAAACTAACCAAAGCCAGCCAGTTGATCGTGTTGTCTGGGTGACCTGGGGGGGGAATAAGATCGCCCTGTTTCTCAGTTCATAGATCAGATGGAAACACGCTTTTCTGCTTTCAGAAGTCCCAGCTGACTTCCCAGCTCTGAATCCACCCGCCCGGCCAGGCGGCAGGACCAGTGCCATCACAGCCGGCCTGCCGCCGTACCTGGCTGCGGGCGCTCGGCCCCCTGCCCACCCCGACCCCCTCGGCAGCAGGCACCCATCAGCCTGCGCACCACCTCGACGTGAAAGATCTGAAGAGCTTTTTAGGAATCTCTGAAATGGCTTGGATTGGGAGGGAGTGTTTTTAATCATCTTTAAATGACCTTCATTACGCAGCTGGGGTGCGCGTTTAATAAACTTTGTTTAGCATTTACTGTGTTCTTTTATGAAAAACAACAAGCAAACAAAAATACAAATTAAATTAAACTCAAAACAGTTCAACCATTTTGGTTAATTTTAACTTTTATACTCCAAACACACAACAGCAAAGGTGAAGTCTATTTCTTCAGGACCTCAGCCTCAGTATCGCTTCAGGGGTGGGTCAGCTCAGGGATTAAAATCTCATTATTTCCTCAAATTCTTCCACAGAGGTCTAAATTTTAGCTTTCCGGTTTTTAACTCAATTCAGAGTAAAAATCAAATGCTAATTTTTTTTTTGCATGTTTTACATGCAAAATCTTTACTATGTTCATTTATTTTATTTAAACATTTTAAATTACTTACAACAGAGAAGACATGTTTTTGTGGGGGTTTTTTGTTTTGTAAGAAAAGTGGTCTTTCAAGACCAGAGAATCAACAGAATCTCCTTTTAACATTTAGATACTTAAATATTTCCTCGGTGTCTCCAGAAACTGATTGAATACTACATCAGAAAACCCAGTGTACCTTTTTCTTACCATGTGAGAAAACCCACTTTAATACTAAGCTATAACTCATGGTTAGCCATACAAGCCTGATTTCTTTCCTTTGGTGTTGGCTTGTTTCTTGACACAGTAGCTACTGTAGCCTTATTGACCAATAATTATTACCCAAAAAAGAAGATAACATAATTAAGCATACTTTTTTGTTCAGTTGTTAGAACCAAAGATGATTGCATATCGGCTGTAATCCTAAGAACAATTTGGGTAAAAACTGTAAGCTGCATCAAGTTGTCAACGAACACATTTAACAGACATCTTTTTCATACAATTGTGATATGTAAATTGAGAGTGTTAAGTCAGACATTTTTGGCTTGTCCAACATTCACTTTTTAATTACTATGCCATTACGAACTGGATCTGGGACATTCTTCATCCTCCTGGGATGTTCAGCAGTGCCGACAGAGTGCACACAAGCCACCCTAAGGCACTTGCACATCTCTGTGCAGAGGCACCTGGAGCACAACACAAAGGACAAGCAAATCTTCAATATAAAGCTAAGACAAACACTAAACTAAAAAAAATGAACCGTTTTTTATGCAGTTGTTACAGGAAGGCTATAACTCCAGAAGATGAGCTCCAGAGAAACTGGAAGGAGTGTTCTCAAAGCACCTTCAAGAGCTAAGGATAAGCAGGCACATTTTCAGTACACTACATGTTTATGCACCAACTTTTAGAACTGCAATGTGTTCATTTTCAGAAGAATCCCTCACTTCACATACAACCAAACACAGCTGTGGGACTGAAACAAGATCAATCATGTCAAAAGCGCCTTAACATTTTGGAAGAATATTTCAGAACTTTGAGGGAAAAAATTACATTTCATTTCCTTTCACACTATTGGCACACCAAACCCTCAGAGATTTCATTTTACAGCTAATTGTTCACTTCTGTTCACAGTTTGTTGTTTTTTTTTTTCCTTCATGTTCACATTGGTCAGCATTTTACAAAGAAACCTTTTCTATGCACACTTAACCACCATGCAACAATTTAGCAGATGCTCACGGAGCCCTACTCCTTTGAGGGACCTTGAAGTTCAACCTGCAGAGGGTCATTGCCAGTGCAATCCACACAAGAGAGACTGCAAGGCCTCCAACCTTGCACCTCCCACTGACAAAGAGCTGTTAAAAGCCACAGTCCTCACCCTGTGAGATGTTACGTGTGCTACTAGGAACTGCTCAGGTAAGACAATCCTGAGTCAAACATGCAATCCGATGCCATCATATTTCTTCTGATTTGCCAGCAAGAACCTTATCATGGTGCCATGGTACTACGGCATACCAGTTAGTGCATCAACTAGGACACAGAAACTGCAGGGCAAACACCAAGACACACCACCGGAAATCTCAATGAAATGTTTTCAGCTACTGTTTTACCCACAGTCATGAAACGCTAAGCGTACACACAGAGCTAAACAGCACCAATTAACAGCCGATAAGCAATAACTTATTTTGTTATGGATACTCAGGCACATGCCTGGCCTTTTGCCATTAACCCCTCTCACTGTGACGCAGAGTCCCACGAAGCCTGCCTGAGCATCCCTCTTGCACCTCTACCCCCACCAGTTACTATCTGTAAAGAGAGCCAAACTCCATCTCAGTTCTCCAGAACTTCAAGAGGCCTGACAGAAGAGGAGACCGTCACTCCCAGCACATGGGTTCTTCACCCAGTAAACCTTGTGATCCCAGTGCCAGGGCCACTTCCAGTTCACAGGTGTTTGAATTCCAAGCTGAAGACCCTACACAAAGCAGGTCGCGTTGATTCTCCAAGTTCCAGGCTGGTTCCAGTCTCACTTCTACAGGCAGTTACCTACACCCAAATTCTGTGGTCCTCCTTGCCTAACATTCCCTCAGGTCTCCGCCAAAGCTTGCTGAAGGAGGCTCCTTTGCTCTCCCAGATTCTCCACAAAGTCCTCCAATTTCCCCAACTGCTGTGAAGTCCCACAATCACATAATCCTACAAAGAAGTCCATCCTGTTATGAATCTTTCAGGAACAAAAAGAGCACAGAGAGTACTCTTTAGGGAAAAGACTATGTGCTACTCTCAACTAGGCAGCATCAAGAAAAAAAGAGCCTTCTCCACTCACCCTGAACTATCAAACCCCAGCATCCCTACTAGAAGGCAGTCAAAAGCTATGAGTTAGGCTCCTTCCCTCCCCAGAAAAAGGAGGGTTTGCCAATTTGTTTTGCTTTCAGTCACCTTGTGGCACACACATGCCTGAAGAAGCACACTCGCTTCTCTTTCCAGATTTTCCATCACAGCCAGGAAAAACGGTAAATCTCCCTCTTCAGAGAGGGAACCTGTTGATTTCTTCAACCAGGTCTCAAAAGAACCATCAAGTACCACAAGACAAACACCATAGTCTTTCAAAAGCTGCAAGTTAAAGGCTTCCCTACATCAGAAAATGGCCAGGAATGTTTCTCACTATTCCTTGCGGGAATAGCGCGGGCGCTTGCAGGGAACTTGCTTAGGCCATACAAGGACTGATACTGCAGAGTAAGAATGGTGACAAGAGGACTCTGTGCAGAGGAACAGTAGCCTCTGAATTGCATCTACTTCACTTCCCAATAGCCCTAAAATATAAACAAGCTCTCAAAATCCCTTTCTTTTGTCTTCTTCTGTCACTGTGTTGATGTGCTGTGGCTCTATTAATCCAGCCTTGCGGAACAACTTCAAGTTAATTCACCTTTTCCATTTGCTTCAGTCCACTCCCCAGAGCTCTATATCCCATAGATACTTATTTTAAAGCTAAGCCAAAACCATTCAAATGCTAACATTTCAGGGCCTTCAATACTCTTGTTTGCATGCAGTAGGGCCTCTTTTAGAATAAAGAACATCCACTTTGGGAACTAAACCAACATAATTGTAATTGGTCTACATGTCAAAGCTATACAAATCCCCAGACTGCGACTAAAGCAAGTTTTACTCCTAGCAGACCCTTTGTTAAGGAAGGCATAAACCTGCATCACAGACTCAGAAACACCAATTTCTCACCAGACACTCCAGTAACTGCATAAGAAAACTGACAGCTTCTAAAAGCAAGTTTGGTCTTCTGGCTCCTAACTGCATGTAATTTTGGCCTTCCTAACAGAGAAACAAGATAAAGTTCCCTCAAAATCCTGGACATTGTTGTACAAACATTTTATTTGAATGTCTAACCAACATCCAGGATCAAATCCCAACTAAAAAGATGAAGTCCAAGACTTTTCCACTCATTAAAAAAATGCCACTTTTGCACAAGGCGTGGAAATACCGTATTTCTTTCAAATGGTATTTTAATGGTGCTGAGGTTTTTATTTCCATAATTGAGGAACAGTCATATTGATGCACTCATTTTTCAAAATACTATTTGTGTTGTAAGAACGTGTACGGAGGGAAGGGTCTAAATAGCTTCAGATTTTAGAACAGGTTTTGCAGAACAATTATGCACAAGTTTGCTTCAGAGGTATGGACATGAGTCTTACAAGTGTGTAAAATGCCTACACAAAGACAGAAAAAACACTCTAGGCAAGTTGGAACATGTTACTCATTTAGATTATTCTCTACTAAAGGCTGATGCAAACATGCCGGGTCCACAAACACACACAAAAGTGTCTACGTGGCATTTCTGGCACATTTGTAAAGGCCTAATTGACAATCAACTAATGTGAGGTTAAGAGAGATAGCAAAAGCAAAGCCAAGGAGTTGTTCAAGAATTTAAGAAGTGCACAGTCCCAACAACAAAAGCCAAGGGGCAGCATCCATGAGAACAGGCATGGAGGAAAGACCAAGTTACGACACATTTGAAAAATGGGAAGCCACCAGCCATACTCCAAGCTGTGCCTTTACTGGTGCTGCACGGGCATGATGCAGGAATTTGCAGGTAGGGGCACCCTATCCCAGGTTTCTTCGCAGTCTTTTAGGTGGAGCTTTTTCTTCTATCCCAGTGACTTGAAATAACTTGCATGTTTCTTCCTGGACAGAGAAGGGTTCAAATTATGCAAAGATGTTGGAGGACAGCCAATACTCAAATGATTTAACCTTCATCATAACCACAAAGTAAAGACGTACCTCTGCTCTTAGACAGACTTGTGTTTGGTTAGCTAGTCTGGACAGAAAGGGCTTCTAAACTGCAGCAAAAGGATTCTGCCTGAGAGAGAGGAAGGACTACATCAAGACAGACCCTGTGTCTTCACTCTTCAGTGAGGACAGCTCCTGAATCGAGATAAGCAGAGATGGTTCCACACTACATTTGCGCCTAGTTACCCCTGAGATGAAAAGCGGGCGGAGTGAAAATTGCCATGCAAGCATCTTTTTATCATCATCATTTCATTTAGACTCTGGATGCACACAGGTTTTACAACTCAGTCCAAAAATACAGGTCAAGTGAATAAAAATTACTTAGATCAATGCTCAATAAGTAAGAATGAATGTCCAGAAAAGAATTTCAGCCTAAGTTTTCTAAATATTTACTTTATTTTTCTATCGTAATCACAATCACCAAAAGCACAGCCCCCTGGTTTTTTTAATTCACAAGCATCAGCACTTTTTTCATGAGCTGAGTACATCTAAAATACTTTTCATTATCATTTAACTTGAGCCAGTATTTAAAAGTCAAATTGAAAATAGCTTTTTTAAAATGCACAACTTACTTTAATTCCACCCCTAAGTAGATACGAATTAGCTAATTTAATACTCAAACTAGTGCACTACAAGCTGTATATCTTTTCATTCTGACAATAGAAAATAAGGAGTCGCACACATAATACTACAAGATTGACTGCCACATAACATCCATTGCCAAATCATCCTACAGCCTGGGATTTATCCAGCCTATGCAATCAAAATCGATGTTTTAGCAGGCTGCTACACAGAACTGCAGCTTCAACAGGCAGTTACACTCCAGCATCAGTAAAGAGCGTAATTTAGTGGATAAAAAACAAAAAAATATTACTCCTTATGAAGTCAAGAAGAGTTGCAACACGGACATGGTTTTTACCAATAATAAACAACCTGCAAGGTACCATCTATTTTTTCTCTAACGTAACACGATACAATTAATTTATTCTCTTAAACCAAACCATTATCTTTTCATTTTATTTTCTCTTTTAAGATTCAGCCTTAAAATGACTTAATTGTTGCAGTCCACCCACACAAACACAAGAGACAGCTTTATTGCAGTGGAGAGCCCTAAATAGCACAGTCTGTTTTAGGCTGACTAATACAAACACGCATTTTGTTTAATTTTACATTTGTTCCTAGGGAGATTTAGATCTCATCTCTTCTACCTCCAATTCAATACTAACTGACATTGTAGGAAATTATCCACCCCTAAAGGGATGAGTAACACAGGGAGATCTGCCATCGTGCGCAGCGTCTCACAGAGGACAGGCTGGCCGCCATGCTAGTCACAATCCTTACAAGAAGGAAGGACAGGCAGGCGTTAGAGCCGTGGCACAAAAGCCGTGGCATGTGGAACTTCCAAAAAGGCGTGTTTGAGCAGGTCCCGGTGTAACAACCAGGGCCAAGAGCAAGCAGGCAGCAAAGAAACATGCAGGAACTCTTCCAGGAGAGTGGACCACACCAGGTCCATTCTGGCACCGACAAACCGGGCCAAGGCACTCTGCAAACAGCCTTGGTCACAGCCAGCAAACTCAACACACCCACGACGCACTCAAGTAAGGCAACGGTTTTCACAAACACATCGAGGTAGCACACACGGCCCTCCTCATCTGCCCAGCCACTCATACCCTCAGAGATCCCTCCTTAGCACCAGCACAAAAAACCAAACCAGGAATTAATTCGGGTTAGAACTAATCTGGCAAAGACAGACTAAGTTTTAACCAAATTTATGCCTTATCCAGTTGACCACATGGCCACAGAGATGCCAGAACAGGAGAAAGAACAGCACACGGAGAGGGACAAGCATGACTACTTACGTCCCTGGCATTAGTAGCCAGCGAAAAGGCTTGCGCAACCACAGCACCAACTGCCTAAAACTGCTCAGCCAGGAACCCCAGGCCATTCAGAGAGGAAGGTTGGAGGGGCCTGCTGAGGCACACCGACTCATGAAAGCAGAGATCAGCAGCTTGCAGGACTTCAAAAGGAAGCCACTTCTAGCCTCCAAGCTATCCGCCCAGCCAAAGACGGCTGTCGAAAAGCTGCCAACCTGCTCCTACTGTTACAGGATACTTGCCAGACAAACAGCAGACCTGCAATTAGAAGAGGTGTTTGTTGGCCTCTCTTCTGCAGCTTATTAGCAGAGAGGTAAGGTCTGTAGTCCCAACAAGAAATGCCTGACCTCCAGTGAGCCCAGATAGTTACAACTGCTCTGTAAGATGAGGAAGAGGTCCTCCTACCAGTTTCCATTCAACTGAGGACAATGTGTGGCTTCAGCATGCTGAGAAGGAACGTTTCAGGTACTCAGGACAGAAGGTTAAGAGATGCAGCATCATCTCCTCTTCTGTAAAAAGGCCTAGATAGTTGCCGTTGGTGTTCCCCTCCACCATCTCCTGCTTCCGTCTTTGTTCAATTCATACATGGCAAATGAAGACATGCCTTGGACAACCACCAAACTGGAGGTCTTCTGTTTTGATAAGCTTTTCCTAATCAAGCCGTAGTCTTCCTTTTCCTAAAACAGACTTGAGGTAATTTACAACAAGCTACCGACACTTCCATATGCATCTTTTCAGAAGCTACAGGTAGTGAACAGTAACATGGTTTGACACTGCCAGGAGCATTTCAAAAGGGGGAGATGCACTGACAAAAATGACTTCTGGGGACGACCAACCATTTAGCTGCCTTTTCAGGTCAACAGGAGAAACAGAAGAACAACAACATGTACACCTAACTCAACAAAAACTGGCTGACTCTAGAAGAGGCTAGCAGCAGATGCTTCGAAGAAGCATAAGGACATAGCACGCAAAGGTCATTCTTCCACCCTCCTCTGCCCCCCGACCCCATGCTTCCCAGTCAGAGGTAAATTCCCAAGCCCAAAACTGCATCTGGACCACTGCATTTAACGGTCCACCCACAGACCTATGAACATATCCAATTCCTTTCTTTTTTTAAAAAAAAAAAGTCTCTCTTGAATGTCCCACTGCAATCATTCTATAACTTAAACAGGCACCATGCAAAAACCACATTTTTTTTAAATTTTAGAACTGCTGACTATTGACTACACATGGTATTCCCTATTTCTTACATCATAAGAAATAACATAAAATCATCACTTCCCATTTACTCTTATTTCAATCGCGATTTTAAGACCTCTGTAATATTTCTGTTCAAACATTTCTCTCCTCAGCAAAAGAGTTAGTTTATTTAGACACACTGTATCTACACCATCTCACAAAGCTTTGTAGAACAAGACTGAGCCAACCCCATGTAAAACTACAACAACAGGTCCTGAGCATAAGGAAACTGCCGATCTGAAGGAACGAGTTATCCTAATTCCTTAGAGACTTATGCTGCCTTTGCACTTAAACAGAACAGAGCATGATCACTTGAGATGAGGGACGATGATCTTGGGGGCTTTAGAGGTGTTTAAGAGCTGGTGGCACATTAATTTGCAGGCACAAAGAATGCAAAACGTGTTCTAACCAGAACTGGGCAGAATCCTCTGTCCAACAGGCCCAGGGATCCAACACACTGCCTGGCCTGCCAGGCATAGCCACCATGCCACAGAGCAATATTCACGGCCAGTACTGGTTCAGCAAACAAGGTGGAGCACTGACAACCAGGATGAATTCAGCATGAAATGAAAGAGCAGATCAAAAGAACCCTGTTTAAAGACGGGATCGTATAATAACTGGCAAAGACCGTGATGCAGCACCTGATGTTGACTATTCACCGGCAGATGAATCATAAGGTCAGTTCTGGCCTTCCAGGGGAAAGTCAGCATCTGAACTGCTAGCAAAGAACATACAAAGAACACATTTCTAAAATACATTACTACTTTCTTTCACATAAAGAAGTAGTAATGTACTTATTTCACTAGGAATATCCGCACACTCTTGATGTTCCGTCTAGAAAATGGTTAGCATCCCACAGAATTAATGTCAAAGGCTAGATTCAATGCTACTTTATAATCAATTAGTTCACTATAGATCTTGTTATGAGTGTAAAATTTTGAGAGCATGTACTGAATACCAGTAAGACTTACAAATGCAAATAACTTTGAAATAGGAACCTGTGAACACTGAGCTGTATACACGTAATTGCAAAAGACCACATTTTAAGGAAGGGATTACCCATCAGCTGAAACTGGATCACATGCATACTCATGGTCCAATATAACAAAGAAAAATATTTCATTACAACTACTTACTGCTATTTGACTACACTTTTATGCTTTTGAAAGCATTAGCCTAAAACTGTGTTTTGGCTGCAAACATAGCAAAGAAAAAAAGGAATTTCTTGAAAGCATTTCCATGGATTTCCATACATTTCATAGTCAACAGCAATTTCTAAATTCATGATCCCAAAACACTTTGGAAAGCTGAATTCACATAAATTTACAACACTGCTAAGAAATACTATCATTCCTTATTTTACAGATACGTAAAAGACATAAATGACTTACATCCTTAATGTGTAGTCGCTGAACGTGTCTAGAGCAGGATTTAAAAGGTGTGTTTTTAGACAGTGTTGGATACCTTTGTAACTAACATGCTCTTAAACTGTCGCAGTCTTGACTACCCTCAGGTCCTAAAGCAAATAATCTATCCCCTAATACACGTGCATACCCTCATCAAGGCCAACCCGCAATCCACCCCAATGAATCTCCATGAATTCTCATACACAGAGAGGCTGGAAGAGATCAATTATCACTCGGAAATCTACTGCTTTCAACACCACCACCATAATCTTCTGTAGCTCTATATAGCTGCACAGGTGAGTGGGCTAAGTTTTTAACCTGTTTATACACAGTAGAAGAGATAAAAGATGCAAAAGCAGGTACTGAGATGCCCATTTGAGAGTTCAAACACATAAGAATGCAAGTGAATTCAAGCAGCTTTTTTTTTTTTGGCAGGGACGAGGGGGCTACAAGAGTGCCTAATTATTTTACAACGGCTGTCCCTAGATCCTATTTTAGCATCAGGCTTTCATTAAATTTCAGCATGACTTCAGAGTACCAGCTGGCCAAAAAAACCAAAAAACCACAAACATCACAAACGCAACCCACCCACAACACCCCACTGGTGTTCTTTCCCCCGCCTATGTGCTCGTCCTACCCCAAGAGCTTCTTCGCTGCTAAAGAGCCCACTGCTTTCTCCCTTCCCAAGAAGCATGCAGCTGGTGAAAGAGCAACGCAAGGACAGAGCAGGGGTTGAGAGAGAAAGAGGGTGTTTCTCTAAACGGTTTTCATCCCTCTCCCAGACTCATTTGCATCCCTCCCAAATAAGCTATTTGATGCCTCTGCTGCTGCTGTCTGGCAGTTTTGGCAAGATGATGCAAGTCTCCATTCCTTCCCTGCTGGACACAGGCTGAAGACAGGCAGACGATTCCATGTCGAGTTACATTGCCACATGCCTTCCCATCTCCCCCACCCCTGGTCACCAATCCCTTTGTTTTCCCCGACACCTGCACTGGGACTTAGCGACCACAGTCAGGCTGCAGACAACTACAAAGTTATCTGTGAAGAGTAAAACAGGAAAAGAAACCCCCTCCGTAGCCTTGGGAAGACATAAATTTCATTTGGAGAGCTAACCTCAAAAAAGGTAAGTTTTGCAGGAAATGGCTATGTTTAGCCCTCCCCTCTCACCTCAGCTCCTCAACACATTCACGTTCTCCTGCAGACGAATCTTTCTAAATGGTATTAGAGGTGAGCTTTAGCAGGTCACCTCAGCAGAAAAAATGCAACCAACTTAATATATGTTAATATAGACGAGTGTAAACAATCATCAGAATATCAAATATCCTGCTACTAAGGCATAAAAAAAATTTCTCATGTCTCAAAGTGCGTTAAATTGCAAGCTCCAAGAACATAATATGGCCAAAGTTACTTCATGAGTTAAGTCCATGGAGGGTGAGGCTGAACTTCTGCATGCACCATTCAGGTCTTCACAAATACTTTTGTAACTAACTAATGCAGCCATACTATTCTCTACAGAGAGTATAAACATTAAGTAACAACCTTAACTGCTATGCAACCAAAATATTTCCAGTTTCCTAATGTACATATAAAAATAAGTCATGAGAAAACAAGTTAGCAACAGTTACTGTGCAGTGGAACTTACGCAGAGACTGTCCACGATGTCTCTGGAAACATCATCAGTACCAGGTCAGTAGGATTTCCCTTTCTCAGCTTGCAACTTTGGAACATGTTATAAGACTTAAAACTAAAAATATGTAACAGTTTTCTTCCCTCAGGCTGTTTCATTTAAATAACAGCCGCACCTGCTATAGTTTTGGCCTAACTATGATCTAGGGCCGTAAAAACTGAAATGGTTGAGGGGTGATCTAAGTCACAGCAACAGACCTTAAAGTTTGTCCTGAAATGGAGACAGCAGCAGACAAAATGAAACACACCTGTCATTACAGCGTGAGAAGACAAATAAGCAGAGATTTACAATCGGTACCTACTCCCAAGTCCTGTGCCATTGGGCAAGGAGCAGCACCCCCGCCCCCCGAAACGAAGCAGAGGAATGCAGGCCTTATCCCAGCAAACAAAATACTGAGAGGGAAGGCAAACCTCTCAAAACATTGCACACACTTAACGCCTCCGAGGGAGAGCACAGTGCATACAGGAACTTTTTGTTCCCCTAAAACGGACCTGTTACACCTCCTCCAAGAAAAAGTTACTGTCATCAAAGGAACCAGACATGCACTTGAGAGCTTTCCACATCCAGGATTTCAGCTTTCGCCACAGTACTCTTCAAACAGTACTAGACCTTCAAGGACACAACTTGGAGAGTATTTACAAAGTGTCTGCTGCATTCCAGGTCACTACCGTTTCTCTTAAGATGAAGTATAAGGATCATAGTAAAGATCCTATTACAGGAAACAAAAGAAAACTGAAGATTTAAAAATAGACCTGTCATTGCCCACAGCAAACTGCTACTACCATAGGAGTCTTCTTAAATGAAAGGCTGAGATCCGTGACAGATGAGCTTCAAGGCATACCATAAAACCACGTGAGATTTGGGAAAAGAACCTGTTCTCTTCTGAAAGCTCAATGCATCATTTCTAAAAAGCGTTTCTATACAAAAGTGCCAGTTCTGCAGCTCAGTCCAGAATCTGAAAGTTTCCACCTCATGATGCCACCAGTAACAACACCGTTTGGGACAATTAGTCCCTCCAGCACACAAACCCCTACTCTTTCAAAACCTGCTGAAGATGAGTTTCTCTCTCAATTTTGGAAAATAAAGTGGTTTAGTCCCAGTTTGCTGTAAAAGTACTGCTGGAAACAAGTTACTTTAACACATTTTTACAGACTAACAGAGTTGGAAGGACTGCCCAGGCAGCTTCCCCTACTATATTCATGCCCCAGATTTCACAGACCAGCATGTGGTTTTAAAAGCCTCGAGGTTAATACGCGGATCTGAGCAGGCTGAAAGAATGACGGCCTGCTTCTAGCGACCCGTCCTCCATCACCAGCAAGAGTCTTGACAGGGGTTCAGGCGACAGTCCTGCCGTCCCCTTTGTTTCCTCCTGAAATTCAAAGCTGCATGACTGTAAATAAGCAGGCCGATTTAGACCCCTACTGACTCACTGCGCACAACGCCATCGCATCTGGCAGTGGAAGAAGTGCCTTTAACAGACTAATATGCACAAGGGACTTTGGCCTGTAACTTTCTTTTTCCTATCAAACCACGGACCTTCAGCGTATTGACATCAGTAACGCCAGCACAGACACACTTACAGAGCTCATTCTGATGTAGCGCAGCTCTGCGCCTCCAATTTGGATAAGTTTATGTAGTTTTGAGAGAGAGAGACAGACAGGCCCCAATCACTGCCCCTCTCCGCAGGCACGGCAGCCTTGTTTACCGGAGAACAGAGCAATATCGTTAACCACGACAGGCGCATTTTGCAACAGTCACAGGGAACTGAAATCCTTTGTGTCTCCTCCTGCAGTTAAGCTACAACTCCGTGTGCGCGACGAGGGGAAAGCCCGGGTGCGGAGGAAGGCGGCACCCTCAGCTTTTCTTTCGGCGAGAGCAGCCGCTCATTAGCTAAGTCTTGCCCGTGTCGGGGGGCGAATCCCTCCATCCCCCCCGCAGGAATTTCCCCTCCTGCATTTTACGACGCTCCCTCCTCCGCACCCCCCCCGGGCCGGGACCGCGGCGGAGGCAGCCGCCGGGCCGGCGGAGCGCGGGCAGGGCCCGCCGCGGGCGGGCAGAGCCCCTCACCCCCGCCCGGAGCTCCCGTCCCGGCTGGCGGCGCCCACCGCCGCGGCGCGGGGACCCGGCTCCGCCGGCTGGACCCCAGCCCCGCTCCCACGCCCCCGCCGCGGCGGCCCTCGGCCGGTCACCGGCGTCGCCGGCGGGCCGCGGCCCAAGGCGGCTCCCCTCGCAGCCCCGCGCCACCCCACCCGGCCCGCCGCGGCTGCACTCACCTCCTCATCGCGGCGGCGGCGGTCGCGCTAGGGCCGCGGCGGGCTGGCCATGGGCGGCGGGGGCGGCGCGGCCGCCGCGCTCTAGGCCCGGCGCTCGCCCTGCCCGCGGCCCGCCCGCATGCCCGCGGCGGCGGAGCGCTGACAAAGGGGACGGCGCGGCGGGCGGGGCGGCGGCGGCGGCGGGGGCAGGGGGGGGCGGCGGCGGCGGCGGCGGCGGCGGCGGCAGCGGCAGCGCCCCGCCCCGCGAATGGCCGCCGGCAGCCGTCACTCCCGGCCCTTCGCGTCACTTCCGCCCGCCGCGCCGCGCCGCGCCGCGCCCCCTGGCGGCGTCCCGCGGGGCCCGTCCGGCCCCGGCATGAGCGCGTATGGCCGGCCGGGCGAGCGGGCCGGGGGCCGGGGCCCGCGGGTCCGCCTTGCCCCTCCCGTTCCATTATCGTACGAATCATCCGCTCACCAAAGGCGGACCTCAACACACCACACCGCGCGTACCGGCCCTGCGGGGCAACGACACCCGCGCCAGCCGTAAGCGACAGAAACGCCGTCGCCCGTGCCGAAGGCGGGGCGGTCTCCACGCCGCCGGAACGGGGAGCACCCCGCGGCGCCGGCTTGGCCGGAGCACGGATCCCGTGGCTTCCACCCTAAGGAACAGGATGGCCCCGAGCCGGGGCTGAGAGGCCGGACCTCCGCACCCCGCGCCAGGCCCTGAGGGAAGGACGGCTCCAGCTGTCCCAGCTCCGGGCGGCCCTCGCGGTCAGGAGGAACATGGCGGACCCGCTGACAGGAAAACAAGGCCCACAGGGCGCCGGGCTGCCAGCTTCCCTGGCGCCGGGGGAGGCGGGCGCGCCTGCGGCCGGGCCGGGGTGGGGAGCACCCCTGCACCCCATGCGCGGCACAGCCCGGCACGGCGGGTGAAATCGCCGGGCGTGCATGGCGTCACGGTCACCCACCTCGGAGGTCTCTACAGAGCGTGAAACCTGAGGGAAGAGAAAAGCACGCGGCGACAGGAGTTGGACTATGGGCAACTGTTGCACCGCTTTAGGGTACGTTAAGGCTTCCGTGACAAAAACGCCCTTATTTTGATTGTTTTGGGTTGAACCGCCGTCACTGTGCCGGTTGCACTAAGCAAATGTCACTGGAAGTTCCTGAAAAGGCATGAGTTTCTTTCTAAGGGGGATAATGAAGCAGATTTCCAGAATAGTTGCATCTAATTACTATCAACGGAGCACTTAAATTATCACGTGAGGAATTATGGACATGAAAACCTACATTTTAAACAAGGCTGAACAATTCTGAGCAGACCGACTACATCAGAAACTCCCAAATAATACTGGCTTTCTGATGCTCCGCATACCTTCCTGACTTCAGTCCCGTGATACAGGGCTTCCCTGCCATGCTCCCTGTTTCCTCAAGACAGTGATGGGATGGCAGAGCGCTCAGTAGGCAGCGAGGAAGCGAGTCCCACGACACCAGCAGCTCAGGCTGTGTGAAACCATTCTGCCAGGTCTCGTCTGTCAAACCCTGTCTGAAACACTCACTTTGTTCCCAAAGACTTCGGACTTTATCACCAGCTATTACGTGTCCCTCTGCGATCAACGTGGGGCTACCATCATCGCCCCATGGTACACTCTCACCTGCCCGGGAGCATTGTTCTGCGCTTACGGCTGAGCTAGACCATGTTTGTTTTCCCAGGCAACACCACCGTGCACGGCTCTGCTGCTGACGGACGTGGAGCCCAGCAGGCTTTAACGACCCACAGCACATACCAGCAGGCCAACCGCAGAGGTTTCCTTCCTGATCCAGGGGAGGCAGACACCAAAGGTCTGTGCAAGGACAACGGCAAACCATGTTCTTGAGCCGGTAACGAGACCCCGAGGCTGGCTGAACCGCCGCCTGCAGCTGTGGAGGTGGCAGGGAAAGATTTCAGGCCAGAGGAGAGGCATGCTGCGCCCCGTGTCATTTCTCCTCTATGACAGAGGACGTATTTTGTTCTTTTTCTCAACACACATGGCACTTTCCAAGCAGTGACACGAGCATCTGTGAGACAGGAGGTGAGGGACTAAGAGGAGTGAAAACAGAAGACATGGAGACGTAGCATGAGTCAGGCTGGGACAATACGGGCAGTAATCACAGCGGTGGTGGTGGGGTGGGAAGCAAATGCTGGTTCCCTTGGGAAAAGGCAGGTGCACAGAGGGTTTGGCACGTGCTCCCTTAGAAGCTTCTTTGTGCGTACAGCCCATTTATGCACCACTCTCCGAATGGGGCCAGGATTTGACTCATTATGAGTAATAGGAATGTTTTAAACAGAGAAAAAATACTAATTCCCTTAAAAATACAGATAGGTCTACATTTGGCTCAACAGTGCAAGGCCAGTAATTTTCCACAGTGTACTGCCAAATAACTGAATGTGACATTCAAGTAGCTCATGTGTAGGTGTTCCTCAGGAGAAAATACAGCTCTAACAAGGACCATTTTCCAAAAGAGAAGACTAAAGGCTTGGTATCTAAATACGACTTTACAGAATCTAAGTAAACAGCTAAATTTCCAGAAATGCCAAGCTTCCCTTGAGGCTCCACAGGTGGTGCTGACAGCCAACACTTCAGAAAATCTAGCTGCTTATTTGCAGCCTAAAGCACTTTTGAAAATAGTAGCCCACGTAGTTAATAGAGCTCATAACAAAGGGTGACATTGTTGGATTAAAAGCCATCTCTAACTAATGACAGGTTGCAGGATTTCCAGGCGACATGAGAAGCTACATGGGTTAGAAACACTTTGCATGAAAAAGTTTCTACTTTACTTTTGGTAGAACAACATGAGTTTTGGAAACTGTCATTTTCTAAGTAGCCCACGCATGGCTGGCTAAGGGACAGCTGTTGCTAAGTGCTCGTTCAAAGCCACAGAAGGAACCAGTGCTAGAAACTGGAATTAGGACTCAGCAGCTCCTGCCCACAGCCTTGTGTAACTGGATCACATACAGTTTACATGCAGCTGATTTTAATTAATAGCGAAGATGAGGGAAGAATTAGGTTAGTGAAGTAATATCAGCATAATCTGTAAACATGACTGTTTTTCTGTCCTTTTGAATACCACTTCTTACTCATCATCATAAGCATCCTTACAAATAAATTTGCTTTCCAAAAGGTGCAGGGTTTTTTCAATTATCTTGTCTATCAGTATCGTAAGTGTTGATAGGAAATTCCAGCTGTGAGTAGAATTTTATCTGCAATAACGTTATTTGGGGAGAAAAACAGGGCGGAAGTCTAAGATGAATATGGTGACAAGGTGTTTCGTTGAGTGGCTGGCAGTGGTGTCTCAGAATCAGGACCGCTGGTTCTGCCGCTGACCGGTGATTTGGGGAGGATCGCAGGGCCGTCTCTCTGTGCCTTAGTTGCTGTGATGGCACAGTGAGGCCAGTAAACACCTAGCTTTTCAAGTATTTTACAGTCCCCCAAGGAAAGGTGTTACGGATTTCGTGAGCGTGCTCGTACATAGCTGACTTTGCACAGCTGTACAAGGAGCGGAGCATGATTAAATTTGGGGTCTTCCCGTTCACAGCAGAGGACCTCTTGTAGCTACTCCTTCACGCCAGTATGTAGTTTGTAACTTTTTCCCGGATAATGTTTGTATTAATCAAGGTGTAATAATGGCATGTCCATGTGAAAGGAGTACTATGCGCATAAATTGCCACACACATTAGAATAAACCCACTAATGTTAATGCAAATACCATGTTCTTTAGAAGTATGTGGGCCCCAGAAAACAATTGCAAGCAGAGCACTCCTTTTGCTGTAGAGCAGGTTCACCCTGTCATCCTTCCACGTAGAAAACTCTCCCAACAAGACAGAAAGTATAGCAAAATCAGGCTCCTCTGTTTTGAAGTTATTACCATGGTAACCTGAAGCCCCTTTGTACTTCATAAATTCTGCCCCTCTGGAGCAGCTGAAATTTCAAGTAAGACCACTTCGCAATGCTTTGTGAGTGTAGAAACAGCTCACACAGTTTAAAGATGACATAGAGGAAATTTTTGGAAGACTAAGGAGTTGTTGGACGCCAGACCAGTCACCTCATTTGGTAAAATGAGCTCCCTTTAGACTCCTGTGTCTTTTCAATAGAATGGGAGATTTGCCGTTCTCACGAGCGCGGCCCCGACTTGGCACGCGCAGCAATTAGCCAGATTACTCGGCACATACTTGGAAACATGTCTACTTCAGGAACGTTTGTGGGAATTTTCCTGTGCCGACGCAGCTCCACGCGACCCCGCGGGCGAGGCGCGGGAGGCTTCGCCGCGCAGCGGGCAGCGTGGCAGCGATGCTGCGGAGCGGCGAGCACCTTTCCCCTCCCGCCGCAGGAGAGGAGCAGGCAGGGCTGGAGGGATCTGCCCGGGTCTGGGCTGCCTGGACGGGCACCGCTGCCAGCAGAAGCGCAGTGGGATGGCTCAGGGTCAGTACGGAGCCGAACAACGAGGCCTGTCCAGCAAAAAAACCCCAGAACCAACACTCTTATTCCTTCTAAAATACACAGGAAAAGATGTTTTTGTTAAAGTACATGAAATGAGGCGGTACATGAAAAAGCCTACCTAATAATTACTTGGAATATTGCTACGGTTTTAAACTCTTTTAGCATTATTAAAATCAGTACATAAAGACTTCGCTTATGTGTTGGAGGTGAACTGCGGTACAGAAATAATAATCCAGATGACCTTCCAAGCTGCTGCTTGTCATGAATTATTTTCTTTTGCCTTGGGGAAATTTTATATATATATATGTGTGTGTATATATATACATGCAAATAAGCGAATCTTTCAGTTGTAATGTAGCGACGGTTACATCACTGCCCCTTCCCAAGCGTACAGCACAGCATCGTTCTGAGTACAGCTGCTGAGAAAACCCCGGGAAGTACTTGGGTTTGAAATTAAAGAGCTTGTTTTAATATTTAGCTGTGATAAATTTGACTGAGAGTACATGTATTTCATCAGGCGTCTGTGAGTCAGGCGCGTGAGTCACAAAAGGAGCCGCGCTCGGGCTGCTGAAGACAGCCGGCGAGGCCTGTCCTAACAGTTCCAGTGCGTGCGTGCAAAACTCCCATTAATTCCTCTGAGGAGATTTAATTAGCGTGAAAGCAGGACGGAGGACTTGTGTGCTGTCCCAGCTGCTCTGGAAAGGGTCTGACCCCGAGCACCTTCTTTGCTTCTCCTTGTTCAAGCCCTTACATTGCACGCGCACCTTTACGTCGTAAATCCGACGGACTTCGGTGGCGACGGGGAGCCAGGTGCGATTCAGTATGAGCACAGAGAGGAGAACCCAACTCCAAGTAATTAACAATAACATATAATTGCTACTAATTCGGTTTTACACAAATTACACCGTATTATTAAATTAAGCAAACCATGTTCTTGCATCTGAGCATTAGCAGCATAACTCATTTTCATTCCATTTTTTAAAATAGCGCTTGTAATTAGTCCTCTTTGCTTTCCAAACTGATCACATGCAACATTTTGTTTTTACCAAAACACCCACCAAAAAGTGTTCAAGTTCTCTAATTGCAAAGATTCACGTCACACGGCTGTGCAACTTCTTTCTGCTCTGGGTGTTATTTAGGAACAGCCAACTGGAATTTATTGAAATTATGTCGAAAAATGAACGATTAAAATTGCTCCCCAGCTGGGTGGGAGACCTCGCGTGCCAAGTTTCAGCCCATGAGAACTCTCGCAACAGAGTCGCGGGGTACGCGGCTGAGCGCGGGAGGTCCAGGTGGAAAAGCCGGCAAGCTCTTTACCATTTCGAACACCAAGACCGTACTACGGGCGAGCTCTGCCCACAGCGCGTCTCTGCGGGCGCTGGACGCTGGCATGCCTCCGCTTGGTGCTCCGCTCGGTGCCATGCTCGACGGGGCTTTGCTGAGCGATGCACCGGCCCCTTCCTCCCCGCAGCCCGAAGCACCGTGGCCAGGCCGTCCCCCCTGCCCGCTCCTGCCTGGTGTGGGCATCCCCAGCGCGCCCAGTGCCGGCCCTGCGCCCCGACAGCCCCCCAGGCGCAGTCGCCCCCTTCTCTTCCCGTTTGGCTGGGAAGGGTGCTTTTTTTGGCCTCTGCTTCTGTCATCTGGCATTTAAATGTAACGAGATCTCTCGTTGCTAACATTTATAGCAGCAAAATATTTAAGTTCCAGGGCTTGTAACACATGTTATTAATGTCCCGTTGCCAAGCCCAGCTGAAGGCTCTCCAAACCCTTCTCTGCGCTCGCTTCGGGTCCGTGCCAGCAAACGGACGTTGCCCCTGGCTGCGCGGCGGCGGGTGAGCGGGAGCTGCCGGGGATTACCGGTGAGTGCCGCCGGCACCGGCACACCCCAAGACAGCGCTGGAGCCCCAGGCGCACTCGCGGCGCCAGGACAGAGAGGAAAAGCCCACCGGCGGCACTCCCCCAAGGTAATGCCGGGCCCCACAGCAGCAGCGTGGCGGCAGTGGCTGCCTCTGAGCGTACCCTCGCGGGGCTTCGCCCACCCGCTGCCGGTGGGCGTCGAGCTCGCAGGTGCCGCCACGTGCCGGCTGGGCGGGAGGTGGCGGCGAGCTCAGAGCAGCGACGGCCGTGTCGCCTCCATCTCCAGCCGGGGATCGGCTCACCGCTGGGGCCGGCTCCAGGTGCTGGCTGCACCCAGAAAGTGCCGGCACACAAAGGGCGAGGTAGGGTTTGTCAGATGGGTCCGTGCGGTGGGGCAGAGGAGGAAACAGGAGAAGGACAAGCTATGGTGATCAGCCTGCCACGACTTCAATCAAAGGCAGTGATTAAAGAGGGAAGGTGGTTTAAAGTGCTTGATTTAGTGACGCGTGTGCCAGGGCATGTATTTAAACGCTCCCGCCGCTCCCGCTGCAGCCCTGGCTGTCAGTCTGCAAAAACCACCTGGAAAGGAAAGGCGGAGAGCAAGCACGGCCCGCTCTGCGCGCGTGGAGCCGGCATGTGGCCTCCTGTCCCTCGCCCCCCCCTCGCCCCTCCGTGGAGCCCGCAGTGCCAGGCTGCCCGGCGGGATGCTCCTGCCTCCCCAGCGCCCGTGCAGCGCAGGAGGGGAGCTGAGCAAAAGCACCGAGGCGAGCAGAAAGCGATGCCTCAGTCCCACAGTTGTCTAATACGGATGTTCCTGGCTTTTGAAAAAGCCTAAAGCAACATCAAACGTTACCAAAGAGTCTCTCCTTCCTGCTCCTGTTTCACCCTTTGTTACGATAACCTCCGAGCTTTGAAAGCTGGTCTTGATCAGTCTGTGCCAGGGCGCTGCGTGTGCCGGTGTTCCTCCCTCGCACGCAGGTGCTGCTCGGCACCGCCGCTCTGCAGCGGGCGAGGGACGGCGGTGGCTCCCGGCCATCGCTCACCGGCCCATCCCGGCAGTGGTTTGAGGTCGTCCCAAAGCCACAGGTCGTGGACACCCTGGACGCCTCAGGGGTTGTGAAGAATAAGAAGAGAGGCTCCTGATCCTTATGGTCACAGCAAGGAGCTTGAGGTGTAAACCCCAAAGGCTCACTCAGATAATACAGCAAAAAAAAATTTTTAAGCCTCCAGATTTTTGAGCCGCTCTCCAGATCTGTCTCTTTGTGGTCTGAAGCACTGGGTTGGAATTGAGGAGGCCCTCGCCTCTGCAGGAGCAAAGCAGGCAGCCAGCAGCTGTCTTGGCCACCGGCGTCCTGTTCTCCCACTTGTCTTTTTCAGGATTTCGCACCTCACCGTGGGCTGAGGAATCCCACAAAGGTCTCGTCGCCTGCACCACCCCTAAAAGACCCACTCTGTGACAGATTTCTTCAGCCTTCTGCTTGGAGGTCATGGCCAGGCTCTGTGCTGGAAAACCACGGCGAGTATCTCGGAGCAGCTCTTGACACGTGCTCTTCTGTTTGAAGAGCAGACACAGGAAAGAGAAGCGGACTGCAGTTGCCGAATTTAGACCTAGGAGTGAGAGGAGGTATTGGATGTGAGGGCTTGGCCCACCTTTTCACAACATCTGCCAAGCAGAGACCGCGATTCAAATGCCTCCAAAGCACAGGGCATGAGATCAGAGCAGCAAAGGATAGGTCCTTAGCAGCTCCTCTGAAGTAAAGGCTAAAAGGGGTGGCAGCCTCAGTATGAAGATAGTTCTCATAAATCAGTTCTCATAAAGCCAGGCACCATTTTTATTTTCCTCTCCAACAGCTGATTAAGTAGCTGGTGAAGGGAAGACTTGTAATTCATCGTCTGACTCAGGACAAGGAACCAAAGTCTGCTCGCTGTGATGCTTCTGAACAGCTGGAAAGGGAAAGAGGGAGAATGTCTGTTAATATTGGACGTGACAGAAATAACCCGGCAATACATCAGAGGGCAGACAGCCTAACACAGTTAAGGGCAGTGTGTGCTGTGAGATACCATTATATTTTAAATAAAGCACTTTGGAAGGTCCCAGATTTCTTCAGATCTTCGGTGAGTGGCATGGATGAGGCTACAGCCTGACTTACGTCCTTCTCTCTGGGACGAGCTCAAAGCGACCCAGCTGGCCGCTAATCTGCAGGGTCCTTTCCGGGGAGCGCAGTTGTTGCGTGCATGATAAAACATGGCTGAAATATACTGTGGTCCATGGCAGAGTGCCGCTGCCATAGCTCAGCTCCAAATAGTGCTTGGGTGAGCTGCGTGTAGGGGACGGGGAGCAGTTATGGACAGTTGTGTAACATCTCCTCCCCAGAGCAGCTGCTTTCAGCAGATAGGAGTGCCAGCATGAAATAAGAAATAAAGCCAGGTCATTGCTGTAAAAAGGATGCTTCGCTCTACTGGCCTTAACGTGATTTATTTGTTTTAGGCGTCTTTTTGCAAAGCAATAAGGAAACTTTATCGATTTGGTGATAATCTGAGACTCATCTGAATGACAGAATCGCAACTGCTGGCCAAATGAAGGAAGTGCTTTCATAATTTAGCAAAGTGAGAGGTATATGAAAACAAAGAACAGCTACACAGAAAATATACTACATGCACGCCTGACTCTTTTGCCACATTATAACCCTGCATAGTTGGATATTTGGGAATTAGAGGAGTTAACAGCTCATATATAAATTGTCCTGAAGTTGTGAGTGCTGAAATCAGGCTCCTCTATGGATCGATTGGTAGGATGTCTGCCCTGGCATACTTAATTCAATTGCCTTTGTCGCATTACCTGAGATGAGAAATGAGCTGGCAGAGTTGTACCAGGCGTACGGCTGAGCAGGCAGGAGGGCAGCGGCGGGGAGTGCCTTAAACCCAGGGCCATGGCCAGCGCGCATCTCCTTTGCTAGGGTGAATGAATGGGCAGAACGAGCCTCTTTCACCAATCTGCCTTAGTTTTGCCTTCTTTGACTTGTCTCCTCCATGAAAAAGGCACCAGAGCCACCACTCTACAAAGATACAAATTTAACAGTGCTGGCATTTAAAAACATGAGTTACTGCCCAAAGCAATGAAACTGGCCTAAACACAAGAAGGCTGCGCATTTACAGGCTGCAGGGCAGGGCTCCTCTGTAGTGCTCGGGATTTTCGCTGGGTTTCCTCCGCAGACCCCAGAAGATGTCCACGCGCAGACCCTGTGCGCCCAGCAGCATCGCACCACATCAAGTTTTGTTCCCTGCCTGGCGTCACCTGTGGCCTTTTCAGGCCCAGCACGCAGATACGAGAACTGGAAACGCAGTAGGAAGAAAGCGTAAGCTGTGATTTTGCTTGGTTGCCGGGAAAGCACCCACCTACTCTCGGATGACCGGTCCTGGAGTACCGAGTGACCGTGAGTGGCCCTCAAAACGCCGCTGATGCCAGAAGTGACATGCCTCCCCAAGCCGGGCACCTCCGGTGCACCGCCTACCCCCGCACTGCTCACCTCCACGGCCCCCTGCCCGCCCCGACCCCCTGCCTGGCACCCCCAGCCCCCTGCCCACCCCAACCCCCTGCCCGGCACCGCCAGCACCCTGCCTGCCCCCGCCAGCACCCTGCCTGCCCCGACCCCCTGCCCGGCACCCCCAGCCCCCTGCCCGCCCCGCCCCCTGCCTGGCACCCCCAGCCCCCTGCCCGCCCTGACCCCCTGCCCGGCACCCCGGCCCCCTGCCCGCCCTGGCCCCCTGCCCAGTGCACCCAGCCCCCCACGCCCCATCCAGGCCAGGACCGGAGCTCGGCACTGGAAAACTCCCACCAGCCCTGGTTTTATCTTTGCTTGAGGAGCTTTCCCCCGGGCTGCCTGCATGACTGAGGTGGCCTGAGCTGTCCGTGAACGGCCCTCCTTCACATTTACAGAAATCGAGCTTCAGTCCACCCGGTTTTGTCTTTCAGGTCCAGCTCTGCTGTCAGGCTCTCCTTCCGTTTCACGGCATTGGGCGAACAAACCTGGTTTTGACTCTGCGGTGAAACACTCAAATCCCAGTTGCTGCACGCACCCTCCTCTGGTATTTGGGCAATGGTGTTTCTGAATTTAGCTATCACGGGAAAATAGGGCTGAACAGGGCCAGTGGAGGGAAAGGGAGGCCGGTGTTGCTCTGGCAGCCTGCAGAAACAGCACCTGGCCAGAGCCAAAGGGTGAGCAACTGTCCCTGGCTGGGGAGGGCTGGGACCAGTGACACAAACCAGGGGAAAGGGAATAAAAGGGAAGTGCTCTCCTGGATGGGGGCTGCTAGTTTAGCTTTGACTTTATAGCCATTTAATTAAAAATCTGTTCTAATAAAGGCAGAAGAAAATGAGCACATTTTCTCAAAAAAACCATAACGTTACTGAAATTAGTTCTGAAACATTTATGTTTAAGAGCCTTTTGCTGTGCTGCGCCTTATGTAGTAAAGGCAAAACTGAGTAATGCTCCCTTGTAGTGGCCAACACCCCAAGCTGATATGTATTTTGTAGGCAAATACAACTGCAAGCCCCAGGTTCACAGATGCCCTCCGAGTCCAGCCTGCAGCCACGCTTGAGCTGCCCGTGCTGTCCCCGTGCGCTTACTTGGGGTCTAGCCCAAATCCCCGCAGCTTGCAGACAAAGTGATTGCTCTGCACCGGGGATGCCGCTAAGGCTGGGCGGGCTGATCAGGTCGATGGCAGGGGTCAGGACGAGGGACGAGGGCTCCCTGCGCAGTGCTGAGCTGCAGGGAAGGCCAGCACGGTGCCTGGAAATGCTGCTCGGGGTCTGACCCTGCGTAGCAGCGTCCCCACACCAGCGGCCCCGTGTCTCCCTGGCAGTGGACGTTGCCTGAGCAGGAGCAGGTCCCTCATGCGCTCGGCCTCTGCTCTGCTGGAGCTGCAGCACCCTTCAGTGCGTTTCACTGCCCCATGGATCCCCTGCTCAACACTGTGGTCCTGTGGATGAGAGCCACAGAAGGTTCTTCTGTGGGCAAAAAGGACATTAACTTCATGGCAAGGCAGCACAGCTCCGAATCTGTCACAAGCAGCTGAACCGCTTGTGTCCTGCCCTCGGGGGGCACAAGCCCCGGTGAGCAGTGGCAGCCCCGCGGGGGCATCTCGTGCCCTGCAGCCCCGCTGGCACATCCCCGACGTGGCACCAGGGTCAGCCCAGCAGCCCGCTTTGGCCTGAGTTCTGAGCAGCCAGGAGGGTCCTGCACGCCGCTGTCCTTGCCAGCTTCAATCACCCCATTCTTCTTTCCAGGCACCCGGCTCGAACTCCTGATTAATTGGAAAAAAAGCAGTTTCTTTTAGCACGGGTAAGTTTCCCAGCCCATCACCAGGGATGGGCCAGCACCCACTGCCCTCTGCGCATTTCAGTCGAGCTCAGACTGCCGGGAGCTGTGCTCCCTCCTCGAGCAGCTCGCCCAAGTTACTGGCAGTGCCGGCATCTCCTTCTGCCAGCGCTGCACCAGTGGGTCTCGCTCGTGATGCCGGGCCAGCAGCGCTGCCGGCGTGGTCGGGGTGACCTACACCTTCAGCCTGAGGACATCGATTTTCAAATTAATTTTTCATAAAAGCTTGGGATACACAGCTCAGAGTCAACCGCTAGTGCTGTCTTAAAGGATGCTATTTTTATCGCCTTGATAAAATAATTACTGCTAGAGCTGGAGGTGAGCGCAGGAATGTAAATATTTATTAAATGGTCTGTGTGCAGATATGGAGATGGACTGCCAGCTCGGGTGAGGACTGATGTTTCATCAGCATGCCTGCCCGGCCTGCCAGGTTTGCTGGCTAGCACATAAATAATTACACCGCGAGCTGGATTTGGTTTTACAGAAGGAGTTCGTACAGCATCTGCAGCACAAACAAGGTAAGGCTTTCAGAGCAGCAGCGCCTGTTACAGTGCAGAGGCAGCGTAGCACAGAGGGGCCCCGAGGTCGTTCAAGTAAGCCTCACGGCAATGGCAGGGCAAGTAATTAATAAATGAAGCAGACGAACAGCAGGGAGAGAAGAGAGAGGGTGGTGCTCCGGTCTGGGCTCTGCCAAAGGCCCGAGTCGCCCAGCCGGACGCGCAGGCTGGGGAGAGGGACCCCTCGTCCTCCCTCCGGCTCGTCCACACTGCTCCTGCCTCCCAGCGGTGCTGTGAAAGGCAGAAGCGCTGACACTGTCCACTTTTATCCCTTATGATTTGTCCCGTTTTGGTCAGTTCGCTTCATGTTCAGGTGCACAGTGCCAGGGAGGACAGCCTGCTCCTGCTCAAGCTCAAGAAAGAGCCAAATGGCTCCGTTTTCCTCACTTTTACGTTATGTTTCCTCAGGTGGTTCTTAACAGGTTGGCTACAGCGCATTTGTCCTGCCGACACTCTTCAGCACATTCGCTGATTTGCTCTTACTGTTTATTTTCCTGCCTTGTCTTTGACAGCAGCAAGAAGTGTGCCTGATGCACAGCCTGGCCGAGCCTTGGCTGGCTGCAGAGCAATGCAGTGCCCCACACCACCTCCGATGGACGGCGCTGAGCATCCCCCACGCGCCCGGAGACCCCAGACACGTGGAAACACGCGTGTCCCCCCGTGCGTGCCGCAGACAGCCAGCTGGCCTGGCAGGAGCGCACGATACCAACAGCCGTCTCCGTTTCCACAGGGCTGCGCACAGCATGGGGATTGCCTGCCGCGGGGCAGATCGGGGCTCGTCACCACAGATCTGAACAAGCCAGTCTTCACAGACAATGATTCTGCTCTGACACCTGCAGCGAGTCAGCACAGAAAGCCATCGTGGGGCCGATTTTACTTAAGGCAGAAACGTCTGATGAAAAATGTGACAGCTTCAGTTAACCCTGCAGATGTCCCCATCTCACAAGCCTCTTGTCATTCGGCTTTTGAGCTTGCTTCAGTTGAGCATGCGACGCTGCAAGCTTGGAGCAGAAATGACCGGGACGGGTCCATCAGCGACAGCCAGCGGCAGCAGCTGCAGGACAGGCACGCACGCCAGCTGCTGCGCGCACCCTGCGCAGACAGCACCCACCCTGCAGTGCGCTGCAGGGGGACCGGGTGCCCGTGAGGGCAGCGGGGGCTCCGTGGGTGCAGCCCCCTGCTCCGCGGAGAGCGTGCTCAGCCTCCGGCACCTGGTGCGGGCCCTCTGCATCTACCCGGAGCCACGTTTCCCTTGACCCACCGTGGCCGCCCGGTCTCTGTCCCGGAGGCCCCTGTCCCGACGGCCCCGCGGAGACTGTCCTCGCTTCACGCTGGGGACAGGGGAGAGGTTCCAGCACCGGCTGTACCTGCCGCATTGCGCGGGGCCATCGTGGCCTGGGCACCCGGCTGGGCCCGAGGGCTCACCCTGTCTGGAGCAGGGAAATGCGGGCAGGGAAGTGTGTTAGGCGAGGGCAGGGGTGCACCAACAAGTGGAGAAACGAGGCAAAATACTTAAAAATGCAAACTGCATCTTTCTTCATTGTCTGTGCGAAAGTGGTTCTGTGCTACTGTGCATTTTTAAAGAGCTGGCATGGCCTAATAAAGAGCCGGCTGCATTTCAGTGACAAGTGAAGAGTTTATCAAAGACGTGACCAAAAAAAAAAAAAAAAGAAGGAAAGAAAAGAAATTCTCTCTCTGTGCCTACTGCATGAAGAAACGTTTCCACTCAAGGTGGCACCTGTCTCCTTCCCTTCTAGCCTCAGCTCGGGAGAAGCTAAAAGGCACCTGAAACTCCTAGCAAATAGGATGCATAATTCATCATTAATTCACTCATTAGCGATCATTTTTTTCCTAGGCACTAACAATCAGGAACAGAAGTAAATTTTGCCGTGATCGACACTGGTGTTTAGCAGTGAGGGGCGGGCAGGACGGATGAGGCGGACAAAAGCTGAGTCAGCTCCCGAGTGCCCGGGCTTTGGGACAGGCAGACCTTCACTCAGAGCCTCCCGAGGCACAAGGACGGTCCCGGGAGCCAAAGGGGACCCCTGCCCAGCCACCCCCGGCTGCCCGAGCTGGTCCGGGGGCACCCCCGGCCCCCGGCGTGCGGGCACTTCACGTCCCGCTGCAGGTGGGCAAAGAGGTTTATGTACGCCCAGCAGATCTGCCCGGCACTTTATCTGATGTAGGCACATCAGATAAAGTGCCTTTATCTGTATAGGCACAATGTTTTGGGCCTATAATTTTAAATCACAATTAAGGTATTTTAGAATATTTTTTCATACGCAGTCCAGACCAGTTATAGCTCTGCTGACGTATGACATGCTTTTGCATTCAAATGCGGGATGCTGAAGAGGCCTGCCTTCCACTGCCGGCTTTTGCTTTTGATCCTGACCTTTCCACACAAAGAAAATGCAAAATATTATTACATATGAGAAATACAGTGTAGCTAGAAATAGCCTCTTGCATCAAGTAGCGAGAGGCTAACACCACTGTGGCCTGGCTGAGATGCCCGGGCTGTGCTGGGCAGGGTGTTCATCGCCTATGCCAGCAGGATGGCCCGAGTCCGACAGCCCGATGTGCCCACGCTCATCCCCGGGTCCATCCCAGAGCTGTCCTGGAGCCGGTCCCATGGCTGGTAAACTCAGGGAGTTAATTTTCTGCAGGATCTGTCTAGGTGAGCAGACTTCAGAGAACAGCAGAGTTATGAAGGAATTACAAAGATCATGCCTCTGTCATGTTTTCTGTAAGAAACCGAGGATCCTGGATTATGGGGCTGTGGCAAGGAGGCTCCACTTTTAGACAGATGCTTCCCATTCTTCACATTCCTCTCGAAATGCAACAAATACATCCCTGAAGGCTGGGACTGGCCGCGGGGAGTGCATCCCTGGAGCTAACCTCAGCACCAGCTTGGACCCCTCCACCGGCAGAGCCGCCCTGGGCAGCACGGGGGGAAGCACGCAGGGCCTTGGGCGTGCCGCAACGCAGAACTGCTGTTAGACTCACTACTGCTGTTAGACTCAATTACTCATTGCGGGGTACAAAATGCCATTCTTGCCAGCAGCGCCAGTTAATGCCTGTCCCAATACTGAGTGGAAGTTAAAGCTTCAGTATTTCTCCTAAAATAAGAGCTGGGTTGGAGTAGGGGTAGACTTTTTAGTGTATCAAAGCACTGTGCTCCAATTTCAACTTTTTAAAAATGGCCTTTTCTAATATAAAAGGAAATATATTTCAAAGTAATGAAGTTCCTACATGGCAATCTAGACATCACGTTCTGAAAATGTCAGCTTGGGATGACATTAATGAATCATTTTTTGTTTGGGTATTTTGCTGACGTGGAAATTCATCAAAATGGACTGTCTTCACTGAAATGTATTTGCTTTTGACAAATTGGCCTTTTACAATGGGAAAATGGTCTGTGCGAAAATTGCCGACAGCCCAGCCCACAGGGTGCTATCGAGCCCCTTTTTCCTTTCAGAATGCGACCGCTGTCGGCTGCAGCCTGCACACACGCGCTGCACCTCACCCCGTGCCAGGGCGATTTCGCCAGCTCCTGGGTTCCCATGGGTCAATCCCAAATACCTTGGCTTTGAAGGTGTATCGGCGCCAGTCGTTTCAGAGGTTAACCATTAACTCTGACGGCGATGTCTGCTGCGTGCCGCTGTGATGTACCACAAAGAGAAAAACCTGGTTTCTGCTGTGCCGTTGGATGAGCGTGTTCTGTCCCAGTGCACTGACTCTGTTCAGTTTGGTTGTTTTCATAACTTCTCTGTGGACCTGGGGTCGGCTCCTGTGCTTGCAGGGATTGCAGATGGGAGCCTGAGTTCAGGCTGCGGCAGAGGGCAAGCGTCGCCGCGAGCACTCTGTGCTCTCCCTTGCTGACACCCCTGACTTTTCGGGGGTGGCATTACTTTTGATTCACCATTTCAGCACACAAAGCTGTGAAAGGTTAATTTCAGATCTCATGAACACTGGCAGGGTGTTACTGCATGGGAATTGCACGTACTGCAGCTGAATCGGTTCAGATTTAAACCCGTGTAAGTGAGGGCTGGTTCTGGGTCTGAGAAGTAATTTATCTAAATTCCTGCCTCATGAAATGTAGCTACCGTTAAATGTCCCATTTCAAAGTCGTCAGAAACATCACACCAATACTTACCAGACGCTGCTGCTGTTGTGAAGTGAATTTTCGTGTTCCTGAGTTGCAGGAAACAGAATTCTTGTGCTGCAAATGGATTTGAATATAGCATGAAGAAATTCACAAAGAGTGCTCTTTCTGCAGCTAAAACTGTCTTTTTTTCTGGCACATGACAGCCTATGGAGGTACTGAGTTTCTGTGGTGGCTTATGCATATTTAACTAGCATGCGTATTTGCAGAACAGCTGGAATGATGGCATTAAATTGAATTGCTGCAATATTTGAATATACAAATATACATACACGGTTTAGTTTGTCCAAGACTGCAGGTGAGGTCTGACCTCACACGATAGCCCCGATTCGGGCCGGGGCGGGCCCAGGTGACCTCCTCGGGTCCCTTCCAGCCTGGCCGTCCCATGCCTCAGCGTTCTCCAGAAACCGTGCCGCGGGGCCAACATCTGCCAAAGTCAGCAAGATGCTCCAGCACACAGGTCCTCTGATGATAAACTCGTCCCCGGTGCCGAGCTACGGCACTCTGCCACGGCCCTGCCAGCAAAATCAGTGCATTCGAAAAGAATGTAACAAACCGGTGAATAAAGTGACTGGAAGGCCTACTGATGCAGGGTTGAAGCACGTATATACCTGTATAGCGACTTTCCTCTAAGCCAGGGATTCTCTTGATTTGGGAGCTTGCTTGGGGCGAGCAGCGGGTGCACCAAGGCGAGCTCCAGCCCGCCGCCGGCTGCGCCCAGGGGGGTTTCCAGCAGGCGTTCCCAGCTCGGCTCGTGCCACCGCGCGCCGCCGGGCCCCCGCGCCAGCCGTGCCGGGAGAGCCGCCCGGCGCTCGCCGGCCCAGCTTGCAAGCTGCTGGTTTATGCGCTGATGCAAATACCATTAACGTTAAATAGAGGAATCTAAACAGCTGCTAACCACTGGTACCTCTGCGCATGCAGAAAAAAACCCAAACCCAGTCACGTATTGACTCGTTCACAAAACTCTTTTTCTGGCTTTTTCTTGTTTTCTTCTAAAGCCTCTGTTTTACCCATCCTGGCACATCACATGCAGGCTGAGAAAGAGTCAAAGTCACAGAGCTCTCAGCTCTGCAATTATGAAAATATATGACCACCTATTTTTCTGAGTTGTACAGGGCAAATTATTAACCCACTTCTCTCTGCTCTGGCTTCACATGCCACTTATTTAGTTTTCTAATGAATTTCTAGTTTGAATGGCTAAGTACCTCATCTGTTTAAAATGCTCAATTTTATAAAAATAGACTGTTTCGAGCACTTCTAGCCCCTTCTGTTTGGTACAAGAACAGAGGAACATAGAGGTTTTCATATCTTAAGCTAGAAAAGAAAAAAAACTGGAAGGTCAATTTTGTGAACGACTTTCAGGGTGATGAAGTGATCAGCTTACTCCTACCTGAACTGAACATCAGATGAACATCATGCAACAGGGACTGTAACGTTGACTGCTCTGTAATAAACGCTTAGCCAATCTGGAACAGTTTTAAGATAAACTGTGATTCTTCTGGGATATTTATATGCTTTATTGTACGCTTCTTATCTGCATCCAGTAAGTGCTTGGCACAAACACATAAAAAATTAAATGGGACATGCCAAAAGTGTACTTTCAGAGGGTTACCACACTTCTTGAAGTGTGACTAAATGCCTAAAGCCACTTGCCCTTCAGTCCCACATCTCACACAGCACCGGAGATGCCGTAAGTCCAGAAATCCCTTGTCTTAGTGTGCAAATGAGGCATGAACAGTGCCTCCGATCTGCAGCCGTCAGAGATACTAGGGTTGGATAAGGAAGGGATCTTATGGGTCATCTGGCCCATTTACTTCCATCTGTAGGTAATTGGGGTTTATGCAGAAGAGTCACACTAATGAAAAGTCTTTCTGAGCCTCGTTCGCAGGGTAAGAAAGGAGCGGGGCTGTCCTCCGGCACCTTGTGACCTCGGTACCATGCTACCCTACCTGCACAGAGCCCGCTGGGCACCATCATGACCCGCCGTCCCGGCACAGGCGCAGGGATGCCCTTCCTGAGCACCTCCTCTGGCAGCGTTGCCAACAGCCCAGTTTCCACCCAGCCCTTCTCCAAGGGCGTGCTGTGGCACACCTGACCACCACAGCATCCCTTTCACGTGCATTTTCCAAACTCAGCTCGCATGGCTGTGGGGACCCTTAAGGCCCCATCACCATTTATTTCTAACCCCTTCCAGCCTCCAGTCTTGGCCTGTGGCTTGCTAAATCCTTGCCTTCATGGACCATCAGATTTCAGCAGAAACCTTGCAATGTTTGGTGTTTCTAAACCTTAAAAACCTTGGTGAAGCTATGAAGCTGCGAGATCAATTACTTGCATTGAGGTCCTTGGTCCTCAGAGCTGCAGAGAAAGGCAAGGATATGTCCTGACGGCTGCAAGAAACCAGTCTGATTTTCATGTTATTATTTTTAACCCCTCTCATGCTTCTCTTCCCTGTCTCCAGCTGCATGGTCTCCACCTGCCTGGTGCTGGCACAGTGGCTGGGGGCTTGGGCTCCCATGCCCGTGGAGTGGGATGGCGGTTGGGGAGGAGTGCAGGAGAAACACTCCTTCTCCAGCCTCTGTGGAGGAGAAGGGGAAAGGCCATGGGGACATGTGGCCAAGGATGAGAAAGGAGACCTGTAAAAAGAAAGAAATTATGATAATTACAGGGAAAAGGAAAGGAACTGTCTGAAGAAGAAAAAAATACACATTTCAAGCCTGCTTGGTTGAACTGGGTGCAGGGAAGAGGGAGGAAAGGCAAGGATGGTTTTGCAATGTTCCTGCACATGTGTCCACAAGGCACAGAAACGCAGAGCCAGCACCAGCAGGACCAGGACGCCTCCTCTGAAAACAGTATTTATTCCCTTTATGTGTTTCCATCTCAATAAAGTTGGATAAGGTGAGGTCTGGACACCTCATTTTACAATAATGGAGCCAGCATAGCTTTGTCATTGCCTGGAAGCCCCTAATCTGCTGTGGGGTGTAGGAAACTGCCCGAGCAGCTGCGCAAAGAGAAAACTCAGATCCTAACAAATTTAGCACACAAAGTGATGCAGCAGCTACCACCAAGCCCAGCCATGCTGCCCGGGGCTGGGGACCAGCTCATCCCCATGCTCCAGCCCTGCGCCAGCCGCAGGCACACCATCAGCGCAGGGCATGCGGGCAGGAGCAGGCAGCTTTGGAGGGGACAGGGCTGGGGCACGGTCAGCCAAACCCCCGTACGTCGCCTGAAGAAAAATTGTTTCTCGTCCTGGTTTTGAGCTGTGATTAGGCTCGACAAGCACAGCGGCCTTACGAACTCCGCTCGGGCCCTGTGTCATTTGCCTTATTGTGGTCGAAATCTCCCTCCCTCCTTCTGCCTGCACCCACAGGCACCGGCATCTGTAACGTGCACCCACAAGCCCAGAGAGGGAAGGACGAAAGGATAAAAATACCCATGTAAAAAAAAAAGAAAAAAAAGAAAAAAAAGAAAAAAAAGAACCCAGGCACCATCTGGATTCAGAGCCTGGAAAGCAGGAAGGGAGCAAGCAGAGAAGAGCGTGTTCACCGGTGCGGAGAGTCGGGGAGCACTGCCGAGCCCATGTATGCTCTCACCACAGCCGGTCTCTCAGGTGAGGGAGAGCCGCTTCCCTGCTACGTCCCAGCAAACTGGGCAGCGTTTTATCCATCTGCATTTTGCATAAGCCTCTGTGGATGCTCTCAGCAGATGACCAGGGGACATGGGGCCGCTCGGGAGGGCTGGTGGCTCCACAGGAGGTGGGCAACCCCCGGGAAGGGGCTGCTGCTGGCTGCAGAGGGGATGGAGCAAGCCGAGAGCTTGCTGGCGATGACATCCCCACGGTTTGTGAAGGACTGGAGCAGAGGCGCAGGGGAGCAGACAGCTTAATGACAAAATCTTGCATTAATTTCTTGTTGCATAGGGCAGGGACGGCGGCTGGACCACGGGTGAGCGTTCACGGGGTGGTTGGAGGGGGGCCGTGGAGACGCGCGAAACTCAGACGTCACAGCACTCAGTGCCCAGGAGCAACCCCATCGCGGGACACCGGGTCCCCAGCTCTTCTTAAAGCAGAGGAGCCCCTCCGCAGCGGAGCAGACGAGCAGCAGATGGAAAAGGAAAGGGCTGAGCCTGACCATGGGCACATGCATTGCACCAAGCAAACACAGGTTGGCCAGGAGAGTCTTGGTGGCCCTGGGCCCTTAGTGCTCCCCGACGTCTCTCACACCCATCCTGTGGCACGGCAAGGTCCGGTCCGGCCCCGCAGCAAATGCTTCCAGCCAGTCCTCCCTCTGCTGCGGGAGCATCTCCATTGCAGGCTCCCCAGCCACCGTTCGTGGGGCTACCCTCCCTGTCACACTGAGTGATGCATAAACAACACAAACCTGCGCAGACATACCCTCCATAGGCAACACAGAGCGCAGAGTAACACAGAAAATATTGACAATTAAGCTGAGAATATCACAGAGATCCTTTCTTTTTTCAGGATTGAGTTAAATACAGCCCTTATTCAGGATCTTGCAGATTGCTCCTTTTAAGACTGGAAATTCATAATGAAGTCAGGTATTAATTTCTTGCAATCTGTTAATTTAAAAAAAGTAGTCTCAAATTCTTTTATTTTCTGCACATACTGCAGGAGACAGTTTTCTTGCTCAAAATTAAAATGTCTCTTTTTACCACCAGCATTGCACCCAGAAGTGTCCACCCTCCTTCCACAAGCCTTGGATCTTCTGCTGATCCTTGGCTTTCTGCTGCCAGCGTTGCCTGCGGCCGTAGTTGCTGGTGGGCACATCCCAGTGCTCGTGCCCAGCTCCCGGCCCGGCAGTGCAGACGCGCAGCCCGTGCCAGCCCCCCATGCCCACGGCGGGGTACCTGCCCTGGCACCGGGCAGGCACGGCAGGCACACTAACCCCCAGAACAGCCCCAGCTGAAGTCAGTTCATTCGAGCCAATTTCTAAGCAGGGACAGAAACCTAACAGAGCTGACGTCTTTACCAATTAACAAAACTATGTCCCGAGGCTGTTTCTCCAGCCCCTGCTTCTGAGCACAAACCATCATTTTATCATCTACAAGCATCTGTGCTTTTGGAAGGAAAAGAGGTCTCACGCCTGACCCCGCAGCAGGGTTTCCACTTGCGAGGCCTGACGAAAGGAAAGTCTGGGACTCTGCTCTGCTGTGCAGAAGAAACTGCTGCTGCCTTTGCTTCGTGCTCGCTTTCATGTCCCTGCCCTGGCACGCCGCTGAACCAATTTGTGATTGCTAGTGGCAAAGCGCTCAGATCCCAGGTTGCTCTCTTCCCTGCATTTCCCTCAGTCGTGCCGTGTCTGCACAGAGCCTGCAGCAGGGAGCAGGGGGCACACAGCCGGAGCGGGGGCTGCTCCAACGTGGCCGTAAGCGGGGCTCTCCATCTGCCGCGGCTCAGTCGTCCTCGCACCCCACCGCTCCCCTCGCGAAGGCCACGCAGCTTGCAGCTGCCACCGGAGTGGTACCGGGGTCAGCCGGGGCAGGAGCCGCATTTGCACAGAAGGGCACAAGGCAGGTGAGGACGACGGATGACCGGATCCGGGCACCCTGCGCCCATCGGCATGGGTTCCCAGCTACAGGATGGAGACGAACAGCAGCGACAACCATACAGCATTGCAACACCACCACCATGTTTACCAAGCACTTAAGAAAATTGCCTTTTGGGAACAATAATGCTTCACGGGATAAAGCATGCTTATTCTCTGTGCTACCGGCTGAGGCAGGGTGAGAATAACAAACGACCTGCAGGGTGATGGCAGAGCTCTGGCAGGAGCCAGAGGTTATTTCAGGGCGGGGGGAGAGCACTGCTGGCGGCAGGAGCAGGGAGGCAGCAGGCCAGCCGACGGGGTGACCATGACACAGGAGAGAGCGGGAACGACCTCACTGTGCATCGCCTCGTTGCATGCTTCGGCAGTGAGCAGCTCAGTGCTGCCAACCCCGCTGGTCCCTGCGGCCCCGCCAGGCAGCACGGCGGTGTCACCGGTGGGAGCAGTGACCGTGGGGTCTGCCGGGCTATGGGGACGGCGCCTGGCTCAGGGTACCCTGACGGGCACCGCTGGGGTGTGTGGGATGGGGCTGTGAGAGCCCAGCCTGGGCACGCTGCCGGCTCGGCTCTGCCCGGTCAGGTCACGAGGAGACGGGGTTTGTTGTGAAACAGGGAAACACGGGACCAGAGTCTGCCCAGCCACCGTGCCCAGGACCCGGCTGTCCTCCTCCGTAGCAGGTCCCTTAGCAGGGTCCTCCCCAAGCCTCTGGTTAACAAAACAGCACTTCAAAAAGAAACAAACTCCTGCAGTCTCTAGCGACTCTGATTAATCAATGAGCAGTAAAAAAGACAGGAATTAGGCCAGCTTTAACCCAAAATTCCTGCGGGGGCCAGCTACTGGCAGAGCTCAGACGTTGCGGTTGCGCTGGCGGCGCTGGGGACCGGCCTGGGTGGGAGCTGGCGGCGGAGGCTGGTGGAGGGGCTGCGAGGTGGCACCAACTCCTGCACAGCCCCTTCCCCAGCCGGGGACGCTGCTGGTCGGGAGCAGTAACCTGGTGCGACAGAGCCAGGGAGAGCTGGACCGTTTCCCATTAGCTACCTCCAGGCTGTGGGTTTCTGCTCTGGGATGGGGAATGTTTGCTCCGGTGGATGCACTAGCTGTCCTGCAACAAGTGTGCCCCGGTCCCTCTGCCCTCTCAGCAGAGGAGCAGTCTCCAGCTGGGCTGCAGCGCTCGGTTGCACTACAAGCAATAAATAAGCTCCTGTATTGCATCTTCCTAGCTCCTCTCACATGAATATGGCTGTAATTGAGTGCCCACAGGAGGTGCAGCAGCGGCTCGCAGGCAGCCATGAGCCCGGTTCTCTGGCCCGGAGGCTGCGCCTGGGTGTGTGGCACCACGGGGGCCCTGCCGGGGATGGCCCGGGCAGGTCACACCGAGGTGGTCGACTCCACACGCCTGGCCCTGACCGGGTGCACACTCAGCCGCTGCCCGAGTGCCGCGTTCGGTGCAAGTGCCTCTTCGGGAAAGGCAAGCCCGCACGGCTGCGCTGGGGGAAAGAGCCCAGGGCCGGGAACACTGTTTGAAGGTGTGCATATGCAGACAGCCAAGTCCAGCTCCATCAGTCCCAGGGATCGGAGAAGGTGCGTCAGGAAAAGCAGGGGTCCAGCCTGGTGTCCAAACCTGGCACCCGGATTTCACTGACCGAAGGGTGCCAGGCAGACGGAGAGCTGGCAAGGCGCGTGGAGGACGCACGCCACAGAGCACAGCTCCTCCGACTGACCGGCCTTGCTCAGGAAAGCAGCTGGCGGTGTTGATAAATAAGTGTGATAAAAAAAGTATAAGTGTTGGCCATCAGTAAGAGGCCCCCACGGGGTGGGGTAAATGAGTTCAGCAGCACGGAGCAGCGTGACAGCCGCTCAGTGGGGTGCTTTGCTCTGAGCCTGCAAATCTCATCTGAGACGGGAGAGGACAGCCCCAGACACCGGAGGAGAAGGGGACCACGCTAGCGATGGGACGGGACGGCAGCTCCTCGCCCGGAGCTCTGCTGGTGACACGGCATGGGGACTGGCAGAGCTGACGGGCAAGGCTTCTGCTTGCCACAGGCTGTTCTGGCGTTCACTGAAGTCTTCGAGGATCTGATCCCACAGTGCCAGCAGCGGCGCAGCAGCATTGCCCCGCGCCAGTCTCCAGCACAGCATCAGCCTGGGGGTCCCCGTGCCCGCGCGGGGTCTGTGTCCGGGGGAGAGGCGGTGCAGCTCCCTCCAGCCCGTCTCCATAAGCAGCCCTGCGTGGAGGGTCTAGCGCAACTGCCGCAGCCGTCCCCCAAACGTGGGCTCACCGCAGCTTTACTGCATGGTCCCAGGGACTTGCTGTGCTGCCCTCGCACTTTCAAAGCACATTTTGGGGCTGCAGCAAGCAGGAACAAAAAGCAGCTTAAAGGAAGGCAAGGTGAAACCTAACCCAGCCTGGGCATGGGGTCCCTGCCTCCAAACAATCCCACTGCTGATCTTTCTTCTCACTTTAATTTCTACCCTGCATGAAGGCACGAAAGGAACTCTGCATTTGGAGAAGCGATACGCCAAAAACAATGTTTGCTGTTGAAGCTGATCCTCTGTGCTGGGCCAGGGAAGGAAGTTGTCCAGGAAGGTCAGCGATGGGCAGCAGCGATACAGCAGTAACTACAATAAACCCTCACGCTGCCGACTGTGAAGACAGCAGCAGGGCAGACCGCGCTGGGCGCCAGAGGGAAATGCCATGCGGCTGCTTGCGCCGAGGCCGCCAGAGCCGGTGGGGCTGGGCAAGGCTGGGGCAGTGCCTCGTGCTCCTGCAGCAGAGCCAGTACCGACTCTGGCCAGAAACCGGTGGGTTTAAACCCAACCGGAGCAGCTTTTCCTAGGGTGCACGAGGGGCCAGCCTGGTGCTCCCCGAGCGCGCATGGGCAGGCATGCATGGCTGCCGCCCCGGCACCTGCACCTCATGGGCAGCCCGGTTGGGCAGGACGCCGCGGTGCGTGGGCATGGCACCTCCTGTCTGCCCGGGCAGGATTTGGGCAGAAAGGGGTCTGCCGAGCAGGCAGGCTCCCTGCCCGTCCCCAGGAGGGAGCCAGCATGTTGTGTTCAAGGCTACAGAGTGGGTACAGAGGGAAAAGTGACTCAACCTTGTCCACAACTCCAAGAAACATTCCTGCAATGAAGCTGCAGTGCTCAGCCCCTCCGGCGCAGCAAACACAGGGACTGGCGGATCAGCGGCTCCTTGAATAGCTACACACGTCAGGCAGCTGATTTCTGCCTGAAATAAATGGGTTTATGACAGTGTTTCACCTCAGGGGAAGACATGTCCTGACAAGCTGTAGTTACTCGCGTGCCCCGAGGATTTGTGGTGCCTGGTTTCTTCAGAGAGCATTTTCCTGACTCCTCCCGAAGCCAGGAACAGATTTATACCAATAATAAACAAGGCAAAACAAAGAACCAGAGCAAACAGTTGATAAAAATCTACATTTTGCCCACCTTGTTTGCTATTCTGGATCTGCAACACAGGGAAGGGAAGGGGCAGGGGCAGGGCAGGGGCCAGGGAAGGGGAGAGGGAAAGCTCTGTACTGTTGGCACATAGCCTTGTTTCTGTCAGGTAAAAACTCTCGCCAGTGCTTTTTCTGCTCCTTTATGCTGATTGCCAGGAATCATTACTAGAGGAATACACCAGACATCTCTTAGATTGTGAATTTTCATAAGCTCTCTGCTAACGAACCAGAACTGCTAATTTAAAAGCTGACGCTAATGCACTTGCGTGAGCATGGGCTCGCACACGCTGCTGTGACGGTGGTGGAAGAGCCTGCTCCTGCTACGAGCACAATCTGTCCCCTCCTGCCCAGCCTGGAGACCCGTGGCCGCAAGGGGCTGCCGGGGCTGCCGGGGCTGCCTGCCGTCGCTCACAGACCAGGGCTGCTCTCCAAACTGTTGGAATATCTCATTTATCAGCAGCTTCAGGGAGCACAGCGTTGCAACAGAAGTACCACAGGAGAGAAGTCAGAAATGAGCTGACTTGGGAAGAAACTGCTCAGGCTTGTTCAGAGCAGACATTACAGCAGCTCGGGCAGGACACAGCGGGTGGAACGTCTTTCTGCTGTGCAAAGGCTGACATGCGGCTGTCTATTTTAAAATAGCATTTAACATGACTAGAGGTGTTGGATGGGTGCAGGAGCGCTGGCTCTCCCGAGCTCTTCTCTTGCTGAGAGCCTGTCTAGATTGCCATATGTTATTCTGCTGTATACTTCATCGTGCTTTATTTGTCATCCTTTAGCACATATGCTAACAGCTCTACTGCCTGGCACTCAGAAAGTCTGAATTTAGCTCTGAATCAGTCACAAACAAACACTTGCTCAGGGCAATGATCTCTGCTTCTCACCATTCTCACTTCCCCACCCTGCCTCGCAAAAGAAGAATACAGTCAGGCAGTTGGACTACATGATCATTGTAGGTCCCTTTCAACTGAAAATATTTTCTTTTCTATTCCGTTCTTTTCTGTTCCATTCCATTCCATTCTATTCTAGTCCTGCAGCCTCTGCCGTGGCAAGCAGGAGGGCAAACCGTGCCTGCAATGCATGAGTTGCCCTACAGTCGGTGAGAGAGAACAGCCACGCCTCAGTTCAGGATATATTTAAAGCCATACTAAAGAAGAACAACCACGAGAAAAATAATCACAAAGGAGGGAACGAAACATGAGGGACTTTCTATACGGGCCAGGCAGCGAGCCGACCTGCACAGAGGCAGGCGCCGAAACCTGTGTGGCCATGGCGGCTGCTGTCCCTTCCCTTCACCATCAGTTCTGGGAAGCCAAAAGCGCAAGTCAACTGTTTCCCTTGCTGCAATCATGTTTACTTAAAAAGAACACGCTTGTTCCTTTTACCTTGAACACAGCAAGGACAAACACCACCAGGAACATTGCTTACTCACGATTTCTCAGCCTACCTTTCCAGGCGGAGCTATGGCTCCAGGAGATTTCTGTCTCTGCTCACGCAGCAGGGCCGCCCTCCACAGCCCGGCCCCTTTGCCACACGCAGGGTGCGGGGGGCTCCCTGCCCGGGACCGAGCACACCGGGGCAGAGGGCTGCGGCGGGTCGGGGATGGGGTTTCACTGACCACCATGCAAGGGTGTCACGAGTGGCAGCTGGGTCTGCTGGAATATTATTTTTAGTTCATAAGTAAATATTTAACTTAAGAAGTTGTCCATGTGCTCCGGGAAATTGTTTTATCGTGAGAGAGTTTACAGTTGTGCAGGTGCAGACCTTGCCAGGTGTGCCCAAAAATACTCCACCACAAAAGGTGGAGAAGGGGGACACACGGAAGCGCTGCATTTAACAGACCAAGCCAGCAACCTCTGCCCACAGGAGTGTGCTGGCTCGGGGCCATGCGCACTCCCACCTTGCCGCAGGGTCACTCACGTGACGACAACTGTCTGTCCATCCGTCCGTTCTGCCAAATCCTGCCTTTTCCTCCAGCACCGCTGAATACTTACTCCCCAACGAAGCCCCTGTCCAGCCGTGCCCTGTGGGTCGCAGAGTGCCCACGGATGGGCTCAGCCCGCTGCAGAGCCGGCATTTCACAGGGCCAAGACGCTGCCGTGCCAGAGCAAGACCAAGGTCCCTCCTCCTCCGAACCCCCTCAGGACTGTGGATTGCAAGTCAGCATTGGAGCCATTGGAAAACGATGAAGCAGGGCGAGGACTTGTGCCGTTCCTTCCCTATCAGCTGCGCTCCCTTTGCAAGCAGGTGATTTTTGTGCCCACTCATCCCACGGACTCATCTGGGCTCAACGCACAAGCTGTTCCTTCTCCTTTGTGCATCAACAGCAATAATACGGGCCCCGTCTGCCAAATCAGCCTCTTAACGATGGCTGGGTAAGCGCCCTGGCTTCAGCCCATCCGCACTCGTGCGGGCAGTGGGCACGTGGTGAGCGTGGCTCACGGCACACAGGCAGGGGCAGAAGCCAGCGCGCCCTCCCAGCTCTGCGCTTCCCACGGGACCGGAGCGCCCGGCGGGGAAGGCGTTTCCATCGGGAAACGAGGGATGCTGAAGGCAGGCGCGGGGCAGGGGAAGCTCGTTTCCCTCCACCAAACAAGCGCATGCCCAGGGAAGCAGGCAAACCCATGGGAAGCCTAAACCATGAGCTCACCTCCCCCAAAGTGTTTACAGCTGCCATTTACAAGCAGCAAACCTTCCTATTGTATGCTCTAAATCAAGTAATGCTAATTGGACGAAACTGTAAAGATCTGCGTGACAATCACAGCATTAATTGCGGCGTGCCTGAAACATACAGCAATTGCACTGAGTGACTTAGGCAGTTCAAGGCTGCAGGAGGAAGATGTGTGTGCAGCCCCAAGGACACTTTTTTCTGTGTATCTCATGGTGCAATCTGGTGCAATCTAAAAGGAAAAAGAGACTCCAGATCCTTATTCTTCAGGAGTGCTGTGGAGCATCAGTAATAAGCCATCTTTGGCAGGCATATGTTAACAGCATCCAGGGAGGGGAGAACTTCATCGGAGCAGAGAAATCATTCCAGCCTGACTTTGGTGCGACTCCAGCAAGTCTGAAATACCCGTAAGGGCTCTGCTCCCATCCCTCCTCAGATCCATCCTGACCCTGTCTTGGGCAAGATACCCAATTTACACTCTTCTGTACCACTGGTTTGTAATGCTTATTTGCTTTTACACAGTGTTTTGCAATTTTAAGGGTTTGGACATGTATTTGCCCAGCAAAAGGCTGCCTCAGTTACAGCAATTACCTTCCCTGCCCTGTTAGCAAAACAGGACCTCGTTACTGCCTGGATGCTGTGCTGCAAGTGGGCCACACACAATATGTTTTTAACTACGGCTGCAGCTTTGAATGGATGGCAATTGTGCTTTGATTTTCTTTCATTTATTTTTAGTGCTTATTAACCAGCTAAATGGCAAAGAAGAAAACCACCATGCACGAAGGGTAAAGGCATCTGGAAGGAGGCGGCCTTGCAAATCACTTTGAAAGAAGCCGAAGAGGTCGTTAAGTACCAGTCCAAAAGATGGGGGCATGCCGTGGCAGGAGGAGGGGAGGTGGGCAGGAGCAGGGTGGTGAGTGCGGCAGCCTCATCCCCCAGCCTCGCGGGACACCTTGCAGCCCGGGACGCAGAGGACCTGCCTGTCATAGCCAAGCACCCAGCCAACATCAGGATTTTGTGCTGATTTTGGGCTAACTCTGGACTGCCGGTTGCCCAGTGTCACAAGCCCGGCACTCAGCCCAGGACCCCGGAGATGCGGGCACGGCCAGTGACCAGCTGAAGGCAGGACGGCAGGGGACCAGCTACTGAACCAGGGGCATGGAGGGCATCAGCTCTGCGGGGGGAGGCAACCCAGGCCGCTTGGCCGTCCCTGGCCGGGCGCAGAGGGGTGGTCAGGCTGGGGTCCTGGGCGCAGGAGCCCACCAGCACCCGGAGGACGCCTGGCCCCCAGCCCAGATCTGAGCAGTTCAGTCTGTGAAGTCCATGGCCGGCCAGGCCCTGCCATGTTTGCACAGCTCCAATTACAAAAGTTGTCAAAGCTAAAAAAAGAAAATAATAAAAACCTCTGTAGGCAATTAAGGTTGCCCAGAGGCTGTAATGAGCGCGCTGGCTGCTTCTGCAGACTCTTCGTGCTTCTCTGCAGTTCGCTGCTAGGACGAGCATTTGTCGTAACAGCCGGGGGACCTGCGATGGTGATCACATAAATCACAGAGAAGTGATCCGAGACGGCAGCAGATCAAAAGCATTGGCTGACAAAATCTGCACTGAAATCAGACGTGTTTATTGGTTCAGTTCACCATGGTAATTAATTACCTAGCACTTATCTAATTAACCAGAGCTTTCATCTGCCATTCCCAGAGGCCAACAGCTCATGCCAGATTCTGCCCCTACAGCCGCTGCCTAAAATATCTTCTAGGGCAACGTCTCACGTCGTGTCAGGACAGGCAGCAGGACCAGTATCTCCAGTCTTCTCCTGCTCCTGAAGCACAGGACGCCTGTGCACATCTGTCTCAAACAGCAGCTCGCTGCTGCTGAGACAAACCTGGGAAGCGCCAAGGCAGAGACTGAGCGCCCGCAGCCTTGCTCCGCGTCCTGCAGTTCACGCTGCGAGCAGGGGGGACCCGGCCTGGCGGGTGCGGTGCTGCCTCCATGCTGCCCTTTGGTCTGAGCCGCGAGCAGGGGCTGAGGTGGCTGCCCTGGCACTGCTGCCTGCTCCCCAGGCCCCGTCCAGCACCCCAAGGCACGCCCCACATCCCACTGCATGCTCCGTGGCCCTGGGGACAGCAGGCAGTGCTGTGCGCCCCGCGGAGCACAGCCATCGCCCGGGCGTGAAGATGGACGCCGAGCACTGCTCTGACACCCGCAGCTGACGTCGGGCGCTGGGGTGCGACGGGCTGCTGTGCAAAGTCCCTTGTGTCCTTAGGAGGGGTCTGAGAAGTGACCCCGGCTGGGGCACAGCGGCACCAAAGGCTGCTCCTGAACTGAGGGAGCCGAGGGAAGGGCTGTGCTGGAGAGAGGCCCCAGGGAAGCCAGCACGCGCTCCCCCCACAGCCCCAGAGAGCCAGCCGGCGTCCCCGGGACCAGGGCAAGCCTGCCGCTGACACCCCCGGCCGCAAACCATCCTGAAGGGCTCCTGGGCTGAGATGGAGTTGGGTGCGGACAGTGAGAACAAACATCGTTGTCTGGATGTTGCTGAGAATAAAATCAGCCTCTCCAGGCCAGGACCGGTCGCTCCAGGATCTGTTTTAGAACGGCGGTAGCCTATCTCTGTCCATCGCCATACCCGGGCACCGCTGTGGTAATCAGCAGTGCTGCCTTCTGGGGAGCTTAGCCGATGAGAGCAACAAATCTATTGCAAGTCACTTTTTTGCGTTAAGAGCCATGAGGGTGAAGACGGCGATTAGTGGGAATGGGCACATCCATCTTTTTATGCTTACCTTGTGAGTGTTTTCCTTCTCAGACAGTTTTCTGGGCCACCTGGGAGGACCGTGATGGTTCAAAACGTAAAAGGCATCCCGGCCTCCAGTGACCCCACACTCAGATAAGCTGGCCAGGGCTGGGGAGCCAAGCGTGCCGAGCCCCGACCCTGGAGCCAGTCCCCGCACCGAGCCCTGTCCCCCCTGGCGAGCGTGTCCCCTCCGAGCGCCCTGGCAGGCTGGCACCACACAGACACACACCTGGGGCATGCCAGCACCAGCGAGCACCGGGTGCGAGGCAGCTGCTCCGCCGGCGCGGGTCGGTCCGCACCCGCACAGGCACCCACGGAACAGCCAGGGCTGCTGCAGCTGCGAGCCGTGGTGCCAAGCTGGGGTCTGCGGCACAGCCGCTCCCGATGCACCACCACCCCTTCGCAGAGCCCATGGAGGTTCGCTACGGCATTAACTCTTTCTTTGTGCACCTAAGGAAAACACAGGGTGGTTTCAAATTTGCACCGAACGGGGCCAGAGGAAGGCACGGCCTGAAGCCGGCGGCCGGGGTGGGAGCGCCGTTTCGATCCCGGGGCGCAAGGGGAAGCACAGCCCGGGGGAGGAGCGCAGCGGCGGCGAACTCGGGCAAACCCTTGGCACGACGCCGTCGCCGCAGACGGGCAGGCCTGCACCCCGGCGCACACGATCGCCTGCCACGCGCCCCGGCGCCCGCCCCGCCGGCCAGAGGGCGAGCGGGTCACCGGCCCCGGCTCTCGCCGCCTGAGCGCGGCGGCGGAAGGCGAGTCGAGGTTAACGGTGACACCCCTGCAAAAACAGCCAATCTGGGAGAAACCGCGGTGCCGGCCCGGAGGAGGAACCGCTCGCAGCTGATGGGGCAAAGGGGAACGGGCGGAGGGCGACCGGCCACTGTTGATCTTGGGAGCCGCACAAAGCCAGAGAGGGTATTTAACCCCCTGCAGAGCCCCTTAAAACCTCTTCTGAGCTCCGGAACCCAACCGCTGAAGAAATAGCAGGGTGTTTTCCTTACCTTTTCTGCAGAGTATCGCTTTCAGCTGACTCTGGTAGAGCCGCTATGACCGAAACAACAGATTACTCCGGGTGAGTAACAAGGGAGGGTTTGAATTTCTTTTAGTAAGACAAGAAAACTCATCTCCGGGTTTTGTTTAAGCCTTATTTATAAAATTGACCTGTATTGTTACTTAGTTGCTTTCCATCTATTAAAGCAGGTGGAAAGGGAAGGCAAATTGGCCTCCCGCTGTCTGCAGAATCTGAATTTAATTTGCACTTGTACTGCTAGGCAGTTATTTGGGACAATATAAATATAAAATCCTGATTTGCTAAGAGCTTAATAAGCTGTCACATACAAAATAGCACAGTACATTACCTGCTAGATATTTCTAGCAGAATTACATGAAAGAAAGACCTAAGGTTGCCATTGACCAAATGGATAAATACTGAGAAACATTTTTTGCCAAATAAGCGGACATAATAAAAGAGATGTCGAAGAGGTTACCAATGGTGATGGCTGTGAGGAGGAGGACAGCTCGTGTGGCAGCAGGGCTCTGACAGAAAGGCAGCCAGCCCGGACGCCATGCAGAGCCGCTCATCCCTGTCCCATCCCTTCCCTGACACCAGGGCCATGCGTGCCGCTCGCGGGGCTCCCAGGCCACCCCATGCCCCGTCCTGCCCTGTCCCCATTCCTGCGGGCACTGCCCGGTGCCCCTGACCCATCTTCACCCCGTCTCCCCGCAGCAGTGGGCTCGTCCACATTAAAAACCCGCACTTGGACTCGATGGAGGAGGACGTTCTGTATCACTTGGACTTGGGAACGAAGACGCACAACCTGCCGGCAATGTTTGGGGACATAAAGGTAAACAGCAGGTGCAAGAGCGAGGCAGCAGCTCCCAGCCACGCAGGGCTCTCCAGCCCCTCGTCCCACGGCTCTGCGGTCCCGTGCTGGGGCCCCACTGCTGCAGATGCTCCCGCCGGGGACAGGGTCCGGCTGATCGGCAAAGGGACTCAGCAGGCTGGGGCAGCCCGGGCAGGGAGGTCATCCGTCCTTGCTTATTTTGGGCAGAAATCCCAATAGAAAATTATCCTTTTAAAAACCAGTAGTTTTGTAAAACCTGATTTTATATTGGCCCCCATGTTGGAGGACAGACGGAGGAAGCATTTGTCCAAAGCATCTGATCATCATCTACTGGAGACAAGGGAAAGAGGATGTTGTATTTTTGGCTGAGACCTGCTGTCAAAACCAGCCTGTCACGACTGCATCCTCTTCCATTTTAAATCGGAGCATTTCCCCAGCGGCACGGGGGAAGAGCTGCAGTGCCCCGGGCCTCGAGCAGCCCGGCACAGCCCTGCCATGTACAGGCTCCCGCTCCCCTGCGCCGCTGGCAGCCGGACCAGCAGTGCTGCCCTTGCAGCCACATGCTGGTCCCCCTCCTACATTCAGGGAGCGTTTTTTCCTTTAATATGTAAAATTTGTCCTTTTTCCTCCCTGAATTTACGGTCCCTGTGTCATCAGCAGTGCTCACTAATTGCAATTGGTGCTGTTGATAGAATAAATTAAACGACTAGCTACTCTAACATCTGGTTTTGCTTTGCTGTCAGTACGAATACTAACAGCTTAAATTTGCTGAATTATTTCAGATTTTCTTGGTCTAGCATTGATACCCAAGTATGTGCAGCTGTACAGCTATCTGGACCTAGCGTAGTCTCAACCCTAAAGGAAAAACAGCTTGGTTTTAGTGTTAACTCCTGTTTTTGAGACCCTGGGGTTTTGAGACCCCAGTTGTTCTAATGTCCCTCAACTGCCTGCGAGGAAGCGGCATCCCGCTGCGCTCTCTGGGGAGACGTGTCTGGCGCAGCCTGCCACTGCCACATTAAGGCTGAATCTTGGTACCTATTTGAGCTAAGAAGTACCAACATATTCATATTTTACATCCAGTTTGTCTGCGTTGGCGGCAGCCCAAACAGGATGAGGGCATTTGCCCAGTTCATGCACAAGGAGCTGGGACTGGCAGGTGACGGGGAGGACCTGGCAGACATCTGCGCGGGGACGGACCGGTACGCCATGTACCGGGCTGGGCCGGTGCTCTCCATCAGCGTAAGTACCCCGCCGTGCTGCACCGCACCGCACCGCACCGCACCACGCGTGTTTTCCATCCCGGGGAACTCACAGCAGCCCCTGCCCCGGGGTCTGCTGCTGCCGGCACGGTCCCGCAGCGGGCTGGCACGGGGGCCCCGTCTCCCCCAGCGGCAGGGAGGGTGGCCGGCACAACCTCTGCCTCCTGCGCCTCCGCCTCCCACAACACCCACTGGCAGGTTTTTTTCCTCTTTCCAGTTTTCAGCCATTACCACCAGTGCAACCTTTCAGCTGTGGTAAAGCTTCTTCTGTTTGAGTGGTATTTCTCAGCACCCTACATGTTCAGTTTAAAAAGCATTGTATTAAAAATGAACACGCACGTATTTTGCTCAGCTCAGCTGTCTGGCAATTTGAGAGGCAAAGACCACTTCCCACCACACGTGAACTATGAAATATTGCTGGAAGTATTACATTGACATGAGCTCTAAACTAAAAACCTAGCTTTATTAATTGTTCTTTAAGAGCAGAATTTTTGGCACTGCACAAAGGAAAAGCAAATACAGGCTGTGCTGGTGAGTGCTCATACCCCAAGGCTCGGTCCTGCCATCATTTCTTCAGGCACAAGATTAGTCTTAAATCTGATTCACAGGAGACAGCGCCACTCACACGACAGAGCTCACGTTTGGTCTCTCTGACAAAACCAAACCAAACCTGACCGATGGAAAAGCCTGAGGGAATCAATCTGATAGGATCCAAGGGGGAAAAAACCCACAGGTTTTGCTATTCCCCAGCCTGGCAGCAGTTGTGACACAGCTAGAAGAAAAGCCTACGCTGAGCTCTCGGCCACGCACCAGTTTTGCGCCAATGCAGAAGCCATCGACCCCCGGGCTTGTCCCTGCGAGGGGACGCAGGGCAGAGCACGCAGCGAGCCTCCCCCAAAACGCTTCGTGCAGAGCAGCTGCCAACATCACATTTTTGCAAGTTGCTTAGAAACACAAATGAACTCAAACATACCGGAGGCAGGAACACCGTTTCCTTCTTTGAATATTTACAATGAGAATAAATTTTTTAGGCATTGGCAAATAAGTCAGGCTGATGTTCCAGAATAACAACATGCAAAAAGTTTTCATATTTAAAACATGATACAAGCCTAATAGACCATCAGTCTCACAGCCAAATGGAAAGAGACAAAGCAATACGAGAACTGACTGCATACATTAAATTAACTGTGCTTCTTCACTTATGCTTCCTTCAGGTTTTTGAACATGATAGCAAAAACAAAAAAATGTGAGGCGTTTTTCATGGGAAAAAACAAACCCCACACCACCAAACACCTTTTGTTTTTAAAGGTAAAGCCGAGGAAAGGACGTCAGTTGAGCGCTGGAGCAGAAAGCTAAGATGATCATGTGAGGGAGCGCTGGGCAGAAAGCAGAGGCAGCCTCGACGGCTCGTGATTTGCAAAACATCTGCCAGCCCAGAGGAGCAGCAGCGAGACGGGGCAGCGGGGCACCGCGAGCCGTGGCAGAGGATGGGGAACGGGCCGGTGCCAGCGGAGGGGAGAGCCTGCAGGCAGCCAGGCAGATGCTGGGGACGGAGGGACACCGGGGTGGGTGATGCAAGCCAGGAAGCAGAACAGGTAGCCTGCAAGGCGCGAGGCTTCACGCAGCAAATGCCTGACCCCGAAACCGGTCCTCATCAAGGGGCACGAACCCATCCGTCGTCCTTTGCGCCCAGCGACGTGGGCAGAGGTGCTCCGGCATGGGGCGAGGACGGGCTGGGAGGCACCCGGAGAAGCAGAGGCTTGGGTTGTCCTCACTGACATGCACCACTCCAAGAGCACAAGCAGGACACGACAAAGAATGGAAGTCAGCCCGTGGTGTAAGGATGGGCAACACAACGGGAAGTTCTTGGAGCATTCAGCCGTCGGGATGTGTTTGTGGAGAGACCTTTCTTGAAGGAGAGACACCATCTGCGCGCCTGACATACTAGTCCCCAGGGATGAACGCCAACTCTATTGATAAGAGCAGCCTTAAAAGCATTAAGGGGAGGCGAAGAGGGTTAGGTGCTTTACCTGGACAGGCTACAAAGACCCTGAGATGTCTCTCCCCGCCGCAAAAAATTGCTGTTGGCCTCACCAGCAGAAAGAGGCCACAGCGTAACCCTCAGTGCATTGCAGTCACGTACCTGTCACCTGCCGCAGCATCACGGGGAATGACATTTTCCTTTTCTCTCCTCCCAACAGCACGGGATGGGCATCCCTTCCATTTCCATCATGCTTCATGAACTAATCAAACTGCTGCACCATGCAAAATGCCGAGATGTTACAATTATACGCATTGGTACTTCTGGAGGCTTAGGTAAGCTATCCGTGGTCTTTCTTCAGAGCAAAAAAGCTATTAATAAAAAAAATTCTCAGCAATAGGTCATGCAATTACGAGCTTCAGTATTTTGTCAGGTCCCCAAATATCAAACAACATGGTATTTTGTTTGGGGTTAAAACCCAGCAAACTTCTAGCGACTGGCTTAGCAGAGTGCACATTTTCATAATGAACAAAGGCTTTGAATTCACAACAATTGGGTATCACTTTTCAAACAGAAAACACTTGACTGGAAGTCACTCCCATGCTTTGAGATCCTCCCGGCTGTCCTGGTGCCTGTAGTCCTCTGCGCTGGTGAGACCCCTGGCCAGGGCAGTGGTGCTGCTCGTGCCTGCACAAGCTAGTGGTGGGGCATGATCTCTGCAAGCCAGAAGCAATTAAAACGCTGTCGCTCAGCATGTTCCCACAATCAGTCATCGTGTGCTGATTCTGTACATTTTACTTGTACATCTGTGCTACGGTATGAATTTCAATTATTCTCTCACATCTGTTTTACTCACTAAAAAGAACAACCCCGCAGTCACACATATATCTATAGAGATTTTCCTGTCATGCTGAAGTTTTGCAGCAGGTCACAAGTGTTATGAGCTCTGGCTTAGCCTCAGCCTTCGTTTTCACAGGGATCAAGGCCGGGTCTGTTGTGATCACGGACAGAGCGGTGGACTCCTCCTTCAAGCCACGGTTTGAGCAGGTGGTGCTGGATGACGTGGTGGTGCGGAGCACTGAGCTGGACAAGGACCTCGTGGAGGAACTACTCGCCTGCAGCAAGGAGATTCCTGACTTTCCCACGCTTATCGGCCATACCATGTGCACCTATGACTTCTATGAAGGTAAAACGATCTTTGACTGTCCTTCCTCCCCCCAAGCATAATGCCAAGTCTTTATGTTCTTATGTAGGCAAAACTATCCATGCTACCAAAGCCTAAGAAGGGCTGCAGGAGCAGACCCGCCTGATACGTTAGAGCTCGTTCAGCGCTCAGAGCAGGGTACGCCTTCGGAACACACGATACCAATTCTGGCACTTGGCCAGGGCAAGACCCCCGCTGCTAACTGGTCTCTTGTGCATCTGACAGTTAAATTTTGTAACGTCACCTGCAAGGCCAGCGCTGCTGTAGCTGATGGTGGATCAAGAGTGAAGATCCACCCAGCAGCGGTTGCTCCCTGGGACAACGCAGATGCCCGGGGGACCTCTGCTGTCCCCCGCTCCGGCCGTTACATGGGAGCCACGCGCGGTCAGAGGCCCTCCGAAAGCGGGAGGTCAGTAGCTGCACCCTGGCAAAGAAAACAGCCCCTATTCCACAATCCTGTAGCAAGCCTAGCAGATGGGTTACGCCGAGCTGTTTCCTACAACAAAATCGTAACTTCAGAACTACCAAACACTAGAAAAATGTCAGGAAGTGTGTGACATTTACATAAACAAACTTCGGTTACTCTGGAACCATATCCTTTGCAAAATTAAATGCTGATTGCAGAGTAGATGAAATGTAATAAATGAAGAATTAATAATCTGAGGACTATTTATAAACCTTTGGATCTGCTTGCAAATGCGACCATCTGTGTATTGCTCAAGGCCATGTTTTATTTAACCAAAAAGCCATTTGTGAGGATTAACAGTAGGAACAGCAACAAAATGAAGCACTCTGCCCAGGTTAGCACAGCCGCAGGTATACATTTTGCTTGTGTTAAGGACTTTACATACTGTGTGAGAGGAGTAGCTGCACCGGGCACGGGTCTGCTCTGTGGACCCAGGTGCGGCTGCAGGACAGCCAAAGCCACCAGCGGAGTTAGAGGAGAGGGTCGGGATGGGTGCCCGAGCCTGGACACACCGAGCACAGCATCAGGTCCTGCCTGCGGCAATGCCCCGGGGCTGCGGCGAGAGCGGGAGGGAGCACCAGTGCCCCGGGACCCAGCTCCCTGGCCAGCACCAATGCCACCCGAGCGGGGAACGCCACTCGCAAGCGGCTCCAGCTGCCTGCCATCCGTGGCAGCCCCTTAAGAAAAATTAAACCTAAATTAAGGGGGTTTTTCTCTCCCCAATTTTCCCATTCTGCACAGCTTGCTGTGCCTCTTCCGCAGTAATTTGGCATTTTTTTGGATTTAACCTGGCGGACCTTCACAGCTGACGTACGCTATGGGCCTCAGAGGAGCTGCGGTGACTTGCCCCTGCAGAGTGCAATATACCCCCTGTACTTGACACCTGTGAGCTTACTCCTCCTTTTTGCAAATGTTAAAACCTGCGTAATTTTCTCCTCTATACAGAGACATAGCGCACTGGCTTTAAACACTGAGGTTAATATGAGTTAAGTAACTATTCAAAGGAAAACTTAGTTGGCTTCAGACAAAACGTAGGCATTCTGCTGGACTTCCCATTTGAAACTACACCGCATTCACCATGACTGTAAACCCACGCAGGGCCAGCACTGACACTTCTCTGCTTCCTTTCAAGGTCAGGGGAGATTAGACGGAGCATTGTGCTCTTTTTCCAGTGAAAAGAAGTTAGAGTACTTAAAAAGAGCTTATGACGCCGGCGTGAGGAACATTGAAATGGAGTCCACGGCGTTCGCTGCCCTGTGCGGGCTGTGTGGCCTGAAAGGTGAGTCCTTCCACGTCCTTCCCGCACCCCCGCGCTCCCCGGCTTAACCCGACCTGAGGGTTCAGTTTGGAGCGAGACGCAGACAACCTGAAGGCCAAAAACACATTCCTAATGATTTTAACTAGAAAAGTACACTAAAACAAATTTTGTGGCTCAATAAAAAACAAGCGTGTTTTAGAAGGCCTGAGTGAGTGTTGGACAAAACAAAACTTAATTCCCCTCCATCCCTCTCCTGGCCTTAAGTCCTGGCCGTACTGGTGTAGCTGCCTTCCCCTGTTTTGCTGGAAAAGAGACGGGGCGAGCATCCCCAGTGAGCCCGGGGAGGGCAGCGGGAGCGGGCCCTCCTTTCCTTCCCCACGGGGCAGCATTTTAAGGCCGGGGTGCCTGTCGTCAGGCGTGAGGTAACGCAGCGCTTCGGCCGTCCTGCAGCCGCCGTCGTCTGCGTGGCGCTCCTGGACCGCCTGGAGGGGGACCAGATCCGGGCGCCCCGCGAGGTGCTGCGGGAGTACCAGCAGCGGCCCCAGCGCCTGATCGCGGCCTTCATCCGAAAGCGCCTGGGGCTGCACCCGCCGGCGGGAAACGCGCTTTTCTCCACAAACTGATGGGCGATGCAGCACGAGCAACGGGGCGCCGGGTCCCAGCCGGCGCAGTGCGGGTTCGTGCTCCCGCGCCGGGAGCGGGTGTGCAGGACCTACCCACACCGGCGCACCGTGGCCCCTTTTTCTGGGAAATGGAAAAGACAGACTTGGTCGCGATGCACTCCCACGGGCGAGTGCTCTCCACGGCTGAGTGGGGCAGCCGGATCCAGCGAACACCGCCGTGCAGGAGCTGCAGACCTCCAATACAGCTTGAATTGCACCAACACACTTGCACACCCAAGAAGAGCTCCAGCCAAAGTTTGCACAGAAAGTAGGACTGTGTTACCGAACTGCACGCTCCTCACTCCTGTCTCCAGCGGTCATAAAGGACTGTGCCGTTAGGGTCGCTCCTCTCCACAGCGATCCTCTAGGAAGGAGATCCCTTTGCATTTGGCATAAAGCCAAAACCTAAGTAAATGACACGCAAAATTAATCCGCATTTGTGACCGTTATTGTTATTCATTGCTGTTACAAAGGCCGTTCAGACTTTCATTCATACAATATTGAAAGATCTGTCAAAAACTGACGCACACCAGAGTGTTTGAACACAAGAGGTCGGCGTGCGGGAAGCCCACCTTGCGCAGACTGTCCCCAGCCAAGCAGGAGCAGCTTCGCCCCTGTCGCACGGTCGGCAGGTTTGGATGTGGGGCACACGGGGACCCTCGAGAGGGAAAGGGATGGGGAGCACACATAACTGATATAACCTTGACCTGAATTCACATAACTGCCAGGGACTGCATCTTGCACATTTATCTGCTAATCAATACAGATCAACGATCCAGAAAATCATCTTTAAGTGTCTCCACAAGCTGTAAGAGACTAAACTGCGCCTGGGTTAAGTGGAGCGGTTTTTCACGGAGGGTCACTTACAGCCTGAAGAATTTCCCAATGAAATCACTTCCAGTTCTTAAGGTTCACTAACAAGCTTGCTTCCAAATGAATTTTGACACCTTTCAAACAATAACTTACAGGATTTAAGAGCTCTGGTAAACAAAATTTTGACATATCAAAAAACATGGGAGAGGATCTTAAGATATTAACGATATTAAGAGCATGAAACACGTAAGTCTAAAGATACTTACAGACATGCCAAGGCACCATCCCCGAGGTACTCGTTCTCCAGTCAGCATCCTAAAACCTGCTTCATCAGCAACCTCGGGGCCCCTCTAGTCCCGGAAATATTTCCACACGCTCGGGTACAGCTCGATTTGCCTCCCAGATGTGCGGGTTTCTCTTGGCGTCCCTCTCGTCACCCCACTGCACACTGTCACGCTGCCTCCTCCCGTCCGCAGAGGCCCGCTTCTGGGGCGTGGGGCCGGCGGCGGAGCGGGGCCGTCCGGGGTGCTGCCCCGATGGGCTCCCCTGGCGCTGGGACCCCACCTTCGTGGTCCCTGAGCTACTCCAACAACTTACCCGCACTTTGATCTGGGATACATTCAGTTTGCTGCCATGAAAAAGCAAACTCCACTTTTTACAAGAAAAGGAGATTGGTTCCTAGTTTCCATTCCGAGATTGCAGTTTTTAGGCTCAAATGTTAATCTGACGGGGGAGGAATCCCAGGACAGGAGCCAGTGTCCTCCCAGAACAGAAACAAAATCACTCCGGTCACTTAACACGCAATCTAACCTACCATTCAAACTCAGTTCTGCTAGGCCAAAGTCCACTTAAGAAACTTCTATACTAATAGCAATGTACCTTAAGTCCTTTGTGAAAATAATTTAAAACCAATCCAGGGAAAGAAATATGACACTGGAACATTTTGCCTAATTTGATAGGTGAGGTTTGCTCTGCCGTAGCTTACGGAAACACAGTCCTGGTTATTAACTTTGCAAGAGAGAGTGAACTCCATTTTCTAGAACATTGTGCAGTGAAGAGACTCTGGTTTTTCTTCTTTTGCTTTTAGCACAATGATTACGTTGTTAAATGGTTTTTCTGCTGCACATTCTAAGTTTGACACTCTTTAAGGGTTTCAGCTGAGTCAGTAATTTACAGAGCTCTGAATGCGTGTCCTTGGTGAGCTCCTTTTCAAAATATTGACCATTACTGCAAAGCCCTCTCTATTCTCAGAGGGGTCAGAACTGGCATTGCAATCACTTATGTTTTTCTTTTTCTATAAATACACTCATAAATGTGCATATAAGGTTACGTGCACATAAGTTGGCACAAACTTTAAGTGTTTTGCAACAGCTGGATACCGCACCAACTGATCTTGCACCAGTTGGGTACTTGACTTTCAGGCACTACTTAACATTTAAGCCACTTTTCTGACTAACAAAATTCACAGATAAGTAGTATATCTTGAAACCGAATCACTTAATTTTCACAAAGAAGTTCTTCCTCAGGCTTTAAAAAATCAGATTGTTAGTCAAACTGCATACACTTCATATACTGGCATAAAGGATAGCTGAATTCTGAACTGTTACCCTCACTGAGTCAAAAACAACAAAGTAGGGCTGCAAGGGATGCTGGTTGAGAAGTCTATTTCCCATCAACATTTTCTGTGCACATTTTTATGTGCAAGTAATTTCAAACATCTTTGTACAAAAATAACTTGCAAAATTTCATTTTTTTGAAAAAGTGTGGAAAGCATTTATCGTGAAAACAAATGTCCTTATAAGCATCTCCATTTCCTGAAGGGTTTTGATCATCTCTCGTGCACAGTACTAAGGTGAGGACGATGAAGTAAGGCGAAACATCCACCTCCTTCCCGCAGGAGCGCGGAAGAGAGGCACTAGGCCAGGCCAGGGAGAGCGGCTGAGGCGGTCTGCAGGAGCTCTCCTGGCAAGAGCAGCCTCTGGTTGTGCTGAGCAAACTACCTGAAGCCAGTTTCACTGACCTGCACGTTTTCCATGCTCCGCTGTTACATGAAAATCCCTCTAAAAAGCCTCATTCTGGCCTCACCGTATCAATAACAAGCCCCGATTCATGGCTGCAGTGAGCTGGCACAGACTCATCTATGTAAGCAGACTTCTACTCAGTCTATTCCCTGAGAAACAACAGACGTGAATACAATCACAAGACGCTGCCTAAAAATCAGTGCCCTTTATTTCAAAAACAAATGTCTGCTTCATTTAAACTTTCTTTTTTTGTAAGTGTCTTGGTATTTATAAAAGATGACAACTATAATCTGAAAAGGTTTTGCACCACTGAAATTATCTTGTAGATCTGCTTTTAAAGGCAAGGAAAAAAAAAAATCAACTGCCTTAAGTTTGGGATCTTCCATTTCTGGGAAGCAGTCTAGCAGCCAGTCTGGTCTCCAAAAGAGAAGAAAAGTAATGCTGGTCTCCCCTGCAGGAACATCCAACAAGTTGTGAAGCTGGCCAAGTGTGTTTTAAAAATAATGAGTTACCCCAAATGAGATACCAAAATAAAATGCACAAATATACACAGAATTGTAATTTTAGCACAAGCATGCAAAAGCTAAATCCAGAAGACATCCAGCTCCCACGGCTTTTGGGAAGTCTCTGTAGCATTTCTCCCCCCATTAAAATATCTTAGCTTCAATACTCAGATTATGTTGCTCCTGGTCTTAAACTTTGCTTGCTCTCGGGAGTCTGTCGCACCAGCTCTTCCCCAGCCTTTCTGGCACCCTTCTTAGAGTCTCCGTCTGCTTCTGACTTTGCACCTTGAACACTCAGGCCAGAGCAAACCTCCCTCCCCCGGGGGCTCAGAGACACCTCCTGAGATCAGGCTTACGCTGCAAGATTTTGCCAGTGTTACTCTCGGTTTGAGGTGTGAAAACTTAACATTGCTTGTCTCCGATTGCAAAACATTTGGTGTAGAGTCACTGAATATGTCAAGAGAAGCGGGCCCGTTGTCTGTGCCGGGTCAGGAGGTGGCATACAGTGGCTAGCAGTAAAACTGCTCTCGTGGCATTTGCTGGACCTGCGCCGTGGGCTCCGCTGGGAGAACACAGACAGGGCTTACCCTGATCCTCAATTTCTCATTTCGACAGTGAGGAATTACTGTCTGTTTCACAAGGCATTGTAGGTATGTGATCCATTAACACCTATAAGGCATTACAATATTACATTAATGAAGTTCCTATGATTATCTAGATACACAGCTACGGACGTTCAGGTCTTTCTGATATTCATCGTCCTTAGAAATTTTTGGTTAAACTGCTGATTTTAACGTGTTTACATACATTTTATACTTATCTTATGTAAGGCTTGAAAACATAATCAGTTACAAAATGAAATGACATCAATTTCCCTTCCATTTAATAGAATCATGTTCAGTAGTTTCAGCTCCAAAATAAAGATCCCAGATCTGAAACATTATTTCTAATTTATAATTTATACTGAAAGACTAATCTGCAATACGAAATTGCATGACTGGTTTGCAGTAAATATGATGCAGCAAATTGGTTTCTAAATATAGACAAAGGTTAAGTTTCTTCTTATAGTAATCAAGGAATAATAGAAACATTCATGATAATGAAGATTTTATAATTAAAAGAATCAAATTATCAAGAAACCTGGAATGAAAGTTGTGGGATGTATTCATGTATCATAATATAATCTAAAGTGACTGTTCTGCAAAGTTATTTTGGATTTATGCTGCCAATTAAAAAACGGAGTTCCTACTCAAGCTGCTATGTATCAGATTGGCCTGGAATGTCTGTAGGAGTCTTTCGTGTACAGGTGTCCATCTCCCAGTAGAAAGGGACATGGGTAATTATACTACAACAGCCTACACCCACCAAACCTCTATAAAACCTTCACCAAGGCAGGCGTAAAATGGCGTAGCACTGCCTGAGAAAGGCACGCTGTTTTTTTGAATGGCTGCACACACTGAGAACTAAGTAGTTCTATGACACAGCCTAAGGGAAATTTATTTAAAATTTTCACGTTATAGGCCAGACAATACCCCTGAAGCTTCTCTACTCCCGATATGAGAGGTGCTCTACATTTTAAAAGCTGTAGATTCCATATCTCTTCTTGGAAGCTTCAGTGGAGGAATTTTTGGTAAAATCTCTTTTGCATAAAGTGTTGTATGAAGTCCAGCTTCTCGAAGAGCTAGCTCAACACGAAGTCTAGGATCAGAAATGATCTGTTAAAATAAACCACAGCAATGATAAATAGAAAGAAAACAATACTTTCCTCATACACACAGTGTATCTTACAGGTTATCTGTGGATGTATATATTTAAAAAGTTTTCAAAGACAGTCCGAAAATTATGGTCATAAAATAAAACCTTCAAAAGCAGAGAAACTCTACAGTGAACAAGCCTTAGCTCACTGCACATACCTTGATACTATCCTTTTTAGTATTAATGATCACAAACTATTTTAATAAACAGCCCTGGTTGTCATTCCTCAGCAAAACTCAAAGGGTAGATGAGAAACTGAGAGACTTTTAATTCAGCCTACTCACTGAAGAGTTGCTGACTTCTCTAATGTTCCCCATCAATACAGCCCTGCTTGCAGCACAAGACTTTTAATCCCTTCCTGTTTGTTTCTATGGCATCCGAGTGCTTCAAACGCGTTTATGATTTTTCTCACAGCATTGCCTTGTGACTACATGGCAATACCACTTCCATGTTACATAATAACAATTAATGCCCAGGGAAATTACTTCTAAAATTTGTCAAAAGGTTATCTGACAAAATTTGTAAGCCTCTTTCAAATCCTTCTTCCACGGGCTACAGTGGGAGAGCACTGAAAGTACAAGAGAAAGCGCCACATTGCCTTCAGTTCTAGCATCACCTGCTACAGTGCCCAGAGCCGCTGGGAAGACCACCAGTGGGGAACACTATCCATAACCACTGCAGCTCTGGGATGGAGCATGCGAATATGCTTGGCAGGAATCATGTATTGCAGCCTGAGCAGTACCAAAACCTGTTTGGAGTCGAAACAGGAAGAATATTCTGAGAATTCAGGTATCAATCCCAAATACACGTTCAGAGCATTTTTAAGCTAAGGCTTTTCAGAACCTCATACATCAGTCAGATTTGGGTAAATTTTAATAGCCAAACAAAAACTACATCTCTTGTACCACATCTCCCCTTTACCAAACTGAGAAGCTTTAAAATGTCTTAAAATTGGAAGTGCTGGACAAGCTTAATTATAGACGTCGTTAAATTTCAGCTTATTCAGTGCTAAAAGAAAGCTTTTATGCCATAGAATTATATCATAGCACTTCTCTTTCTGTAAACATAATTTTCAAATTCCAGAGTGGGAATAATTTCAAATGCATAGACTGAGCAGATGGGGAACAGTAAGGGAATCAAAAAATCCTCCCCTATGTTTCCTAATTCCATCTGAAATTGAGCTAGCACTGTCCTCAGCAATCTGAGTGACCTGAAAACAGGAGTATAGTTACTTCAGTTTCCTGCTTCATTTACACCTCACTGGTTTCTTCTCCTTTAGCCCTTGCATATCACATGCCAACTGATCTTCAGTCCAGCAGTAGTGTAAAGATAGTCAGGATACTAATTTTCAGCTTATGAAGAGATTTGTGCTGTGCATAATCTTCCAAGGAAAAAAGAATACCCCATAATTAAGTTACCTGTGACATAGCTCTTTTGTATACAGTCAGGAGAACTTTTATGCTGAGTCAATTCACTTCACATACTTAGTACAACACTAACTGGAGCAGGTGAAAAGGAGGCACTTTTTTAAATAAATGCATAAAAATGTAAAAGGGGTGAGTTTTGAAAGGAAAAAATAGAAAACAGATCAGTCAAAACGCCTAGCAAACACAGGAACTGCCCAATGGTCCATTTAGCCAGTATCCTCTCTCCAGTGGTGGCAATGGGAGATGCTGTTCAGGCAGAGCCCAGGAGTCCTACGCTGGACCTGAATGGACCTTTGTGGTCCACTCTTGTGCTCTTCCAGCATCTACACTGGGTCAGAGAGATTACCCCACCTATTACTCCTAATGTTTTTATTTTTACACACATTATATTCTACTGTCAATATTTCTATTTAGGATATATTATTAATATTACTATCATATATCGCTATTAAAATATATGTGCATACAATAAACTGTATAGTATGATTACAGACAATTACCTGCTGCTCACTGTATGTATGCAACTTAAACAGTGGCTTCTGAAGATCAAACTCTTCTTTGGTTCCAATGCCCATCCGAGCTTTAGATGCCACCGTATCAGCCACTACTCTAGCTGGATCTAATTTTGCAACGACGGCAACCTAAAATACATGATATGAAAACAATTACTCTATCTATGTGGACCTAAGGTGAGAAAAGGTTATTATCAATAACACATCCTTTGAGAACATGACCATTTAGCTGGTTTAAAAATTTCAAAAATTGTCTTAAACCACCTTGTATCCGTATATAAAAGTTGTAAAGCTTAAAACTTGAATCCAGAGTGAAACCACTCTGACAGAGAATAATAATCAGGGAGATTTTTTTCCTGTTTCCCAGCACAGACAATTTAATTGGCTGGACTTAATACAGCACTGTGCATGCCCAGAACTGCTGTAAAGTGGAGAACTGCCTGTTATGTGGGCAGGCTTAACACAGAATAACCTGCATATTGTGAATTCCAATTGTCAGTCCTTGAAAATATAAACTTGAAAGCTGGATGGCATTTCCATAGAGAGGGAACTTATGTTGCTACCTCGTCATACCCCTGGTAGGAAATAAGCTTATGCTAGGCTACCAGAAAACAGCACTTCCCGAATATGTGCACTACTGATCTTTGCACCGTAACAGCGGCGTGTGGTCCTGGCTGCAAAGGAGGCCTCGGCTCAGCAAGGATGCTATAAGAGAGAAGCAATAGCATCCTCAGCTCTCTAGCAGAGATTGACATGAGCTCTGACCTTCAAAACCAGTAACCAAAAGGAACCAGCAGACTTGTAATTTAGCAATACCCACAATTCCTGGAAGTCCAAACTTTCTTCTTTTTCTTCTGATGGAAATAAAAGTGTTCAAATCAGTAGTTCACAATTTTTACAGTCATGGGCAACAACATGGAGTGATACGCCACAAATAACATAATTCTTTGGTTTTCTTCTTAAGTGCGTCTGTTTTAACTGTTTAATTTCCTGTGGGTAGATCAGTATCAAAGATTCTCTCAGACACTATATTGTGCAAGAGTCAACCTTTATTCATTGCTTGTTTTCTTTGTGTTAAAATATTCAGATACAGGCTAATACTACTTTGGAAAATACAGAAAGATGCATGAGCAAAATAATCAAAGTCAAGACACCATCCGAATGGCTAAAACCAGAAAAAATATTTAAAATTGTGTATGATATTTTTTTTTTTCCAATCTCTTTAATAAAATGTCATCTTTGTATTTACAGGCTGTCAAAATATACAGACTGGATGACTTTACTAAAGATCTTTTTTTTTTTCCCCCACATACAACCAAGGGGCATATTTTATGAGGAGTATTTCATTAGTGTGAAACACAGAGAACAAATATTGGTTAGAAAAATGTAATGAAGTAGGAACTCTGCCATCCTGGTCAAAGGCCATTCTAGAAGCATTTTCTACTTTGGTAAGACAATTGGGTCAGTCAGAAGAGATCAACAGATCATGACTCTCAACTAGTCTCTTGTAAAATCTGAGGCAAAAGACAATGCAATTCAACCAGTAACTTCAAAAAGACGTAATAGAGTTATTATTAAAAATGCATTGACAACCTAAAATAACGCTGTTAATACTGCAAAATATTTAATTGAATCAGATTATTAAAAATAAAGCATTATTGACTGGAAATGAGCCTGAGTTCAACAGTTTAAAAAATGACGGCAATAACAGACCAATGATCCCTTAGGTTTATTTATTCCTGTTACTCGCAGCTCTCCCACAGAAGATGGCTTGGAGTATTTGACCTCTGTTATATTTTTTCTTTCTTCTTGTCTTTGTACACCCAAATGCTGAAGTGAAAGCACTTATAAGGCCACAAACAGGCCATGGGGGACTAAGGAAGAATTTCACTGGCATGCACACTGTACTGGGATGGTTAATCCTGAAGCCAAAGGACATGCTGAAGGTGAGGTCAAGGCTGCATCAAATACCGTATTTTTAATCACGGGTAGTCCCGGGGAGAAAGCTGCTGCATTAGTGCTGTTTAAATTATCCGAAATCAGAAGGGTTTGAAGAGCACCTTTTCTCCCTCTCTTATTTTCCTTTGGCTGCACATTTAGGGTGCAGTTCCTGGAGTGTAAAGAATGTGAACTCCAGATTTTTCCTTTTAATCTTTGGAGGAAAAAACAAGGAGATTAGATACAAAAATATCAATGAAGGTAAAATTACTCCTTCAAAAGTCAGCAGTAGAAAAAAACCACCACTACATTTACTATGACAAACATTAGCAGGCATTTTGTGGGATGTCCTTTTTAAAATAACGTGCAAAAGTTTCACAGACAGTTAAATATCTCTCTGAAGAAAAGTCATCCAAGGTCTGTAAGTTTTCAGAATTTAAAAAGATTTTACATTACTCATAAGTCTTGCCTAAGACTCAAGGCAGACTTAAGATTATTAAAAAAAAAAACCCCAAAAAATCAAAGAAAAAGAGAAATCACATCCAACCCAGAAAAAATAGTATCTATCTATTTTCAGATATCAACAGCTTCTACAGTGCAATTTAACTTCATAATGTTCCTGTTGTCAGACTTACAAAGCACATAGGATTTATAACATGACAGAATTACTGTTAAAGTCAGACCAAACGTGCATTTTAACTTCTTCATTTATTTGCTTTTGATAGATTGTTCTTTTTATCTTTCACGTAATATGACAGTATGTGTTTGTGTCATTACTGTATATGAAAACACTATGTACAGGAAATAAAACCACCTGTTGTCGGAGTGCTTCAAGGCATTTCTCTTTCTCCTTTTCTTCACGTGCTTCTTGAAGGGCCAGTTCCTTTTTCTCCAGCAACTGTTTTTCTAGTAATGCTTGTCTAAACCTTACCCTGCAAAACAGCATACACACAAATGAAAACAACATTGGTCAAGTGTAATTTTAAATTTGTTATGACATTTCAGTTTGAAAACTAGTCTGATGTTTTCTATATCCACCTAATAATAATACGGTGGTTCATCAAAACACCTGAAAAATGCAAAACATGCTTTTTCATTTGAATGTGTTATTTTTGTTGGAGTTTTTTTGTTTGGGGTTTTGGGGGAAGGAACGTTTGGTGAGTTGTATTTTTTATTTGGCTTTGGGTTTTTTGGTTTGTTTGTTTTAAACAACTTGGCTAACATTTCTAGAACGCAGATTTTCTCTAGCATGCTTTATATAGCCCTGTTACTCTCTTTTTTTCCCCATTTTCTTTGCCAAGAAGAAATGTTCTGACATCTGTGTATGGCAGAAGAACTCTTTCCTATAACCCTTTCCATTAAAAGAAACACATCACTCCCAATCTTGTTACTGGAAGAAGCAAGAAAACTTGAGAATTACATCCTTCTTCAAAAAGAAAAAACTGGAGGTTAGCACAAATAATCCTGAAACTTTACCTACGGCATTATTTTTGCTGGTCAACTTTTCACAGTAGGTTTTTATAGCCCCGATAGTACTACCATGACCATATTTCCTAATAACCCTCAGTCCGCTGCCAAACTCTGTTTCTTATGAAGCCATAGGGTATTCTTTGGTATGTCACTTCAGACCTTATATAGGAGTTGCCATTGCCATGCCTTGCATTCAGGAGTTATCCTTCTTTTGCCCTTCAAATTTTAACTTGCCTTTAGAGAAATGGAGGAGAAAGAGCTGCTTCAACTACAACAAAACTTGTATTTTTATTTTCTTACTCTCGCAATTTTAGTAAGCTCAAAGGAGTATATAACTTGTGCTATAAACTGCAAAAAACGGAACTAAACGTACAGTTATGTTGGTAGCTAGAAAAGACCACTCATCAATAATCCAATAACAATTATCAAGACAAACAAATTTGTCCCAAGAGAGTGGTACAAAGCTGCCTGAGGATGCCCCAGAGCGGCTTTCAGTTTCTCACTGTAGCCATTGTAGTTTAGGCAGATGGATGCTTACAATAGTAATCTTCAGAGGTAATTTTGTTCCAGGGAGAAAGCCTAATCTTCTTTTTATATGAAGAAAATTTAATAAAAAGCAGATATTCATATTTTTCTGAAAAATGACAAAAATTATATTATATTGAAAACCTTTCACTCTGCTTGAGCTGACCAGTATGATACATGTTCTAAAATACTCCAGTGTTATCAAATATGAAATTCAGTACCCTGGAAACTTCTGTAAATTACCAAGAAGGAAAACTGAGGGGCACTCATCCGGGTCTAATTTCAAATACTTTGTCTCTACTGCAGAAGTTTTCATGTACATAGGAATGTAAAGCATTGCTAAATGGAAACATTTTATGGCATTTCCATGCCCAGTTTGAATAGGTGTAAGTGATTGCAATTCATTGCCAAAGTAACTGAGAGGCAGGTCAGGGCAGAGCAAGGACTTAGCATCTTGATGCAGCATTTGTTGCTCCTAAGAAGGTGGTTCATGTTCTCATGACTATGTTATCCTAAGGAGATCATCATCTTGCTCGTGCTGGAGAGACCAAGGCCAGTATTAACAGAGATTAAGTTTCATTGTCAGAGGGCAATGGCAGAGCTATGAACTCTATGCTCAGGGAAGGCAGAGAACCTTGTAAATACATATTCAACAGTACATTGTGTTCCTAATTTGGAACATTCTTCCAGTACTTTTTATACTTGGATTTAAATGTTTACTTGAGCTTTGATTTCACAGTGTCCACATCCAAATAAAGTTGTTAATTCTCTTTCACTCCATTATACTTAGTAATATTTTAGCTACTATTTCTTCAAAGTAAACTTAATTTTATAGAAAAGCTTAAAATTAAAATGTCTTAATACTCAATTTTGACTTTAAGTACCACAGTAAGTAACAATTTTAATAAATCACCAGCTGAAAAATGAGCTTAGCTGATTAGTTTCAGTAAAGCTACCTTTTTGAAGGACTGTGGGTACACACGTAACTTTTGATAAGCATAATTTCATTAAAACTCTGCTTTCAGACACTGTCTCATAAATATTCATAGGAAATAATGAACTACTATGTTTATTATGAAAGCTTTAGCAAAACTTTAAAAAATTGGGTTATAATATAGATAGGTTTTTTGCCCTGTATCACAACTTATCCTGTTCACTGTTGTCAGTTGAATAAACCTCATATAAACAGTAGAAGGCATTAGCTTAGTGGCTAAGGTCTGCTTGTGTTTCCACCTGTGATAGGCTGAATCGATGCACAATGTCGCCCAGGCACGAGGCAGCTGGGATCGAAAGTGGTTTACACACTAATTTGAACATTTCAGAAGTAGCCACCGGTTCCCGTGGCAAAACTGATGGGCCAGATCCTTTGCTAATTTATGCTGCAACTGCAGTCAAAGCGCTGTGGCTATGTCGAGGTGCACAGCCTAACCCAGCCCTCAGCTCTAAAGACATTCCTAAACATAACAGCACAAGCTCGAAGCAAAGCTGCTGTGAGCATCAGCTCCACCAACAGCCCTCTCGTTTGCCCAGCTTTATGAATGGCTTTAACACCCAATTATTCGTCCACAGTTTTTCTGGATTCTTTCTGTTCTGCGTCCCTTCCGTTCTGCGCAGGACATCCCTGCCTCCCTGCTGTGTTTCTGGAGCATTTCTCTCCCTGGAGCTGTCATCTACTAAACCTTTGATTTTTATTAAAAAAAGGATCAGAAAACTCTGCTTTCCTTTTCAAATGTGGCCAGCCCAGACCTTTTATGATACACACCAGTAATCAGAGCTCTTGTCCAGACAGTTTTAGTCTCAGGTTCTTAGCCTGAAGGAGTTCAAATCTGCATTATCAGCAAGCATCACAACCAGCGAGAATATACAATAGTCTAGGTAAAGGCACCTCCACCCCTGTTTTAATAGCTGGACCACTATCAGCAAACAATACAAAATGAATGGGAGTAGAAAAAAGCAAAAAAGGAGTATGATTTTTGCCTACTTGCTGGGGCATTTGACAGGATCTGGGCAGACCTAGGTTCTTACCCCAGCCCCCATGATTTTTTTAAACACTGTTTTACAAATTTTGTATGAAATAACTGTTGGATAAAAAATGAATATAGAATAGGTATTGTGCTTGGAGCAGAAATCACAGCACAGTCCTTTTCCCCTCTCCCATGTTTCTGAATGCAGATAGCATTGCTTATTAGGATTTTGTGTTGAACTCACTACTCTCACCATCTTTTACTTGATCAACATCTGCGGGGTTTAGGCAAGTGCTGGGTAGCCAGCTGCTCTGCAGACAACAGTTCTAAGACATGCACACAACATAAAACTGCAGCTACCTAGGAACTTCCAGGCCAAAAAATGAAATGTCCAATCAGCTAAATGTCTCCTCTGTCAGATAGTCACTAAGCAGAGGAGTTGTAGAAAGCAAATTTGGACTTAGTCACTTGAAATTCTACATCCAGTTTCAGGCGCCTTTAATCCTTTTCTTTGATCTGGTCATAGCTCTGGCTGTTCAGCATCTTGCAATTACAAAGTGAGACCTGAATAAATAGAGCACCACAGTGACTCTGTGATAATAATTTTCTTTTTTATAAACCTGATTACTTAATTTTAAATTAATTTTAAAAGCAATTCAGGACACCACCAGACCATTTTTTAATATCTTACTGTACCTATTAGAAACTCTATGCACCATCCAGGCCATATCTTGTACTTGGAACAGTCAGTCAGCTCACGATCCAAAAATCTTTTCCTTTCCCAAAAAAAGCCTGAAAATGTGTCAGATCAGAACTGTCATACTGGCCTGTGCCATCTTTCACGATCAGTTCTGCAAAGACTCAAAACCAGTTGATGTGCTGCAACAGGTAAAACATGTAAGAACACTATTAGTTTCTACAGGACTGCAGTTCTGCACTGTGAAATCATTACGCCAGTGTGTCTACCTTAGTTCAGGACAACCCATATTTTAAAATGCCTTATACCATACTTGTAGCACTACAGTATCTAGTAACACTAACATCTCTCTGCCCTTCTTTGATTAATGTTTCTGAAGGCTTTGAAGATGAAAAGCATTAAGTAATTTCAAAGAATTATTAATCTCCACAAACAGTAAGCATTTTTCTTTAAACTGTTTTATTTTGTACAGTACGCCAAGTCTGGGAAACATAATGCTAAGCATTTACTGACTTTTGATTCATAATAGCCTGAAGGTGTGATTATTTCCTTCCTGCATTCCTCAATGAACTGTGCCATTTCCTTATATTTTATTCTGCAACCTTTATTAGCATAAGAAAAGAACATTCCCCAACTGTATGGCATAGTGCAGTACACAGGTTTAAAGAAAAGTCATTTTTTCCTGATCAGTTCTGCTGAAAACTCAGTAATTCAAGTATGTGTGTTTCTTTTGCTATGAGCTAAAATCATTGCAGGTATGTTTAAGGAAAGGTATAGATACATTTGTAGCGTAAGAATATAGACATTTAAATTTAGCTGTCAGCAAGGTATCGTAACAAAATAAGGTCAAAGTAGTGTTTCCCACAGAATGCTTAAGAGCAAGTTTAATATTCTAATGCCAATGGTACTTTAACCCTATTTTAATTACATTTCTGGTTCATGCAATTTTGTGGCTCCCTCTATGTAAAAAAAGTAAGCCTGTGATTTGAGAGCAATTATAACCAGACTACATACAGGGTTTTTTATGCTCCTCTGTGACAGAGGAATTCCTCTGTGAAATCAAGTATTTCTTCAACAGGTCATTAAAGGCCATATTCTGCAATGAAGACTTGGCAAGGATTCAAATGTGAACAGGCTGAAGTCCTAAATTACATCAAACAGGTGAAGGGCATCTACAACTAGATGCGCAGTTTAAGACCCCCTAAAAGAATAATAAATATCTTTGAGGCTAAGTGCTTAACGTGCTCCTCTCGTTTGCCTCTCAAACAAAACAAACCTGATTATAAATAATTTCACAAAGTGGGAATGTAGAAGGTCTTATTACCCAGCTACAATTAAAAAAGTTACAAAGGGAGCTGGTTTTAATGTGTGTACCCTGTCATGACTATGACAGTTTAGCGCTTACAAAGGTCTAAAACCTTGATGGATATGAATTAATTCAAACTAACAAATAAATTGCATCCAGGATACAATCATGATGCAACCTTGGTGTATAGACTGGGGTAACTGCCAAACAGGAAGAAAAAAAACTTACTTATCTCAATTTATTCTAATTTAGAAAGTTGGGAGATCAAAGCATGTTAGATTATAAGAAGTTCCCATTGATACTATAGGCATTTACATTTAATTTCTTTTACCTTTCTCTGTCTTTAACTGCTTGTTCAGCCATTAATTTTCTTAATTCCTCCAGACGTTGTAGATCTTTCTCTTCCTGTTCTTGCCACTTGAGCTGTTTCTCAGCCCAGTACTTTTTCACCTAGAGTTTGAACAAATACAGTAAACAAAATAACAATCATTCACAAGCCAAGGTAGTGAGAACAAATAAAGTAAGAAAAGCATAAAGTTAAAGAAAATCCAATTTTGATCTTTTTTAGAATAAAATTTATATTTTAGAACAGTATGGCCTAACAAGATTTAGTAGGAGAACGAGAGTGTGTGGAGCCCCCACAACAGAAATAGTAAAACTGGACTGCGGACACTAATTTGAATATAATTTTCAACTGCAAACTAAAGACTACCACTTTCATTTGCTCCTTGCTTTCCTACTCTGCCATCAAAACCTTCAACTATGCTGCTCAAGTGAGTGGATGTTCCTTGAGTTAAATGTCCTAGCTTAGCTCAAATAGCTGGATCCACGCGAGCCCAGTTCATTTTGGCTGAGGTGGAGAGCCCGCTGAGGAACAGGAAGAAGCATGTGAGCGGTCCTCGTGTAAGTATGAAGCTTTTCCAAAGCTGAGTGAGAAAGAAAAGCCTCAAGCAAGACGGTGAAACCTAGGCAGGGAAGCTTATCTGGAAAGATGAGGGGGTTTGGGTGCAAAATGAGGAACTGGGACTTAAATTACTAATAAGTAAATATTGCTGAAGTGAAACTCTGAATTCTTCATTTGAATAAATTCTACGGGATTCTATTCCTAAAACCAGGGCAGTTCTTCAAAGACAACTGGTGGAATTTGCAGCAAGCTTGTAATTCCCACCTTGCCATGACATATATTACAAATCATAGAATCATAGAATCATTTAGATTGGAAGACCCTTAAGATCATCAAGTCCAACCGTAAACCTAACACTGCCAAGTCCACCACTAAACCATGTCCCTAAGTGCCACATCTACACGTCTTTTAAATACCTCCAGGGATGGTGACTCCACCACTTCCCTGGGCAGCCTGTTCCAGTGCTTGACAACCCTTTCAGTGAAGAAATTTTTCCTAATATCCAATCTAAACCTCCCCTGGCTCAACTTCAGGCCATTTCCTCTCGTCCTATCACTTGTTACTTGGGAGAAGAGACCGACCCCCACCTCGCTACAGCCTCCTTTCAGGTAGTTGTAGAGAGCGATAAGGTCTCCCCTGAGCCTCCTTTTCTCCAGTCTAAACAACCCCAGTTCCCTCAGCCGCTCTCCATAAGACTTGTGCTCTAAGACCCTTCACCACCTTCATTGCCCTTCTTTGGACGTGCTCCAGCACCTCAGTGTCTTTCTTGTAGTGAGGGGCCCAGAACTGAACACAGTATTTAAGGTGCAGCCTCACCAGGGCCGAGTACAGGGAGACAATCACTTCCCTAGTCCTGCTGGCCACACTATTTGTGATACAAGCCAGGATGCTATTGGCCTTCTTGGCCACCTGGGCACACTGCCGGCTCATCTTCAGACAGATCTCAACCAACACCTTAATGCTACCTTAAGAAGAAAACTGCTGCAGTGGTACACTTCCCAAAGTTTCGAACGGTGACTCGAGCTAACCTCACAAGCCACCAACCAGCTCGGAAAGCTGATAGAGCCGGTTTTCTTAGACACAGGAACAAGAATCACCTTCTCATCTTTGAAGTGCTGACTTCAGATTTTTTAAATACAATTCTCAAGAACATCTGAATTACACTGAAATTCTGGTAGATGACTCCAACACTGCATTCCTAAGCTAGTGTTAGGTGAGCCCGTTCAGGTACTGGTCACAAACGCTGGAGCCACTACAACACAGGGTTTGTAGGGATCTCAGGAGGTCATCTAACCCACACAGTATGATTGGCATCAGTTAAATCACTCCCGTCTAGGTAAGACATCCCTGAAATACAAATGTATTTACTTTGCTTCTGAGCAAAGTCCTATTACTATTAATTTTCACCAAGTCCCAACTGCCATAGTTGGATTGCCAGCAGTACTGCTCCTAATAAGCAATGTTAGGTATAAAGTATAATATCTGTAATACGGTACAAGGTCAGCAGTGACTGCAGTACTGACAACTCTCTAGCCCTTTTATTTTTCAGGTACATTTACAGGAAGCTGTTGCCTGTCACTTTCACAGAGATAAGCCGCTCTCACTTCAGACCCCTGGTAGGGGCACAGAACTTCAAATTCCTCTCCTGTAACAGAAAAAAGCCATTCTGCTTGCAGAGCAAAATGCAGGGAGTGTCCTCCTGTAAATCTTGCTCCGCAATCCAACAGCAGCACAGCAACATTTCCTGATGATGCTACATGCAAATGAGGGCCCATGGCTGACAGCAAGCAAGGCTTTCAGGAACCAGTGACTGCAGGCCGTATTAAAGCTGATGACGGCACGCAGCAACTTTCACAAAGGCCAAGAAACCATCCTCTGGGGAATAGAAAGCGCAGAGCTCCATGCATGGCGCAGCTGAATGAGCACTACACCCTGAATTCGAGTGCCACCGACCAAGAGGGCACCTCCAGCCCTCCTGTGACACATCAGCTCTGTGCACAGCAGCAGTCGAAAGGCAAATCAAATGTGTCTAGTGTCAGGACGCGGTACAAAAAGAATAGGAAAAAACAGAAAATATGTTTATAGTCAGTCCCACGTGCAGTTCTGATCCCTCCCTCTCCGAAAGGAACCTTTTCATATGGAAAGAGAAGAGAAACAGTAATGATCAAAGGTTCATTGTGTTCGTATGAGTTTTCATACAGGCACTGAAGGAATGGGACGGGGCTATGCAGATGGAGAAGTGACAATTTATGGGGGATTTGATAAGAAGCCTACAAATTCATGAGTGTCACAAAGAGGCTGGATGGAGATCGATTCTGCCTCTCCAACATGAGAATGAGGAGGCTTCAGCTGACACTAGCAAGAGCCAGATTTGGAACAAAGAGAAGAAACAGCTCTCCATGCAGTGGGTGGAAGGCGGGTGGAGCTCCTTGCTGATGGACGCAGGAAGCTCACACGTGTTTCAGGAAAGACTGGGCAACTGCCCAAAGAGAGAGCCCCTGGGGAGGGGTTACTAAATTGACAAACCACATCAGCATCAGGGAACAGCTAGAGACAGGGAAAGTAGCCGGGAGGGAGGGAGGGAAATTATCCTATGTGTTTCCTCTACTGTTATGGCCACTGCTGGAGAGAAAAGACAGGGCTGGGCGGGCTCCTGGCCGGTGCCAGTGCAGTCCTTCTCCCCACCACCCGTGGGACCTCAGCTGCTTACTGCAAAACTCAGTGCCAGGGGCTAGGGCTAACCTCATCTCATGGCTTGGTGAAAACCATGCATTCTTTGGAAGATTATCAGCGATACAAAATGTATGCAAATGATGACCATTAATACAGAACAGAAAAAACAAAGAGAAGGAGAAGACACATAAAATTACAAGTAAGATTTTTTTAATAAGCACTAATAGACAAATTATATATTAGGACGAAAAGCCCTTTACCTAATTTCAGCAACTAACTTTCAGGAAGGGTTTAGACATCTGTAGATAGGAACCTGCGTATGAACATAAGTTCAAAGACAGAGGAATGTATTCAGGGCGCTACACTCCTTATTATGTTAATAATATAAAACAGTTCAACCTACGTAAGGTGATTGGATATGATCATAATTCCTCAACTCAGTCTATGAAAGTATCAATTATGCTCATTGGCAACATGATGCTCCAGCCATTTCTTGTATCCTTTTGCCTACGGAAAACCCCAGCACACCTTGGTATACGACCTCCCGTATTTCCTGATCTTGCAGCCTCTTGCCCTAGCTGAAGCTAAGCTGACCTATCCTGCCTGTTCCAGTTATTAACACATAATAACACCACCACCACCACACGATAGTACAGCTCATATTCCATGTCATCTCCAACAGGTATCATATATTCTCTGTCCTGCGTTATACCAAGTACTCTGCTATCCCAACACGAAGAGTTAGGATGACGGTAGCTCTACAAGGGTTAGCACTCTTGCAATTTCTCTTTGTTGTACTTCTCACTCTTTCACTTCCACTTTTTTTTCCATTCCACGTGCAGGTACCAGAAGGGAAAGACAAGCTGGGACACAGAAATAATGACATATCCTGATGTACTTCCAAATCAGAAACCAAAAGAATAGCCAGAGAATGGCACGGTGCTTCATACCACCTCAGGGCTGACTGAGAAACCCCTTAATTCCTTAGACCTAACAGACTTCTTGGCAATTGCTACGAAAAACAGAAAGAGAAAAGGTACAAAATTCACTAAAAATTATTGCTTCCAGCAAAACAAAGATAGTGTTTACCTTGAAAATCAAGACTGAGTTTTTGAAAAGACTGTTTATGATGACAGAAGTGTATGACAATGCTGCCACTTGTAATTCACTGACAAAACAGCATTATGTTTCTAAAATTTAAAATACAGCTGGAAAAATAGAGAACAGAAGCTTTAGAAAAAGATGTAAAAATATCAGAAAATCTTAAGAATTTTAATAATCTAAAAAAATGTTAATTATAAAATTAATTATAAAAGCAATTGAAATTATACCTCAATAATCTGTTGATTTTACAATCAAATGCATAAAGTTTCTGTGAAGGTCTGAGACCTTATCCTACCTCCCAAAACACAGGTAATTTCTTACAATGAAATTTACTTATGGAATCATCTCACATAGGAAAAGCTTCATACAATGGCAATAAAAATAACTTCTGTATCATCCACTGAACTATATTGAATTTAAGCCTCTTTTGGAGATTTCAGCTGAAATGGCAGTCAATACCATCCTCTTTATATGATTGACTGTGCAGAAAAACCTTTAACTATCATGATTCAGAATAAAACAGGTCTTCCAAACTGTGCTTGTATTTCAGAATTCCCAACCTATAAGCCAATCATTTCTTTATATAGGCCATTTTTTACATGGGAAGGACATGAAAACAAGGACGGCTATAACCGTATTTCTTAGAGTGCTTTTATTTAATATTGTTTGGAATACTTATATTTATGAAATAAAACTCTCTCTTTTGCAATTATTCCCTTTCTGTATTCCACATTGCCTGAAAGGCTTTCTCATAAACTCTAATTAGGGGCCAGTGGATATTTCTGAAATTCCGTATTTAAATATATAGGAAAAAATCTGATCTGCAGTCCAATAGAGCAAACGTAGCATTGGTATTTAAGATTTAATGTCATTTTACTACATTCTCAGGTTTGGAAGTACTTGACATACCCTGCCTACGTTACAAACTAGGTAGAGTGCGGGCATTTCTTTTACACTGATCATGGATACTTTACATATTCTTCTTGCTGCCACAGAACATTCACCAGAAAAGCAGCCGCAGTATAAGGTTAGCAGCCCTTTTTAAGGATCTAAGATATAATATTCTCAAATGAAACATATGACCGCTGACCTCAAACAGCTGCTATTCCATCTGTGCATAGGCAGAGGACTGTTCTATATAGACATTACACACAGGCCAGAGAAAAGTGGAAAGTTTGCACAACCAAAACATTTACACACCAAATGAACATGCTGGTGGTTAGGTCAACACAGCCTCTCCAAGCCGCTTCCTTCCTTGTGGTTTCAGAGCCACCTGCCACTATAAACACGGTGTGAGTAAAGACAAATAAGCAGAACAAGCTGTAACAAAAAGAAAGGCAGCAGCGAAGTTTCTCATAACCTAAGCAGCAAACCATCATTCCATACGGGCTGCCCCTCTCTCTGTACCTGTTTGCAGTGCTGGTGGAGAAACCACAGTCTCACAATCACACCCTCCAACTGAGACAACTTACGCATTATCCACACCAGTCAAAATTTCATCACGTCTCTTCCTGAAAACTCCTATATACAACATGAATGCAGACACCACATATAGAAGTTCTCCCTTAATTTGTTATTTTATAACTTCAAATCCAGCACGTAAGAACAGTAACAACATATCAACCAAGAACAAATACCAGGAAACATATGTCGGGGGGGGGGGGGGGATATCAAAAAATCACATATACAATAAAGTTTTGTAACACAATGCACACACACATAATCTTGAAAAATTCCCTGTGTCTTTTTATAGAGGTTTGTGTCTAAAAAGTTCACCAACAATATCTACAATAAGCCAATTAAAGGTAAAGGTAAAACCAATACTGATTTAAACTGAGCCAGGATTTCTCTGAAAGCGCATGGTTTGCAAACACATAAATATGGCTTTCTCAACTTTTGAGCCTGAAATGACAGTCTCTAATATTAGAGATAAATTTAAGGATTAATAAAACAAATTAAAATAAGGATAAAACCATGAGTTACCTGGTCAGACCTCATAACTGAGCAGGAGATTGGACTAGAGACCTCTTGAGGTCCCTTCCAATCTGAACTTTTCTGATTCCTATGAAAACTGAGAGTATTCTGTGTATTTTGACGGAAAGAGAAACATCTCTTGAAACTGACTTTTGGACAATTATTTGCAATTTTGCTAACTATATGATTTAGCATAGTTTAACAGAAAGATTGTGCTCTGCCAAGAATGTATACTTCGTCTTTAAGATAAATTGCAGAAAAAGAATAAAATCAGGTGACCAATGTAAGTAGAGACTTCTTCAGCTAGAGAAGAAACTGGATACAGGCATTATGCAAACACAGTCATGACCAAGAAGAATGAACTCACATATAAAATAAAATCAATTTGAAATTCGACAGCTTTTCAAATGTTGGCTCTGGGGACTTGCAGCAATGAGAAATAATGAGGAGATAACAGTCTCTATCTGGAGACAAGAAGGCTTCAGCAGCTTCAGCTTCTTTTCTCCAGGTACCACTTTCAGTCAAGTGCTTCTTCGCAGAATTGTTGATATAACCAAATTCAATGGTTATGCAAACTACCACCAGAAATACAATAAGCCTCAAGAGCTTCTGCTCTTGACCTGTTTGACATGGCATGAAGACATATTTCTTTGGACAAAGCAAGGAAAAGATATTTGAGTGCTATAAAAACAGATAGGGAAATTCCAAGTAGTGTAGGACTTTATTTTCATTCTTCTGCTAAGGCAGTCAGTTTCACCCGCCTGCAGGTCATTTATTTTGCTCTGCTATAATTTCTTTTTTGCTTTTAATAAGTGTTGTAAATTGTTTTAGTAACAACTTAATCAAATTGCTGTAAGTATGGATAGTTTTGTGTTTGTTTTTTTTTCCCCTGCAAGGAATATCACTGCAATAGACACTGCTACCAACGTGAGAATCCATCAAATTCTAGGGTGTCTAACTGGCCATGTTGTAGTCCCATCAGTAAACGTTTGCTCCCAGTAAGATATGTTACACAGAAACGTGGCAGATAAATAAAGACAAGAAGGCAAAATCTAAAGAGAAAACATGGTAACATATATAAAGATTTTGTTTTCTTCCTTCTTTTGCACAAGCTTTCTGTAGTGTGATACATACTGATGTCACTAAAGCCTTCATATGCATCATGAAATTACTCTATTTGGAACAGTTTAGCCTTGTTTTCTTAACTCTGCTTCTAACTGGCATGTTATAGAGCACAGCTTTTAGTGACCCTTCTTACAAACATGTGTTTGGCACGAGTAGTCCCATAAGAGTAAGAGAGACTATTTACTCATCAGCATTTGAAAGAAAAAGCAATAAGAATCTATTACATTCTCTGACTTATTTTTTCCAGAAATAATTATGCAGTCTTAACAAATACGCCACAGGTGAGTTGGACTCTAAGCATGCCAGATTTCAGCGTAAAAAATAATCAGAAAAAGAGGTAAAGGTCTAATAAAACAACCTCCTGGATTTTTGCCATATCACTTAAATACAAAGGTCAACACAAATACATATGTGACACAGCTTGATTTTCTAAAAGCTTTACATTCACTATAGTGGATTTCTGATTTTCTATTAAGTTGAAGTTTAGACTTATGCATCAAAGACATTTCCCAAGTAGTCACCACATAAGTACTTCGAATAATGTAACATAGACTTCTGATATCCTGAAATGGTTAATATTACCGTTGTGCTTCAGGCCCACTTTTAAGGTCCTTGTGCTGCAAAGTGCAGTGCGCTATCTTGCAGACAAAATACTGTAAGTCTCATTTGCTGCATTGCAGCATACTTAACTGCAGCATTGGTACCTTTCAGTCTTTGCCACATTGCTAAAAAGCACAAATCTGTAAGAGTTACAAATCCAGTAGTGCCTCTGCACTGATTTTTTGTGACACGGAGATAGTCACATACACTTATTTGTGTAAGCCTTTTTTTTTTTTTTTTTTTTAAACATAATGAAGTAACACAACTGGTGTGTAAGAGCAGGCAGGTTTAAAGCCAAAATGGACAGTAGCAAGACTCAACTAACCATTTGCTCATCTCTATACCAATACTTAATACTTTACAAGAATACAAGGTAGTGAGATCAGTTAAAGATTTTAAAGGCAATTGTACACATTAACATATGCAAAAATGTACAAAAGTTTCTCATACTTTCTCTTTCTCCTGAGCTCTACGAATCGTTTCCTGTTCTTTCTGTAGCCTTTCTTTCTCATCTTTCTTTTCTTTTCTTCTGGCAGCTACAGCAGCTTCTAGTTTAGCAGCCTCTTCCTGCTGTGCTTTCCACTGTAGAACCTGGAAGAAACGGTTGAAAAGACAGTCCTGCAGCAGACTTGTGTAATACTGTGATCCTGCCAAACTGAGATTAGGAAGGAAACCCATGTAATCCATTTACAAACTAAGATCTATAATCTTAACAGCAATGCATAATCATTTAGTAAGCACCACCTTTCCACATGTTAATGTGCAATTTGCAATTGACTGGCATAATATGCAATAAAATCACATATGAAAAGATTTTAGGCAAAATTGCCAAAACCATCTCAGTAACATCAGATCTTAAATTCCCCTTCACTGCTTAGACTTTCAACAACATGTAAATTTCTTAATGAACCTATGAACAAATGGAGACCAACGCTAACAGACCAGAGTCCGCTCGCATCCTTCAACTCAGGCATTTCTGTAACAGCACTTCACTTCCAACCGGGACTCAATCAATGGGCTCCAGTGACAGAGACTTCACCTTCTGTCAGCTTTTAAACTGTGCAAAATTAGTCTAGGATCCCTGTCACCTGTTCAAGGGTTGTGACCGGTGCCTATAATGGTCTGGTATACCTGACATCCCGCTCCTCTGCAGGAAGAAAGACATCAGCTGCAGCTCAGCTGCCCGGCAGCTTCCCGGACCGCTGGTTAAGTGCGTGCAGAAGCAGGGCAGGGACCAGCTCCACCGCACCTCTCGTTACAGGGCCTGCCACACTTCTGACAAAACGTGTCTGGGACAGGATGGATCCTTTAGCCCAACATGCCAAAAATCCATTCTTGACATATTCCTGACACGCTGTATTGGTTAAACAAGACAACAGGTCCTCAGTAACTGGTAATGGGTAGTGACTTATTTTCAGTGTTCTCAAGCGTGCTGTTCTCAGTCAGCGTGGATCCCCAATTTACCTTGGTGTTGTCAAGAGCAGTTGTATGCTCATCTGTTTCACACTGGTTTCAATAGGATTAACGATGTCTCCTTTTTGTTGGCTTGCCAGCTCTTTTTGCAATGGATTTGTCAAGTGCTAACAGAACTCTGCATTCCTCAAAGGAACAAGCATTTCAGCCATTTTTCATCTGGTTTTCTATACTACAGTAAGTACTTTCATACTAAGATATTAAAATACTTATGTTTTTTCCACCTTTACTGCATTTCATTAGCTGTGTGCACAGACTCTATTAATTCTTCTGCTCTGTGCTTGTGAAAGATTTTTGTTCAGAAATCCAGCGCTCCCTGTGGTCCGAGGTTCTCAGTGAGTTGCATCTCTGAGTGACGCTGTTTGCCCCGCTTCTTTTCTTAAATAACAATTACATTTTGTTCTTTGCAAAGTGTCCCAATAGACTAAACACTGCTGTGACTTTTCATGTAGTGCAGGCAAAGTAATAACATGAAAATAACATGAAATTTTACAGTGGTTGTAAAATCAAACTCTCTCTTTATTAAAAGATTTAAAGACAGCTTGTTAAAGAGATACTCTGCCTGTAATGAATGCCATGTGTACACAGACTAACCAACAGTTACTTTCGTCTCCTGCAACCTGAATTTATCTTTCAAAGTTCAAAGCAGTTTGCTACCATGCCCAAGCATAAGCATTAATTGGTGTGTTTTTGTGTTTTAATAAAAACTACTGAGTTTTGGGGTTCTTCAAGTAACTTTCATTTACACTGTTATTCTCTCAGAGTACATACAACTTTTCCCAGCTTCAACTCCATCCCCAAAGTTAAGAATTATGATTTAGCTGAGCCTTAAACTCTTTTTAACCTCTTTTCTTCCATTTTTGTAACTAATTCTCAGTGGAGGCCTGTTCATAACTGTGTTTTACCTTCTGAAATCTCCTTTCTCTCCTTTCTAGAAAAAAAAGCAAAGCTCTAGGAAACAGCCATCTTCACCAATTAGATGTTTCACAGGAAGAGAGCAAAGGCCCAAGTCAAAAATTATCCTCGTGACCAGGAAAACGTAGGCAGTTAGGAGAAAAAAGGCACAAGATCCTGAAAACCCAAACCTCTCTACTTTCCTCCCTCTCCACCTTATTTGGACAATGCTACTAATTATTTTATGGGGCAGTGGGGTAGAAACAGGGATAAGTTTGTCTGTGCCAGCAAGTATTAATGGCACTGAATGAATGTGAAAAAATGTAGTGGGATAGTTTGCAAGGAGGGAACATAAACGTGTGCACATGGAAACTGCAGTTGGGCATGGATGCTTGAAAATATGCAAGAAGGATCAATTAGGATACATACATGCAAACTGCTCTTGTCCATATGTACTGGAGTGTGCAGTAATGTAATGGCAGACAGCATAGAAACAGCTATTTCTCTTTTAGCTATTCTTACAAAATTATTTCAAACTGGAATTCAAACTTGTACAGTATGGAAAGAAAAATTAAGAATGTTACTGCAGTGTTCCTTAGCACAGATGTTACTCTTCATATATGACCTTTCTCCTCAGAATTTTGAAAATGTTCCCTTAACAGGATCTCACGTATATGATAATAATAATAAAATTGTTAATGAAAGACATATTTGGTAGAGCTTCTTTGGCAGTGGTAAAACTATCTGTTCATTCCTAAAAAGAAAAAAGCACCCCCACCCCTCCAAAATCCTTTAGCCTGCCAGTCATGGGTATGTTAAGCGTCTATAAGAACTGGGGAGCCCACTGAGCACTTGTGGGACACACAGAACACCTGTTCTCCTCCTACCCCCCAATTTTCTGTTAATTAGAAGTGACATATTAACATAAATAACCCTTAGACATAAGTACTGTAATATAAATAGCTCTAAGCATCTGCATTAAATGATTTCATTTTTTCAGAAAAGAGAACTAAATATGACTGGTCCCACTTGAATATATACTGCATATGAATCATTTACCTTAATTTCCTCAAAACAGGTTATTAAAAGAAGTACTGGGCAAAAATTTTTGCTAAGTAGTAGGTTTCCCCCCCAGTAATATCATGCTTTTGGTCATTCCAAATACATTAATGAATTCAAGCAGTATGTTCAAATAGTTTCCAAATTTTTATTTAATGACTTGATTAATCAAGACTGCCATATCACAGCATAAATACCTTGAGCCCTCTTACCCAGGCTGTGGGAGATGCACATTCAAGTCTTTATTCTGTAAAAAGGAATATGAAGCCATGTTTACGGTTAAAATTATACCAGGTTGCAGAAAACAGAATCAGAGCAGCTGAGGTTGGAAGGGACCTCTCAAGACCATCTAAGGCCACCCCCTCTGCTCAAGCAGGGTCAGCTACAGGTGGTTACCTAGGTCCATGTCAAATTGAGATTTCAGTATCTCCACAGGGTGGAGGCTCCGCAGCCTCTCTGGCCAACGTGTTCTAGTGCTCATCCACACTCTCAGTAGAAAAGCGATGGATGGAATGGAATTTCAAGTGTTTCAGTTTGTGCCTGTTGCTTCTCATCCTGTCACTGGGCACCTCTGAAAAGAGCCTGGCTCTGTCCTCTTTGCACCCTCCCTTCAGGTATTTATACACATTGATGAGATCCCCCTGAGCCTTCTCTTCTCCAGGCTGAACAGTCCCAGCTCTCTCAGTTTTTCCTCATAGGAGAGATGCTCCAGACCCTTCATCTTAATGGTCCTTCACTGAACTCACTCCAGTAGGAAAGAAATAATGAAACACTTTTTGAGGCAGGGACCTGTATCCAGCTGTCCTCAGAATTAAAAACAACATCGTCATTTCTAGACTAGCTTGAACCAGGGTCTTCTCATTCCCTGACACGGTAGCTGTTCCACTTGAAAATCACCAAGAAGCAGAAGAGCGTCTCTCTTCCAGTGTCCAGACATTCACTTGGGAACATCTTTTCTGCTGTCCACTGTCTTTTCTTTAATGTCAAAGAATTACTCTGGTGTAGAGAGGCGAACGCACTTTCTCTATAGTTCAGTCCTCACATCATTCTCCCATACCAGTTCTCATACTCAGTTCTGGGACTCCAGTCTTTCTCTCCTGTCACCTGAGATCTTATTTCCGTAAGTTTGTTCATAAGTTAAAAACGTCAAGTCAACAAGCAGATGCTGTAAGATTTAAGCAAGTTCCAAGAAAAAGAATCAGGCGTTTAGCTATGTTTTTAGGCAAAACAGAAATGCATTTTCTCGAGGAATATGCAAAGCAAGGATTCTTTTGATGTAGTTCAGCGTAGGGGCACTACCAAAAAGGCAGGAAAGAAGCAGGTAAGAGGATCTAACACGCTTTCTTGGGAGAGTTGTCTGAACTCTCCCAAGTTCTGAAGAGAGCCACTGAAGGTGAGGAACAGCCAGGAGCAAGATGTACTGAGACCTTTATTTCAGTGTTTTCTCTAGTCCTGACACTGATAACAAATTCAGCACTAGACGGGGTCTAAACAGCTTGCTTAGCTTGGCACGAATGAAAATGGATAAATGAGGACTTAAGCAAAAGATTGCTACGTAGCAGAGGTTTATTAGATGGATGCTACAGAGGAAGCCAGTGGGTTTGGGCCTGTCTCATACAGAGGGAATGACAAATTAGTTGGTTCTAAGCCATACAAGAATAAGAATACCATCAAGTGGGCAAAGAAATCCATAGCAGCTCTGCATCCTAAAGCAAGCAAGTTCCAAGGGAAGTGTCAGCAGAAGAATGTGTATCACTTTTAATGAAAACAGCCAATTACAATTTCAAACCATCCATCTAAACAGAAATATGGAAAACAATAAAAATGGAACGAGGATTACATGAGATGACCATACTAGCAGCTAAGAGACTTCTAGAGGGAAGGTGTCAATTTTCATAAGACCCTATTTTCTGGAGCTTAGCTGTAATACCTGAATGAAACCTCCTTTGTAACACAAGGTCTTTGTCTAAATAGAGATTTTTATTTAGCAATTTTGACAGCAGTCTGCTTATGCATTTTAGCAGTTTAAGAATCTAAAATAAAATCCTAAATTGTTTCAGTTACCCTTCACTTGCTACACTAATAAACGTAAAAAGGAATGTTTTGAAAATGAATGCAGAAGAACACACAATCATTTCTACCTCACTTTTGAAACAGACTGAAGCAAAAACATATACATGAAGCTTTAAAATCTAACAACAAACAAAAAATGAATGAAATCTGCTAAAAGTCTACGCAGATTGGAGCTAGAATAAACTGCAGAAGCATTCGAAGGAACTTTAAACTTCTGCAATAACATCATTGAGATTTCTGAACTGAAATGAGGTAACAGTCAAACTATGTAACAAAATAATTGCTTTTTTAAAGCTCGTATTTTCCTACATCCTGCTTCACATTCCTTTCAAACTCTCTTCAATAATGAGACAGATGCCAATGTAAGAGGGCTCATGACATGATGCAGCTTCAGTTTCCTCCGAGTCTGAGAGCCCTCTTGACCCTTTAATAGTCTTCTCTAGATATGAATTTACCTGTTAACCAGGGATCTTTTTTAGTTGTTTGATTGCAGCCATTAGTTAGCATGGTGAGTCCATCAAATTGGTCTCAATAAAAGTTGCAGTTAACTGATACTTCAGGGGAACTACTGACTGGAAATGGATGTTGAGAATAGAATTGGCCCAGCAGAGAGTCTGTCAAGATGAAAACTGATTGAAGGAAAGCAAACAACAATAAAGCAGTAAGCAGATACAGATACTAATCTAGTCTAAAATCATCTCAAGCCTCCTTATTAAGTCGTTTTGATTAGCAGTTGTTTGCATGGCGTATGTTACACACCAATCTCATGACAGGCCATAATCACTTTCCCTAGTTATTTTCACATAGCTCTTCTGTTAAAGCCTTTTGATTCAAGTGAGAAATCAATATTGGGGCACAATCTAGATTCTCAACAGGTTTCATGCTCAAACAAGTGAGCATAACCAAGCATCAAATATATAACTTCACTCAGTTGACAAAACATTAATCATGCAGATTAATGGTATGCAGACAAAACTGGTATGCCAATAACTCAGTGCGTATCTCCACTACCTTCTACAATGCTATCTACACTGCCCTAAATCACTACTAAACACACCTATTTACTCAGTGGGTAGAATCTGCTTTCCATTTTTATCTAGTTAGTTTTTTTGAATGCATGAGCCCATTGCCAATCAAGAAAACGGGTAATAAGAATGACAGAAGGAAGGGAAGTTTCATTGTATTATACTTTCCCACAATACCCATTTATTCTTTTCTGTAGGCAGCATATGAAGTTAGTCTACATTACCCCTGCCCCTCCCACATTCATCTAATCCATGCCCTTTCATTAAGGCAAAAGAGGAGTCACTTCCTTTAAAAAATTATTCATAATTGCAACAAAAAATGAAAAATTGGTAAAAAACAGAAAAGCACTGTGTGCAAAATATTTATTCTATGTATCCAGCCTGCCTATAAAGGGGAACTTCTCAAGGGAGTACTGTCCACAGAAGATGGCAGGGGCCAGAATGAAAAGATTCCCAAACCAGTCCTCTGTCCATATTGTCACAGGTTCAAAAATTAGGAGCTAGACTATCTTAACTCATAATAACAAAGGATATAGTGGACCGCCTCTTACGGAAACCCAGCCTGCATCTGTATTTACCTTGCAAACTACAGTTTACTGTGAGTTTGTACAACGCATGGCACGGTGGGAACCCAATCCTATCTGAGAGCCTCTGGGCACTGCTGCAAAACAAACAACAACAACAAAGGGCAGGCAGTGAAATGGAGCATAATAGTTGAGGAATCTCTGTGGCGTGCATTTCCATACTTTTAATATTTTGCTGTTTAAAAGTGACTACCTGATGCTGAATTTCCAGCATTCCTACAGTTTAAGCTTTTCAAGAAAACCCACTGTATTCATCAGGTTTTTCTCCAGAGGTAGTACCATGCAGATCTGAAGAACAAAAAAAATCCTGAACAATAATTCTGACTCACTAAGGCAGTAATCTGGGACAAAAATGCACACAAAAAAAAAAAAAAAAAGTGTTCTTGATTGCATTCTTTCATTCCTATGAGTGCAAAATCAGAAGGATAGAGTTTACTGTGTCAATAGTAAATGTTCTGTTTAAATATTAAAAAAATCCTAGTAGTTAAACTAATATTGAAAATACACTAAAACCTGGATCCCCTATTGCCTGTTTCACAAAGAAGCTTACATTTTAGCAGTAAGCACTGCCAACATTAAGCTCTGAAAGTTTTTAATTACAACCAGCATTTCAAGTACATTTCACAGTTCATGTATTATTAGAGGAGCTTTTGCCAAGTGAATTATCAAATTGCTGTGCTGAACAGAATGCGTACATACCTATTTTCAGTTCATTATTTCAATATTGCGTATCACAATATAAAGTACACTAGAAACTAATTAAAGTAATAAATTAGTTCTTTCACTCTAACATCTGAATAGTAATAATGTATTTACCATGTACTTAATGCTACAGATACATCTCTTTTAATGACAAAACAATTTTTGAGATATTTTCCTGGGAATTCCCACGAAATTAGCACACGGTAACACAGCACCATGTAAGGTTTTCTCTTTAAGCAACACTGACTTACATTATAAACAGATCTTGAAGCTGCCTAGGCTGACACAAGAGAGTTGGCATCAAGTTCCTTCTAGCAGCTAAACTGCATAGCTAGGTAAATAGGAACACAGGACAACTGACTGGTGTAGAGAGGGTCTCCATGGTAAAGATCATGCAAGGAGTAAAACTAGCCTTTGAAAACTGAGGCAAAAATACACTACAAACAAAAAGGACATAAAATGACCGGGAGGAACAGTGTCACAAAAATGATCAGTATTCTCGCAGGTTACACTGTGCTACACAGATATAATAAGTTGCTAGAATTCAAATTCTAAGCAAGAATCCCCAATAATGATGTGATTAAAGTCAGTACTGTTTGTCATAACTAAAGGCATAAAAAGAAAATCCTCTGATATTCCCACTCTCATTCTCTCTATCTCACTTTTTCAACCTTATGAAATGACCCAATCTCCATACACTTTCAGAATCTCCCAGAGCTTTATTAATCTCTGAAACATATCTGCACACCTTTCCTTATTTTTATTATCGTTTGCAGGTTTTTTTTGTTCTTCAAACTGATCAGTTCACAACTGATTCTAAGAATGCCTGGGAAAAAAAATGTAGAGGGTCTCTTCAAGAAAAGTAACTTCACAAATGAAGATGCTACATAGCAAAAGTAGTACCACAAAATTTGAATGAGTAAGTTGAGGAAGCATACAACAGAATTCCAGCACTGGTGAAAGAACCAGCATTTTCATGGTGGCATCACCATGCACCTGAAAGCAGTAGCAGCTGCAGCAATCAGGGTTGCATGGTCAGAAATGTTGAAATGTGATTGCAAGATGACTAGAGATTCAAATACTATTTAAAGAAATTCAGTATAGAAAAAATCCTAAGCATAAAACAAGGAATCACAGAAGGCATCTACATACATTTGTCCCACAGTTCTCACTGGTTGTTCTGCAAAGTGGGTAGGAAATCCCAACAAGTAATAGCCATGAAGTGTTATTTCATGTTTCGCAGTTGAGACAGCACAGACTACCTGAGCTTAGTGTTGTACCGTGCATGTCATCTGCACCAAAATTGATGTAAGTAGCAATAAAATTCCTATTGTGTGGCAAAGCTCCATGTTAGGCTACTGAAGGTACCCTTGAAAAGAGAGAACAAGTTCAGCAGCTTTTTGGCTTGTCCAGATAGAGCCCAAGTAGTCATTCAGAACCACGAAATAAGCTCGGGAAAGGATGAGCACCAAATTGCATGGGAACCCACATCCACTCCCTTTCCATAGGATTATTCAGGCTAGAGTCCTCTATGTCATCTAAGGCTTTCCTACGGCTACTTACACTACGCTCATATGAAGCTCAAAAGAAAGAGGAAGCTTGGAATCAACAGAGTCCAAACGCACAGCAAGAAATGTCCACAGTTCAGATAACCAGACTGATCTACTTCTATGGCCAGGACTAGCTCCTCTCCTTTCTTACCCTCCTTCCCACTTCATTGCGTCATCTTCTCTGCCCAGCTTTTCTGCCCTGTTTCTCGCTGAATATGGAATTGGGAGTTATCCCATTTATGATAAGTCAGAGATATCTCTTCATTTTTCCAGATGGAAGCCACAAGGCACATAGGGGGGAAAAAATGCCTCTTAATTGCAAGTCTGGATTCAAACCACGTCAACCATGACATTTTTCCTTCATGTTTTTAAGATAAGGACTGCAGCCTCAGAACAAGTTGGTGACCTAAGGAATTCTGTTTACAGAGAAAAGGCCATTTGAGTGATGCATTTCTAGTGTGTCCTGAAAAACAGAATTAAGCAAAGCAGGTGTAAAGGGTGATTAAGTGATAAAAAGTTATGGGCTAAAGGAATTACAGGATTGCAACATCAGGTCTTCAGTAAGGATATTCTTCTCAGTTCAGTTCCTAACGGACACATCATCCAATCAATGAAGATGATTTAATAAATTTGGCAAACTTCTTATTTCCCCACACAGGAGAAGGTCATTACTTTTTATCTACTATAGAACTGGCCAAAGAGCACAGTCAAACTGAGATCACTAGAAGATTAACATGGAAAACTCATTAAAAGGTGACTTTCATTACCAGCAATGTAGCCTCTTCACTTGCAATATAGCTTAGTCGTTAATACTTCAGATAAAAGTAGTGCATGCTGATCTATGTCTCTTGCCTGAGCAACTCCCTTCCATTCTAAGGTGGAAAAAAATGAAAGATTTTTAAGACAAGGGGGAAGGAAATGTAGAGGAAAATAAAAAATTAAAGACCTAGTCTCCCATAGAAGAACAAGGATTCACCCAGATAATTTCTATTAAGGTTAATAGAAGTTAAGCACATAAATTCCACTTGGGTTAATGGGATAATAAATCCCTTAGACTTAAATATTTTATAAATGGAACAGGACAATAGAAGTATGTGTTACAAAACTGAAACAATTTTTTTAAGTCACTAATTATACAGAAATGTCTATTCAATGACTACTCAAAAGCAGTGCATTTCATTTAAAAAAAAAAAAGTGTTTTCAAACTTACTTGCATTCACTCACAATTTCTCATTACAAACCCTACTTCGACTACTCAAACTTTTAATACTTTCTGCTAGGGACTAGGAAGAAGGAAACAAATGCGTGTTGTAAAACATTTGCATCTCCAGGACAGAACTGCTACAGCTTTTCCCAGACAAATGTGAGCCTCCACAGCATTTGCACAGCAACCCCGACACTCACAGGAAGCAATGGCTGGATACACGCTTTATAGATGGTTTGGGCATGTGTGGAAAGTATGAAATTTAGGAAACACTGGACCTACTGGTAACATATGCCAATGTGCAGTAGCTTCAACAGCTCTCAGACATGCAGAACTCACAGCACAGGTCCTGGAGAGTAGATTTACGCTTGCACAGTGGGCATCTCATGGATTTCCGGATTTCCAGTTAATGACTTGTTTGCCAAGACTTTGGAAGTCACAGGCAAATTTTGCCCCAACAAAGCTGACATCTCCAATGAAACTGGGATGTATAGTAGACCTGCTACTGATGTATAATTGTATCAACTGAAAATAATAAAAAAACTTGCACTAATCAAACCCACCACACATTGAAATATAAAATATTAACAGTGTTATTCTTGGAAATGAAATAAGAATAGAAAGTGTATGCATATATTCCTAAATGGAAAGATAATGAGACGGGTGCCTCAGGATGTGAATACTAGAGCTTATAAAAGGGAAAAAATTAAAATGTATATTAAGAACAATTCCCTGGAGTCTAAAATATTACGGGGCAGGGGGGAGTTTGTCAAAACAATGTGAAAAAGCCACCAGTTTTCAAATTTAGAAAGTCCTAGAAAGTCCTTTTTTATAAGCGTCATACATATTGTTTTCCTTTTCCTGTGTGTCAGGAACCTTATGAACCAACATGAATGTTTAAAATAGCAAATGTGTCAATTACTAGTTTACTGTGGAAGGAAGTTCAGATTGACAAGGGGGGCTCCATATTAAATATCATGATCAAGTAGAAATATTTAGCAAGAATCATTGCTGTTTACATGTTTTGGTTCATACGCTGGTGGTAGCAGCCCAGAGAGCTGTGGTGATGAGTTACTGTCTCTTGCCAGCAGGTTAAGCAACATGCTGATCAAACATCCTGCTGTCTGTGCTCTGTGATACAATGCTTAAAATTCTGCTGGCCGTTAGCTTCACAACAAACACTAAGCATTCAAAATCCATGCTAACACCTAATCCTAAATACAAAAACCCAACACCTCCCCTGCAACAGAGGTTATAGGGCAGCAAACACTCTGAAACAGCAGGTCACTCAGTAGTCCAGCAGTGAGAATCATGCTCACTTTCCTTGGGGATAAGGCTTAGCTCTACTGTCATGGTGAAGAACTCATCTGTACTACTTTTGCAGAGAGTGCAGCACCTCCTGAGACCACTCAGTTAATAGAAGAAGTTTCTTACAACATCAACAGTTATTGACATCAACAGGTATGTCAACAACATAAACTATTGTGATATTAAAGATGGTGGTCTGAAGTCTCCAATAACTTTCAACTCTAAAAACCTGTTCCTTCTTCTCTAGACTGGGGATTCTTCTACCCTGAAAACTTCTGAACAGCACCTGGAATCATGTCCAGACTCCACAGGGTCTTGAATGACAAAACAGCAAATGGTAGAAGCTAACAGTATGCTGCTTCTTACTGACTTACACAAGACCTACGAGAAGTCCAGTATTAGAGCATTTGGCAATGGGATAATTAAGAAATACTACCCTTGCGAGTTTGTTTGTTAATCTCAGAAGATAATCTCATTCTGGCTGTGATTAGAAAAACAACAGAAGTTCACATCCCTAGTAGATTTTTGACTGGTACTGTTGAGCAGCTGGTGCTCCACAGGCTAATTCTAGGAGGTCTGCAAGAAATAATGGAGAAAAGCAAGGCTACTGGCACTAGGATTAATTTTGTTACATAAAAAAATCCATATCCGCCTCTAGAAAAATTTTAATTTGAAAATCAGAAAGTGGTTAAAAGTAACTGTTCTGATCATTAACAGAACTGTAGACCTTTTCTTCAGCTATAAAAGTGTTTAAATCTGAAAAAGGGATAGGAGAGAAAGCATTTGAGCATAATCCTCAGTCGTAATCTGAAGAGTAAAAAGATATATTGCTTTCATTTCAGAAACTTAGTCACAAGGGCTAGGATTGGTACCTATAAAACTTGTGATCCAATATAGGACTGGTTTTAGTTCCCTGGAGCTGAAAGCACGTCACAACACCTTTGCTCAAGACCGTGTGTGAACAGTTTACTTTTCACAGCTTGTCCTTGTGTTTCCTCTCTCATCTCAGTCAGCATTATTCAGAACATCTTTCTGTTCTTGATAACGGGAGTGTCAACATTTTATTAACATGTTTAAATATTATGTAGGCTTAAATATTCACACATGCATAACCTTAAGTAAGCCACATTTCTATTTACAACTACTTAGCTAAATTTGCTGTGCTTTTATGTACAGTATTATCTCTTCTAGTTCCTTCTGCAGTTGTATGAAGAGCTCCTTTGATCCTTTACTACTTTTGCAAAATTTTAATGCAAATTATTTTGCTTGCCTGAGGGGCCACTTCCCTAGCTGAAGAAGGAAGATAATTCTCCTAAGAAAATAAGGTTAGCGTTAGCTGTCTGCTGTCCAGCTATCCATCCTCAAGTAATTTTGGGGATCGCTGGACAACTTCAACTAAATTTGACAGATAAGTGTATGTCTCAAACATACTCAAGATCCTACAAGCCTTGATAAACCTAGCAGCCAGGTAAATGAGCAAGATACATCTCAGGCTGACGCACTATGTGCTCCTCCGATTGGCTGAAGTTTTGGGGAGCAATGGGTTGTTTAAATGGATCTCAGAGCTGACAAGTCAGTCCATGGTCTCCTCCCATGCAGGGTACCCCTGCAGCACCCTGTTACCAAAACCCTGCAATTTATGCCCAGTACGTAAGATTAAGCATGCAGTCGTGATAGCGTCCTCAGAAGAATAAAAAGAAACACACACAACGGAGTTACCATGGTTTAACAAACTGCCCCTTGTCAACTTCACTGGAGCGTGTGGCTCTGTGTGCACTCCTAGTCCTTCCCAAATTTGTTATGGTCAAATAATGAAGAAAGCATTTTCAAATTTGTACGTTGTCGCATATAGCATAAATTCTAATTACAATGCTGGAGCAAACCATAAAGGCACTTTAAATTAATACACTTTCCACGCAATTGGCATAGTGCAGGGGGTCCACTGCAGTGGCTCAGCTGGTAACTCAATAGTTATGTTAAGCTGATCACTTGCAATCACCTGTGCATTGCCTCGCACAGCCATCAAACTTACAAGGTGTTGTGTGCAACCAACAACAAAACTAAATCACTGGAAGTAGAAAGAATGTGTGGTTATAAATTACACTGCAAACACAATTTATGAAATAGGCAATAGCTAAAGTCTGAAATTCTATTTCTCTCAGATTAGTATTTACTAAACCCCTCTGAAATACAATGTAAGGATCCAGTTAACATAATGAGCATCTGGTTATTTATCTTTGTATTCTGCTAATTACTTTTTCTTAATTAGCAAAAAGGACAATTATTTTTTCATTTGTATCTTAAAATGTAGAGAATGTCTGCTTTTTACACACTTCGTAAATTGGTTTATCAACTACTTCTGTTGTGTGTGTATTGCAAGAAAGTGAAGTTATAAGAACATTTCTGCCTTTTTATTGTGGCCTTACAGTTGCATCACCATAACAAAGAGCTGTGAACTGCACCAGGAGGTAAGAAAAAACATTTGGCATGGTAACCCCTTAAATCTGCCGTGTCCTCAGACAAAATATTAGGTAATACATTGTGAGAAGATTTCAATAGAGAGGTTGATAGATTCAGAAATAACATCATGTGACAGAACACACGTGGTATAGGAAAACAGGGGGGGAAAAAAGGAGGGGTAAAAGGAAAATTTGCAGAGACGATCTCTGCATGTGCTTCAAGCTTACGGCATATGAGCTTTATCTGACCCAAAAGTCATGTAACTCATCAATGCTGTGCTGACCTCAAACTAATAAATCCAGGTTTATTAGCTCTGCATTGAAAACATACTACTGAATCAGTTAGCTCATCTTTGGTGAATTTTAAAATCTTAGATATTTGCTCACATCCACTTTGGAGAAATACTATAGAATCCTACAACTCTTAAGTTCACCACATACTTCCTGAACAAGTATCTGTATTTAAAATCTAGGTTATTAAAACTTCCTTGTACTTCTCATATCCAACAAATGAACAGGTCACCTCAGTGGTGAACAGACAATGCTGCTGAAAAAGAAAACACTTCTTTTAAATATCCCACTATTTAAATATTTATTTTTTAAAAAGTTTCCTGCAAAATGATCAGATTATAGTCAAAGTACTAGATTTGATACCTCTCCAGACCTTCCCCCCCCCCCCCCCCCAGTTGTAATATTTCAATGTTGATCTCCTATGGCAGTCAAATCATTCAAATCAGTGACTTGACTGTACACTGAATAGGGAGATACAAGTTTTTTCCCTGAGTTTACTGACACATCCTTTCTTCTCATTATACAGGAAGGGAGAAGGAAGGCAATCCGCAACATGCTTTATATGATTTGCAATATCCCAGTTAACACCACCTAACTCTTTTCCTTTTGAAATTAATTTATCCTAGTTTCTGCCAGGATAAGGCATTCAAGAATTGCTCTCCAAAAATTCACTATGTGTTGCAAGAGATTTTAGCACTGGAGTGGGGATTAATCCTGGAACACAAAAAGAGAAAGAGAAAAGATTTAAAGGAAGGCAGGCACATAGCTTTATGCTAAGGAAGAAAAAGCCCACCCTATGCATCATACACAGGAGATTCAACTGTCCTTTTTTCTACTGTTGTGGGTCTTCCCTTGAGTGTTCTTTTAAAATTGTTTTATATGAAGATGGAAAGTACTGGATTATAAATATTTTAAGATAAATTAAATAGAAAAATAATGTTTTGAATGCATGCAGATACCTTGACTGGATTTCTAAATGTATTACAGCAAGTACTTCAATCCTTCAAACACCAACTGTGAAGCAGCACCCTACTAACCCTCTTAAAAGATTGCTCTCTCACTTCATTACTTAACTACCTCGTGACATAGAAGAATTTACTTCTCTATGTTGTTTAGAAAGAGGAATTTTACACAGAAAGAGGAATTTTTTACACAGTATCTGCTACAGAACCCTTTAAGTGGTTAAATCCACACATTATAAAGCATACCAAACATGAGTGATTCTTGATCACTCATTGAAAGTGTAACCCCTCCATGTTTTTGTTTTGTTTGTTTTCCCACGGCAAACAGGGGTGTTAAAGATATGTACCAGAAACATTTCTTCTTTAGGAATGTACAGTATATCCTCACTAGTATTATCCATTTCATACTTTATTTCATTCACATGACTACCATACGGCCCTCGTGATTTATTCCACCTGAGCTTCTTGAGTTGTTTCAAAATTCCTCCTTACAGACTCTGATTTCTGTTCAGGACACATACTGATATTCTGTGAGATGGAACATGGAATAAGAATTTGAAAGCCCTTTCCCCAAGTAAAAACTGCTATAAACATTAATTTAACTTCTCTGCTGCTTTACTTTTAAATTTTTATCACCTCTTGTCAGTCACAAGGTCTAGAGTCTCACTGATGGCATAGTTGCTTCTAGTGCATTTAAAACAGCTTTAAATAATGTATTTTTTGGTCTGTTTGCTATGCCTTTGGTTTGTTGTTGACAGATGAAAAGAACTATATAAAAATTAGGTGATATCATGGTTATTGCAATAATAAAAAAATGCACAGCCTGTCACATATGAATATTTTCTCTCTTTTGCATTGCTCAATCTGTACTACAATTAGGAACAAACTGATTTTGACACACAGAGAAAGAAAACTCTTTTGAAAAACCCCACAAACTCAAAGAAGCACAGAAATTTACAGAAAGATATCCCTTTTAAACCAAATAAGTAAAACAGGCTAAATGGTTTACTGAGTGGAAGTTAAATGAAAGATGCCACATTCAGAGTCTAGTCTTCTCCCACTCTATCATTATCAGCTGCTTAAACAGTCCATTTTGATTTTAATGTATTTCTGCATATTCTGTCTGCAAAATGGATCTAACGACCCTTTGCATTTCTGGAACTGCTTACATATCTTACAGTGTGTGTGTCATAACCTCATTTTACAGCTGATGTAAACAGGCATATAAATGCTATGACTTTCTCTGAAACCTGCTGGTGTAATGAAGATCTCTCTCTCTCACATTCAGGATACAAACTCTTCACCAGCATACCTAGAGTTTACTATACAGCTAAATCATTATAGCAACTACATTTTCCCTCTGGTGAAGTGATACGAGTAAGATTTTCTTATGCTAAACTTACTAAAATGCAAAAAATTAAGTCAATTAATGGCCCAAAAGTGGGAAAACAGCCCTAATCCCTGATTTCCAGCTCTACACTCATTCCCTTAGAGACAGATTCACTTTTTACCCCATCTTATGGATCCTTGTCAGGATGGGTTTTTATCAGTGTAAATTAACTCACTAGACTGAGAGCTACTTTTTACCTGATAGCTGCCAACAGCCGCTTTCCACAGTATGACATTCTGTAGTTGCACACTTCAGAAGTGTAGAAAGACTAGTCTGTAAAATGAACTATAACTGGGTAAAGTATGAGTTTTCAAATGCATATACCCATCAAATCCAAAGAAAAACCATGGATACATTCAGAATAATTTCTTTGAAAAACAGCTAGCTCCTTGTCCAATTTCAACTTCTGTCCTCTAGCCCTTTCAGCTGTAGAGCTGATCAAAACAAGGTCACAATGATATCCTCCTTTAATGAAAAAAAAAGTACCTTTTTCATTCCTCTTTTCTGGGAAACAGGTGAATTGTTTTTGTTCAAACGTTCAACATTTTAACAAAGCCACCTTTGAAAGCAACCCTTCAAAAGTGTAGGCCTAATAGGTTTAAGTTTCAAACAGTTCCAGGTTACTGGAAACAGGAGGTCAGAATCCAAAAAACTTTCAGACAACGTTCAATGCATCAGTGAGAATCTTAAGCTATATGGAGACAACATAAGTACTCCAACACTTGCTTGTTACTTTTTGTGCGGGGGCGGGGGGGGGAAGACTGACTCATAAATTCACAGTTCTGGAATGAATGGTCCTTCCACCTCTAATTGTGCAGAAGAGACACACAGCAATTCCAGAAAGAGAGGCCTAGGTAAAAAAAAAAACAAACAATCCCCCCCCCAACTCCAGAGAACCGCTCCTTACTCCACTTGGCTCCAGGGAAGCCTGCCACAGGAGTTAAAATGGGGTACTCCCCACTTAGTCAAGCCCAGACAGTTTCTAACCCTAAAACGTTTAGATTCAAACCTTCCTATGACAGATGGCTCCAGGAACAGGAGACAGAAGGTTTTTTGTATTATTACTCTAGTGAAAAACTAGCACCAACATCAAAAATCTTAATCACAGTACAGGTTTTACCGTGTTTTTCTGCCTGTAGAAAACCAAAATCAAGTGTTTAGTATTTCACTGAAAAGTAAGGTTTCAACAGAGATAATCTTGGTAAAGTGAGAATAATACACCGTGTATGCTTTCAGATGTTAATTTCTGTGCAAGTGGAAAATCAGAGAGAGCAGTTTAAACAAATCTTAACATGTCTTTCATGCCCAGAAATGTGGTTCCCCTTACAAATGCCTTAGGCATCAACATCATAACACTTTCCGCTTGTGTCTAGGCTCCTCCCATTCTATTTTATTACCAAAAAAACCCCAGGTATTTTTATCTTTTTTCACCTCTTAACACAGTAGATCACCTTTCAGAATATTGCGAAACCTCCATAACAAGGGCAAACAAGTTATGGGATCCATTTTTTCAGGTCTTAGAAAGCATTCTTAAAAATAGAGGGGAAGACAGATATTCATTATTTCTGTGAAAATAGACTAGCATTAATCTAAAAAACTGGTGATAGTGATGATGAATGGAACGTTTTGCTTCCACTTCTGAGGATTCTAGTGTTAAAAGCAGTTATGAACTAAGCCTCAGACAGCATAGATATCAATCCCACTTTGCTGAGGAAGAAACAGAAACACACAAATATTTTGTGATTTGCCAAAGTTACAAAGGAACCCAAGGAATATGATGCCAGACCTTTACTCCTGTAGCTTGCTTACAGTCTCTCATATTGTAAACTGCAGAACAAATCTTGTTCTTCCAGTACTGAAATACAGTTCAAACTCCTCAATGGTGCTCAAAATCCATCAAAATAAATGTGATTGCAGTTTATACAGATATTATACCCACAGTATGAAACTCATAGTGAGGCCTAAAGTGTACTAGGTAATCAAATTCTTAATCAAAAAAAGACAAACTAAGTTCAAGAGCTGGTTGAAACACTAACAAGGTTCCTTATTGGTAATGAAACAGAGCATCTTCAAAACCATTTGCAAGTCAAGCTTCACAAACATACTGATCTCTGCCAACAGATTATAGTTTGCTTTTTTCCCCTAACTGCCCAAAACAATTTAATCAGGCCGGTAAAAACAGGATTATGACAACTAGCTTCAGTTAGGTTTTTTTCACTTAAACACTGTAACTTCATTTTGAATTCACCAGTAAAAAACAGATTTGCATGTGGTAGATTTATAACTGAACCTACCTTTGCTTTCAGATCAGCACAAATCTCCTGCTGCTTTTGTCTGGTATTAGCCAACACTACTTCTGTCTCATGAGCAGCAGAGGCTTCAGCAACAGTCTTCACTGCCTTAAGTAAAAAGGCTTTCCTAGCTTGAGCCCAATTTAATATCAAGACTCTGCGCTGATTCCTAATGAAATGGTAATGATCCCAAGCTTTCTCATGAACAACCTAAAAAAGTAAAGCATTTCAGAAAGGTTTAAAAACTATGCATTAATAAAATAAAATAATTCTAGACATTTTTGCAAACCTTGAATATAATTGATTTAATTATTATATCACCAATATTCCTACAGAATCCACAATCTAGGGCCCAAAAGTATTCCATCAGTTGCCAGGTACGCTGCAGTCTCCCAATGTTGGCAGGCGGTGATACCACTCCAGCCTTTCCCTGTTCGCCTGTACCACGTGGCACTTCAATATCCTGATGTCCCACTATTCTTTTTTGAACTACGCTTTTGCAATATGAATAAATTCAATGCAACGGTTCCTTCCTGCCCTAAAGTATATAAAATGCAAGCAGGTCCTTTCAATACATCTTCAGAGATATTGAGCACTTGCAGCAAGATGAGGGTCTTTGTAGCAAATTATGATCTATAGAGAAACAGAACATGAATTAAAGCAATTGTACAAATGGAGTACAGATGAGAATTGGCTTCACTTTTTCTTTCCTAACAGGAAATTTGGAAACAGATTTTTATCTTGCCAAGCAGCATACTGCCACCACCAATGTCACCACCTGACAAAAATGGTGAGTGTTTAATCTTAAATACACCTTCTTTGGCCTTATTCAGTGAGGTTCCCAAGGACATTCAAGCTTCAAGACTTTGACGGAAGTAGTAACAGGTAAGGCTGCATAGACTGAGGCAGTAGAGTCTTGGACCTGTCTTATATCCCAAAAAATACAAGTTACAAGGACGAAGGAGATTCTAGAGGTGGCTGTCTGCTCACAAGTGTCAAGGGGACCATTGCTGATGCTAATTTCCAGGCTTTTGGCAGGGGACAGGGGGATGCTGACTCGTCTGGTGCCTAGCTCACAGATATTCCTATCAGCTCATAGCTAGATGAAGATAAAGTGGTACCACTACCTCTGGAGCTTCTCTTTGGTCAAATGCACATAGGCCACCACATCAGAAGTTCACATTGCCATTGTTGCTGCCACAAACTCAGGTGAGCCTTGCTAGCAAGCACCTGAAGCTAAGACACTCATAAGTAAGAAATGGGATGGAGAGTTTGCACTTCTAAAAATAGACCTCGCTGATGAGCTGCTCCTGGATCAAGCACTCATGCTTGTCCACTGATCCATTCTTCTTCAGAGGAAGAAGGCATAGAAGGCTCTAAGTTTAGTATTCTAATGTAACACAAATGTTTTAAGAATAGATTCTTAGTACTGTTTTAACATTTCTGTATTTGTCATACTAATATACATACTAAGAGATATGAATTCAATGCAGAATTATGATTTTTAAATTTAGAATTTTTAAATTTTAAATGATCCTTCAAAGATCATTAATGGGGAGAGTCATTAATAATGGCTATGCTTAAAACATACCTACATTGTACAAAGCACGTAATTATTTAGCCCAGTTCTCACAGGCAAAAGTTCCAAAATCCACAAGAACTTTATTTTTGGTGAAACTATGCTAATTATCAGTATCATTTCACTGTCACTCCTTTGCACTAGGCACTCCTCAAACACAAGCAAGTAGATGGTCTAAAAATACCTGCAGAGATAAAAAAAGACTCCTACTTTACTTATGACATCCTGAAGTGTTCTGGCCTTGAAATGGGTTTCTCTATTAGCTGCTATATGCTTATTCACTGTGGAGTGTAAAAGGAATCAGCAATCAATTTGAAAGGCATTATGCATATAAAAATAGCCTCTCCCTGAGAGCAGGAGATAACTTTCCACTCTTCCTGCTATATATGTGCCACAGACCAATTAAAATAACTATTCCTAGACAGTGCAACAATGCTATACATCCTCATAAAAAACAAAAATACCAAGAGAAGCAGAATAGCATGACATAACTATAAAACTGTACAGCAAAAGCAATGCTAACAAACTAATTTTGTGAATTTGGCTGCAAGAGTATGTGGAACTATAAAAGCTCCACAGTGCTTATTTTGAAGAAGTGATAGGTTTTCAGGTTCGTGCATTTTGAAGACAGGGATATCCCTTCTTCACTGTGCAGAATAAAATTTATAATTAAGAAATTTTAAAATAAAAAACTTTGATGAGCATTCTTTAATACAAATGTTCTCTACATGATTTATGTAAGAATTTATATACTTGATCTAATATTTAAAACAACACTGACCAGATCACGCCTAGATTTGTGAGGAAGGTATCTCTGCAGCACATCAAGGTACAAAGTCCTCCTCCTCTGAAGATCACTTGGATACTGATTGATAACAGCCTGAAAAACCCACTGATCTTCTTCCTTCCATTCAATGTTCCTATAGAAAAGCAAAACAATCAGCCCCAGTATAACTTAACGTTTGAAAAGGAGGAGTTTGGTTCTAGTTTATTTTTAAAGGCCTAACCTTCCAGTGGGCTCACAATCCTGAACCTTTAAACTGGATGTTGGATCAGAGCTGAGAAATTTAGATTTACTTTAATGAAACAAAGCAAACCTATATTGCTTTCCTAATGTGACCATTTATTGTGCCATCATTTGAGTCAATTGTTCCTTTTCTAACCTAGCTTTTTATTGGGGAATGATACTGCTTTTCTCAAATACGTCACATTAATGAATAGTCACACCACACGGAAAATACAATGTGAAAAAGGAAGAAGATGATCAGTGTCTACCACTGAGCACTAAATAAATGCTCAAAATGAAATGAACAAAGTGATAATACCTGTATGTAGCTAAATAAGGAACTAGTTTAAAAACAAATTTCTGACAGCCATAAACTCATCAGCAAGGCATAAGAGTCACACTTTTTTAAAATAGGAGGTGTAGTAATCAGTATGCATTCATGTATTTCAGAAAATTAGAGTAGCAAGAAGTAACATAAAACTAAAACAGAATACCACAGGTTTGGATTTAGTAGATTAGATTCTACCCTCAATCTGAACTCTTGGCCTTGAAGGGATTAACGTCAGGCTTTTATTGTCAGCATTAAGGTACGAGAAGCAACACTGACTCAGACCAAAAGGTCTCTCTATCCCAGTGACCTGTTTTCAAAACTGACTAAAAGCCTAGGGAAAATTAAAAGACGGCAATCATATGACTCTACCCCCCACCAAATTCCTCCAGCCTCCAACTGTTTGCAGCTCTCGGACTTCCTGAGCCAGCAGTGGTGTCTTGGTATTTAACAGCACTGCATTCAGTAAGATGTTAGAACAACTTTATCCTTACGCAGGCAGAAATACCAGGTATTTAAAAAAGAGGATTTTTTATGAGATGCTCGTATGTAATTAATATTAAACTAGATTTTATGATACGATCTAGCATTATCTCTGAAGAGAGCACAGTGAACATAAGTATTAAAAAAAATTGTATGTAATCCAGTTTAACACAACTTTTCTTTAAAAAACATTGTACAGTAAAACCACAGTGTATTATCACCATTGTACAATATTCTGGGACACTGAAAGAGGAAACAAGAAAATATCCCTAGACCTGTTAGTTTTAAGAAAAGGAAAGCTTCACCTACAGTCATATCTCAAGAAAGCAAAGACACAATATCCCATTTCAACAAACTGTTTTTGAAGTAATATCCTGTCAGGCAAGGGAACCCAATCTCTTGATGACATGCATTTCACCTTTTTTTCTCTCTACTGGCACTTCCTGCTGTTGCATGCTTTGCCATGAAGTTGGCTCAAATTTGGACAGAGGTCCACTTATCTTCACCTGCCTAAAGGCATTTATTTTACAGTTTTCTTCAGGCAGACTAATGGGCTTTATTTTTACCCTTATGGTCTTGAGAGGGATTTAACCTTCACTCATCTTTCTGGAGACAGCTAGCGATCAGAGGTTCTTTCCTCCCTGCTTCAATTCTTCATCCTCTGACTTTCATGAAATAAAAATGATTCTTAGTTTACTGTAACATTTTCAGCACAGAATCATTATTCCAGGATCAGAATGGTGACAACTTAATGAAACTAAATATGAGGAAACATTGAAATTACTATTCCCTAGTAATGAACACCTTGTTTCTTGCACTCTACGTGTACTTTTTCTGTATTTTGTTTTTCTTTGAATAAGTGTTAAAAGTTACTCTTGTCTTTAATGCAGACAGCATCACAATGAAGATGGCCAGGTAAGGAGAAACACATCCTACCTCCTTCAATAAACTCCAATAACATTCTGATGGTCATTAGTGCTACAAACACATCAAAACCGAGAGCTCTGCAGTAATAACGTTTGTGTTGTATACAGAGAAATTCCAGTCAGGAAAGGGTTTTTTGCGGGAAAATATGAAGCACTAACTCTTAGCTGGCCCTTTGTGGTAGTGCTTTTGAGTAGCTTATCTGTTTATGAGTGGAGTAAAATGAAAGTGACACATAGAAAATTAACTTTAAAAAAAGACTGAAGTGCCCACAGGTAGCAGTATCACGTCACAGGACAAAGAGCATACACTGATGCTTTAGTCCTTGCTGTTCCACGGAAGAGAAAGGTTCACAATCTGCATTTGTTGACAGCTCTAGAGTAATTCACAAAACACAGCCAATAAAAACCAGAATTCAGCAGCAACCTAACTTCTCATGACAAGAATGCCAACCAGCCAACGGGGTATATAAAGTATCACTAAGTCATACCTTATCTTGCAGCCCATTGACTTCCCCGTTTACACAAGACTTCAAACACTTGCTGTGTGGGGCTGTATTACAGTACAGCAGCACAAGCTCACACAGAAAAGCTCCCCACCACTTGTGCAGATACAGATTTAGGACTAGGAATACTATAGTAATAATCCTGACTTGGAGACTCATTAGGCTAAAACTAATAAAGTTGTGGAAGGAGACAGCTTTCCCTCTACAAGCTTACATGAGATAGATATTATTCATACTTTCTACCTATTTTCCTTTCTCTTCTTATAAACTGTGTGAAATACCTGACAAACTATTTCTAGGACCCAGCTGTTTGCTATTAAATCCAGCCATCATGAAAAGAAATGGAGGTGGCTTCGAAACAGGGGAGAAAAAAGATCTAGCTCCTGTAAAAAGTTTATTTGCAGTGACTGACAACTACCAAGCAAATGTTGGAGACAACATAAAAAGTGAAATTACATTAGCAAAAGCAGACTAGCAATGAAAGTGTTTCTTTATAGGTGATTGCTTAAATTTCCCATGACAGACAATGAACATAGATGTCTGAGCTGAGTTTTCGTCATACGCTAAGTCTAAAGAAGAAATAGTCCTCCAGAAAGTGAAATGGGGCTAAGGACTCCTTCAAAAAGGGAGCGGTTGCAGTAATACCTTATAGCCCTAAAGCTGCAGGTCTTGAACAGCAGACAGTTCTCCAAAGACAAGAGTCCCAGAGCTTTGACACAGAGGTGGTACTGGAAAGATGTGCTATTTCTGCAACATCTACTGCCTCTAAGAAAAACATCTTGCAACTGATCCTCAGAAATTAATGTTTTAAACTCCTCCCTTTTCTCTAGAGGGAGCTTTTCTATGAAATCAGTTCATTTATTAATTTTAGAATCTGTGTCATAATTTGGTATTCTGAGGTATAGGCTTTCTGAAGAATAACTTTAATGAACAAATTAATTATTCTTTGCTACGATTTAAATCTTTCACTGCAACTGCTCCTACTGATGCTAAACTGACTACAAAACTATTTTTTTCTTAAGATAACACCTAGCATTCTTGTCTTTCCAGCCCCAATATTTTATTTATTTGTTTATTAGAAGAACCACCATAAAACCATGCTAGCCTTTACTCAGAGGGAGTACCAGCCATCCTAAGAGAGTGTTTACTAGTTTATGGGTTGGATTTTGAACTGCCTCTTGTAATGTCTGAAAGAAATCAGTAATCCTCTTCTGTGAGTCCTGATACACCTCGGTATGGTGCTGTTTGAACACGTTATTTTAGTGACAGTAATGAGACAGTTCTAAGAGCTGAGATTCTCTTTCTTAACGATCTACCTTAGATATTTCTGACCACAGGTTTGTGAACAAATACAGGTCTTCTATCTACAAGAAGAGTAAGGCAGAGTAAGATACATCTTGGTCAGGAAACATTACACCATGAACTTGAGAGCAGGGAAAACCACAGATTCTGTGGTCCGAAGGCCAGTCTGGTGATCTCCTCTGCCTCCAGCACACAAGGGCAGATGCTCCAGCTGCTGCATCAATTTCTGCCTCCTATATCTCACATATCTCTCAAGGTTCCCTCTGACTTGTATATTCCTCTAATGGCCAGCTAACAATGAATCTCTACACTACTCAGGAACAAGATGGAGAAATTAAGGTTTGTGGAAGATACTCTGAGGAGCAATCAACTATAGCTAGAGCTACAAGTAGTTTATTGTAAGTAGGGACAAAGTGACTGCCAATGCCTTGGTTTGTCAGCTGTGCCAAAATTTGTCAGCTGTGCTGAGATTTTGTCAGCTGTTCATAGAGGAATAGCCAAAACCAAAAAAAAAAAGCAGCATGATCCAGCCCAGTGTATTCATAACCATTAGATGCACAGAGAATTTAAAAATATCCTGCCTGATTGAATTCAAGATGTCACCTCACTTAAACTTTTGTAAAATTCCAGAAAGGAAGATCTCATCTAAAACAAGTTTGAAAAGTGCCAACACATTTTACATTAATATTTAAGCTAATATCAGGCTTCTTCAGTGGCAAGATATTGACGAACTTTTACAAGGCTGAATGCATGACCCAAATTTTAAATGTAGTGCTTGCTTTTCTTGTATGTATCATTTTACTAGAAAACAGTACAATCTTTATTTTGTTTCAGAACTGAAACACAGCAATTGTCTTATATTCAACAACCCTGAGGCAGCTGCTTCCTTTGAAACAGATTTACCCAGCATTAATCCCTGGCTTTACACATTCTAAAGAATATAAACAACTCAGAAGGGAAGCTACCCTCTCCGCCCTATAATCCCCACATATCCTTTGCAATAGCAATGTATACTTGATGCACTGCTGTCTTGTTGAATCTGCAGGCACACAGACTGCAACAATACCACCAAGCGAGATGTTAATCTCCCTGACTATTAATTATGTCATTGCCGACTGTTGTACCAGAAACATCCTGGTAATAGGCCTGAAAAGAGGAACTAAATTTACTTGACTTAGTCCTAATATCCCATTCATTTGAAAGGGTGCTGCAGAGGATACAGTGCTGAATATGCAATACTCCATTCATCCTTCAGTTATTTAAGTAATTCAGACATCCTTGGAAATTGTGGCAAAAATGTAGTAGTGCTTAGAGAATCATCAGCTATAACACACACATCAGTTCCACGTCCACAATTTGTGGGATAACTCAGGACTTGGATATTTCCCAAACTCAAAAATTTGTGGTTTAGCAGCAGTAAGAGAAGTGAATTTAGATTATAAAACATTATGATCATACATTATGCTTGAAAAAAACCAAATTCTTCTTCAGTTTCTAAAAGCAATAAACACTGTAATGTGCATTCTAGTAAGACTGAAAAGCACACAAAGAATATAGCAGACCAGAATATTATCTTATTTTGATTTTCTGATTTTTCTTTTTTGAAATTCTATGCACATTTTCCAAATTTTCTGTTCCAGACAGTCTGAACAGTTAAACAATGAGATGTGTAACACCAGAAGACTAGTATTGACTCAAGGTTTCTTTACTGTACATTCAAGCATATGATGAGAGAGGAATAATGACAGAGAAGTAATCCTCAGATTAAGTGACTAAGTTATCATGTTATCATATAATCATATTGTTCTACTAAGCAACTTCTCAAATTACAAAAATGAGAAAAAATGTATTGCAGGAGAATGTTTGGTATCTTTGGGTATAGAGCAATGACAATAACTGCAAAGGCTTCATTAAGGCTATATTATTCAGTAGAGTACAGTGGATACATACCAAGATCAAAAATCTGTCACTCAATTTTTGACAGTATTATCTGTGTTAGTTGGATCAAAGTTAGCTTGATGAATTACAGAACATTTAAATCACAAGTCTGTATCTTTGCAAACTCATAAAATATTTTCATGCAAATTAGCCAATATAAATGTAAGAAGTGACAAAGAGTGTTGTGTCTTTTATAAAACCCAGATCTTGGAAGTAAGCAATTCTACAAGAACAAAGTCTTGCTTTTTTTATTGAAAACACATTTTTAACGTTGTTGTGGATATAATCATAGAATACATTAAAGCAATACATTAAAGATTTGGAGACCAGAAGGCAAACAAAAAAAGACCAAGATTTAGCTTTAAATATCTAGGATAATTGCTGATGGTTCATTTATGATTTCATACATTCCCAGCTAACAATACTGGCAATACACTGATCCAAATTGGGTAAATTGTCCTACGCAACCTTCCCTTACATCTCACCAGCAGATTGCTGCCACTGCCACTACCACCAGCATTTCTTCCAGCTACATCCATTTCTTTTCCCCCACCTAGATATCATAACTTAATTCCTTCAAAGTACCACCGCATATGTTGTCATGCCTACAACTGAATTTCTTTCCCTTACAAATAGGGTGTTGTCTTGGTTTCGGCTGGGACAGAGTTAACTCTCTTCTTAGTAGCTGGTACAGTGCTGTGTTTTGGATTGAGTGTGAGAATGATGTTGATAACACTCTGATGTTTTAGGATAAGCGCTACTTAGCAACAACTAAGTCAAGGATTTTCAGTTTCCCATGCTCTGCCAGCAAGCAGGGGCACAAGAAGCTGGGAGGGAGCATAGCCAGGGCAGCTGACCCCAACTAGCCAAAGGGGTATTCCATACCATGGAACGTCATGCCCAGTATATAAACTGGGGGGAGTTGGCCGGGAGGGGTGGATCGCTGCTCGGGCATTGGTCAGCGGGTGGTGAGCAACTGCATTGTGCATCACTTGTCTTTTCTTGAGTTTTAGTTCTTTTTTTTTTTTTTGTTACATTCCTTTCCATTACAAATATTATTGTTATATTATTATTAGTTAGTATTATATTTTATTTTACTTTAGTTATTAAACTGCTCTTATCTCAACCCATGAGTTTTACCTTTTTTTTTTTCCGATCCTCCTCCCCACCCCACTGGGAGACAGGAGGGGGAAGCGGCTGTGTGGTGCTTAGTTGCTGGCTTGGGTTAAACCACGACAGGTATTTTATCTTTAAGTCTTGATGTTACTTAATTATCAGTGCAAAATTAGCTAGCTCAAGACCTAAATTCAAACCTGGCATATGATCAATGAAAATACCATGGCAGATTTTTCAACAATTTTCATAGATTCTGTTGTCTACATTGATGTTTGTCTATTATTCAGTAGCACACATGCTGTGTGGATCAAGGGATTTAAATTTACAAATGTGCACCAAAATTGTGTTGATCATAAACTTTAACACAATTTTAATTAAAACCACTAGAAAGACTTTGTACATATTTAATAATTTAGTATTTGTCACAGGTTTTCTCATAGAGGTTGTTAAAACTTCTTCCATAAGAGCAACTGTAACAAAGTATCAGAGACAGCAGCAAAGGAACTGCTGTAAATTTGCCGCTTGCTGCTTAATAAATGCTATAAATATGGGAAAGATCAGAACACTTTTTAATAAATATCATGTTATAATAGCTAGGACATTACAGTAATAATATATAGGTTTCAGGTAACAGAAGAAGAACCTACAGAATATCTGTACAATTTATACAAAAGATAAGTGGATTATAACATCACTTTCTAAGGGATCCAACATCTTAAACCTGTTTCAGCACCCCCAAACTAATTCAGCAGCAGTGGCAGAAGAGTGAAGTGCTGCACTGTAGGTGTATATAGAAAAAGAGGGAGATTTAGAAGCAGCATATGATTGTTTTACCAAAGAAACTTAGGGACTTTCCTGCTCTCCCCAGTTTCTTCTGCCCAGGCTTCAAGCAATTCCACTGACCTTCCTATTATCAGTCTTCTTAAAACCTGATGCCATTCTAAGCCAGAGGAATATCAGTAGATGGCAAAAACAAGTCAAGGCTGGTCCAATATCTGCAACTCCATATCTCCTGGACTCAAGTTAGCCTCAGCAGAAAAGCTAAGCTTTATACTATTACTATATAGGTATGTTACATTTCTAGATCATTATGAATATTATGCTCTTTCTATAAACTTTTTCATTTACAGAAAAATCTCTCCTCCTTTCAGTTATTCTGAATCACAGCTACTTACATTTTTTACAGTTCTTTGTGATGAGAATTACTGCAGTGATCCAAGATTTGTGAAAAGATTGGACCTATTTATCTGCTTTGTAGACAAGTACATTCTAGATCTCCCTCAGAAAGACTGTACTTTTCTGGCATAAATTTGATAGTGTAATTACCATACAGAAAGAATCATTTCTATTCATACAAAAGCATGTGAAGAGTACATTTGATGCACACCAGATTGTTGGTTCTTTAATCCACAAAATATTTCACTTATCATTTCAGATGAGAGCTTTTGAAAGGACTGCCTCAATTCTCTCAGCTGTGCAAACAGTTACCAACTATTTAACCCCAGAGAGCTGGGCAGTGCGTCAACTATTCTCTGTTCTGCGTAAGACAGAACCAACTCTAATGGTAAACGCAACTGCAGGATCTATAGATTACAAAACACATGATAGTTATTTATTTTATACCCAACAAAAGAAATCCAGAAACAGATGTCATTACCTATATAAAACTTTTAACTGTTGATCAATCTCTTGAAGCTTAGACCAGTACCCACTTGCAAGCTTTCGGTATTCATTGATAACCAAGGTCTTCAAATCAGGGTAGGGGCATTCCAAAGACAGTAGTGCTGAAGGAACTTCAAGGAAAAGTCCATTTTTCTCTTCAAAAGAATGTGCTAATGCCTGTGATGAAAAAATGCTACTCAGCAGACTACTCTGCATTATATTTTCTCTCTCAAAAAATTGCTAATTAAACTTGTAAGGAAAAGCTTACTTTTGTTTTATAGTCTTCAAGCTCTCTTTCCAAAGCCAGACTTTCAAGGATAAGGAATTCCAGAATTGCCTTCTGTTGCTTCTTCACAAATTTGATCTATTTCATGAAATATGTTACTGTTACTTCTTTATCTTGTTATAATATGAAAGCTCTTATTTAGAGACAAAGAGCCTGATTTCCAGATCTGCACTGCTATGCTTTTACAGATTTTAGTGAAGCAGATTTACACTACAGCAAGTACAGAGGTTACAGGATACTCTGAATGTGAGTTATATTCTCAAAGTATTCCATAAAAATAAATGAAAACGCTAAAAATACGGTGATAATAAATTGTAAAAATAAAGTTAAAATACCAACCTGCTGTAACATCTCAACTGGATTGATCTTAGATTCCAGACAAGATTCTTCTGAGAGGTAACACTGCATTTCAGACAGCCTGAATTTCAAATTCTCTTTTAGTTGCCAGATAGGAACTACAGTATTTGTTTGGTATGTATCCCGCTCCTTTGATAATTTACGCTCTATATCCAAATGAAACATAAAGCTTTCTCAAACACACAAAATATTACACAGCACTGTGCTTTCTAAATCTAAACCTGTTAAGACAGGGATTTAAAAACTCAAACAAATAATCAAGGTAATATTGATTATAAGAAATAGTCAAGAAATGAATAAAAAATTCTTACCGAAGTCCCTCATATCCAAAAAAAAGTTGTGCTTATGGCTTTCTTCATCAAGAAAAGTCTTTATTTCTGCTTCTGCTTTTTGCCTGGAAGGTATGAATACGAGTTTTACAGAAGCTTTAATTTCTTATTCATTAAGTTTTCAATAATGATAAGCCTCAAATACTCTAACAATTAAGTAAAAAGGAGGATTCTTTGCCTGGAAAGGTATGAAGTGCAGGACTTGGACATGAAGGTGGTATGGAAGCCACCCTCCTCTGAGCAAAAAATGCTCTCATTGATCTGCTGTATATACAATACACAAGCTAATAGACAAGAACAATATTAATGTTCCCTCTTTTAAGTGTGAACTCAATACGCACATCTTGAGGCAGCCTTTGAAGGAATTAAAAAGTATCTGAAAACTTCTGATACTCCTACAAATACATGCTCTTCAGATGTTGATAGGTCAACTGAACAGCTATGAGATCATCATGGAGAGGTACATGCAGAACAACATCCACTCTATTCTCCCCTCCCTTTATGTGTTCTCTTCATGTCTACAGACCCTTTCAGTGTAAATCACACACTTCCATGCCCTGCACAAAAAACTACCTTCAGTTCAGGTATTTTAATCTTTTCCTCTTAATGTCCCTTGAATCAAGTATGCCATACCAGAATCTCTGTCTACTGAAGTATTTCTTTAATAATGGCTAATTAAAATTCCTCATCTCTTACCTGTTCTCACTCAGTCTTTTATGCTCTTGCCACCACACTTGCCGATGCTGTTTCAGCAGCATTTGCTCTTTGTTAATTTTTGAAACTTGCTCTGTTTTTTTAATCTGCAGGAAAAATTAAAGCTTGTAAGTATTTTGAATCTGTTCAATAGCTTTATCAAATGCCTTCATACGGAAATTTTTAACTACAGAATGGTGAACCTAAAAGCTTTTTTCAAAACTGTGTTTTTCTAAAGAACAACGCGTTCAAATGTAACCAATTTTCATTAAAAAAAGTATTCCGTTTCAAATCACAGTTAAATGAAAGTGAAAAAAATGAAGTCCGTTTTCTTCTTTCCCTTTTTCTCCTTTTCTTTCCCATCCCTATTTCCCAGGAGGTGAAGGGGGGAAGATGAGCAGGAGAAAGAAAAATACACTTTCTTACAGGCAGGAAGATGAAAGAGTGAAAGTGTGTCTTTCAAGAAAAAGAATTTCAGAAATTAATTACGAAAAAAGAGTGCTTTTTCAAAATCTATCCAATTAAAGAGGCTCTGAAACTGTCTGAGGGCTTCACAAAAACATTGCTTCCAACTTCAGATAAAATAGAAATACATGGTTTTGAGAGAAATGGAGTTACTGCTTAAACTAGAGGAAAAGCCATCAGGGAAAGGCTGATGAAGTGGTAGCCAGGTGTCTCTGGCCAACCATCAATGAAGGAAAAAGGATCAGAAGAAGTCTCTGGCTGCCAGAAGCCCCTGAGACAAGTCAGTTTTCTCTCATCCTCCTGCTATCCTCACTGTCTTCTGGCCTCTCAGTGGATACTCAGGACAAAGCAGCATTTCAGTTCAGAACTGGCTCCTTTCCTGCTCCTTCTCTTCTTGCCGCCTTGCCACCACCTTCCTCCATAACACCTGACCTCATCCTTGCCCCAGCCAACTTCTCTGAGTTGCAAAAGCCCTTCTGATTCCAGAGGCTCCCACAATTCACACACCCCCCCCTTTTTCTTTTCCTCCCCAGACTTTCCTTCATGCAGATACATTATTCTACTGCAGAATGGTAGCAAGACAAGAAAAAAAAAAATTGGAAACTCTTGTCCTAGTTCATAACAGGGAGAAATGAATATAGATCTCAGTCCATATCTAGTTCAGGAAAGAAATGATGTTCTGAGTCAAAAATGCTGGTTTTCCACGTGGCTCTGTTTAAAATACTTAGTCAGCTTTCCTGCCTGGTGAAAGCTGGACAAAATCACACATCACCCCCTCTGTGTTCACATGCATGAGAACATGGGGAGCAAAAGCCCCTACAGGCGCGTTCTCCGTTCCCTCCACCAGCTGGGCAGGTGATACCAGCAGACTTCTCAAAGGGAAAAGCTGTAGAACTTCTCTTTGCAGCACTCATGCACAGGTAAGCAAGAATCCCATCACTTCTCCAATCACAGCCTCTCATTCACCCACCAACAAAGCTAAAATCTTACTGTAAAATAAAATACCTAAAAATTTGAAACTAGAAACATTTACACCTCTCAAGTGAATCTGAGTTTAATATATCTGGTTGAATATACCTGATTTCTAGATAGTCACATAAGGAAGAACCACAACTAAAATGTGGTTAATCCATTGTGCTTCTGCAGCAAACCTGCTTTAGTGGTATTATTTGGGTAAGAAGTTGCAATAGATGCTATGGAGAGATTATGTGACTGTGAATGAGAAACAAGGTGTTTATAGGAAGCTGCATATGTGACTGTAGTGTAAGAGAGTTTGAAAAAAACTGTTTTATTCTTTCAATCAGTATGTTACAATGCTTTTGAATCACAGATAATGTCTCCTTATTTTTATTGCTTACTTATTTTCATGTTTAAAAAGTTACTTATAGCTTCCTCTTGATTACCATTAGCTGCTTAAAATCAGACTTCAGCAAACAGAATACTGTACTTAAAGTAATCTGAAAATCCACACATCTTCAAATCAATTCTAAAACTAAAGTGAAACAAAAGTTGAAGTAGATCTGTACATAAAGTTTAATATGCTCTTGAAATTATTTTATAGCAACAGCAATGACATTTATGTATAACTGCTAGAATATTAGCTTTTTTCTGTATGTGCTGTATTTTTCTTTCTTAAATGGTCAATAACTGATTTACCATTTGCTTCTTTGGTTCTACCTCAATGGAGGAGTAACCCAGCACTTCAAAATTTGGATAGCCTGAATCAGCAACAAAAAAGTAGTAGGTGGGAACACATTCTATTCTCTGTGGAGCTTTCAGCATACATATTTTACTACCTACTCAGTTACAAAACACTTGAAAAGGTGAAATACCAAAAGACAGATGATGAAAAATTAAAGCTTGAATGAATTCAGTAGAATTTTGTACTGCCAATCCATGAAGAAATATCTGCAAGAGCTTTCGATATATTATACTTACATGCATTAAAGGAAGCAATACTATAAAGAAAGTATGTATTTTTTCCCTCTCATTCACTGTCACTCTTTTCTATTTTAAATACAAAGAGAGGAGCTGCATGAGCAACCCCCTTTTTATTGCAAGGCCTTCAGGATAGTAGTGTGAACTAGTATATTATGCTTGTTGGTACTGTATATATTCCATTTACTAAGATTTTGGAAACAGCATCAGAACAAAAAAAAAGTATATGGTTACATCACTAACCAATATATTTCATTTAATAACTTCTGTTCAAAGAACTTCTAAATATGTTTTAGACATGAATTTAAAGGAATTTTTTTTTTTTTTTTTTTTTTTTTTTTTTTTTTAAGAACTTTATCATAATCTCATATTCCTTCAGCAAATTTCCCTTTGGACTCTGCAATCCTGTCTGAATGAAGACTCTGAATTATATTTTATACATGCCAAAGACATCATCTGATCAGGTCCCTTAGTCATCTACACAAGAAAACTTTAGTCACTGTATTTTGCAGTTTCTAAACTCTTCAGCATAGTCTTTCATTCTAAAGGCCATCCACAAAATTGCAACTGTTCAGAGGAATGGCCAAGGACTGGAGAGACAATAAATTGCCATGTTAGCATAGGTTAAGCATACGAAACTGTGTTATCCTTACGTTGGATTTGCAGTTTTCTGAAAAAGCATTCAAATAACATTACTGCTGGAGGGGGCTGTTTCAAATTGATAATTTTTTTCCTCTTCTATTTTGTTTCTCAGCCTAAAGGAACTACTTCAGCTGAATGTGTATCAGTGTCAATTTCTTCAGAAATCACTTCTTTCTGTGAATTTGATTTTTATTTTTTTTTAAACATGTAATACTCATCAGTGAAACAGTTATACACTAAAAGTAGTTGCACTCTCACAAGGAGTTATCACTCCACAGTGTTTCTGGATCAACGTTTTACAGTATTTCCACACAACTGAAAAGGAAAACATACAGAGCCAGCAACACATGCTCCAGAGAGGTTGGAGACTTCTTGGACATCTGCATTTCTGGCAGTTTGACACATACTCTCCTTCAAAGAAAGCACGATTTTTTAAAGGGAAGTTCTTAAAAATACGAATCCAAAGAATGTTTCTGGACATCCACAGCTAAAACCAAAACCTGTTTATTCCTAACCATCTTCACCCTCCGACCCTGCCCCAACTAGTTGCAATATACAAGTACTTATGCACAATCCAGTGTAAAAGAATACCCATGTCTTGGCTGTCCCATTAAAAACAAGAAGTGCAACACTTCAAATTCTGTTGTGGCTTAATAGCCACAGCATGATGATAAGCTGTATGGAAAAGATCTAAACTCATAAATAGGTTTCAAAGAATTTCTTTTCTCCAGACAAACGTGTTGAGACTAAAATATGTTATTTTCTGCCCACTGCAAAATCCTGAACAAACTAGTGTACAGCTGGATGAAAGCTAAGATGAGCCGCAGTCTTCTCATACGTTTGAGTTTGCTGTTTAAGGAGCTTGTTCACAAAAATATTCCATGTTCTCCCTGTTGGTTTGTAAGCAATGTTGGAAGCAATCAGAACCACCCCCTCAGAATGGCACAAAATATTTAAAAAAAAAAAAAAAAAAATTCATCAGCTCTCCAATGTTGTCTGTAACCAAGACTGACAAGCCAGGTGATACATATTCATAGAGGACACACTGGGGAGCAAGATACAAAGACACTCAAGCACATCATCTTTTAAAAGCTACCTCAATTCAACCGGACTGGTTCTACCCAATGAGGTCTGGCTGCCATCAAAGCCACTCTATGATTTCCCCAGTACTGTAGGTCTCAGAACTCACGCTACCTAGTCTGATTGCTAATTGCATGGTGTCACACACCAGCTGGTCAGTCTTACTGGAACCTGCAATGCAACCAAGTATCAGCAGCCAGCTCAGGTCCACAAGTGCTGAAACCATCCCAGTTCCTGAAGTGTGCCACAAAGGCACCTGAATGGCTCCACGCTGAGGTCCAACAGGACCTAAGAGTTTAGTCGTCATGTCACATGAAAGCTAAACTGTTTCTCAAACAGATTCTCTGGAGGCAGAAGAGCTGTGTTTGTGCAGCAGTGAACCTAAGCTAATAAACCAGGCTAAATCCAAATCTGCCGGCTACATCAATGGCAAAGGTAAACTGCGTTCCAGGTAAACAAGGCACCTGAGAGTTGACATGACAAAGTAGGTCTCATATAACAGTTCTGCTTTGGAATGTGACCCAAAGAAGAGACACCTTGATCAGCAGGCTAGCATCCTGTGTGTCTGAAGTAAAATCTTCCTTGATATTGTGAAAAAAGTACATTTTCATTCCCGCAAGCGTAAAACCAATAAAGCTTTGTAAGAATAGAATGTCATTTTTACAAAGCCTCTTTTCAAAGCAGTGATATACATTATTGATTTTAGTATTATGTTAAAATAAAGATGGGGAAATTTTTGAAGGATGGGAATAAGAAAGAGAATACGACGATGCTCCAAAGTCCTGCTTAGGTTTTTGGCAGAAGAAAAGAACAAAAGCCAATCTGCATCCTTGCATTTGCTTGCCTAAAGGTACTTCAAAGCTAAGCAAACCAGAACAGATTCGTACATGAGTGGTTTATCTGCAGTTAGTTCTAGTATCAAGTTGTCAAATTTCATTTACCTGTTACATAGACTTGTATTAACATCAGTAAGTATAATCAATACCATTACTCAAAATACTTCAAAATTTTTAACTCCTTTAGGTTTTCTTATGAGGGTTTTTTCCTTTATTATTTGGGAGTGGGGGGGTGGAGGTGTACTATAATGATGAAGGTCATATGCAGTATTCTAGAGTTAGCTATGTCTGAGCTATATCTTAATCTTTCCAGTGCTGTCTACATTTTCTCTAATATTTGGTCCTTCTTCTACAAAGGTAAAACTCTGTCATAACATTTGGCATATGCCTAATGTAAAGGATGAAATGAGGCTGTCTGGAGAGCTACCAGTGTTCACCCTGTCCTCCCCCATATTTAGAGACTGGTCCTCACTTTCCATTTTCTTTCTTGGGTTTACAAATTCTTCTCTTCACCTTGTACTCGAATTAACTTGCACATCATCAAAGACTTTGGGAGTATCATTGTCAAAAATGCTTCCAAAATTGTATCTCCTTTCTTGATATACTAAGTTACTTCGCTATTTTCAACTCATATGGTACCACCCACTGTTGCATGGGTTTATTAAATGTCTCTAAGATCAGACTTACAGAAAATATGAATATGTGAAATTGCATTACTGGATGGAGAAAATCTGGTACTTAAGTCTTCTTTCCAGTTCAACAGCCCCAACTTTTGCTGCTTCTTCAGTTCTGCTAGTGACCCTGCTTTGTCCACACATTATAAATCATCATTCTTAATAAAAGTAGAGGTAAAGTTTTCATTAAACTTTACCAGTATTAAATAGACGACTTTCTTATTTACCATTTGGGCCATACTGCAGCTATTTATACCTTTCTAACTGTCTAGCTCTACATTTACATTTTATGGCTATAAAATCCTTTTAATTTTCTTTTCAAGATCTACCTCAGCTTGACTTTTGGAAATCCTCACTTCATATCTTTTTGTTTTGGTGGGGGTTTTTTTGGGTTTTTTTTTTTTTCTTTCTGGATCAACTTGCCCTTCCCATTTATTCCCGTAAATTCTTCATTACCCCCAGTATTTTGAGTAGTTTATGTAATAAGTCTGGATGAATTTCCTCAAAGCACTCAAATATAAACTTTTTCTGTCTTTTTGGGAAGCAGAATCCACACATATTTTGCATCTCTGATTCAAAGAAATTCCACACTTTGACATTAATGTGTCCAAATCACAATAATGCTGTGATAAACTCTCATCTTTTGCCCCCTTTTGCTGAACACTGTTACAGCAATTTATTATCCCTATTCATTCTCAGATTCCTTGGGGCAGTGAAAAGAAATATGATCATTGAATTCTAAAATCATTCACATTACAAATAATATAAAAATCATACCTTTAATTGAATATTTGCAGATGCCTTTTTTTCTACCGCAGCAAGTTCATATAGATGTTTGTAGTCAACAGGTTTATACTTCTGGCTGCAAAGACCATTTCTCATAGGAATCACCAGATTTTCTAGTTATCACATAAAACACACACAGTCATTTCAAATTCTGGAGAAATATTTTAAGCGCGAGTCATAAAATGAAAGCATTATAGATAGAAATTAGAAACAGTATATTTTAAACATTAAAAGTTTCCATAACAAAGGGATTTTTAGTTGGTGAATAAGAATATGAAACAAACATAAGCTAGTAGAAATAATATAAGGAACATTAACCTTTTGTCTGTTTACAACGAGTTTATTTAAAAAGGATTTTTTACATGTGAACTTAAAGAATAATTCACTTTAAATGGGGTTTACTGGAATTTTTAGTAAGTTCTAATACAGAAATATGTAAGTTTCAGTATATGCATTATTTCACAAATTGGAAAACTACCTCAATATTTATTGGAATCTATGGATTGAGCAATAAGAGTAATTTTTTTCTAAAAGGTATATAAACTACTAATTATATGTAAACAGAATGAGTTGCAGTTACATTTCCTATTGAAACTCCACCCATAAGAACAGCATCATTTCTCTATTAAACTTCTGTAGGCCCCTGGGGAAACAACGTACTTCCTTAAAAAAGAGAAAGGCACTAAATTGCAAGGAAAACATTGTACTTGGTTTCTGCTGCATGCAGTATGGATTTTAATGTCCACTTTCTACAGTCCTATCATCAGTATTTGAAAGACCGTGACAGTATTGAAAGACTGTTGTCCAAAAAAAAAAAAACCCAAAGGAAGTAGTTTTGCTGAAAAAGCATTTCAAGTCAATAAAGATTTAACCAAGCTGGTCTTTCACCACACAGTGAAGATAATTTACAATGATCCCTTTAAGAAGTTTCCTTGAGGGATTACCATATTTCCAGAACAACAGTTACCTCAAGTTTACCATGGAGTCCTCTTTTGAGCTTACGTTCACGTTCCTAAAATCCACTACCTTTATTTCTCTTCCCCCTCGCCAGCTTCCTAAGAATGATAACTTCCACCATTTCATGGTCACTTTAATCCAAAGCATATTATGTATACACTTAAAACTGAGTGAGCCAAGGACGGAGAAGACCAGCAGCCGTATCAGAACAAATTCAGAAAACCAAGGCTGCAAATCCTGTCTGAACAAGATTTGTCAACAGAAAGAGAGAAGCACGCTCAACGTAACCTCAGATACATAGCTGCCTCATATTAATCTACATATTTTCCTGGCTTATTGGCCTGCGCCAGACTCCCATCAAAACAGAACTGTGTCTTTCTTCCCGTCTAATCATCATCTACAGTTTCCACAGGCAATCCCTTTGCAGTTTCCACTCTCTGAACTTGAGAGGATACACCACCTACATACAGGCAGGCTTCCTCCTTTCCTCCTGCTTGTCAACCCTGCTTTCTTCACCACTAATCTTCTCAACATGCAAATTATTCCACCAAATCAGTGTTATGCTAACCAGGTTATAGCTTTGATCTTGTATTATGACTACTTTTTTATTCTCTATATACCTTACACAAAAAAAGTTCAGCAGTTTGATCCACTAATTTCTTCCATTTTATCCCTCCTATGAGCTTAGTATGAATAATCTCCTTTCTCCCAGTTTTTAGGCCTTTAGGTAGCTTTGTTCATCCATGGGCTTTTATTCCCATCAATCCAAATTTAAAGTTCTCATCCTTAAGTCAGCAAGATTTTATGTGAAGATTTTTTTTTTCCTTCTTTCTGAGATTGCTTACAACATTGTCCAGCAGAGATCATGGAACATCATTCCATGTTCAAAGTAGTAAAAGTTCTGTCACCAAACCCTCTGAAAAGCCACTCATTCAGTTCTTCCTCCTAAGCCCATTACTCCTTCATTACTGCTCCCAAAGGCTTACAATCACTTCTAGTCTGCTAGGAGTCATTTCAGGCAGTAACATCAGTGTCCACACACATGAGCAGCAGGGCATGGCAGGAGCTTCAGAGCAATTTCATAACATTTCTAATTCAGGCTCCCTGCAGGCCAATGCCTGGGAGCACCTGGAATATAAATTAGCAGATGCATCCTGTCACATCCATTAGAAAAGAATCAGTAGCTGTTACTAGTACTACTAAATGACGTTAACTACTGCTAGAAGTCATTAAGTACAACTCCTTGGTATGGTGCTTGTGAACGTCATGATCTTTGAAAAGCATGATAGCGTAACGTTCCAACATCAGAGATCCTCAGTTAATTCCAGGATAGCACACTATGATGCAGGTAAGTGTCAGAACAAAGGTGGGACGCTGTCATCTTCCAGAGGAGATAAAGATCTAAATCTCTCCCTGCAGCGCCTGTTGCAGCTGCTGCAGAGACCTCTGTGAGTACCCAGTGTCAGTGTTTTTGGAAGTGTTCTACATGCATCCTACACGCATGTCAATGCATGCATTGACAAAGTCCTCATGCTATAGTCAGCTTTTAGCCTTGCCACTCTAACTTCCAATTCCGGATCTGAAGGAGTTCCTAAATTATTTCACTAGCATGCATCTCTCACACCACTTGTTCTGAATTGTGGTATAGACATCCAGGGGTAGGAACCCTATCTGGGTATGGCACTCAAAATTGCAATATCCTGACCAGTTTTCTTTGGTCTATGTCAGCATTGTCATCTCCTTAAACTACTCAATGAAATCACAGTTTGCTGTCCCTGTTTGACAGCTCTCACTCACCACTGGCTTTTGAAACCCTGCTTTCTCTATGCCAGCTTTATTCCTCAATACAGTGTAGTAAGGATAAGAGATACGATCAAAAAACATATCCATGTCATCTTTTTTGCACCCTTTCTTTCTCACAATATAAAATGAGAGAAGAGGGTTGACAACAAAAAGCATGGAAAAACAGGATGAAAAAATGTAAAAGTGTACTAATGTACAGGAAGCAGTAACGAATACAGTACAGAAAACAACTAGGAAGGGAGAATGAACCATTCCACTGAACGAATAGGTGGAAAGAACAAGGAATGCTATAAAATATCAGGGAGAAGCACTGTTTTTCTTTGGCTGAGTTGTCTTAATCTGTTCTAACCACAGAAAAATGTATCAGAGAACAGTGCAGAGGGAATCCATTTACTTATAAAGGTTAAACTTGGTGGTACCTAGATTAAAAAAAAGGTTATTACTATGTTGGGTTTCTAAACAAAAAAAGCTTGCGGCAATGTTTGGAAACCTTAGAGTTGTCTCTGAAAGTCCCAAGTTTAATTTAGCAACATAATCTGGTATTTTCTACACTCTTAAAAAAGTTTTATATAAAACATATAAATATACATAGCTACATATAGAACTAATGTAAGAGAAAGTAGGTACCTGAGGTACTTCCTCAGGTAACTCATCTTCACCAACTTAATAATGTCCCTCATATCTAAGAAAAGAATGAGGAGGAGTGAAAGATTCAATTTCCAAACCTCTAACCCCAAATAATTTAATTTTATCTTTACTTTCAATATGCTTTTTCCTTTCGCCTGTATATCTGAACCTTATGAATCTCTGCTACTAATCTTTATCTGTTTCTTCTTCTACTGAGGACTTTACTCTGAGGAATTTTCTGAAGTCAATAGGGTCTATCCATGTGAGATTAACTCCAAAATCAGGGTCTTGGCATATAGGATGCAAACTTTGTATTTAATAGGTAACGTATTGCATGTGTCTTATATTTTAAAAAGAAAATAAATTTTATATATTTTTATATGTTTGTATACACCCACAAACATACACACATATATTCACACACATGAATAAAAATATAAAATATTAAACTTTTAGATTTTAAAATGCCTTTTCACAATTTTCTGTAACAAATATTTGCTAAAGCCTGAGATACAATTATAATGGTAAATGAAAATACTTGAACTTTTGCCCCAGTACTGTAAAGCTTTAGTGCACAGATCCTCAGTAACTTTACATAGCTAGGAAGCTTATAGGGATAAGGAATGGGCCTTTTCTTTCCAACCTCTTTTTTAGGTTCCTTTAGTAGTGAAACTTGTCATTAGGTATTAGCAGAAAGATTTTTTCCATTCACTATTAAAAGCATAGTGGCTGGAAGCGATATGTCTGACATACGGTTTTGCAGAGGGGTCCCGTATAAAATGTTAAGGTAAATTCTGCAAAGCTATCCCATGATCCTCCTTCAAGCCTCCCCTAAGGACTTTCATTTGCCATATGCCTACAGCAAGTTTGACAAAATGACTCCAGACGATGCCTCATTGTGGAAACATTTTTTCAAGTCCACCACCAGGGCACTCCCCAGTATGAGAACAGGCTGGGCGCTGAATGGATTGAGAGCAGCCCTGCAGAGAAGGACTTGGGGATCCTGGTGGATGAAAAATGGGACATGAGCTGGCAATGCGCGCTTGCAGCCCAGAAAGCTGGTTGTATCCTGGGCTGCATGAAAAGTGTGGCCAGCAGGTCGAGGGAGGTGATTCTCCCCATCTGCTGCGCTCTCGTCAGATCCTCCATGGAGCACTGCATCCAGCTCTGGGGTCCCCAGTACAAGAAAGACATGGACCTGTTAGAGCGGGCCCAGAGGAGACCATGGAAATGGACAGAGGGCTGGAGCACCTCTCCTGTGAAGAAAAGTTGAGAGCATTGGGTTTGTTCAGCCTGGAGAAGAGGAGGCTCCAGGGAGACCTTATTGCAGCCTTTCAATATATAAAGGGGGCTTATAAGAAAAAACAGAGAGAGACTTTTTACCAGGGCCTGTAGTGACAGGACAAGGGGCAGTGGTTTTAAACTGAAAGAGGGCAGATTTAGACTGGATATAAGGAAGAAATTTTTTACAACGAGGGTGGTGAGGCACTGGCACAGGTTGCCCAGAGAGGCTGTGGATGCCCCATCCCTGGAAGTGTTCAAGGCCAGGTTGGATGGGGCTTTGAGCAACCTGGTGTAGTGGAAGGTGTCCCTGCCCATGGTGGGGGGGTTGGACTAGATTATCTTTGAAGGTCCCTTCCAACCCAAACCATTCTATGATTCTATGATCAGAATGCTATAGCAGCTTTCATATGCAGCTATTAATTGCATAGAGTATTTCACAAGTAGTTTATTCTAGATTGTGATAAAACAATTAAATTTGAACATGATAGCATACATACCTACATCTCTAATCCTATGAGTTGTAAAGAATGTCCCATGGTCCAGTTCACTCATTTTTATTTTTTATACCTGTTGAGAAACAAACAGATGTTTTGTGAATACCAACATTGTGGATGCAATCTAAAAACACATTCAAAAAATATGTATTGTTTTCTAAGAAGAGAGGGCACATCTCACTAAAAATGTAATTAGACAGAAATTCCACAAGTTCATCTTTCATTTTAAGAAAGATTCCATGCACCTCACATCATTTAGCAGCTAAGAAAAAGAAAACAAAATATTATTTCCTTGATGAATCTGTAATGCCGTCACATAGATCACCTATTCTTTGCTTTGTGCTTTTCAAAGTATAACATTCCTATTGACCCAAATATAAGTTTTTGAGGTGTTATTTGCTTTTTAGAAATTAAGCCTGAAAAGATCTTTTCTTATATTTAGAGACTGTGGTTTATGTATAGATCCCTTTAAGAGTCTCTGTATTAACACTTGTCAACCCAAGTCAGCTGTTTCAGCAACAGTGGCTTAGTTCCTGATGAGCAGCTATGACAGGCAGCATATATCAAGTATTCACATCATCTTGGGATAAACTTGACATTTAAGATGCAATAAGATATACAACATAGTAAAAAACTTTGACGTCTTAAAAACCTTACTTTCACCTTAATTAAGCACGCATGGGCACCATCACAGGTCTTGCATACAAAGAAAAGCGATAGATCGAAACAAGGTGTTTCAGTTGAACTGAATCAATAGCTGAATAATGCCAGAAGGGGAAGGTCATGTTCAGCCAGCCTCCTCACAAACCCTCCCCCGCAAACCAGGCTCTACCATACCAAAAATTTCCTACACACAAAATTCCATCCACTTTGTCAGACCTTTGACATTTGTCTGGTCCCACAGCAAGTAGCCATACAGTAAACAGTAGACCAGCAAAATCTGTTAATTTGTGTATTGTGGAGTTATTTCTCTGCTGTTCTAGTGAGTTGAACCAGTTTATCCATATAAATTCCAAGGATGGCACAATGCAACAGGGAGGGAAGGAAGAGCAGCAGAAGCAGTGGAAAGGGAACTACTCTGACAAGAGAGCTACTATTTTCAGTCAAATAAAAATGTGAGACTGCAACCAAAGATACTTAGCATTGTACTTTCCTGTGAACTATGTTTCTTCATGACAACATTCTGCATTGCAGAATCATCAAAAACAGCTAAAGTGTAAAAATCTGACCTAGATTGACAACAGTTTCATGAATGAGCTTCCACTATTACTGCAAATAAATGGTAAGTGCAGTTGAAATTACACCCACAACAGTACACAGACATGTACACACTACTGTTCCTGTGGCTCAAAGTCAGTTTGATATTAATTCTGTACATGTTAACTATGCAAGTTACAAGGCAAAGAAAATTCATGACCACTAGGCTCTGTACAGTGAATATTCCATGACCAAACCAAGTAGAAAATAGTGAACACTCATTGATAGTGTGACATTTCTCAATGCTTCTTCATGCATATTCTTCAGTGTTATTTAACAATGCTATGAAACTGTCCCTTGCACTAAACCAAAAATATCAAAGTCTAAATGTCATCTGTCTTCACCCAAGAGTGACCATTCATTAAAAATAAAGGGACCTTTTCAAATTTGTTCTGAAAGTAATTGACAATATCAATTGATCAGAAGCTACATTGAACGTCATCATCTGATCACAAAGACTGAAATTAAAGATACACGAGAGTAAGAAAATATGACAATACATGAGGGAGTTCATTCCCCTTTTGGAAGATTAATGTGTATTTTACAATCTAATAGTCACCTGTAAATAAATTCACAGTTCTATCCCAAAGTCTACACACTCCTCAAAAGTCAAGGGAAAAAGAAAGGAAGAAAAAGGTTAGCACATTCATACTGTTGATTCCATTTTTCTCCACTTAAAGCAATTATTTGGTTTCAACTTGTAACCATATAACACTGCCAAATACATCCAGACAAATGAGGTAATTCTCCATATCAGAAGAAACTTTGGCCTATTTGTCATGGTAATGTTTTATCTATACATCAACTTATCTACATATAATTTTCTAACTGCATGTATACTTCGGTTGGAATAGATGTTTTTAAAAATCAAATTAATTATATATGTAAAGCCTTAAGGTACGGATTTACATAACACAGTAAAGTATGGGATTTACCTTACTTATTTCTTCAAGATGCACAAAGACAGTTTAAATGTTGCTTGGAAATCACTGGAAATACAACTGGAGCAAGAAATGCTCAACCACCAATGCACAAATCTTTAAGCTATAGGCTGATCAATTTAGAAAGGCATTTAAAGAAAATTGTTTTTATTCAGGTTGTTTGCAAGTCTGTAAATTAGGTTTAGTTTAGTATCCCTAGTGTCATAATGCCCTTAGATTTCCAGCCTCCAAAATCTTCTTCCTGGGAGCAGGGGGAAGTAGACACATAATGAAATTCTGTAATTAAAAAAGTGGCCAGAGGGGGAATCTTTAAAAAAAAAAAAAAGAGAGAAAAAAAAAAAGAGTGAAACCCTGCAAACTGGCATAATTTCCCGTGGAATTCTATAATATTCAGCACTTTCTGAAAACTCCAGCACAATTATGTCACATAGTCTTTCACTGAATTTATAGTCATTAAGGTTGAGCAGGAAAACTTAAACCACTAATAATAAAAGCTCAAAAAGTAGAAAAAAAACTATAACAAAACTCAAAATATTTGTTTAGTACTACTTTTCAATTATTTCTTCTTAAGGTTTGCAATGTGAATCACAAAGAAACAAAACCAGGCATATTTTTTTTCCTTTGCTGAATTTTACCCTTCCCTTGAGGAGTAAATCAGCCACATACCTGAATTTAGAGAAAAGGGAAAGCATCACAATATACTGAAATTCTTTATTTTAAAGCTTTTTGGATTGACCAGTCTAAAACAGACTTTCATACATCTCTTTCTTAGATCATAAGTCATCACAATTCCTAGCCTCATTCAGGAAGACGTGAATATTCAACTGTGGCTTGATATTTCCATAACCCTACTGATATTCTTACTAACGTCAGAGTGAAGAATAACTGCGCCAAGTCTCTTCTCATACCATCAGATATAACCTATATTTACATAGGGGAAAGAAAACAAGGAGGAAGAACCAACACAAGGATTCTGAATGAGTATGACCGTTCTCCAGTGGAGCCACTCAAGCTCTACAGATCAGCAGCATGATTTTTAAACAACAGCAAGTTCTCTTGAGGGTTTTTGTGTACTATGGTTAATATTTACACAGCAATGTTGATTTTCCTTAGCAGAGATATCAGCAAGGCTACCACATTCTGAGACTCTGCAAACAGAAATAAATATATCTGCATTAGACTTGAAGCGGATTGTCTGCATATGCTTTGTGGAACCATTTGGACTTTTCAGATTTGTAACAGCCCAGTGACAGCAGCAGCTTCGACCAAGTTGCCAGAATTCCTCAAATTAAAAGCAGGAAAATATATCTACAGAGGAAAACACAATATGGGATAGTCCTAACTACAGAGTGGGACATCAAAGTTCCTTGCAAAGTCAAAATGAGAGATTTGCAACAATGAAAACTGGCTTTGCTTTGCCTGCTAGCACTTGCAATTCTTGGCACCCGATTTCCCAATGCTTAAGTTAGAGAGGGAATTTAGTGGTATATTTGAATACAGTGGTGCAAAATAAACAATTTACCTCAAAAGATTCTCTGACTCTGCTCTTTTCACAAGGTTAGTCCTTAGAAAGGGCATTTAAGCCTCCATGATCAGTTTTACAGTCCATATTCATTCATACCAGTCTTACAGTAGAGATACTTTCTATTAATATGGGCAAACTGCTATCAGGCAGCATTCTTAGAGCACAGGATTTGCATCAGTAGTCTGAGGAAATCCCTGCTGATCTCAGTCTCCCCAGGCCGAGTGGAAGAACTGTGATTCAGCAATTTCAAAGAGCATAAAATCTCCTTCCATTTTTCATTCTTACAAGCATAACCCACGCAAAATCATATGTAGCAGAATTTTTTTTTCTACTTCCTCTTGCATTTCCACTCTAGTTCATGGGAAGTAATGCAAATATTTCAGGGGGTGTTTTAGTTTTTAACAAAAGCCACTGGATTTTGCATCTCAATACCTCTGGCAGTGCTTTTAAATGCCTTCATCCTTTTCCTCTTGAAAAGGCCACTGGAATTTTTGCATTTTATAACCTTAAAAGAGTAATTTCCACTATGTCAATGCTCTCATTAAATTCTGAGATCTGTTAGTATTTCTCCTAGTTGTGGAGTCCATATTAAAAGGGGAAAGGAAATCAATTTAGGGTGAGGCTTGGTATATTTACATCATAATGACACTTTTACAAAGATGGAATTATTTGAAGGTTTAAAGATGACAAATTTAATTGATAGTGGTGGGTTAATTCTGGGGGTGCTTGCTCAACCTCTACCCTGCAAGCCCCCTGTCAGCTTCAATTGAAATTTTGCACTGAATGAATACTACAGCTTACAACCCAGACTTTACATTTCATGATGAAAATTATTAATTTTTAAAGGTTTGCAGCTGCTTGAACAGAGCTAATGAGTTACAGCTAATGATTTTTTCCATACACCTGTGTTTTGAAGCGAAAAAGTAGAAATATCAATTTCAGTAAGAGTTCACTGCCTTAAAAAAATCTTTTCCCCTTCACAGATTACAACAGAATAACTTTAATTCACATACTTCTTTTCTAAAGGAAGATTATTCAGTAAGTAGTACTCCTTAGAACAAGAGTAACTTCACCTCTCTTGCTCTGGTACTAACAGTATATTTTCATTGGGAATAGGTTTGTTTCTGTGGGCTTTTTTAGTAATTAGTTTATTAACATCCATAAAATGCAGCTTGAACAAACACACTATCCAGGAACTTGGTCAATCCATTTAATATTTGTGACCAGAAAGATTAAGAAAGGATTCTGGAAGGTTGACATCCTAGCATTTAAACTTTTAAAATACTCTTTAGAATACAGCCACAAGGAAATCTGGGCACCATTCACAAAAGAGAAAAGGATCTTTCCTTTCTTAAAACATTGTATCCCAGTGGTTAGGGATAAAGAGACATGAAGGAGGAAAACTTGGGTTTCCAATGCCCTTTCTGAAGGGTCTCCTAAGCACTGGAACCACAAGGATTCCCACATATTGGATGGTTGTCTTAACCATACATATTAAAGGATAACCTACTCTGAAAGTTTTTGAATAGTGCGTACACCTCACATCCAAACATCGTAAACCAAAATGAGCTATCATGCCATTTGAGTGTTTAATCCAAAACACTTTATATAATAACTCAAAAAAATTAAAAAAAAAAAAATCATCTCCATTTGGGTTCCCTTTCTTGGCTCTGCCCCAGTGTGGTCAGACTGTAAAGCAGAAAAACTCCAGAAGCCCCCTGGGACAACAGCATCAGGAGGTACGGACTTTGTCCGCAGTGCCCCACAAGGCTTTGATCCAAAGCAGCTAGGGCATGCCATACTTTATTTGCCGATCCTAAGCGGTACTTATGAAGCTGTTAATGCTTTGTGCCATATAACATTGCGTCCTTCCAGGAAAACACCCAGACGATTGTCTGCCCTAACACTGCTGCCATATGTGGAGGTAGCCAGGCCAGGATGGCTGTGCTCCCACATAACTGATGGATGCAAGCTCAAGTCCAAGCGAACAGGCAGCACAAGCTAAGGCCTTCCTCCTGTTCACTCTGCAATCTGCAAGGCGCTTCAAGGCCTATGGGTGGGTGCAAGCTTGTCTCCAAATACCTGAGATGCAACGAAGTTGAAGCTCAGATTTGTTCTCAAGAACAAGCAGGACAGGCTGAAACAGAGCAGTTCAAGTACCCGAGAGCACTGAGTAGACATGGAGCTACCTCCTGTCACTGTGTGAATGCAAGGACTGGTCAGGAGTTGTAACTAACAGCAAAATCAGACTAACTTCTTGCAAACGGAGAAGTGCTTCCCTCTCCACCCGTACTATGATAAACAGGATGGCATTTTTACTAAAGATACTACCAGCATGGAGTCCAAGCCCGGAGACCTAAGCAGCAGGGGAAGGGCAAAGGAGCATTTTAGCTGGAGAACTAAGAACTAGACAACTCAGCAGATTTGGAGGAAAGCTCTAAAAGAAGAAGAAAAAAAGCTGCATTAGGGAGCTCCACCAATTAGTATTACATGCTGTACAATTGCACAGGAGGACGCAAACTATCTTTTCTAAGTATCAGCAATCTGTATCCAAGTTTGACAGAATGAGCAGTGCCTTGCACAGACAAACCCATACTGTTCATCCCCAGTGTGATTTCTAAGCTGGTTTCTGGTTTTTCTCCTGCTTTCCCCATCAGCTCACAGTACCTGTTCCGGCTCTGTTGTACATGGTCAAAGCACAACAGCATGGGATTTAAAAATAAAAACAGGTCAGGGTCAGGAACTTCAGCTGGAAATAAAGGGGATACCACCTGACAGTTTCATTACGGCATCAAACCTTTAGTAGGGTTAAGATTTTATTAGGTTAAATAAAACATATCAGGCTGAAGAGATATTTCAAAATGATGAGTAATGTAAAGGCCGGACAAAACATCTGTCTTTAGAAAAATAACTGCATAAGGAACTAAAAATCTAGTCTCTCACAAGCTTAAAAGAAATTCTATTCCTCTGCTATAGACAGTCAGCCTTCCTCCTGCCTGCTTTTTTTGGTTTCTGACCATCCTAGCACTACTTCCATTGATAAATTTGGGAAGAGAGTACTACACAGTGACTCTCGTCTAACCCTATATTAAGGCAAAAATAACTTATTGATGAAAAATTGGGAATACTTGAAAGCTTTAAGAAGACTGGATCCATCGCACCCACTTCTCTCTATAAAAACCTTTTATTACTGTTCCCTGCCCAGCTGCCACATTAGCGTCATTCTCCCATATTACACATTTTGGGAACCATCATCCTAATCTGGGTCCATCTGGCCAGCTTTAAATGACAAGCTTCTTCCAACACAATAAAAGGTTGGAACAGAACTGATGCAAAAAACAACTTACTGGCCATTTTCTGTAATTTTAGGGCTACTGTGTTTGATTAAATAAGTGCTTATTCCCTTCCAGCATACCCATTTCTCTCTTCTGCAATGATGTCATACATTCGTATTTGATCTCAGCCTTTTAATGGACATTATTTTCTGTTATCACAAATTCAACATCACAACTTCACTAAACCACTGAAAATTAATGTTAAGATGGTTTCGGAAAGGGCAAGATCTGTATAAACCTGTATTTTATCTTCAGTAACTAGAAAGTGTACCAATCAAAATGATAAAAGCACAGCAAGTTAAATTTATTTCTGCTTTAATGCTGACATATCTAAAAACCTCTTCAATACCCTAAAAGTTCATCTAAGCCTGAATTCAGATACCCTGCTTCAAGGCTTTGTTCAAACTTCAATACAGCCTCTAGGTTGGAAGTCTTGATGCACCTTGGAAAGAAAAAGTAGAAAATATGAAACAGACATCGAACAGAAAACTTTAGTACATAGAAAACTGTTCCCCAAGAATGCTCAATCAGCTATGCCTACAACCAGCCATGACTAAATCTTTTAGTAACAGTAAAAAGCACAAGGCTTACCAATCCTCTGTTTCTCCTCCTGATGATAACTTAGTATTTCACTACAATTCAGAACTCTTTTAGGTAATAACAAATAAGACCTCTTAAAAGATTATGCCTCCAATTCAGCTAAACACTTCAGTGCATTCTTAATGTAAACACTTGCTTGTGCCCGAGGTATAGGAGTTAAGTATATTCTTAAACATGGGAATACCAAATATTAAGGCAAGATCCTACTCCCTTTCATTTAAATACAAATTAAACTCTGCAAGTGTTAGTCAGCATTTCTGGAGCAAGCAAAGCCTGCAGTCTGCCAATCACACCCTGTCACATGTTGCTACTGGTGATGATTCATGACCAGTTAAGGTCCCAATTCCACAAGCAAGAGTACTTCCAATGAGTTTAACCATTAACTTTAAAGGAGCCTAGATTTCACTGCCTCAAATCAACAAGTCATTTACATACATAAATCTTTGCAGATTCGGGTCATGAGTGTCATTTTTCCTCTCAGCTAAACTGCTGCTAATCAACAGAAGGGCAAAATTACTGGGTGGGGAGGCACAGTGTTTAATGATCTGGACATGCTATTTAAAACAAAACTTTCTGTGCATGTTTTAAATCAGTCAAATTATTAAATGTAAAAATCAATAACATGAGGCCATATCAACTCTACACAAAAAACAATTTAACAGCATAATCAATGACAGTTTAATAGCTACTCATATTTTGTGCGAATGAAGGTTGCTTAATTTTGCAACAGCAGGTGTTACAATCCTGTCAGTAGTTTAAGTAAATTACTAGTGGGCATACACAATTAAAAACCAGAAATGAACCACTGACTTCACTGAAAACTTTGAATACAACATCAAGGGGAACTTTGATTATAGATTAGTGTCCTGGTTTCAGATGGGATAGAGTTAATTTTCTTCTTAGTAGCTGGTACAGTGCTGTGTTTTGGATTTAGTGTGAGAATAATGTTGATAATACGCGGATGTTTTAGCTGTTGCTAAGTAGCACTTATCTTAAGTTAAGGATTTTTCAGTTTCCCATGCTCTGCCAGGGAAGCAGTACCCAAGCAGGTGTACAAGAAGCTGGGAGGGAGCATGGCTAGGACAGCTGACCCAAACTGGTCAAAGGGATATTCCATACCATAGAATGTCATGTCCGGTACATAAACAGAGGGGAGTTGGCCGGGAGGGGTGGATTGTTGCTCGGGCATCGGTCAGCGAGTGGTGAGCAACTGCATTGTGCATCACTTGTGTTTTTCTTGTGTTTTATTTCTCTCTTTTTTGTTACATTCCTTTCCATTACAATTATTATGGTATTATTATTATTAGTTAGTTTTTTTTTTTTTTTTTTTACTTTATTTATTAAACTGCTCTTATCTCATCCCATGAGTTTTACCTTTCTTTTTTTCCGATCCTCCTCCCCATCCCACTGGGAGGTGGGAGAAGTGAGCAGCTGTGTGGTGCTGAGTTGCTGGCTGGGGTTAAACCACGACAATTAGGACAGATGTTTCCTAAAACATCCAAACTCAGGAAAAAAACCAAACATAGAAGTTTCTTATTTTCAGCGCTCTCTTTTGAATATCTGGAGATTTCTTAAATATTTTGTGGAAGGTTTTTTCTAGATTTTAAAGTTTAAAGGAAATGTTAATTGCTTAGCTACTGCATGTTTCCATTCAAAGAAGAGGAATATTAACATGCAGTTGTTGGAAACCTCTGATCTAAATTATTGTTAGGGAAGAGAGGCAGAGAATCACTCCCATTGTACGGCATGGAGTAAAACCAACAAACAAATAACCAGCTTTATCCTTTAAGCAGATCTATTCTCCTCTTCTAGTTGAACTAACTATCTGAAAATGGCACCCATCCAGAACATTTTAATCTTGCAGCAGTCAATCCTTTCCCCGGGAAGAAAATACTTTTATCATTCAGTGTCAAAACAGTTGCTAGAGAAGTCCCATAGTTTGATTATAATTTAAATTTGCATTTCCTAAAGAAAGAATTATGGATCTGTTTGAAATAAAGTATCGGAAATTGTATGTTCCCAAAAGAGACATAAATCCTTTTTGTCTATGATAATCTCATTACTTTCTCATTAAGTAAAACTTAATCCAAAGTAGGAAGATCAATTTGAGTAACACTTAAAACAATCAGCTTCATGGAATACTCTGTCACACTGCAAGGGGGGCGGGAAATAGCTCATCTGCTTTCTGAGTATCTGTACATTACAAGAGAACTACTATTCCCCATCTATTCTTTGAATATTCCAAGTAGCAAATTCAAGATAAAATAAACTTAAAAAACACTTTATATAGAAAAAAAATTGCAACAAACAAATAAAAGAAAGGAAGTAAATTTTAACAGTTGGCAAGCTGACATAAAAAGGGTAGGAAATGAAGTCACCCATGTCCACCATGCAACCTTGAATCAAGTGAGTCAGCCGGCATTTTGTTGTTTTGAACAAAACACGCACAATCCATTTTCACTGACCAAATGCACCCACTTCAAAGTTGGCCAGCTGCAGACAGCACACCTGGCAATTTCAAAGTTTAACTGAAAGAGAAGATGAACTGAGAAAATGCTCTGATGCTTTCAGTAGTTAATTATCATCATAGAATGGTTTGGGTTGGAAGGGACCTTCAAAGATCATCCCGTTCCACCCCCCCTGCCATGGGCAGGGACACCTTCCACCAGACCAGGTTGCTCAAAGCCCCATCCAACCTGGCCTTGAACACTTCCAGGGATGGGGCGTCCACAACTCCTCTGGGCAATTCCTGTCATGTGGCTGGGCAATCCTGGACAAAATCCTGCTTTGCTGAGCTAAAGGCAAAAATCCCGAGGCATCATTTACAGACTTGGATTTGAACACAAGAAATTTGCAGAGTTTTATTATATACTTTTTTATTAATGTTCCACCTAGCTTCCTATTTATTACCTCCATGTCTAACAAAAAGTAAGTTACAAATAAAACAATATGTTTCAACATATTCATTTAAAGATTTATTGGAAGATGTGAGTTTGAGTTATCCATTACAGCACCCTACAATTTTCTCCATTACTTAAGAAATAACAAATGTATAGTTAAATCGACCTTTAACTGTCTGACTCGTAAAGCATATCTGCTTATTCGCTAGCCTATGAGGAAAGCAGGATATTTGTAATGGTGCAGTGAGCAACTTACCACTCTGCTGCTCTGGCATCCATCAGATAAAAATGCTTAAATCTACATTACTCATTTAGCACAACAGAAGTAAAGATGCTGTAATAGAAAACTGCCATAAAAGCAACGTTCCCTGCATTACAAAGTATCTAGGCTTTGCCTTGACTCTTTTTTTTTTTTATTTCCTTTTTTCCTATTAATGAAAAACAAAGCCAAAGCAGTAGCTTGAGACTCTATAAAGAGATTGATATTAGTGGAAAAAAAATATAGCAATTTCATTATCTCTTAAGGCCCACCAGTTTTGGAACCAAGCATTTCAGCCACCCATATAAAACCAATATAGTCTTCTTTTTTAAATAAAAAAAAAGATCTGATTCACATGAACAAGGAAATGAGACCTAACAGTGCAGAAAAGTACTGAGAGAAGTAATTTTTTTGTTTAGGATTTCTTTGCTTAACAGCACTGATGAAATTATGCTCCTGGTCCAAAATTTGACCCGCCTTCTAACTGCTAAAACAAATCAAATAAATTCTTCTTGCTTGTATTTAACTAGAACATTTAACTTCATGGTAAAAAATAAATAAATAAAACTATCACCTTGGTAACTTAAGAAAATGCATTCTTTCTCTAACAAGTGGCACCCAGAGCTGTGCAAGGCACAGCACTTCAAATTGAACCTGTACGGAAATTAAAAATCACAGTATTTTCACCATTTAAAATATGTTTCAGAACAAAGTCATATTATTCATACAGATCATTCCAAATTGTGTAAGAAAAAATATCTGCCTGTTTATTTCCATATAAAAGTTTTGGTGCCATTCTTCTTCCCATGCACTTAAGACTTTCTCCTGAGGACTCTTTTCTGCAAGATAATGGCCATTCTAGCCTGGATCCAACACAGCACATAGCTGCATGTGTACACTTAAACACACCAAAGTATTTTGTAAAGTCTGGGTCAGTATTAAATATTCTTGATACTATACAAATACACAAGAGGAAATAAATGATTGTATTTCTAAGAGAACTAGCATACATTTTAAAAAAAAAAAAAAAAAATCACCAAGACTGTGTAAGTAACCAGAAAGGAAGGTTTCTGTCCTGGTTTCGGCTGGGACAGAGTTAACTCTCTTCTTAGTAGCTGGTACAGTGCTGTGTTTTGGATTTAGTGTGAGAATGATGTTGATAACACTCTGATGTTTTAGTTGTTGCTAAGTAGCGCCTACGGCCATAGCACCCTGAGAATGCCCAATCTCGTCTGATTTTGGGGAGCCAGTCGCGCTTATCTTAAGCCAAAGATTTTTCAGTTTCCCATGCTCTGCCAGCAAGCAGGGGCACAAGAAGCTGGGAGGGAGCATGGCCAGGACAGCTGACCCCAACTAGCCAAAGGGGTATTCCATACCATGGAACGTCATGCCCAGTATATAAACGGGGGGAGTTGACCGGAGGGGCGGATGGCGGCTCTGGCATCGGTCAGCGGGTGGTGAGCAATTGCATTGTGCATCACTGGTTTTTTTCCTCCCCTCCCCCCCGCCTTTTTTTTTTGTTATATTCCTTTTCATTACTATTATTATTATTATATTTCATTATTACTATTGTTAGTATTATATTTTACTTTAGTTATTAAACTGTTATCTCAACCCACGAGTTTTACTTTTTTTTTTTCCTCTCCTCCTCCCCACCCCACTGGGACAGGGGAGGGAGAAGCGGCTACCTGGTGCTTAGTTGCTGACTGGGGTTAAATCACGACAGTTTCATAGGACTAATACCATAAGCTAACATATAACTTTCTGATGATAACCTAAAAGCGGTAAGGTTTTACAAAAGAAGCATCTTTTCATTACTGTTTTCATAGAAAAAAGGAGGGCTTAATTATAAAAGAAAATGTGTTGCTAGAGGTGCAAGAACAGCAAGGAGAAAAGGACTGGGGTGAGAGCAGAAAATACTTTAGAACAGATATTCAGGAGACTAAAAGGAACCGAATGACGAGAGAAACTAAGGAGGTTAGAGAGCTCACAGCCTGGGGACAGACCAGTCAGCAAGGTAAAGCAATGCAAGCAGAAGGGCTGGCTCTCAGGTGGCTCACTTTGGAAGGTGATACTGAAGTGCTCTCGATTAACGATGGCCTCCTGCCACCGGATGACCACTCTGATGTGGGAAGGACTGACCATATGTTTCTGCAAAGAGGCATCTTTGCAGGGAAGATATAAACATCTCTTTGCCCTTCAATGCATAGTGCTTGATTGCTTGTAATCTTCCTGAACCAAACAGGCACCAGTCTCCTCATACAGAGGATCCTAGTTGCAACAGGCATCAATGAAGTTGTAACGTCATAGGCAATCTGATCTTACACAAAATAAGCATAGGCCTCCTCTTTTCTGGTAAGAAGTTATGCCTATGCAGTATGCAAGGATTCAATTGCAATGACTTCTTACCAAGAGGTAGGATACGCACTGTACCACAGAAATTTCAAAGATGGATTCCATGTATAATAATGCAGGGCAAATGGAATAAGGATGTAATTTTACAGGCAGGGATAGGTAAGGAGATAGACCTTAAAGGAGCTGTGGCAGAACAGTGTGTCCTATAACAGGCATCACATCTACTAAACCATCAGATACTAAAATAATCAATACTAAGTAGTAGCAGAAGTTCAGTGGAAGACAACTAAAGAAGCTCCGAGTATGCAGAAGTCATCAAGTCACTCTAAAAAAAAAATTACCTACTGAAGACTGGGCTTAAAAATTCAGTACAAAGTATCTGGATTACTGTTGTTAAATCACAGCTCCATTGCTCTTCAGATAAACCGACTGATGTGATTTTGTTTCCAGTGCTGCAAAATTAACAATTAGAGATACACACTTTTCAGAGTCGTGATAGTTTTATTTTCTTTAACTAGCTAAAGCCCAAGTTTTCTCAAAGCAGGAAGGGAAACAGAAGTCCAATTCTTTGTTTTATAGAATGAACCAGGTGCTTTTAAGTTGTCTTCACCTTTTGCACATGCTCCTGTCTTTGCTCTTGCCTTCTGTGTAGTATTTTACATTAAAGCATTTCCACCTACCCCATTTTCATGCTAGCTTTGTTACTGATGTCTTTTTCTTTAAAAAAAACAAACCTGTACGGAAAGGTTCACTGACACACTGCTGGAGGCCTCCTCCCCACAGCTCTGCTGACAGACCAATTTGTGTAAGCATTTCTTAATGAACTTCAGGCAGAAGTCAACTGGCTTAGTTTATACTGTATGGGAGTATAGTTTTTCTTTATCAGTGCTTCCAAGAACATATTACTGTTTGAGTAAGTCCAATTTCTCCTTAAGCCGAGATACTTTTTCCTATTATACCCTATGAGAAGCTACGGCTTTCTCAGTTGCAGTGATTTGCACATTTATGGTTATACTTAAGAGCAATTCTGCATCAGTCCTCTCAGAGTTTAACAGATTGCTTCACCAACTGAGCTTAAGGTGAAGATACACAAACAGGGCTAATAGCCATTAGGGGGGAAAGAGGAACTTGAGGAAGCAGGACCTTGTGAGTTAGTGCTGACACCAGACTCCGTATCACCGTGCCTTAAGCTAGCCTAGGTGACTTTTGTCTGACAGTAGCATAGCTGGAGTCAGAGAAGAACATTTGTCTGCAGCCTATGAGATTGCAACCAAGAGGGACAGATAATTCATATGATTTATACGCCACTGCAGGTTATTTTGTCAGGAGCATCAGTATCATTTTGTACAGCTTTTGCCAGTTCTGCTAGGTGAAATTTGCAGAGTTATGTGCAGGGAAGCATTTGGCACATCTTCACTTTAAATTACTGCATAATGTTGTCTGATATCCTACTACAAAAAACAAAGCTTGTCTGAAGCCTCTCATTTACAACCCTTGGAAATGTACAGTCCCTACACAAGAATCAGTCTTCTTTTTGCATATACATTTTCTTTGTTGCCTCCTTATTCATAAGGATCTCTATATTTTAGTTTGAAATTCTGTATCCCTAGTCTGATAAAAAAGATTACAATTTGGTAAATTTCTCAACATTTTTTCTAGGCCTCAAATACAGCCTAGTAAGAAGATGGGTAATATTTTGTTCAGCTTGAGAATTGGAGCAGTCAGTAGGAAGTGCAAAGGATTTTAGCAGGCCTTCACCTGTCCTTGAGCAGATATAAGTACCTGCATTCTCCAGAGCTGTTTTTTTTTGTTGTTTGTTTGTGTCGTTGGGGAGGGGGTGTATGTGTGTTTTGTTTTAAAGGTTGTTAGTTTCTACAAAAATTACTTGCAAGCTTAGGACCTGAAAACCCACAGAACAACTGCTAATCACCTTTTCTTTACTGGACATCCCACTCAGCTTTTCCTCACATCCTCGCACAAAATCATCCATTTGGCTGCTGCCGAGCTGCCCAGTTCTGTCAGATGCAGTAATATCCAAGAGCAACCCTGACTTACAGGTGCACATGTGTGATGAAGCCTGGTTTCACAATTAGCTGGCTTCAGCAGCAAAGCTTACTTAAGGACGTCCCTTCACTGGGTGCTTCTTCCTACCCTCCCACTGCAGTGTGCTACCCGCAAACAAAATACCAACAAAACCACTCATGGTGCCACACTATAAGCTGTATCAATATATTGGTACAGGATTCTTTTGTTTTGCCAAGAAAAGGTTACTTTTCTTAAGCCTGAATCAACTCAGCAATTAAGCTTATATTGCGGTCCAGCAAGCTCTTGTTCCTCAAACCTCCATTTTGCTGAAACAGGTAGCCAGGGCAAAACATTTCACATTGCTGCCAAAAGACGAGGTCCCCCATTCCCTCTGTACACGGCTACTTGCAAATATCTTAGTGAAGGCATTAGAGGCAGGAACAGTGAGCTAGATCAGGAAATTGATCCAACTAAAAAAATAAGAGCGTATGTTGTGGGAGGTTTCTGGGGAAACTGGATCATTTTTGTAATCTAGCTCACTTCACAGTTGCACGATCATGTTTGCTGGCACAAGGAAAGCTGGAGAGATATGACAGGGTAGCATTGTCCCTTTCCATTGCAGCTGGGCTTGAGCCAGATTAAAGTGGCTGTGTAATCAGAAGCTTGGTGATCATGCTGAGCACTTTGCAGGATCTAGAATCAAATATTCATATCTGATGCTTCAAAGTCATGGAAGAAAAAAAATGATGAAAATGCAAACAACTTGGCAGCATCCACATAGTTTTCCTCAATATTTTGACTTCCAACAGGGAGAGAGAAATCTATACCCATGATAGAGCAGTAGTTTTGAATGCCACCACCTGAAACTTAAATTTTCTGTAAAAACCCTCGCTGAAACAGCAAAATGTCAGTCCGCTACTACTTCAGAAATACACCTCCTATTAGGTGCCATTCCTCCCCAGTTCAGCAATAAAAAAGCAGGAAAACATTTACTGCTTTTTAAACCAAATGAAATTACAGTTTCCAAATTACCCAAAGTCAATTGTATCGTGATTGACTGAGTTGCTGTGACACCAACACAATGGCCTGCAGTAACTTTTGAAATCAAATTGCAGGTTTTCATGAGGGGAAGAAACCCGCACGTCTAAATAATTTCCTCTGTGAACGCTAAACAGCTGCTCATTTGTTCAGTTAGCCTGCCATGAGCATCACTCTCTTCTCCAGTTATTTTTTTCCCAAACCTTTGTAATTTCAGTACCTGTAAGAGATTACAGGTAAAACAGGTAGCACTAAATAGTTTCCAGAAAAAAGAAGAGAAACAAAGGCAACACTGATTTTGTGACTGACATTTATCTTCATAATCCCGCATTTCCAAGGACCAACCATTCTATGCTGACAATTCCCACTTTCTAGCCACAGTGCCTGCGTGCTTACATCAAATGAGAAAACCTAGGTAATCTTGCAAATAGAGAAATAATTACTAAAATTAAAGATAGGCATGCCAGTGTTCTGCAAGGACTGTGAACATCTGTGGAACATAAAAAAAAGACTCCAATTTGGATTAATTTCAGAATAGATTAAACGAAGCAGAAAAACATATTAATGACTTGAAATACTGAAGGAGCACAACAGCAGCAAAACAACCAGCAAATACCCGTTAACTAAATTGCTCATCTAAAAAGCTGGAAAACGAGCACAATCATTTTAAGAGACCAGATTTAAGGCTCATAAGAAACCAGGAAGGTTCAGAAGGAAAACATGCCATTAGATTTTTATAAGATTTGCAAACATAATGGAATCAGTGCTTTCCAAATGATGCTAAGAGTGAAAAAGAAAGATCATCTTACTTTCAAGTCACATCCTAAGGAAGGTAAATAAAAAGAAACAGTACTTGTTTGTTGCTGATCCTAAAATTGATATAAGAGTTTAAATGTATTTGACAAAGGCTACTGTCAGCTAATGGAATAAGAAATCAAAAGAATCACTACACCATGCAGAGCTTTGTATTGGAAAGTTAAAATGGGGTGCCTTTCCATAACATATTTTGTCCCTGTTGGGCTTAGTACAGTGATAAATGGGTGGGAATTGATGGCCTGTGATACGCAGCAGTCAAATTAGATAATGTATTGGCTGCTCTGGGTGCCAAAACAAATTTAAAAAGCTATGACTGTATGACTAATACCAGATAGAATGAAATAGCTGTTATTCACTGATGTCATTCAATATATTTGCAAATCTGACAGGACCTCAAATTATTATTTTTAATTCTTTATACTTCTGTTGTGCCAAAACAAACTGGCTCAAGATCACTTTCTCCTTCTCGGCCTTATTTCTTACCCTTTCCCATCTTGCCCCAGTGGCAAACTCTAAAATACAGAGAGACCTTGCAATGCATGGCTCTGCAGGAATACAGGGCACTTGGAACAGCCTGTTCCTAATAATATTGAGGGTTACAGCCGTCCACCTGGAACCACCCAGAATCTGGAAGGCCTGGAGATGGCATTATGCCACCTTTCATGTCCTGCCAGTAGACTGAGCCTTCCGCAGTCACAACAATAACATTCAGAAATGGTTCAGTTTACCAGGGGAGGCAAGTAAGCTTCTTCATTTTCTAAAAGCTATTATCTGTGGAAGCTAAGCCAATGTAACAATATCCAAATTACAGGTTAAAACCAGTTGAGACTGATTTGAAGTTGATTTAATTAATCCAGTACATCTTTGGTAGAAGCAACCTTGCAATTAATGAAAGTCATTGCGCTCACAGGTTCTGTGCTTTCTCCTCCCTTTATTCTGGATCTACTTACTCTGATTTCACATTTTATTTTTCCTTTTCTCTTGCTCTCCACTCTCATTTGACCCTTCCCCTGCTTATCTTATTTCACCCTTGTTACTCTTTGTTTTACTAAGTTTCTGCTATTATTCCTCTGGACTCCTGTTTCCTAGGAGGCCACCATTCTGGTTTGGTAACATTTTATATCCACTTAATGTAGTATGAATCACGAGATTTTCAGGGCAGTGAGGAATCAAGACCCCTGTTTACATCTGCCAAGTGTTTTCCATTTGGCATACGATCACACTGTACAAGTTCCTACTGTATTAATCCGTACAAATAATACAGAAATTTAAAATTATACCAATAGCCTACATAGTTTCCAGCGTACCAGATTACATTCCAAGTGGGAAACTAAGAGAAGGGACTATATGAATTCTGAGTTTATAGGTGACTCTCTATGTTCAGCTACCCCCTACTCTTTACCTGCAGTTCCCTTCTGAACAGACGGTAAAGAACATAGTTCTACTTGTATCATCATAGAATGGTTTGGGTTGGAAGGGACCTTAAAGATCATCCAGTTCCAACCCCCCTGCCACGGGCAGGGACACCTTCCACTAGACCAGGTTGCTCAAAGCCCCATCCAGCCTGGCCTTAACACTTCCAGGGATGGGGCATCCACAACTCCTCTGGGCAACCTGTGCCAGTGCCTCACCACCTCACAGTGAAGAATTTCTTCCTGACATCTGATCTAAATCTCCCCTCTTTCAGTATAAAGCCATTACCCCTTGTCCTGTCACTACACACCCTTGTAAAAAGTCCCTCTCCGTCAGTCCTTTGTAGTGTCAGCACTGATTAAACCATATCAGAGTTGTCATGTGTCCTTATGCCAAGATAAAAATATAGTGCCTCCCATTGCACACTAAACTGGAGAACTAATCAGGGTGGAAAAAAAGACACCAGTAAAAACGCAGGTACCACTTTAATGGTTATTTTTCAGCAGGATTCCTACACAGTCCGCATCAATGCAACAGGGGAAGGGGCTAAATAAGACAACATCTTAAGACAGCAAGAGCTGATTGCTGAGTTACACCCCAAATACAAGATTGCCTACAGGAGAATATCTGGAGCCTTCTTAGTGCACTAGACAAGTATCAGGAAAAGATAAAAGGCAAAAGCGTAATAGAGTAAAACGAGAATACATGCACTTCTGGGAAGAGTCAAGTGGCAATTTGATCTTGGCTTCTTTTAGCTGTTTACAGCGTCATCATCATATTAGTCAATGAAGTGGTGAACGTCCTATCGCAACTGTAGCAGCAGCAGACTGGGAGGAGAGGAAATGGTATCAGTCAGAAAACCCTGAGGAACATCGGGAGGTTTTGTGTTCGGGACAGTCACATAACTCAAAAAGAAGACCAAGCATTTAACACGCATGCCCTCTCACCCAAAACCTATTTTTAAAGTGTTTTACAGTATCTTCAGATATATTGGCTTTCCTTTTCTCCATCTGTAACTCTCTATGCCATAAATAGAGCTAGGCCAGTACTAGAAGCTTCAAACGGTGAGATTCTGAAACACTATAGAAAGTATTTTTCCTCTCTCTCACAAACGCCTTGACTTCACCCGTCAGGGTCTGAGCAGAGTTAAGGGCCGTACGTCCTGCCGGGAAACCTGCGTCGCCCACACCGCGGGTCTCCCGTTTCTGGTTCTTTACAGCCCGCCAGGAACCACCGGAGAGCCCGAACCGAAGTCGGCTCCCGCTCCCGCGGCAGCAACGCCGTCCCCGACGGCTTCCAAGGCCGCCTTCAACGGGGCAGCAGGCGCCCCCCGCAACGGCAGCCCGCCGAGACAGCCACCCGCGGCGGCCAGCCTCGCCGGGAGAGCCCGGCCGGCGGTGAGGGGACGAGCACACCCGGCCACTGGCAGCGGCACGCGCGGGCACCCCGGCAGCGGCCATTTTGCAACCGGTTGCTCCAGCCACCTGCGCCCCGCCCGCTCCCGCGCCGCGCACGGACACTCACCGCGAGGAGGCCGGCGGGCTCCGCGGTGGCGTCGGAGGAGCCTCCCGCCCCAGCGGCCTCGCCCGGGCAGGCGGCCCCGCCCAGCGGGCACTCCCGCCTGCGGCCACCCCGGCCGCGGTGCGGGGCCGCCGCGTCCCTCCGCGCAGCGCTGCCGGCAGCGGCCCGGCCCGGCCCGGCCCGGCCGCGACCCCCTCCCGCCGCGCACCGCGCTGAGGGGACGGCAGCAGCTTCCACTCCGCCGCCTCACAGCATCGGTAACCATAGCAACCTCAAGTCGCGCCGCCATTGGCGGATTTAACACGAGGCAGTAGCCAATGGAGCGCCGCCCTGCGCCGCGCTTGGCCAATGGGCGCGGGCGCAGGGCAGGGCGCTGCGCTGACGTCGCGAGCGGGGCGGAGCGGGGCCAGGCGGAGCGGGCGGCGGGGCTCGGCGGCGCCGGCGCCACCACCGCCACCATGGAGACCCCGGGCTAGGGCCCGCCGCGGCCCGCCGGCGCGCTGAGCGGGGCCGGCCGCGCCGCCCCGCCGCCGCCTCCTCCGCCTCCTCCGCCTCCCTCCGCGCGGTGAGTGGGCGAGGGCTGGGGGAGGCCGTGGGCCGGCCGGGGCGCCGCGCGGGCGAGGCGGGAGGCGAGGCGGCAGGCGCAGGCGGCGGAGCCCGCCGGGGGCCCGGGGCAGCGGGACCGAGGAGCCGCCGCCTACGGGCGGACCCGCGCCCGGCCCGCGGCGCCGCTGCCCGCCTGCGCCGCGCGCCTTCCGCGCGGGCGGAGCACGGCGCGCCCTCCGCGCCCGCGCTGCCGCCCGGTGCCTGGCCGCGCCGCGCGGGCCCTGCGGGCGGAGGTGCCGCCGCCCGGCCCCTGCCCCGGGCTCCGCGCCGGGCGCCCGGGCGGCCGAGCGCAGGAGCCCCGGGGGCGGGCGGGCGCCGCGGGGGCAGGTGCGCGCGGGCCGGGCCGGGGAGCCCGCAGCGGGGGTCGCGGCCAGCCCCGCGGCAGCGGCGGGTCGGGGGCGCGGAGCCCGGGCCCGCCGCCTCTCTCCCGGGCGCGCCGGCTTTCCGCGGCGGCGGGGCGAGCCCGCGGCGGATGCGCAGCCCGCGGCCGCGGCGTGCGCCGAAGGGCGCCGTCTGCGCGGGGCGGTGCGCGGCGCCGCGGGCGGGAGCCGGGAGCCGAGCCGCAGCGGGCAGGGCCGCCCCGCCGGAGCGGCTGCCGCGCCGTACCGCGCCCGCAGCGCCGCGCAGCCCCCGGGGGCGCGGGGCGGGGCGGGCCGGGGCACGGCGGAAACTTTCGGGGATCGCGGGTGTCGGCGGGGCGGGCCGGGCCTGTGCGCCCGCCCGGGCAGGGTCGCCGTGCCGCGCCGTGCCGCGCCGCGCCGCCGGGGAGAGCGCGGCGGCCGCCGCCGAGCTGGGCCCCGCCGGGCACCGCGCTGGTGCGGCCCCGTGCCGGGTGCCAGGCTGCGGTGCTGGCGGCGGAGCGGCGGGACGCTCTTCCCGTTCCTTGTCGGGACGCGTCGGGCAGCGTGCTTTCCCAGGAACGCGGTATTGCCATACCGGCTGCCTTGTGTCCCCCGGTTCCGAGGCAGGCTCCCGTCGCTGCGTTCCCTGAACGTGATGTAAATGTGTGAAATTTTTTTAACCTTTGTGTGACCGCTGAGCTTCGAGTTGTGTGCCATTAGGCAAATACTGGAGAGCTGGCAGAGGATGCTCTGCCCGCGCAGTGGGAGCACAGCTATTGAAGCTAGTAACTTTTTGCAGCTTCCCCCCTCCCCCCCCCGGTCAAAAAAAATGAAAACAAGCAGGCGAGAAGTAGCACATGCACCATTTGAACGCATCTAGGTGGGTGCTGTGGCACGCGTGGACATGTGCTAGCTGATGGATTTTGCCTGTGGAGGTGAAGCAGGCTTGCCTGTACCTGAGGCACTCTGCAGTGGGCTAACAAAAAGTGTAACTGTATCTGTAGATACAGATTACTGAATGCAGCTACCGTGTCTAAGGCTAGGATAGCTGCGAAATGAAGTCTCGGAAGAATGAAATTAATACTGACGCTGAACCTAGGCTGTTTCAGCAAAAAATTATATTTATGTGATTGTAATTTGTGTGGAAGGTAGAAATACCAAATGCCACAGAAGAACATAGTTTTGGAATTGAGCCCTCCCTGGTCCTTTTCCCCTCCCAGCTAACGCTTCAGAATGCATCAATATCTCACTAAAGAGGCACTGTGTGTTTCTAAAGTGCTTGTGTTTGGCCTGTAGACCTTTGTACCTTTTTTTTTAAATAACCACCTGCTCCGTGTTAATTTTACATTAATCATTACTTCAGGATTTGACTGTTTGAAGGAAAAGGTGTGGTTGGACTTGCAGTAGTAATGTTTCATTAACTAGCTTTTAAGTTTTTTCAGCATTCTCATTTTTTGATAGCTGGGAGTTTAGAGATTAGGAGAAGACAAGGATGATAACATTTTCCCCTTTAACTAATAACTTTTTTTTTGAGGCAAAGGCCAAATAATATCTTCACTGAGATAAAAATATGGGAACCTACTAAATATACTTGTTTAGTTTATGGAGATATACTAATTCGGTCTTGTCCATCACATTTAAAATAGGAAGAGTGTGTTTTGGGGGCAAAAGCTTATTGTTGGCACTGACATGCTGTAGTGTCTCGGTTAAATATTACAATATTACATGCAAATGAATGTAACCTGTCTGTGAAAAGACAGATTGCAATAACTTTCTTCTTTTGTTTAAATTGCTTGTAAAGTGCTGTCTTGCTACTGAAATAGCTATTAATATTTTTAATTAAGGTAGAACAGCTGATGGGCCTTTTCCAATATAAATGATGTCTTTTTTCTTTTCATCTTGTTAGATGTTAAGGATAAATAGCAGTAATAATAACAGAAGTTCTGCTATAAAACACAGTTGGAGCAAGTTTCGTGAGAGAGTGGTCTTCTATAAGAGGGGAGAATTTGTTCTAATTTTTCTTAAAATGTCGACAATATAACACACCTTTTGGTGTTTGCTTTTTTGATAGTAATGCAGGATCCTTTTGTACTGAACAGATGAATTCAGTCACAATGTAAACAAGGAAAGTGATGGGATACATTACTTTTTTATAGCAGTTTCATGTACTAGCAGAATAGCATCTTTAATGCATTTTGTTTTTTAATATTGGATGATAGCATGTGCTATGTAAAAATAATAGTAATCTTAATTAGTAAGATGTGTCAGGTGTTTAGTATAGGAAATCTGCATGCATTGTGAGAGAAGCCTCAGTGGAAGAAACACTCTGCATTTTAACAAAACAGGAAACATAAATAAGAACTTTATGTACTTCTGCTTCACTTTATGTAGATTATTTGAATACATTTATAATAGATGAAAGGCTAAAGCAATTCCAAAAGATGGAACTCTGTGAGTACTGTCTTAATTTCGTTGGTTTTTTTTTTTTTTCTTAAATGTGATGCTGAAGATGAGCAAGTTCTGCAAGCGTTTATCTGATTATTTATTTGGTGCAAGAAGGCACTGACTAGTTCAGGGACCTCAGTGAGCTAAACAAAGTTGTTATAAGTGTAATCAAGCATAATTAGGTTTATTACCAGAATATAGTTATTGTAATACGGTGTAGAAAAGACCCCTAAAAAGCAAGCAGAACTCGTGATACTTGTCTGGAAAAAAATACCAAAGAGCCTGTTATCAGACGTATTTTGTATTGCTTTCATTTACCTTATTATTTTCAATCAAATCGGTGAGTCTAGGTTAAAATTGGATTCCTCTGTATGAGAAGTTGCACTCCTTTTTAGCTATTTACAACTCAGTTAAACAGAGCGGTTCCCATAAGCGGAGGGGCTTTTATAAACAATACGCAAGGTTTTAGTTGTCTGTCGTGGCAGGGAAACCCTGATCGCGACCTGGGACCCTGTTCTGCTAGGCAGCCTGTCTATGCCTTCCTTTCCTTGAGGGCTCAGCCTGGTGTCCGCGTGCTGCGGGCGTGCAGAAATGCAGGGCGAGAGGCTGCCGAACTAATGAGCTTGGAACAGTAACTTCATTTGCCAGGGTTTGGTGGGCAACAACTTGTAAGAGCTGCTGCAGAAAGAACGTGTTTTGCCATCTTGTATAAAAAGTGCGTGTATGTCTCCTGAGTAACTCGTGTTGGTGCGGTTCAAAATTCTGGAATTTTCAGAGTTTTTGGTTAGGTTTGTGTGGGGTTTTTTTCTCTGGTGAAAATAAGACAGCAAATCATTATGAATACGGCATGTACTGTCACTCCAAAAGTAAACTGAACTGGTTCGAACTTTACTAATTAGAGAGGGGGAAAAAAAAAAATTGAGCTAGCATAGCTGTATGTGCAAGTGAATAGAAAGCCGGACCTGAAACTGGAGTTTTGGGCATGGCTTGTAAATATTGCTTGCTGCTGTTCCTATCTTGATTGCAAATATTGCTGACAATAAGGCAGTTCAAATACTAGTGAAGATGGAGAGTAACACATAACAACAGCTGAGCACAGAACCAAAGCCCATGGAAACAGCCCTCCTCGCTGTGAGCTGCACTTGGTTCCTGCAGCAGAACCGCACCTAACGAACTTGCAAACGGAGCTGGAGGGACTGCCAGCGCTAAGTGGTTCTCTGGGCATGCTTAGTAGCTTTTGTGATTCTCAGCTGCTTTTCCTAAGGCCTGTGATGTGTCCTAGTTCATTGGATAACTTTTCATGTTCTTTTTATCCAAACAGAATACTCATTTATTCTGCTCGGGGGAGGTTTGCAGAGGGAGGGAGGAGGTGGATAAGGACAGCTGAAAACTGCCTCTGGTGACCTTCCCAAAGCTTTTGCTTGCATGGAAGAAAATCGCAGCTTCTTGTCAGTTAAAATCTCTGCAGCTGGCACCAGTGTTCAGACCTTTGCTCCTTTCCCACTGCCTGCCTCTTTCCCTCTCTGCCCTTAGTACCTCGCTGCTTTCTCTTCCAAGGCAGAGGAGAGACGTGCACGTTCCAGGAAGAAGGAAGGACTCCTTCAGTTTCACAGTAGATTATTTTTAAATTATGAAATCCCCAACACTATCATTAAAAGGAAAGGCTTAAGGAGAAAGCTCTCTGAACGGTATCTTGCAGAGGTTTAATTGCTCTCTGAGCCACTAAAAGGCAGGAGGACGTGCCTTTCCAGTCCGGCCGCGCTCTGCGGTGGAGCAGGCATGTGTCACAGGGTCAGGGAGGTGACTCCAGCACAGGCTTGTCCTCCTTTCAGGATCAGCTTCGTGAGTCAGCCCTCCGCTTCCTGAAGAGCAGTGTCTCGCAGTGCGGCTGGGAGAGCGCAACTCTGTGCACCAGCTCAGCCAGTTTGCTGCCCGCCTGGCCTTGCCTTTCCTCCCCTTGAGTCAGCAGTGAACGGCGAATGCAGGAGCTTCGGTTGAAGTGATCCGTGGAGAATTCCTGTGGCTATCTTTAACTTTCTAGTCCTTTTCATTGCATCCCACTCTTACAAGCAAATGAAGATAATATAACATTGGGAAAAGTTAGGGAAAATCTGTTCTTAGTGTTCAGTATTTTTAAACAAGATGCCTTTTTAACAGAAATAAAAAAAGTTAGGCATACTTTTAATGTACGTGTGTTTTCCTCCTATTATTGCAATTTTAAGATATTGTGGTTACAAAAGAAAAATAAATTACTGTTTTTCTCCAAAATGTCTCCATGGCCATCTCTTACAGTTCTTCCCCCCGCCCTTTTTAATTTGCATAGCATTTTACAAAGTTCTTGCCTAGCACTAGAAATTGAAGACCAGTCAACTTCCTGTTTAATGGCTTTTAAAAATCATTTTAACTATGCCTTTATTTTAGTGGAGAAAATAAAACTGTGAGTTATTACTTTATTTGAAAGTGATTGATCCATTCTTCAAGGAATAATTAAAATGAAGACTTCTTCACCCTCACCCCTGCGTAGTGGGGCCTTTTGCTTATAAAAGACTTGTGATCTACGCGTTCTAACTGAAATGTAGTGGGGTTTTGTGAACCTTAAATCAACGTTATAGCTAATCTACTATTCTGATTGGTATTGTGATTAATTCATTATTAAAGAGAAAAAAGGAATCTGTTGTAAATCCTTTGAAGGTATACGAGCTGAAACTTGCTTTCTGCATCACAGCTCAATGGGGGGATTTTTAATGTATTTGCTGTTTATGCAACTGTGGGGTGGTAATTGTGGGCAGTGAATAAAATTACCCTTTAGCTATTGGACCTGCAAAGCAGATGGTTCATAGATATTGTGTAGGTTGTATAATTATCTAGCCTTTATTGTTCGCTGAATTTGTAAATAGGAGTTTAGAGTGCCGGGTCCCCATTCCCTTATGAGTGAGGTACATCTCGGAGCATTAAGTGGGAAAGCTCCGGTGGGATTCACTTGTCTGGAGAGGACTTGTGCTAGTTGGCAGCAGGACAAAATGCAGCAAGAGCTGCTCTGCACAGTGTCAGTTCGGTCCAGTAAATGTCCTTAGCTTAACTGGAGCCATCTCCAGGCGCAGTAGGAGCAAGAGGAAGAATGTCCTGGAAGGAGATGAAGGGGCTGAAGGCAAGAAGGCAGGAGCAATTTTTCTAGTGCCAGGCAGAGTAGGAAGTAGCATAGATCTGGGGAGCAAGTGAGGAAAAGGAGGAGCTGGAGTGTGTGGTGCCAGACATGGCCTTTTCTCAAATGAGGTTCAGCTGTAAGGGAACAGGGAAGAAGCATTAGAAAAATTCTGGATTTCTGTTTGTTTGTGTGGGTGCCAAAAACTTTTCCTCTCTTCACCTTCTTAACAAAACCTCATTATGGTGCGTATGTGGTGTGGAAAGCCTTAGGCTATCACCTGTGCTATGCTTTTAACATTTTTTTGTAAATGTACTCAAAAGCATTTGCATTACACGTGTCCAAATAGAAAGCATCTAATCTATATCTTAATTTGCTTTAAACTGTTTTACTTACGCCATCTCTGCTAGAAATATGTGAACAGGAGGCTTTCCAGTTTGTTGTGGATTTCTGTCCTCTTCCTGCCCAGAAAGACGGCGGCAGGCAATGCATCCTTAGCGCTCCTAAAGGAAATCTTTTCAATTCCAAAAACATGTTCTTCGTTGTCTTGTATTGGCAGAATTTTCTGTTATTGTATAACACGTGAATCGAGTATTCGTGCATTTGTTGTTACGAAGGTAAATCTGACTGGTGAAAACTAGTAAACTTGTAATCGTTCCCATTAGCCCATTCATGTGGAGTACGGTTTACGAAAGCTTGCTCGTGGGTCGGGACATAGTGTGTATGCAGCTGGGTCAGCCGGCAGACTCGCCGCTTTCTTTGAGGTATCCTTTGGAAACTTTCGGTTGCTGATACAGTATAAGCACAGGATACAAATTCCCAGATATTTCTTCCTGGATCAATTTGTGCATACAATGCTGGTGCTGATACGTGTTACCTAATACGCTGAAATTCAATACAATATCTCCACTTGGAATTAACTCTTTTACTTTGTAGTAGCAGGTTTTGTAGTAATTCCAGTTAAAAAAAAAAAAATAAAAGTTCACTGATCTCTGAAACAATTTCAGACAAATGATAACCCCTTAACTTCCATGTCACACTGACGTGCTTAAAAATGAAATGTTTCATATCTTTCACAAAAATAAAACCAAGACGGTGTATGTAATGCAATTGATTTCAAGGGCTTCTGGACAAGTGAAGTGCTGGAGTGTTAATTGGAGAAATTCTGTGTACAGTGTGTGACACTGTTCACTGATTGTCTTTTGCAGATTCCTACTCAAGTCTTGCATGGTATCTAAAGATAAATAGGGAGACAGATCTTAAAAAGGGTTAATATTTTCATCTTGTTTTTATTTAAAACCAAAATTGCCAGATTTTGTTATTAAGAAATAAGACAACAGTATCAAAATGATAGCATATCATGAAAGGAGATTTCATTTGTACTGTAATAGTGCCTAAACTCCAAATTGATGTGCTCTTCTATGAGGTAGAGGGAAATCCTTGCTCCATAGAGCTTACAAACAAAAAGGCAAAACTTAAGCAGATAGATGAAAGAAGTGGAGGAGAAGATACCAAGAACATGACTTTTTGTAATACATACCTTCATCCAGGGTGCTTGTGATCCAGTAATAATGCTGAGTTGTTGGTCTATATTGTTTGATACAGCCTTAATCAAAGATACGCTAGCAGAATTTGCCATCTGTTGCTGCTCTATATCCTTCATATCCAGCTTTGTCCTCGTAACTAATGTAATGAAAATAACCAGTGCCATATTTTAGCCGAAATGGAAAATATTGGCATGTGAGATGACTGATACAATACATCACTTGTTTCTGGGAGCATGTTTGTATTTCAAACGAGATGAAAAAACATTGAACCTAGAAATTTCATATTGGCTCATTGATCTGTGAGATGTGTCTGTTGGCTCCGTGCTATTTGGACTGTCCAATAAAGAAAGAAAATTACTAAGTTTTCTTAGTTTTGCTATTGTTTCTTAGTATAAATCACAGCAACAGCATACACTGACATTTGTGAGATTTCACTGTAATTAAATATATTCTTTTCCAGAAGATACTTTTAAAAATCATTGTTTAGAATTCTTTACAGAATAGAAAGACTGACACAAAAACTTGCTGTGGTTCAAAGACTTGAAATTTTTAAAGGAAGTTCTGAAGTTCTGGTAGAGAACTGCCTATTGTGGGATGCTTTTTTGTTCAGGCTGATGTAATCAGTCTTCCAGTACTGACAGAGTTTTTTAATATTGTTGGGGAACACAGAGGTTATTTTTAAGCAACACAAAAAATTCACCAAGTCATGTACTGACACTGAAATAAAAAATAACAAAACCAAAAACAACAACAAAAAACCTGAAACCAAGCAACAAAAAAACCCACCCCAAAGATGTTCAGTAGCTTAAAATATGTTGAATTAGCAAGGCAGACCAAATACAGGAATTAGATTTGTCTGATGAGCTACTGAGTTTTATTTTGGCCAACCCTGGGTGCTTAGAAAGGAGCAGGAAGACCGCCGTCCTTCAGTGAGCTGCTCCTGCACTAATAAAGTCTGAAAATCTGCTCGCGCAGTGTAGGAAGATAACACTTTTTATTAAACTTAATATATTTATTGGTATTCATAATGATGAGATTTTTTTTATATCTTTTTTACTCTAATAGATGTAAAAGATGATACCTTAAATCACAACTTGCCTGCTTTTAGGAAGCGTGTAGTTCACCAAGCTTAGAAAGCCTTGCCTTACTTGAATTTGAGCAAATGCTGTTTTAGTGACATAGTTCATTGTATTATTTTATATTATTAAATTAGTCTTGTGTTAGTAGTATACTGACTTATTCAAATATAAATCTTTATTAATATATTTCAGAAGGACTGAAATTTGAAATAGAAAAGGAAGATACAATTATTTTTTTGTTTTAGATAGCAAAGATAAGTTATTGCAATTTTTCCAGAGTTTTCCTTTGTTTTCCCTTCATCTCAAAGCATCATAGGCATCATATTACAACAGAACAAAAATATTTTACTGTGGTAATATTCCAGATAATTTTTGTTACAGAAAGTTGTAAGTAATGCTTTATAGATAGCATCGCAAACTGTGTGATGTTATTTTCACATGTTCAAATTTTAACAGTTTCAATAAGACAGACCATCTGATTAAAAGCTCATTTATTAGTTACTTAGTCCTATGTGCACATCTTTGCAGATTAAAACAGTTGATGGAAAAATATCAGGTTGGTAAACTAGTTAATTTGCATGCAACTTGAATGTCAGGATGCATCCCTACAAATAATAAAAATATTGTATTGTCACCAATAGAAACATCTCTGCAGCAGTCTGTAGCAGGTTGTTTTTAAGTTGCTGTTTTGGTTGCTTTAAAGAACACCTGTGATCCTCAACTTCTCAATGTTTGTTGGGGTTTTTTTCCAGGGTATTTACTGAATAATGTCTTTCTGAACTGATTGTTCTCAAACTTGCATGTTATGATTGAGTATTGTGAAAACAAAGTATCTTGCTATGCAGACACTTTCTGCATTTTGAGGCATTCTTCTCCTCGTGAATGGAAGCTGAGATTGATCGCGCTTTAGAAGAACGTCACTGTATGAAACCTTATGACAGCACCTCCTTCAGTTGCATTTTGTTGTCAGAATAGCAGCTCAGAAATACTTCATCTTACAGTCCAGCAGTCGAACGCATTCTTTTACTTGTATAGAATTTTTTTCTTACAAAGTCAAGAACTACTAACACTAAGCAGGTAACTTCTTCGATATTTCATGCTTCTCTTGGAGCTAATAATTGGTTCTGTATGATCCTAACCAAACTTTTTTCCCCCAGGTTCACTGAAACAAGCAGGCAATTGGTAAAAGCATGTTACTGTTGTCTGCGTGGCAAACAGCCACCTGCCTGCTTAGGCTTTTCTTTCAAAATATTTGATGTGTCTGTCTCACTTCCAAGTCTTTAGATGGGCAAACTTAAACATGTTGGAGGAAGGGGAGACAGGAGATACTACTGCATGAACTCCATTTCTGCTCTTTCCCTCCTTGCCCAGGATCTCGTGGAGGTTGCCTTCGCTTTGGTCTCCTAACTTAAAAACAGCCTGTAGCTGACTGAAATGATTTGCATGTTGCACAGAATTATAGCCAGGCTAGAGATTTTTATCTTGGGTGCAAAAATTCCTTCTAATTCTAGAAATTCAGGTATGGTGTGTCCTTTTCCCCCCAGTATGAATAAATACTAAGTGTGAAACCTCTGCAATGTCATTCTACTAACATTCATTAACTAATTAACCAACTACAGAGCCTCTGCTCTGGCAATTTATAACAGCCTCAAACAGGAGGAGAGCAAAGATGTAGTTGTGATAACTAAACAATCTTCTTAACTTTCTTAATTTTTACAACTTTTATTTTATCAACCCTCCCATCGAACGGCTGTCTTTTATATTTACACTTGTCAATGGGTTTTATAATTTCTTAAACTAAGGCATCAGGTGAAAATCCTTATGGAAGAGTATAGTCTATTGAAATTCAAAACTCCTGAGCTTGCTTGGCCTGTTTTGGTTCAGAATCAAGTTTTGGTTCCAGACAACAGATGAATAACTACTGTTCTTCAGCATCTTTTGTTGCAAGAATCTGGCACTTGTATTTAAAACTTTTAAAAGAAGATTCTTTACAGAATATGGGGAAAAAAACCCTGGGAAACAGCTAATATTCTGTGTTCCTTGAAAATATTTCTCCTTCATTTTACACAACTTTTTAAAAGATACTGGAAGTTGGGACTTTGTATCTGCTTTACCATTAAATTCCCATAATTCAGCTGAATCTCGTAATTCAGGGTTGGAAGCTGTCTTGTTTGTACAGCCGACTTGTTTCGTTGTGGTGGCTGGGAGAGGAACTCAGGGATACAGAACTGCATACTTCTCCGGTCCTTTTTTCTCGAGTATCTGCTATAGGCCTTTGTCAGTCAGGATTATCATGCTAGATGAATCTCTAGTCCGATGCAATGTAGTTTTTCTGAAGTTCTTATGGATAGCTGGATTTACTACATGCATTTGATATTTTGACTTTTCAGTCTCTGAAACAGGACAATCCAAGCTGAAGACAGTGCTTATAACTGAGGATATACTATTTTTTGAACTATAATGCTTTCTTATTTTTAATGCATTTAATAATCTCTTATAGAGTGCATGGAGTGAGCAGCTATCTTTACAGTAGTATTGGTGACTTAGTTTGCCTTTCAAAGGACCTTACTGATGGACAGCCTTGTATGGTCCAAAGTTTAGACTTCTTGCCAGTGTATATTTTTAATACGAATGTGAAGCAGTTTGGTGTGATGTTGCCTCATGATGTAACGTGTTAAATTTGTAAGACTTATGACTTCACAGGTGTACAAACACAAACTGCACCTTTTCAGTTTTAAGTGCACATTAGCTTTCCACCCAGCTTTTCCTTGAAGATATAGCTAGTGTTCAATATAATTAACCTTGTCCAGTATACTGGAAGTGGACCTAGTAACATTGAATGATGTGGTGCTAATGCCTGACTTTATTTCCATTTTGCCTTTTTTATCTCGAAGTATGTATTAGAAGATGCAGTGACTGTGCCTCTCACCTGGCCAATGTCAAGATCATTTCTTCACCTAGATGAAAGAATATGTGGCTGTCAGGCTTTCCGCAGTATAGGATTTATGTGTAGGTTTGTATGTTATCTTCAAATAGAATGGTGATTTACATGTGCAGATTTACTTGGGTAGGGGACATTCAGCATTTCCCCCAAGTAAGTCGTCATTTATCATGACGCAACTACAACTGTGTAGATTTTCTCCTGTGCTACTCACTTTAGATTGGTTAGAGCAGCTATGGCCTTGACCACCTTGACTAGCTTTAAACTGAACAGACAGGATCAGATCCCCATTTAGTCCCAGGTGAGCTTAAACCAAAATGTGAAGTCTTACCGTAAAACTAGCAGAGGGAGACGCGGTGGCTTGAACTAATTGTTTTCAAATGCCAATTTGTACCTTTAAACATGGTGGAACCTGAACACGTGATTCGAAAAATCCTGTGGATGTCCAGATGTACTTGGCGTTGTTAGAGTGCTATGGGTGGATGCTAAATATAGTAATAGCTTTGATTATCAATAAGTTCAGCTACTGTATGAAGGTATTTGTGTATATTTTATTCAAGAGCCCTAATTGAAACGGCCCTACCACAGAAGGAAAGCAAGCAAATCACCTTGATTTCACCTTAACATTTCCAGTTGCAAAGATGCCAGCAGGATATGAATCAAAACAATACTGACTGTAAACACATCCCAGAGGAGCCGGCTACTTTCTGGCGTTTTAACTGTGTCATTGAAGTAGTTTGACTTCCCTTATGGTAGATAGGATTTTATTTGTATAAATAAGAAAAAAAATTGGGTATACCAGCATGATAGGAATCCACTTGAAGGATCCTAACAGTGCAATTACAACAGTGAATAAAATAGCCACCAATAATTCTATTCTCAAGTGATATATTCAGTATATTTTTTCACTTTTCCAAGATGTTAATTACACTGAGAAATTTCCTAATTTATAGTTACAGAGATAAATTTCTTTATGGTCATTTAAGACCTATTTGGTCTTCTCTCAAATGTCTCCTTATCCTCATTTTTACCCCCAAGTATTCATGGAAAACAATATCTCCTCAGTCTCTGTTTTATAAGGTTTCTGCCTGTCAAAAAGGAGGGTTTGGTCCCTTCATCATCATGACAGCCTTTGCATTCAGTCAGACCAGCACAACCAGCTGCAAATGTGGGAAACAAGACCTGTGCCAGGCACTGGGTTAACTTGTATTTCATTATAATGGAAGCAACACTTCAGAATCTCTGCTGGAACTGTATTTTTGATGTATTCTACAACGGCATGTGCCATTACTGTGGCCATCTCACAGGAACAGCTAGTGAGTCCATATTCTTCTCGCTAGTCACTTCTTTGTGATGACCTTATTGTCTGTTATAGAAATTTTCATTGGTCGCCGTCTGTGGCTTGGGTAAAGAACAGCAGCAAGATTAATTCCTTGAGGTCTTCCGTAATAACATGCCTGCTTAATGCCCCAAGCCCTTCTTGCCTGCCAAAGCCCCCACAAATTTGGAAGACATGTGAAGGCCAGTTGTTTTGACAATGTTAAACATGATCAATCACAAGGGAATTCCTGGTGGAGAAACTTCTTTCCAGATGGAGCTTCTCATTAACACTACTTTTTTGTCTTCCTTCCCGTAAACAGGCTGAATACATAATCATGATAATTTGAAAATAGAGACCATGTTTAGCTTATTCTGTCTTAGGTACGTGGTAGGGTATTAACTGACCATGTTTTCTCTACAGACAAATGTTTGTGTTACTCTTGGACTTTCTTTGCTGCTTTAGGAAGTCTTGTTTGGCTTGATTGTCTGTAACTTTCACATAACTCCATTATTATTTGACTTGGAAAACAACAGTTCTGAAAATTCATGTATGTGTAGATTTCTCCTCTCCCCATAGGGTGCTCTACTTTTTCACTTGTATCCCTTTTAAAATAGGGATGCTTCCCAGATAAGTAAGTCTTTGTTGGCTTAGATGTACACTGCATGCTTCTGCGTGTCACCCCTTCCACTGCTTTGGATGGGTATGGATTTGTTTGGTAGCACTAGCATCAGACAGCTCTACTGAGCTCAGCTGGTTGATTTCACCACACTGTTTTCAATTTCATAAGATTTGTTCTGTTCAAACTGACGACTTCAGTTACAGGTCTGCCTACTTAAATTATCCTTAAATTTTAAATTTAACTCAGTCCATAACAATGTGGTCCATGGCTATTTCGGCAACTGATTTTTTTTCTGTTCTGTCTTTTAGGCTTGAGTTTGTTGAGTAAGTAATCTTTTTTGTTGGTTTAATTGCTCTTTCGTCACCATATCCATGAAATGAATACCTGTGCCCCACCATTGTGGTGATTATTCATGCATCAATCAATGTCTAGAAAAGCTAGATCTTATAGGACCAAGTTTCCAGTGGTATTTGTTTCTAATAGAGCTTCCACCCCAAAGTTTGGCCACTACTAGCAGCTATCTCTTCTCTGCTGTTGGAGATTCACTAAAAAGCATTAATGGTTATGCTATAAACTCTATCCTTTTTCACATGAAGGAACACCAGTTACAGAAATGAACAGTCTCCAGAGAGATGTCTTCTCTCTGAAGTTGAAAGCTGGTAACATGACTATTCCTATCTTTTGAATTTTGCTTTGGTCAGTGGATCTTACAATTCACCAATGGATTAAGTTTATAACTAATAAATTGGAAATATCACAAAACAGTCTGTTGTGAAGATACTGAATCAATAGTTTATTAAGGAGGACTTTTTGTTGTTGTTGAAAATTTGTAGCTTTGAGCATGCTGTACTTGGCACGGATGCAAGTCTTTCCATCTTTTGCACATAGGTCATCAGTGAGGCTAGATCATCAGTTCTCCAGAATTCAGTGTGAAACCTGAAGTTCATATTGCCATTCCAGTAAATAAAGTGTTTCACTTTCATGAAGACTTACTTGGGGATGATGAGGTCTAAAGACTTTGCCCACCCCTGTGAGGTGTTTGTTGGTGACAAGTATGGAACAGTAACCAACCTTGTGTCAGAGCTTTGTCCCGTGCCAGTTCTACTACATTTCCTTTGTTTAAATGCTTTACATTTATAATTCCTATTGAGGATAGGAGTAGTGATGGTGATGACCTTGGTTTTGAAAGAATTTCAGACTGGCTTCTCCGGAAAGAGGTTCTGACTCCCTGGCATCGGTCTCAGCCCTGGAGATGGGCCCGACCCCTGAAGCGCAGGCATGCCTAGCAGTGCGGTGCAGCGCTGTGCAGAGGTCCTCCCGCTGTCCCCGGCGCTGGGAGCGCTGCAGCAGCAGCAGTTTGTGGGCAGGATAATCCTCCTGGGAGGAAGCCTAGGTTGTCCTGGGCCGGGTTATCAACCTTGCGTCGTTCTTCTGTGTCTGCCTTTCACCGCACCAGACACGCGTGCTTTGTTCAGTGGTGGCGGCTGGCCTGTGTCGAACGCCAGCGTTGCTCAGATCCCTGTGTGCCGCTTCGCTAGTCTGAGGACGGAAACTCCGGAACAGCGTGGGCATGTTACTCTATCAGTTCAGTTGCAAGTAAATCCTACCTTTTAAGGTGACCATAAATGATAAGTTGAGGGACTTCTGGCTTATTCCATGTATCTGACAAAATTGTTGGGCATATCCTTCCTGTGTCTCAAGAAGAGGATGTTGACAAGCAGCAACAGCATCAGTGTTAAAACCAGATAAAAATGGGACAAGGTAGTATGTGAGTGTGTGTGTTTACCTTTCTGTATGTGGACACGTTGATCTGAAGTCTGCGTTAATAGCCTCGCTGAAGTCACTTTTAAAACATATCAAAAAAGATTTTAACAATGTTCATCAGAAGGTGTGTTGAGAGGTATTTGGAGTTAATCAGCAGCATTACTGTAAAGAAACAAGTTACAAACTGTATTTGCCATTGTAAGGAAGCAACTTCTTTAAAAATGTTATTTGAAGAAATAATTATATGCAGACTATATAATGTGGACATTTTTCTTTAAGTTTTTATTGTGCTTTTGTTTGACAAAAGGAGTGGAGTATTATACAATTTCCCTTAAACAAAAAGAAGTGTAAGGTAGATTTTTGAGCCTATTTTTGCCCCTCCTTTGCTGGCATGTTAACATTTGCTCTGGCATTTGCAGCTTTACCTGTCTGGTCATATGAGAACTGAACTAATAGAGAATGTACTTAGGTGAGCTTTAAAAGAAAAAGGAAAAAGAGGTTAAACCCTCTGTAGAACCTCTTCTGTGCCTTTGCTGAAAAGCTCCATTTTAAAATTTTTGGATTTGAAGTGGCCTCTCTCACAAATAGAAAGGCAAAAAATGCAATTAGGTTGATACATACCCTGCTAACATCTGTAATCTGTCCTGCTGTCTGTGATACTGAAAAGATAACTAGCAACTGACTTAAAGCACCTTGCTGAAATGTTTCATTTTTAGATAGCATAAATGATATATGTAACAAATATTTTCAGTTCCTGTGGTATAGTAATACGGGTGTTTCTTGTTGATTCCTCCCTTTCGAATAGGACTGGTTTTAGTACTTTATTCTGCTGAGGGTGTTCGAGCTTTGTTTGGCTTGAGGTGCTTTCCTGCCTGGTGCTCAGCTGCTTCCTGTTCCTTACTTTACAGTGCTCAGAAAGTTCAGTTCAATATCAGCTATCTGAAATTTTATATATTTTTATGAAGCTTAAGTAAGACATTCTAAAAATGGAAAGATGTGCCTCTAACTACAATTACTATTTAAGTGTTATATGCCATAGCAATCTTGCAAGTTCTGAAGTGCATTCTTTTCTGCTGTTGTCATCCGTGAGTGTATTTCCTGACTTATATATTGACGTTTTCCTGGACTTGCACAGTGCAAGCAAGAGCAGGCTTTCTCTATTTTGAAAGTGGAAATCCCCTAAACCAGTAATTAATTGCTGTGTTTTTTTAAGACTTAAAATTGTGTAATTTTTCAACTACTTCATGTTATTGAGAAGATTTGCTTTTGATAGCTGTGTTTTAAACCCCTTATTTTGAGCTTTATGTTAAAGCACAGTGAAAATAACTGATTCAGTTCATAACTTTTCTGGTGGTAGAGTTGCTTATTTAAATATATCAGTATTGATTGTCAGGCATATCTAAATCCTAACTGTGAGCATTTAAATTTTTTCTGTTATCAGTAGTTACGAAAAGGTCTAAAAAATGAAGTTTATTTGAATTTGGAAGGGGGGAAGAGCACCCCAGTATCCCATTTAGAAGAGACAGTAACACTTAAATAATTAATGTCATTGATATTGTCTGATACCTGGCAAGAAGATAGCAGTAGCTTTTAAATATTATCCTTGATAATTGTTTTGGCTTTCCTGCAGTGACTTCAATATTTCAGCTGTTACCACTTTTCCCCATAGTCTCTGTTTTGTATACAAAACCAGGCAACTCCTACATAAAATTTGCATAGCTTTGGTTGCTCTCTTCTGACTTTTCAATTGATCCAACTCGAAATTGGGTGCACAAAACTGGATATACTTCTTTAGCTAAGCAGACTGGGAAAATTGTGCATTTCAGTGCAGTGGGAAATGGAGAATAAGCAGGAGTGATTAATGAGGTATCTTTTTTTTTTCTTTTTCCCCGCCTGTTTCTTTGTCACAGGAAAGTGTGCTTTGATTACAGGCAACCCAACTTGATGATGTTTTCCACAGAGCTGTTGTCTTGCTAGTTGTCTTCTGTACTGCATTTGTTCCTGTTTCCGTGCAGGACTTTGATCGCCTTGGTAGCCTGGAGGAACTTGAATATAGGCAAGGCAGGATTATGCATGTGGAGGTAATACAAAATCAGTGGGTATCGCTGGGATGGATAGACAAGCTTCACGTTCAGTTTTAGTTGGGATCAGCTGCTTTTGAGCTTGGCATTTGTTTTTAGATAGATTCTCCTATAGTTCACGATCTTTGAATGCTGGCCCTACCACTCAATGATACGCGCATTCCCCTCCCCTGCCCCCAGCCATCATCTACAAAACGCTGACAGTGCTACTAGCTTTCCTTTGTCATCCCAGGTAACCCTGTCCAGGCAGTACCTGTGACAGAGCCCCATTTCCAGCCTTCTTTCAATGCAAGGGAGCTAGTAACTACTGCTTTGATTACAACTTTCCAACAAGTTACACTGGTTACCTCTTTTCCCCCACAGTATTTTCACCTATGCTCTCTAGGCTGCTTGTCAGAAGGCGACGTGGCAGTGTCAAAATCTTTACATTCAAGATGTATTTCTTCTAGTGCTTTTGTCATAGAACAAAATTAGGTAGAATCTTGACACTTGACACTACTCTTGACAAATCCACGCTATTTCTTAACACTCGAAGTTCTAGTGCCTGTTACTGGTTTTGGTGTGCTTAATTTTCCCTGCTCAGAAATTAGAATTAGACTAGAATACGGGGCAGGGAATTAAAAGGTAGAAATAAGAATGATGTTGTTGTGGCCAGTATTTGAGGCTCCTTTCAAACTTTGGATTTGAGCTTTTAAAATACATTTGAGTCATATTTTCAGTCTTTCAGGAACTGAGGCAGGAAAGCTATCTGAATTGCGTCTCCTACTGGTAAACTTTGATGCAAAATATTGCCATCTCATGACAAAATTGTATGCCTGTAGCAGATTTTACAGGAAGAAATATTTTTCACTGAGAGAAGAAAATCACATCTTAGCATCATTGTAGAGTTTTGTATAAAGATGCAGTACTTCCACACAACAGGAAGCCTGTGAATACTGGTCTGAGAGTTTCTTCTTGTTTTAACTGAGCATCAGTAAAAAACCTGAACTGTTTGCCATCATTCAGTATTTGTTTCCCTTGACAATTTCCACACTTAATCTTCATTCCTTCGGTATATAGTTTTCTATACCTCTGTATTTTCTTATTGCTGTATACTAAATTGTCTAAGTTTTGCACTGTGGGCATCTGTTTCAGAGTGTAGTTAAAATTATTGACGTTATTTAACGTACCATTCACCTGACTTTCTTCCCTTATGGCACTTCTGCAAAAAGTCTTCATGCCTAGCCAAACATTTTAACCTAAGTGTGTCTAACTTTATAGTTATGCTTCTATCATCCACCCCCTACTATGGGAAGGCATATGGTTCACTTTGATAGGAATAGTTCATATAATTTTGTATTTATCAACATTAGCTCATTCACCTTGCTTTATGGTTTTCCTCCAGTTACTCAGTTGTCCTTGATCTCCTCTAATTGTAATGTCACTTGTAAATTTTGGTGCTTCACAGCTCTTCATCTCTTTATAAAGTATTAGTAGAAATACTAAATTCTCTGTAGAGTTATGTGTAGTCCTGCTACCAGTACCTAATGTTTTTAAGGGTAAGCAAAGTTAAATATACCTCAGAAAAATAATACCAATGATACCTCTTTTTTTTGGGGGGGAGATTGGAGAACTCGTTGAAGTATTGGTAATTTGGGCCTTAAAAGCCAGATGCTTCTTGTCTAATTCATGTAGAGTTTGCTACTACATGCAACTTTTTTTAGCTTCTGGCTTGGAGAACAGGAGAGGAGAGCTCTCCGTTGGCTTAAATGTAGAAGTTTGCACGCAGAGCATTCTTAACAGCAAACTGAGTTTTGCTGTCCAGTTCTGTTTCAGAGCAAAATTTTACAGGGCTAGGAGAAAATATAAGTGGAAATTGAATAGCAGCTGCAGCTATTGTTCTGCTTGGTGGTGTTTATATCTTTACTTACAGTTATTCTCAGTTTAACGCCCATTTGCTTGTTTATAGGAGTTTTCAGGTGGGAGATTGAAAAGTGTCAGTTTGGAGCTCCGACACTTTGCAAGCATTTGGTAGCAGTACTGCACAGCATACACGCACTGCAGTTACTCAGCTGTTACAGTTTTTAAGTTATGTTGTTCTGTGACATTCATTCTGAATGACTTCATACCCTAAATTAATTGAGAATATTCCAACACCAAACTAAGAATTTATCCTTCTATGAATGGTTGAATGAGTAATTGATGAATGTCTTTGTCACCTGACAGTCTGTTTGGAAAATCTAAAATCCTTCTGTGATGCTACATATCCCTCCTCCCCCTCAGTCTGCACTGGGATAAGACTGAACTTTATCCCTCGAGATAAATCTGCTGTTTGTTTGCTAGTCTGCAGAACTGGTTTTGAGCACTGTCCTCTGATGAAGTTGTTCTAAATGGCAGTGAATTCAGATATATCGGTGGAACAGAGTAATACAGACTTGGGATGGTCCAAAGGAAAGGTTCAGATTTGGGGTCTGTTGTTTGCCTTTTCTTTAAGGCACGGAGCCTTGTTGACTTAAAATACTGAAAACTCTATTTATTTCCAATTAGCTTGTGGTACTTCATACATTTGTGAAGTGTGAACGCTCTCCAGACATCCTTCAGATGACAAAGATTCTTCTTTTTTTAAGGTGAGCTACAAATGGTGCCTCAGGCCTTGAAGGATATGATCGTAAATATGCCTTTATTCAAAATGGTTGTCTTGCTATACCTGTCTCATCTCTTCTGCTGAATGGTTAGTTTGAAAGCTATAAAAAAATATTAATCTCATGAGCATGTTACAACTGGGTATTTGCGGATGTAGAATCTTGCCTGCTCACTAGAGTGGAGTTAAAGTATGTAGCCGTTGGCCAAAAAAAAAAAAAAAAAAAAGGCTGTCTTTTACTAGGAGCTGTAACAAAAATACGTTTATCCAAAAGCTAGGGTAATAATTTTTAACATTTTAAAAAGGACATAGCACCAAATGCCTTTTGAATGTGCATGTATTTAAATTTAAAAAAAAAAAAAAAGAGAGGGAAAAAATGTATCCTGAAAAGAAAAAGGGATGAGGAAGACGCTACATTTAGCAGTAAGATAGTTGAACACATCTCCCACATTTCTCAGACAGTGTATCGGTTGCATGTAGGTTTCTTTTGTTACTGTGGGACTCAGTCTGCACAATTGTGCAGGTGGGGTTTTTTATCCTGTCATTACAGAAGTCAGCTTCTTACATGTTTTCATCAGATAATATATTTACTTCCCTGGTTTCATCCTTAAGTCCACATGAACAAAACTTCTGCACTACTAAGGTCCATAAAGAAAAGTGGTATCTTAACAACGTTTAGCCTATAGTGTGATATTTGAAGTATCTTGACTTACTGCATCTGGAAGTTTTAAAACCTGTTTTTCATGTAAACGTTTGAGGCATCTTTCACATAATCCATGTTTAATTGCTTGCATCATCTTTGGAAGTGGATAAGTTGTCACCTGCTGTGTTTTCATCCAAAGACATAACTATAGGCTGGTAGACATAATACAGAGTTTGTCTTAGTTCAGTCACTTGGTTGCACCAAGCTTGAGAATGTAAGTCACTGCCTAGTTTGTAGGAGAGCAACACTCCATCCTTGTAGCAGGATGGAGCTAATGGGAACTACTCATACCTAGAAGTGTACTGACATGTCTGTGAAGTGACTCAAAACATAAATAAATTTTAATCATGTCTTCATCTAAAAACTGTAGAAATGTAGTAAGTCTTGTTTTGGTTTTGACTTTCACATATACTTTAAAGGATGAAAAAAGAAGAATCTTTGACCGAGAGCTGAGATGTGCCTTGTTGCTGAAGTGTAGGTTTGTAAGAATAACTTAGTTGTATAATAAATAACATGTCAGTGTCCCAGCAAGTTGATTTTAGCTTATTGGAGCTTTTTTCTTCTGTACTAATGAGTATCGTTCTGATGTCCTTGGTGATTTAGTCCTGTTGCTTGAGTTAATCTTGTAGCTAGATAAATGTGAGGAATTTTAGTGATGAGATGTTGCTCGTTGTTTTTCTCGTGTTCCCTCATGAAATAGATACAGTTTATCCTATCCTAGTTGACAGTGTTCATAAGAATTATATTACCTCTTCAGCGTGAATTACTCTGGTGACTGTTGTTCCTGGCTTCAGGTCAGCAATGGGAGGCTCAGAAACAGGGAATACAGATAAGGAGAAAATTTGGGAGAATAACCTGTGTAAGGAAGGCAAGAGGAATGCGAAGGGAAGTGAGTAGGAAGCTGTGGAAAAGCACCGCTTTTGCTGTCTTGCGGGGAACATGGAAAGGTCTGGCTTCTCCTTGGGCCTGCACTACAAGGAGAGGGATTACTCTGTGCTGGCAAAACTATCTGGATATCTCTGAGAAAATAACAGGAGGAGCAGGGAAAGGTGGGGAGTGGAGACTAACGAGAATGAAGAATTAAAGCATGGTTTCCTACACTCAGTTTAGGGATTTCTCATATTTCTTCTCTCCTCCTCAACCGTGATTTCTTGTTCCTTCTTTGCATCAGTGATTATATGGCTTCAAGATCGGCTGGTTCAGAAAAACACACCCCCACCTCCGCCCCCAAAAGTATAGCTTTGTGTCAGATGAACTCACTGAACCTGTTTGCTTTGCAGCTGTTTGACCAGTCGATCAGACACAAAAGACAGTGTTACCCATTTTGGCAACCTACAGCCTCACTGCGTGCTTAGAGGACCAGTATGAAAGCCAGGATTGGCAAGCTACTAAAGAAAACTGGTGAATCTGCCCCATCATCAATGCTGGGGTGCCAAGAAGTCTGCTCCATTTGTACAAAAGGAGAACATCTGGGAGGTTTTTAGGAGTTGGCGCTTTTGCGTGCTAGATGAAAACAAGCTAATTGTGCATCGTGGAGGCAATAGGTATCCTCTAAAGAGGCAGTTAAAGTGGCTGTGTAAATGTGGCTTACTCAAGCAAATCCCTGCAGTTGCCTAAAGGAGATGGTCTCTGCCATACACTTGTTGGATTGAAAGCTAACACTTTGATGGCTTGGTTTGCTCTGATCTGACTTACTGCATGGTTTCAGGAGACCATTTGAGTGAGCCTCAATGGTACAGAGGACGGAAAAGCTGCTATTTTCAGAATTATTGTAGGCTATTTCAGACTAGAGGCTTCAAATTGAACAGCTTTACTTTCCTTGCACACTTGCATCTAGTTTGAAAATGTAAACGCAGGCCAGCCTAGAGCTAGATTGTCACTGCTTCTGTTCTTTTGTCCTTTACTTTTAAATAGAGAATTTCAAAATTCAGAATAGGTGTTAAGAATTTTCTCAGATGTATGCTACAAGGTGATGCATTTAACAGTTTTTCTGAAAAATTATTTAAATGATTGAAAATACTTTTTTTTTTTATCAGAGACTGAAATCCACAGAAAACAGCAGCAAATTCTTACTGTTCTCTTCATCTGCTGTTAATCTCCCCCAAAAGTTTCAAAGGATCTCACAGTACACTTTTGAGCTATACTGGAACCGTTTAGACCATTCACAAATCTGTAGTTCTCCAACATCCACCAAAAGATCATCTGAAAACATTTAAATCTTTCAGTTCTCATGCATTCTTTGCTATAGCAGAGAACTTAAATCTGTAAACTTTTCTCTCATATTCAGTAATTTTAAGATGTGAATAAGGTATGCTGAAATGCATTGCACAGAGCAGTAGAACAGTAAAATAAGTTTTCTGAGTTTTCATTATGGCTACGTAGATCTCCGTATCTTTAATGTGCAGGAGCAATTGGAGAATTAAAAGAGCTGGAATACAAGGAAGCTTTAAGGTGCATTTATAAATGGTACCTGTATATATTGTCTGATTCATCAATGCATAAGTTTTGTAGAAAGAAGCCCTGCATCCATCCTCTGACTGCAGTTTAGTAGCTGTGATACTGCAGCAAAGGGTTGTCGGGGATGAGGATTTGGACAGACCGGGAAAGATGTAGGGACAAAGTCCCCCATTCTGGATGACACCTAACTGCTGGGCCATGACACAACAGGCAGGCAAAATAACTATGTACCTAGTTCTTTGAGGGATGAAGTCTGGTTGCTTGTTTTCCAATAATGAATCAGTTATCCATACCCAAAGGGAGGGAGTAACACAACTAAGTCCAGGGAGTACCTTCAGCCAGTAAACCCCAGTCTTGCGTAAAGAAGAAACAGGTTTTCATAGTAACTCCTCATGAGTTTTACTCGTGCCTGGTCTTAAGGCTCTCACAAATACTGCATTTGGCATTTCCTGTTCCCGTGAGGTGAATATGAGACTCAAAATTGACTTTGTGAGTTCCTTTCCTTAAACAGTGTGCCTAGACGGAGAGATGGTGGTGGGGACTGGGTCCTCTGTGGGGCTGGGCCGTGGAGAGCATCTCCCCATTCCTTCCTCTCCCGCACTGCGTCACCCGAGCTCACGTGCCTCGCAGCTGCCTGGCCATGCAGGAGGTCGGAGTGAATGAGCATACTCGTTTGTACATAAGCGTTTGTAGGATCGAAGCCAACAGTTGTCTAATCTTGAAATCGAGATTAGAAAACCAGTAACTTTGCCAAGAAATGTGTTAATTGAAAGAACAGCAGTTAAAACAACTGCCTATGTGGAAGGGTATAGCTCTCTAATTACACCTCTTAACACAGAGATAGATGTACGTTTAACACTGACATCTTCATTAATAATTAATTTGCTTGGTTTTCATCTGAGTGTTGTTATTATTAGAGACTCAATATTGGGTATATTTTCTGTTCAGACAAATTACCGTACCTTCCAGCTAGTTCAGATGTACATTTCCTCGACTGGTTTGTTACAGAAACTTACTACAGATAGGTTGAAGTGTTATTTCACAGTGTTGGGGTGAGAAGAGAGTGACAGATAAAATTATGGAAAAGACAAATTGAGGTCATCTCACATCTGTGCTTATTATATCATATTTTTGTAGAGGTGTTTAGTCAGTCCAGTTTGAAGCATTCATTTAGACAATATACTTTGAAAGTGATCACTTACAAGGAATCGGCACTACATTTTTGTAGGGCTTTTGTGGCACATCATAGATGGAAAAAAACTTGACTTTTTGAAGATTCTAAGTAAGTAAAAAAGAGGTGTGTTTTTCTTCCGAATGTCTTAAAGAAAATAAAATTAAGAAGTCTTTTTTGTTTGATGGAATAAACATTGCACTGATTTCAGTGGTTTAAGGTATCTCATAACTTATCTTTTGTAAACTGTAGTTAAACCTTTGGAAATAACTGGACATTTAAAAGTATGACCATGATGGCATGTTGTACTGGTTTTGGCTGGGATAGAGTTTAATTTTTTTTCATAGTAGCTCCTATGGTGCTATGCTTTGGATAGTGACCAAAAGAGTGCTGATAACACAGGGATGTGTTAGTTACTGCTGAGCAGTGCTTGCACAGCCTCGAGGCCTTTTCTGCTCCTCACCCTGTCCCGCCAGCGAGCAGGCTGGGGGTGCACAAGGAGCTGGGAGGGGACACAGCCGGGACAGCTGACCCCAGCTGACCACAGGGTTATCCCATACCGTATGGCATCGTGCTCAGCATAGAAAGCTGGTCGAAAGGAGGAGGAAGGGGGGATGTTCAGAGTTAAGGCATTTGTCTTCTCAAGCCACCGTTATGTGTGATGAATCCCTGCTTTCCTGGAAGAGGCTGAACACCTGCCTGCTGATGGGAAGCAGTGAATGAATTCCTTGTTCTGCCTTGCTTGCACTTGCAGCATTTGCTTTCTCTATTAAACTGCCTGTGGCGGGTTGACCCTGGCCAGATGCCAGGTGCCCACCAAAGCCGCTCTATCACTCCCCCTCCTCAACTGGACAGGGGGAGAAAATAAAATGAAAGGCTCGTAAGGTCGAGATAAGGACAGGGAGATCACTCACCAATTACCGTCACGGGCAAAACAGACTCGACTTGGGGAAAAAATTAGTTTAATTTATTGCTAGTCAAATCAGAGCAGGATAATGAGAAATAAAACCAAATCTTAAAACACCTTCCCCCCACCCCTCCCTTCTTCCCAGGCTTAACTTTACTCCTTATTTTCTCTACCTCCTCCCCCCCCGAGCGGCGCAGGGGACGGGGAATGGGGGTTTGGGTCAGTTCATCACACGTTGTTTCTGCCGCTCCTTCCTCCTCAGGGGGAGGACTCCTCACACTCTTCCCCTGCTCCAGCGTGGGGTCCCTTCCACGGGAGACAGTCCTTCACGAACTTCTCCAACGTGAGTCCTTCCCACGGGCTACAGTTCTTCACGAACTGCTCCAGCGTGGGTCCCATCCACAGGGTGCAGTCCTTCAGGAACAAACTCCTTCAGGAACAAACTGCTCCAGCATGGGTCCCCCGCGGGGTCACAAGTCCTGCCAGCCAACCTGCTTCAGCGTGGGCTCCTCTCTCCATGGGGCCACGGGTCCGTAGGTCCTGCCAGGAGCCTGCTCCAGCGCGGGCTTCCCACGGGGTCACAGCGTCCTTCAGGCATCCACCTGCTCCGGCGTGGGGTCCTCCACGGGCTGCAGGTGGATATCTGCTCCACCATGGACCTCCATGGGCTGCAGGGGGACAGCCTGCCTCACCATGGTCTTCACCACGGGCTGCAGGGGAATCTCTCTCTCTGCTCCGGCGCCTGGAGCACCTCCTCCCCCTCCTTCTCCACTGACCTTGGTGTCTGCGGAGTTGTTTCTCTCACATCTTCTCACTCCGCTCTCTCTCGCTGCAACTGCCACCCCCTGTAACTTTTTTTGCTTTTCTTAAATATGTTATCACAGAGGCGCTACCACTGTTACTGATTGGCTCGGCCTTGGCAAGCGGCGGGTCCGTCTTGGAACCGTTAGCATTAACTTTATCGGCCATAGGGAAGCTTCTAGCAGTTTCTCACAGAAGCCACCCTATAGGCCCCCCCACTACCAAAACCTTGCCACGCAAACCAATACACTGCCTTTATGTCAAGCCAGGAGTTTTCGCACTTTTACCCTTCGATTTTCTCCCCATCCCACTGGGGAGGAGGGAATGAGCAGCTGCGTGGGGCTGAGCTGCCCACTGGGGTTAAACCACAACACATCTAAATATGTAATTGATTTAAAGCTACAGACATGCGTAAATGCATAATTGAGAATTCAGTGCTGCTTTTTTTGTATTTAAGAGATTGGCTTTATTTATTATTGTACTGTATTTTGTGCTTCTCACCTGGAAGTCCCAAAACACAATGGACATTCCCCTGGTTATGGTGCAGGTGAAGACATGTTGGGATGTATAGACAAGAAAGCAGCCCATTTCTGAAAGAAGGTCATGTGTAACTTGTGAGAGTTTTTGAGATTTGGCCTTTTGATTACTTAGCAAATATTCCTAAATGAAGGAAAAGCTTGACTGGGTAGTTTTATTACTTCATGATATGCTTGCAAATTTAACAGTCCATTTAGAAACCTGAAACACCAAGTTGTACTCGTAAAAGAACTGTGGAAAGCGATTTAAAAAATCAAGTATGACCGAGGGAATCATAACATGTATTCTGTGATTCTTTGGGTTATTACAGCTTGGTGAAAGAGTTGATTTTTACAAGTAAAACCTTAAAAGAATACATATTTATTTTCTAAAAGCTTAAAGTTACACATTTCACTTTGACTTTTCAAAATCCTGTTATATAACTGTTAGAGCACGCTTTTTATTCTGTGTTCTTGAATGCTATTTAACTCGTTCTTGTAGAAACAAGGGTACTCGAGGCTTTAGGTGTACGCCAGGCTTACGGTTGGCTTGTAAAAATCTCAGTGTGGCAGCCTTTGTATTTGCAAGCTTGAAACGAATGAAAATGTTGTTTCAAAAACAGCCAGGTATGGCTGGTTATTCATTTGGTGGTACTTTGGAAGCCGAGTAGCAGGTAATATCACTTTATATCTGTTCTCCAAGAGTAAGTTGTGTTCCAGTTGCAAGAGACCCACCTCGGTCCCCTTCAGGCATACACACCCGCAGGCATTTCAACACAGACTGAGATCAGTTGGGTGTGATAAAGTTACAGTGGAAGAAATGGTTGTTACCCTTGCTTTTCCCTTTTTTTTTTTTTTTTTTTGTTTTTTGTTTTTCCGTTGTTATAGAAATCAGCTTACCGTATTCTAGCTTCTCTGGTAGAGGTGGGGCTCCGGTAGCTGGAGGACTCGGCAGCGCTGCCGCTCTCCGTCTCAGCCCCCCCGCGCTGCCTGCCGTGCCGGGCTCGGCCGAGCCGCCCCGCCGGCACCGCCCGCCGCCGGTCCCGTCAGGTGCGGCCGCCCCGCGGCGGCTGCGGAGGGGGGCAGGCACAGCGGGCGAGGGAGGGCCGGAGAACGGCCTCTCGCCTGCCTTTCCCGGCCTCCTTTCCCTTCCCTTCCCTTCCCTCCCTGTGTCTCTCACCAAATCTCTGGCATCTGAGGGAAGAGCGTGTTTATTCGGAGCCAGCCAGCAATGGGCGGGTGGGAGGCGAGGCGGGCCGGAGGCCGCGGGCCGGCTGGGGCTGCCGCCTCCCGCCCCCGCCCGGGCCGCGGCGGCCTGGGTGCGGAGGGCCGGGGGGCCGCGCACCCCGCGGCCTGCCGCTGTGCCCCGCTTCCCTGCGGGCAGGGCGCGAACACCTGCCGCGGGGTCGGTGGTGAGGAGCGGTGCCGGGCTGGAGCCGGCGGGCGCGGCGGTGGCGGGGCCTCCTCTCCCTCAGAGAGCGGGGTGCGGGCGAGGTGAGGCTGGACGGGGCGGGAAGGGCTTTGCTGGGGTGAGGAGGTGCTGCGGTTGCGGTGGGAAAGGAAGAAACACGCGCTCTGGACTTAAGTGTTTTTAGATTAGGAGAAGGGCAGAGTGTGGCGCAGTCTTTATATTGCCATGCTTGTGGTTTGGTCCTGTTGGAAGGTGAGGTGAGGGAAGAAGGAAAAGGAGTTGCTCTTTGTGTCGCTAAACTAGTGTGCTCGGATTTCCCTCTGCAATCCTGACGCCAGAAACCTGGCAGCACAGAATTTGTGCAATTTCTTTTTCCTTGTTCCAGAAGATAAATACAATACGGACGTAAGGTGAGAATGGGCTGTTTATACAGACTCTTTTCAGGTTACTGGACAGTCTCCCTGCATCACTTGTGCGGTCGCTGAGGGGAGGAGAGGCCCTTCTCCAGAAAGTAGCTGCGCCCGAGTGAGGCTCTTCCTCTAATGGGCTTTTGGACGCAGCTTGCCTTTTTCCATTCATAGTGGTAGAAGCTGATGGGTGACCAGGCTCCTGCACCATATGTTACCCCCATGACTACTCCACTGCCTCTCATCACTCATCTCACTTCACTTTCTCTGAAGCTGTTGTTTGACTCCCTCAGTGGCTGATGTGAAACTGCACATTAACTGTGTTACCGGCTCTATTAGCAGACTAGAATAGTGTGGTTAATAAAGACCGCCTGCTAATGCACTCGAAGTGGCTCGTAAGCCTGAGCAGAAGTCATCCCTCTCATGGTGCGCATGCCACTGTACACGAAGCAGAATGAAAGTACTTTTTCTTACATCGTCTCTCTTGCGTTTTCCACTCATCTTTTCTGCCCAAGGCTGCCTGTAGTAACATAGAAGTCCTCTGACAACATAGTGCTTTGGCTGTACTCGGCCTCTGTGTATAGGCACAAGTGCAGAAAATGTCCCGAGAGGGCGAGCGGTCCCGTAGGGTGATTCCAGAAGAGATCCCTTGAGGGTCAACTCAACTACTCTTCCAACCAAATCAGAAATGCGCAGCTTTACAGCACAGCCACTGATCTTGTAGATTGTCCTGCATCTTTTTAGCGTGGTGTGTGCCCAGCTTTATGCTGATTTGGCATTTAAAAGGCAGGTGGTGGAGAAGGGATGGTCATGGTTAAAACAGGTCAGGACTGAGATGTCTTACGGGTCCGTTCCCAGCCTTGCAGCACGTTTGCAGTGTAAGCTGCTCCTTGCTCTTGGTGAAATGAGGGGAAGGAAGCTGCTGTTCATATTTGTCTCTAAGAATATTGAGTTTGTTTGTTCTGAAAATCTAAAATGAAATATTGACTGCTTTTAACATTAGACCTCACAAGCTTTATTTTCTTTTTTTTTCTGAAGAAAATTAAAGCATGGTTATATGTGCAGAAGCTACATGAATACCACCTACATGCTAGTTTCAAAGTATTAAACACAATTCTTAACTATCTCTGTAATGTTAGTTAATAGTGACTTCTGTAGTTAAACAAATGAATTGCTTTTTTTACATGTACTGGAATTGTTAGTGTGCTGCCTCCGCGATAATGAAGCTTGGGATTCTTGAACGCTAATCCTTCGGTCCTTTCCACACTATCCATAGCCCAGGGCAATTGGTTTAACTTTAGTGTTTTAATTTCCTCTTTTGCAAAAAGAACACTAGAAGCATTATTCCTGTTAACTTTTTATTAGCATAATTACTCTCTTCCATGGTTTGTTCCTAACAGCAAAGCATTCTGCTGTTACATGTCATTCTTCTATGCTAAAAACTGCACTTGTGGTAAACTTTTACTGATCCTGGGTGTTCTTAATGTTTAACACTAGTATTTTTCATGCATCTTGGATTTTGCTACTTTTAGTAACTACCACAAAATAGTGTTTTAAAAATAATCTTTAAAAGCCATGCTGCCTGCTTGCTTCTGCCCGGCCCTCACGTTCTGTATGTAATTCTGATTTCAGTTTGTGAAGGTGAAGCACAGTAATAGCAACATACGTTGATATTAATAATACGAAGTTCTCTGCTACTTTGGTTAAGTTTGGAAAGGTTTTAGAAAAAAGACAAGAGAATTTATAATCCTGAAAACTTGAATTTTAAACATCACTGGCTCAAAATGTAAACTATTTTAAAATATTGTTATTGCAGGCAAAATGCCAGCCCCTGAGCAGACCCCAATGGTGGAGGAGGGGCTGCCGCAGACAACACAGGAAACTTCCACAGGCCCAGGCATGGAACCAGAGACTACTGCCACTACCATTTTAGCTTCTGTAAAGGAACAGGTATATGCCTTGTTTTCAGCAATTCAGAAATTCAGTATGCGTTGTGGAGTTAAACATTGTCTCTTATTGCATTGCTGGAAAAAACCGTCATTGTTTCGAAAGTGTGTTGCCTACCGTTAGTATGGTATATTTTGTATATCAGAATGTTAGAATCTGAATATGAAGGGTTCATTTAATTGCATTGAACAGAAGCATCATTATGGTATTCTGTATCCCTTGGAATGTATGCACTGTTGTAAATCAGACTTGAAATGCAGGTTTATTGTTTAAAAAAGAAAAGCTAGTGGAGAATTGATGCAACGTTGAGAACCAGTCCTTTTTGTACATTCTGCAAAGTTGTGTACAGTGTTACAGAAGTTTGCACATAAAGATTCGGTATGATTAATTGTATTTTGTTAAAGAATGGGTTTTAAACTGTGAGTTTGGTTTCAGTTATCAATACCAAGGTAGTAATATACTTTAAATCTGCAACACATTTATGGACATGTATCTTAGTGATAGTGTCTATAGGGAAAATAAAATTGTGTTTGAAATCAAGTTCAGCTTTAATTTGTAAAGATCATTGAAGGGGAAAAAATTTGCAGTTTTACAAAGAAACATTCTAAGTAAAGTTTGGGGTTTTTTTTTGTTTTTTTGTTTGGTTTTTTTTTTTAAAGAACACAGAGATAAGTGTTAGTTTGCCTTTCATTGTCAGAACTAGAAATAATGATCATCTCTCTTGGCTTAATACATAAATTGTAACATCTGAATTTCAGAATAAATGTGCTTTGCTGCCTCTGTTTCAGAACTTCTTTTAAGATAAATCGGTACTCGATTCCAAATATTAACTCTGAATGCAAACACTTGATGTATTAGTTCTCATATGTTATCCCATATTAATATTTAAAAAAAAAGGTGAGAATTAGATTATATCGTCTGATATCAGCAGATTTCAGACCCATAGAACTTTCATTCTTAGATTAAAATTTTCTGCAGGATGATGAAACTTGGATCTTTATTTTCATGCCTAAATTAATAGTTTCAAAAGTATTTTAAGATGACAATAGCAACCCTAATAATTTCTTAGTGATATTAAAACTAATATTAAATCTTCCAGTGTGAAGGATATTAATGCTGGAGGCTATTGAGATATGAGTAATCACAGTCATCTGAGTTACAGTGATGTTAAGTCACTTCTCATCATCTGAGACAGTAGTTTGCCTTGTGCTGTCTTAACTTCTCACAAATGTCAATTAGAACTCATTCGTGGTGATTTTAAGTTGGTCCATTTTATTTTGCAGTTCACAAAGAACATGCTCATCATGGTAGCTTAGTTGATGAGCAGCATTGCGATAAATGACAGTACTGTAATTGCTAGTGATCACCAGCCAGTAATCTTACTGCTGTGATTACTGTCCAGAATTGCTTTTGTGCAATTTTAGTGCAATAGTGATTACTTAAACTGAACATACAATTATGACAGCATTGTCTATAATAGGTTGATACATAAGTATACAGTAAAAAGGCATTTGTTAGCATTCCCTTTCCTAACCAAGTAATGTTTTTCTTTTTCTTAGCGAAAAAATGATAATGGAATATTTCTTCATTTTAAAAAGGAGGTTAAAACCTCTTCCCCTTTCCATTCATAAAAAGACTGTTAAATATGTGGACTATTAAGTAACTCAATTCTGATGAAAGGAAAAAGTAAAATTAAAATTGTGTTTAATAGTTAGTGAAACACAAACTTCAGAACTGTATCCTAACTTTAAAATGTATAGACATATTAGAATGAATACAAGGGAGAGGAAGATGTAAATTGTACTTCACTCTTGAAAGTGATAATGTGAAAGAATTAAGAGCTGAACTGTTGCTTTCTGGTATTTCTTCTGTTGATAATAATTACGGACACTGAGATATTCAACACCCTTCCTGTATGGCAGAAAGCCCAGAACAGAATATTTTCCAGTGCAGTTATTTACTTTATTAATCTTGAACAGAAACTACTATGCTGTTTGCTGTGGCCTAACTTCCTTTTATACAGGAATCTCTCTTTATTTGCAGTAGGTCTGTATTTGTAAAATAGAGTTGCCACACCTTAACTTCATTACTTCAGAAACACTTATTGCAGTGGAAGCACAATTTAGAAAAGCCTTTATTATTACTTGTCAAATTGTGCAAGACTTTAACTTAATAAAAACTTTTAAAATTACTACAGTAGTTCTGAAATAGGTAGATAAATTTATTGAATGACTTTGTTAAGCTTTCTACCATAGTGGCATAGATACGATTCTATAAAAAGTTGCACTAATTAGTCTATGAACCCTACAAGCCACTTTAAATAAACTCTCCATTTGTTTCTTTTTCCGATGACTCCAAATCAGTTTAAAGCAACTTTTTTACCAGAGTGTGTCCCCTGAACTCTGAACAGTCTCTCATTGAGACAAAATTGTCAGACAGCTGTGTAAATCTTCCTCACTTTTAGTGTTATAAAATGTGCAGAACAAGTGTAATCTGTGAAGAAATTTAGGTTGCTGCAGCTTTGTGCTTTTCTGACAAAGCACAAGTTTTGTTTTAATGTGAAAACACATGCCTAATTAGTATAAATTATGACACTACCACCACAACCACCACTGGCTTTGATTGGGGTAGCAGGGATAGTTCTTTTACCAGGTTAAGTTACTCTGTTTGCGGGTACACTAGTGGATATACTTTTGGATGAACGTCAAGGGAAGGACTGACTCTCACTGGTATAAGTTGCATGTCTAGTAGAGGAATTCCTTTCTGAATGCAGGCGAGTCCTAAGGCTAACTGTAATGAAGCTGAAGCATATTTTGGCCTTTTTTTTTTTTTTCTTTTAGTGGATTTGATGATGGGTTGTGGGTGTTTTGGTTTTGTTTTTTTGGTTTGGGAAGGGGGTTGTTTTCTGTGGGTTTGTTTTGGAGGTAGGGTTGTTTTTTTTTCCCCAAAACATGTATTTCACTTCTAAAACGTTATGAAGTTTCCATGCTATAATCAATAAAAGTATCTTAGGAAATGCTGAAACAAGTTTTAAGTGAAACTAAAGCATTAAAATGTACGTGTCTATATTTCTGAATCCTGGGGAGTATTTGGATAAAAGTTTAGTTGAGTTCTGTGGGGAGTCTCTTATCCATATTAAAAGTAAATTGAGTATTTCCATACTAAAATAACAAGTTGTTAAAAATTGTAGGAGCAACATCATAGCAGTAACTTTTTTGGGGAATTGGAATGTAGGGGCAGCTAGTTGCCAACTACTCCAGATAGATTTGTGTAATCACTGCTACTTTACACATCCAAGCTGTACACTGCTGAATTTGGAATGAATTGCTGCTGAACTGGCAAGATTAAATGGGATCATTTGGAATTGTGAATTTCCTGCTTAGCATGTTAGTTTTCCTTTTCAGTGATTGGGCTGAGAGAAAAGGTCTCACAGGAAAAACTACCCATCGATCCAGTTTTCAAAACTAACATGAATATGCTGCTTTTTATTTCTTTGCCAAGAGAGAAGCACTTGCAGCAGTGGCAGGGTTTTTTTTAGTTTCTTTGTTCTTTGGTCTAGTTGGTTTTGACACCTGAAGATGGACAACTTTTCACCTTTTCTTTTGTAAATAATTGACAATAGAGAATGAATGGATATGCTTTTGGATGAATAATCATAAATCTCTTGGGGTTTCCTATGTGTTTTCCTAGAAGTGTTCACTTCTGTTCAACACTGCAGCAAAATCTTTTCCTTTTGTATAACTGTATGGAACCATATCATATACTTAGAAAGTGTGCACTTTTTTCCCTTCTTTATTGTTTAAGTACAAAATTCTTTACATAGTTCTTGAGATGTTTTTTATAGGGTTTGCGGGGGAGGGTGGGGTAAGGCAAAAACCTAAGTTTTTCAGATGGAAATGGAGGAAAGAATGTATTCTCTGTACAGCAAAGAATTTATTATTGCATGTATAAAACCATCTTTACTAGAATGACAGTATTTTGATATTAAGTTTGGGAGATTTCTTTACCAATTCAGATATGTAGTGCTTTATATCAAGTACTCTGTAATCCGACTGTGTAGGCATGTCGCTTCAACGAGGTACCTGGAAAAAAGACTTACTAAATGCACTTTCAGTAATTAGGAACAAACATTGAACAGTCTTGCTTTGAAATTCTGATTTGCATGCATCTAGTGATCAATTAGGTGGATAAATGTGTATCAGTTCTGAAATGAAGGCGGTACTTTTTATTAAATGGACTTCCAAGCTTTGTGTGAGTGAAACAAAAATCTTTGTCAACATTTTCTGAATGACTGGAAGAACTGGTTTTTTTCCAACTCTCTTAATATTGTGTTCAATTGCATAGGTCATTCTTCCCTATTTAATCCCAGAACTTTGAAGTTTACTGTTTCTGCTGTTTACAAGCATTTCCAGCGTTGGTGAATCAAGTCTGAGAAGTCCGCTTCCCAAGGCCCTTATTCTAGGACAAAATATATGCCACTCCTGCCTCAGATGAAACGACTCACTCGTTTCCTTAATCAAAATTCTGTGTACTCCTTTATTCATATGAAGGTCTAGAAATTAATTTTTCTTTCTAGCATGTACTGTTAGGCTGTTGAGGAGAAACTCCCCTTGAAAAAGAGCCTGCCTAGAACTGTGGGTATCCCTGAAATATACTGGAGTATTTATACCTTCTGTAACACTTTTATGTTTAGATTACCAGCCTATCTGCTCAGCAGCAACTGAACTCTAATCACCAGCTGGCAGAACAGTATACTTAGCCTCAGCACCAATTTAAAAAAAGGTAGCATTGTAACAAACAGTTTCCAAAGAGGATGCTGCTCAAGTGTAGTCAGTGAATACCTCAAGTGGTATTCTTCTTTCTACCATTGACTAAGAGTAAGCTTTCTATGAATTGCTTAAATTTTGATCCCTCATCAGCTAGAGCAGCACTAAACTGTTTTACCAGACTAGTGAACAATGCAGGCATAAAAGTATTAAGGGCTTTAATGGTCTACTGCTGTTGAATACAGAGTAAGTACGATCAGCCAATAATTGTAGCTGTGTGATTTCACATCCTGTAATCTGTGATTCTCTTTACCCTGTCCAATTTTTTATCTTTTGTCTTCTATTTTGGAAGATCCTGAGATACTGAAAGCATGCAAATGCAGTTGTGTGCGTGAGTAAACTTTATTTTTACAGAAAATGTTAAGGTTGCTCTAACATGGTTGGTTAAAAGTACAGGTTTTTTTCTCAATAGATTCTGGTAGAGAATGTAAATATTAGGTCACTACAGTATGATATTCATGTTGAAAAATACAGTATTCAATGTGTTTTTAAGTAGTCAGTTGCTTGATCTAGCTCCGGATTACAGCAAGTGGAAACATGTAGAACTCTGCGTAGGTCAGTGCAGGAGGTTAATGTGAAGAAGGTATAAGTGAACTTAATTTTGTTTGTCCTCTTCTCTGTTGCACATTTGTATCATGAAAATGTCCAAAATGTAATTGCCTTTTCTTTAGCACCGTTTGAACTTTCATAGGCAATGGGAGTTGTGTGGCTCTGCACTGTATGTTGCAGTTGAATGAGAAATAGTAAATGCAAGGTAAAAGCATTCCTCTCAAATGTAGGCTACGCTTTCTTAGATCATCAACTTGTACTGCTGGAAGAGGCTCAACTGAATTGTTCAACAGGCAACATTTTGTGACTAGGAAAACGTTCCATAGTTCAGCTTAGAAATACCTTCTTAGTCTTTCAGAAAGACAGTGACATTTGGGAATTGAAGCAACTTAGCATATCCCAGTGTTATTACAACTTGAAGTAACATCCCATCCTAGCCCTGTCTTCTACCACAGCAACCACTGAGAACTGGTAGAAGCCAAGAAGCTGCAAGAGATGCATCTCTCTGTCATTGGCATCATCTCTCTCGGGTGTCCCAACTGCCTGATCCTCGTCTGACTAGCCAGGCACATGCCATTCAAAAAGAGTTTGTGAGTTGTCTTCACTGCTTGTGCCGTTGCTGCTGATTCTTGCGTAGTTGTCACCAGAAAACCTTCAGTTAGCCACTTGGACCACTGTTTGTTTAAAGTTTTAAGTTATCTGTGTTTTGCTAGAGCTTTTCAAATCACAACAGGGCAGGAAGAAAGTAATTTTTATTTTTCAGTGTTATGAATGTAGACTCCTCGTTCTCATCCATGTTACTGAGGGGTAAAAGTTCCTCGTTAACCAAAATGTTGGATCTCTGCAACATGGTGGTATAGCGGGATGCAGATAGAAAGCACAGAATTGCCTCTAAACCTTCTTTTATTATCCAAAGCCTGCAACAGGAGAATGACAGTCTTCATGGTCAGTCATATGAATTACGTTCCCATTACTTACCTGTTTTCAAATATTTGCTGTTAATAGCCCAGCATAGTGTGTTGGCAACTGTTTTCACTTGCCAGGGAGCCCCAAGTCTGTCAGAGGTACTCAGCTTTCAAACAAGAGTATTTTGTTTTCAGGATTGGTATAACTTGTGTCATCTGTATCTTGCGGCAGTGAAGACCTTGAAGTGTCTTCTTCAGTGAGATCTCAACATTGTTGCAGACGAATTACCACTTGCCATGCAGAGCTTGCAAGTAAGAGCTGTTGTTGGTCACCTGGGGTATACACTACAACACTGACACCCCATGCAGGGTTTGTCCCTCCTCCAGAAACTTCAGCCTCCGAAAGGAAATTACACAGCTCTAAAATTTCATGGGTTTTGGTTTTCACTCATGGAAGCTTGTCTGCCTGCAGTCTGTATGATTGCCTTGATTGCCTTTCCAAAGCAGGTTGCTTTCTTCTCTGTCTTGAACCATGTATATGCTTCCTGTGCCTTAAATGTAATTGTATTTAAAGCCAGCATTTTTTGTAGCTTCATGTTAAGAAATATGGTCTGTGGTTTTACAGTGGAATTTAGGTTATGAATACAAAAACTGTAGTTTTATAAGGTGATTAAGTAGTTACTGCTAAACAGGTGAATAGGATTATAGGGATTTTTTTACCCTTGATGTATATTGGATAATTTTGGAAAAAAGTAGCTCTGGCCAAGGCATTGTAGTGTGTTATGTTTCAGAACATTTGGTGGGTCCTTTTTATGCAGTATGACAGCGTATTCTGTAATCTACATCTATAATTTTAGTATGCTCTTGCCACATAGATGATGTTCTGCAAATGAAAACAAGCTTGTTAATTGTTTTATTTGACTCCTGTCATGTCATTTTGTCACAAGCCAGTACTATAAAAATCAGTTAATTGTGATTTTTGCCTAGGGCAGCACCTTCTCTGTATTGCTAGCAGCCAGCATTGTATGGGAGCATCCTGTTTGAGGAGCATGCTCTCCCACTGCTTTCAGAGAAGCTGGCTAGAGAAACAAATTCAAATAGGTTCCTGTAATAAGTAGTATACTGTCTGATAGATAAACATGGTGGTGGTAGGTATCTGTTCAGAGTGGTATAAAATGTCATTATAAGGAAGCATAAACTATGATGGTGATCAATGCACTTATTTAGAATTGATTAGGACTCAGTTTTCTATACTAGTATGATGATTTAAGGTAAAAGAAAAAAAGGCTTAAAACATGAGGTATTCCAGCTGTAAAGAAGATGGTACCTCTAAAATTATCCCTCTTATGTATTTATGCAGGTATTTAAGACATATCAACTACAGCTGCAGATACCAAATTTAAGAAGACATACAAAAGTGAGCACTTATTGTTTCAAAAAGTATGTAAACTTTGCTACTTCATTGGAACCACAGACTGCACACATAAGAACATTACTCAGAGTAGAAAATAGAGCTGAATTTTTTTGCTGCTTTGCTTGCACTTGCAAAAATACATTAGATCTTCCTATGCATCAGAATGATTTAAAAATGGCAAATCAGTTGCATGCCTTTTACACCATTGCAGTTCAGTGCACTGTGGATTTTTTTTTTGTCAGCACCAAAATATAAAGTTATGAAGAATATTGTAAATAGACAACTGATGGTGTTGGTCCAAAATCAACAGTGCAAGTACCTCAGAAGAAGTGGCCAAACGGGGCTTGGTGTTTTTTTCCTCTTATTTCTACTTAGCACAGTTTTTCTGATAGAATACTAGTGAGTTTTGCTTTTTAAACATAGTATAAATAAATGAAGTAAAATTTATTGCTATGTTGTCCATTTGTTGCATTCACCTCTTCCACCCCCGAGAAAAACAGAAATACAGTTCTTCTGTTTTAACTGGGTTTGGATTTTTGCAGTGTGGGGAAAAAATAGGGTTGTTTACTTAAATGGGCAATTTGTTACTTTGGATGTTATGCAACTACCTATACCAATTTTATATCGCAATGTTGGGTTTTTTTAAGAGAAAAATTGCCTGTATTAAGAACTCTGGGCAGGCCACACAACAGTCCAATACTAAATGTATATCTCTGCATCATTCTGCCAGTCAAAACCAAACTGTGTAATTTTCTAGATAGGGCTTACACTCTCACTGTGGAGACCAAACTGCATACGTTTAAGAGATTATGTATCAAGTTAGAAAATGAATTATCAGCAGAAAAATAAGAGTTCTTCCCTTTTCCTACTGTGATACTTTCAGTTAAATTAACTGAAGATGATTTAGTTTTAAAAAGTTAAATTTTTTTGCCTCAATTTTCAATGGTAATCTCTTCCCACGTCTCTCAAATCGCTGAACCTCAAGGCAGGTACAACATCCCTGCCACTGTAAGTGAAGATCAGATTTGAAACCACCTGAGGAACCTGAACACACATGTCCGTGGGACCGTATAAGATGCATCCCAGGGTCCTGAGGCAATTGCCTGATGTAGTTGCCAAGCCGCTCTCAGTCATATTTGAAAAGTGATGGCAGTCAGGCGGAGACCCCAGCGACTGGCAAAAGGGAAACATCACAGCCGTTTTTAAGAAGGGTAAAAAGGAGGACCCTGTGAACTACCGACCAGTCAGCCTCACCTCAATACCCAGTAAGATTATGGAGCAGATTCTCCTGGAAGACATGTCAAAAGATATGGAAGACAGGGAGGTGATTAGGGATGGCCAACGTGGCTTCACCAAGGGCAAGTCCTGCCTGACTAATCTGGTGGCCTTCTGCGACGGAGTGACTGCATCACTAGACAAGGGAAGAGCTCCTGATGGCATCTACCTGGACTTCTGTAAGGCCTTTGATATGGTCCCCCACAACATTCTTGCCACTAAATTGTAGAAAGAGAGGTTTGTTGGATGGACTGTTAGATGGATAAGGAGTTGGCTGGCTGGCCGTGTCCAAAGAGTTATAGTATGGCTCAGTGTCTGAGTGGAAACCAGTAACACGTGGTGTCCCTCAAGCGTCCATAATGGGACCAGTACTATTTACTGTCTTCATCGGTGACACAGTGGGATTGAGTGCACCCTCAGCAAGTTTGCAGGTGACACCAAGCTGAGTGATGCAGTTGATTCATTTTGCTAGAGGGAAGGGATGTCATCCAGAGTGACCTCAGCAGGCTTGAGGAGTGGGCCAGCATGAGCCTCATGAAGTTCAAATAGGCCAAATGCAAGGTGCTGCACGTGGGTCAGGGCAACCCCCAGTATCAGTACGGAATGGAGGATGAAGGGATTGAGAGCAGCCCTGCAGAGAAGGACTTGGGGATCGTGGTGGACAAAAAATTAGGTATGAGCTGGCTGGGCTTTCTTTTCAGCCCAGAAAGCTGGTTGTATCCTGGGCTGCATCAAAAGAAGCGTGGCCAGCAGGTCGAGGGAGGTGATTCTGCCCTTCTACTCAGCTGTCGTCAGACCCCACGTGGAGTACTGTGTCCAGCTCTGGGGTCCCCAGTACAAGAAAGACATGGACCTGTTAGAGCAGGTCCAGAGGAGGGCTGCAACAGTGATCAGAGGGCTGGAACCCCTCTCCTGTGAAGAAAGGCTGAGACAGTTGGGTTTGTTCAGCCTGGAGAAGAGAAGGCTGCAGGGAGACCTGATTGCAGCCTTTCAATATATAAAGGGGGATCGTAAGAAAGATGGAGAGAGACTTTTTACCAGGGCCTGCAGTGCCAGGACAGGGGGCAGTGGTTTTAAGCTGAAAGAGGGCACATTTAGATTGGACATAAGGAAGAAGTTTTTTTATGATGACTGGAACTGGAACAGGTTTCCCGGAGAAGCTGTGGACGCCCCATCCCTGGAAGTGTTCAAGGCCAGGTTGGATGGGGCTTTGAGCAACCTGGTCTAGTGGAAGGTGTCCCTGCCCATGGCGGGGGGGTTGGACTAGATGCTCTTTGAAAGTGCCTTCCAACCCAAACCATTCTATGATTCAAAATCTCACTATTCCTATTTTTTTCAGTTGCCTGAAATCCTCAAAAATTGGAGATGATTATTGGAATTGGGTGGATCTTTATTTTCCAGGTGAAGAATCTGAATATACTCTGAGGAGTTCTCAGGGAGGGTGGGAAGGAAACTGTATACCTATTAATACTGTATAAAGAAAGTACACTGTGAAATGAGGAAAAATATAGCTTATCTTCCACTTTCTCTGTATTTTATCGTGATCCTTTTTCTGTTCTGCAAAAAAATAGTATTTCCTGTAGCTGTTACACTTTTGTAGTGTTTTAGAGAAGACTTCTCTTACATTGGTCGTGCTTTTAGCTTCAGTGGGGCTTTTTTGTCTTTTAAACCTGTAATTTTTTTACACTTGTAAAATGTAAATCATTATTGATTTTTCTGATGATCTCAACTGGTTCATCTCTTAAACACCTGTAGGACAGAAGTGTGTGACAAATTAGTTTAAAAAGCTGTGATTGTGTAGATGCAAGCTTGGTTGACAAGCCCAGATTTTATTTTCCCTCTTGTGTGTCTGATTTCTGCCACTGTAACTGTTGGAACTGGAGCTCTGTCCTGTTTCCTTTGTTACATGCTCCTTTTTATTTGATTCACTTTATGTAAAAAGGCTTTCTAGACAATGTCAACCTTTTTGTGGGATTTGGTAATTTAATGTCATTTTTTCCTTCTGGAATGCAAAATGGCAAAAGTTGCCTAGTGATAACATTTGCCTTATAAAATGCCTTCCTGCAGAAATACATGTGAGCTGGTGTAAAGGACTGTGTTAGAGTGCAGGAGGAGATAGCGAAGGGAGGAGCGAGCTCAGATGAATGTGTATTCATAGCATGTATTAGAAGTATGTTTTCTAGAATAATGTTATTTTCATTAATGCCTCTGCCTGTAATGAAAAGGCAAATTAATAGAGATTGGTTGAATGGAAACAAATAATGGCTAGCATATGTTTTATTTTATTCATCTAATTAAGAGATCAGTAAATAAGAATAGGCAACTTGAGTTGTGTTCAAATTCATAGTTTGTATCAATGACATTGCTATTTAAATATTGATTTAAAAGTAAAGAACAGGAAACAGCTTTAAACATAAGGGTAAATGTTTTATATTATTTCTGCAAACAAGCAGTGCAATACTGTTTATTTTAAAGATTTATGTTTGTTTTATGCTGTACAATACATCATTGTTTACTTGGGAAAAAGCTTGTCTTGCTGACATTTGCTTCAGAACTTACAGAGCTTCAGCGTCTGAATGTTTTTTTTGGTTTTGTTTTGTTTTTGTTCTTTTTTTTTTTTTTTTTTTTAAAACCACGGCATTCTCCACTAGCATATTAATGACTGCCTAGTGAATCAGCTTTTAGATGGATGTATTATCTACGTTCAGACTTAGAATTGGAAAACAAATTCTCATTTATAAATTTCTTTGACTTTTTTTTTTTGCTTAATACACTTTTTAGTATTTTCTCTCCAAAAGACAAAGTGTCCAAACGAACTGACTGGGCGCATGTGTACCTCTTTGGTGTGACATGAAGTTGAGTCGTGCTAAGACCTGATACCAGACTGTGATGACTGGGTCTCTGCTGCTGGATGCAGTTACATGTCGTACAAACCTTCTGATGTTATCCATACTTTCTAGTCCATATACCGGCCCATAAGATTTGCTGTGGTCCACAGGTTATCATGTTTGTGAGGCTTTTCATATCAGGTCTCAGGATTAAAAGGATTTAGCTTTAGAATTCTGTCTAAAAGCAGGTTTTAATAAAATCCAAGTTTAGGATGCATGTCCTAAAATGCTCTTTCTTGTCTGAGCATTGACTGTGCTAAGCTTTTCTAACACTGAAACTTGACGGTAAATGCCAACCTAATGGAAGGGGTGGCCAGGAGCAAGTTGAGGACCCCATCTCCCTCCGCTGCTCCTGTGGTTTGCGTATTTATTTTTAACAGAACTACAAAGTATTCTGTTCTGTTGACCTGTTCTTAGTAGAGCAATAGCAGAAAAAGGCAGTCTTGCTCTGTGGATGCTTGTGTCCTATGGCAGTAGTGGGTGAGTTCCGTGTCCTGGAGGCAAACAGTGTTGCTGGCCAATATTTGGAATATTAGGGTGTGTTTATTCAGTTTGATCAGTGAGCTCTGAGAAATGTTTGAAAGTGTCTACAATTCCTTATATCATCTGGGAGGGGCAGTAGCTTGTGTGGTGTATCTTTAACAGGCCAGTTTGTTGTATGGAGCTTGAGTCAGGCTTTCAGAAGTAGCTGCTTTTTTTTCTTGTCATCTAATATATGGAGTTGTTTTGGCAGTATGGCAGCTGCTCTTTGACTTAGCCCTCAGCTGACTTCCTATTGAAATCAGTGCTAATTAGCCTTCTGTTTGGGGATTCTTGGAGGTAATCTCGTTGTGTTGTCAGTAGAAAAAACTTTATCTCTACTTCTGCAAGGTATATCTTGGTTTTAGAGTAGCTTTTTACTACACTGTTACTCTGACCTCTCTTTTGCACTGCCGTGAAGCCCTCCTGGACTGGAGCTGTGAGAGGTACTTGCAGACTGCTGAAAGCCATAGGGTGCGTTGCTGAACCACACTTTACCTTACTGAAAAGGTATACAAATTGCAAGTAGTAGAGAGCTCTTTCAGGGACCATTAATGAAAGTAAAGTATTTAAGCCTCATTCCATGTAATGTAAGATGTGAAAGAATAGTTTGCATTAATTATAATCTATGAGTGAAGGTGACTTTGTAATATGGCAAGGCATGCAACTACTATGTAATACAATTACATGATTTACATTCAGCAAAAAAAACCTTATTAGTAATTTGCACTTTAAAATTAAAGGAATGCTTCTGTGCTGTGACTTGTATATAAGACTTGCTTCATCAGATTATTAAATATCGGTGTTTATTTATTTTTAAATAGTATTGAACAGTTTACTTAAACTTCAGGGGATGTAGAATATCAGTTTGAAAAATAATACAATTGCTCGATAGAATCCTTTTCTATCGTTAATAAAAGCGAACTGTGGATGAAAACATCACTAATATCCCATGATGACATAGCATAGATTTCAGAGTATCATGCTTATAGAAAATGTTTCCAGATTTCAATAACGCACAAACATTCTGTGCATCGCTTGTATTTCCCAGCCTTCCTCTGAGCATTGTGTTCCAAAAGCCTTTTACAAAGGCTGAGGTTTGGTACCTTTGACCAAGAAATATAACAAAAGCCTAAATCGGGAAAGGTGAAGTAGCACATCTCTACCCTCAGCCAGTTTGAAATGACAAATCTTAAGTTTTTGAATACAGAAGTCAGAGCATAGTGTAGCTCAGGATTTGAAGTTTTGCAATTGGAAAGATTAGGATACAATATTTTCCAGGATACCTCGTTTATAGATGAAATTGAAGAGTGACTTCATAGGCACCGATTTTGTTAGATTGTGGCAATGTAATGAGACACAAAAATTTTAATTGCAGGAGGAGTAAAATCCACAAATGCTTAAACATGTTTTTCCTTTTGTAACAGGTGATAAATCAATATTTGCATGAATCACTGATTTAAAGAACCATTAAATTCCCACTTTAATCTTCTAATAGTTTATTCCACTAAGGAAGAGTCAAAACAAGAAACATGATTGTGATGAAACAGTGATTGTTTCAGAATTAATCCACACCCATTTTTTAACATCAAGAATGCTTTTCTTTCTATTTTGAAATTTCAGGAGCTCCAATTTCAAAGACTTACCAGAGAACTGGAAGTGGAAAGGCAAATTGTGGCTAATCAGCTAGAAAGATGTAGGCTTGGAGCAGAATCACCAAGTATCGCCAGCACAAGGTACAAGTCCTGATGACTTTACTTTCATGTGTCCCATAAATTAAAGGGCTTTTTAGTGGTGCTTATGTGCTACATACATATATTTTCACTGATAGCTGTTCACCTTCCATTAATACTGAAGCATAAAAAAAAAAAAAATGCAGATTTGCTGTAAAGAGTTATGGGACAATTTAAAGAGGCCTCTCTAATAATTGATTACATTTTCAATAGAGTGTATGTAAAGCTTTAATTTCTCTTTAAATATGTTGAATTTTACTTTTAAGATTCAGCCAGAGAGAAAGACAGTAGACTTATACATATTTGTGTCAAAGTAACAGTGCTAGTTAAATGCAGTAGTCCAATTATTTTTCTTTTCCTGAATTAACTATTTAGTTTTGTCCAGCTTTTCTGAAACACTTTCTGTTGTTACATTTGTTTGCAGGGAACATCTTGCTATAAGTGTATTGTTAGCATATTTAAATAGTGTGAAACATACCTAACATATTTCACATACAATGACAATAACTATAGCAAAGCATTTTGTTAATATTTCAACTGTAACTAGTATTCTGATTATTTTTTTTAGTTCCTTAGCAAACTTTTTAACTCTAAATGTGTTTGGACACTCATTCATCTTAAGCATATCAATGACTGGTAGCTCTTGAATCTGAAAGCCTTGATAACAATGTGTTCTCTTACAAAACATTTATACCTGCATTTTGGGTTACAGCTGGCTTCATGTTGGCATGTACATAGAGAGTATGCTCTGAACATTATTATTTCTTGCCTTAAATTCTGTTTGTTTCTATATTCTGTCAGCAATAAACTTGGGTATCATTCTGAAATGTTTCCTCCTGTGGCCATAATAAATATTTCTGCAAGTTAAATGGAAAGTTGTTCCTACAAAAACTTAAGAAACAGGAGGCGATTATTTAAAAATAAATTTTAAAAATCCAGCATACCAGCTAACACAGTTGTTTTTATACATCAAACTGCTTGACCTGAGTTGTGATTTGACAGTATTGTTACTAGCATGAGAACTTTTGTTTAAGAAACTTTGAAATATTCAGAAATATTCGTTGGACAAGATGACTGTTTCATACCCTTCATACTTGCCTATCTTCCCTCTAGATCCACATATTTCTCAAGCTGTTGCTCAGATTTTGTTTTGAAAGCTAAAAAAGTTGAATTCCTATGGAAGAATAAGTAAAAAGCTTCAGTTATTTTATGCCTCCAACCACCTTTCATTCAGTCTTGAATGTCCATTTTCCGTGAATTAGCCTGAGTAATACAAAGGAAGAGGTTTTTCTATATCCCAAGTGCAGAGAATTTTGCATACAAAGAACACCAGAGTTAGCTTATCCCACAAATAATATTGTGTAGTTTTTGAAATAATGTACAATTACCAGTATCTACACAATAAGTTAGATCCTATACTTCTATCAAATACTACCATTTACCAAGATGGAAAACGTAATTTATGGCATCATGGAGTCATTTCTTCTTTTGGTTGCTTCCTTATGGCTCAATGATGTTTATTTGTATTAAAAAAAAAAAAAAAGATGAAAGTTTAGGGGGAGAAAATACTAGCACGTAAGTTGGTTTGTAGTATAATTTGGTATGAGTACATTTGTGAATCTAGATAAACTCTTCAAGCTATTGTTTGCTGGGCCATAAATTTTCCATAGTTACTAATAAAATATTTTACACATTTAAAATAAAAGCCCAATTATATTCTTAGTTCTTACAGACACCTCTCTATTCTGACCACTGTTCTTATTTTTCTGAATGTTCATATCCCAGCTGAGTCTGGTCCTGTATAGATGAGAATGCTATGCTACATTACTTTTTTACTGAGGGACATGGGATTAAAACGTGGTTTAGACAATATGTTCTGAGATGTATGTGTCCTTGGTTAATTTTTTGACTTATTCTTTACTGTGGATATCCCTTTTAAGAGATGTGTGAGAAGCTGGGGGGGGGGGGGGAATCTGTATTTGAATTAGATGCTGTCATTTCTTCACAACAAGTTGCTTCCAGTGTAGTTAGAAGAGTTGTTGAAAGAATCAAGGGAAAACAATCTCTAAGAGGAGTATCACAGTAGGCACAAATATACAGCAAAATTTATAGCCATAAAAAGGTACCTGTGTTTCCCCAAACTAGGTGATGTAAATGTTTTGCTAAGGCTGACAAGAAATTAAACACAACGAGAGCATGGAGAAAAGGCTTGGAAACTGAATGCTGTGTTGAGAGATTGATCATGGACAGATAACATCCTGCTCCCAGAAACACAGAGGAGTTAAGCATTTAGAGAGGAAGATGATGTTTCTCCTAGGCAGATGTAAGAATTGTCTGACAGTCTTATATAAAAAAAAAAAACAGAACCAAAACAATGACAAAAACTAAAAAAGCATAAGATGTGTATGCCTTTCTATTTTTATCCTTTGTTCAAGTTTTCTGTCCCTGAGGAAATCAACGATGCTTTGTTTCAAAGATAGTGCTTTAATCTCCTTTAATGTGGTTAAAACGTTTGGGAGCATTTCTTTTCAGAGGTCCAACTGAAGGTTTTGTTGACCTCAGTGGTAATAGCAGTGCCTCTGATTTACCTACTTTTAAACTGGATTTACCGACTTCTAAGCCAGCGTTGGCCTGGAGGTGGTGCTGCTTTGCAAAACAAATGCTGACATGAAGTCACAGGTACTTTTGTGGCAGCATACGCCTGTCTTGGTGGTTGCAGCTTGAGCTTCAAGCTCTTCTTTGTGTCAGTCAAGTCATCCCTCTGAGCCAGCTCATCACCCAGTTGCACAAGTGCCAGTCCGAGGGAAGTTATGGTAAGAGCCAGTGAGGGAAGGGGGAAATGTGACATCAGTACCTTAAACCAGCTTAAACTTCTGCAGCTAGTACATGTAGCTTCTGAGCTGGTCTTCATGGCTGTGAGCCTGAACACTAGCACAGTATGGAGTGCAGGCCGTGCAGATGTACACCTGGATAAATCCATCTGGAGGTAGGCACTGGTGACCAGACTGTCACCTACTTGAGCGCGCCTGAGAAGGACTCTCATTTCAGAAGCATGGTTCATTCTGTTACTGCTAGTCCTTAAGAAATGTGTGTGTTGCTTTGTACACATGAACAAAGCAAAACAAACAGAAGGTACTTGTAGTTCAGGTTTGTTAGTCTGTTGCCTGCCTGTATTACAACTATATTGTAAATGCAAGCAACACACAGGAGTAGTTGGCTGTTTTGCTCTCTTAAGAGGAGTGTGAAAGATGAGAACAAGAGATCTGCAGATCCTAAGCAATTGTAGTGTAATGGGTGGAGAAGGAAGCCCTAGATCAGCTGCAGCCCTGGATTCCAACACGGCTTTATTTTTGTGTACCTGTAGGTTACATGCCTGTTAAAATTACTTCTTCTCATAATTATTTTTATAAATGGGTATTGTGCTCAGCGCTTGTAAGATATTTCATGGCATCCTGTACACTTTCAAACCTCTTAGGAGCCTGAAATGATACATGATTAGTGTTACATGTAAGTATTAAATATTTTGACCCATGTTATACACTACAAGATTGGAGATGATAGACTGGGAAGAACAATGTGAGGTTTCAGTTGTGTCTGCTTTCATTTCATGCTATAACATGCACAGGTTTCTATGAAGAAGCCACTGGGCTGTTCAGCCTCCCATACAAACAGATACAGCATTGCCAGTAACTTTCCGTCTGTAGCGTTACTGATTCAGTTGGGTTCAGTTCTGGGCTGCCAGATGTGTTGGGGTGCATGCTGATGCCGGTAGATATCAACATGTATCAAGGGTCAGTAGTCAGACTCACTTTATAAAACACATTGCCTAACCTCTCAGGTAGGAGTTGGCTGTATGACTCTCACAGTTGACTGATTCTTTTTGTGAGTTATGTATTGTGTGTAACTCATGAAAACCGAGTGGTGTTGGGAACCAAAAGGCTCATACTTATTAATTTAATTGTAAAATACTGCGCTCATAATAGTAGCTTGTCACAAACACTTTAACAAAAGGAAAGTACATAAATGGCACACTAGACTTCATCAGAATGTAAGCCCTTTTGGCAGTACAGTAAATAATAAAAAAAATTTAACACTTCACGTACTGAACAGACAGTTTGAGTAATCATGTGCCTACCTGAAGTCTTCTGAGTTTTGTAAAATTAAACGTATTTCATAGCTACTAGGATGGTTTATTTTCTCCACTTTTCACTATGCCAACTGAAATACAATGTGCGCTTCTGTAGTAGTAGAAAATATTCCAAAGTGATTCAGTAACATATTGCACTCTGATTGAACACTGTAAACTTTGTGAGATGAACATGTATTGCATTTCATGGTCACACATTTTTTTCTTAGAAAATGGGAGAATGCTTATAAAGAGTGTAAACAGAGCAAGTAGTTTTGCTTGAAAGCCAGCACGCCATCACATTAAGCTGTGTAACTTTTGTTCCACTTGAGGAGCAGTAACATGCGAGACACTTCCAAACTGTGCGCCGCCCCCACGCTCGGGGCATTCCACGGCATGCAGCAGCAAGTTTATCCTCACAAGACTGTTCACAGTGAGCTGATCTGGGTGTAATTATCCTTACAGAAACTAGTTCAATTTTGTTCGTATGACGTATCAAATATTTCAGCATTTCCAAAAGGTATATTTGAAATTGCTTGCATATATTGCAATATATGATGTCACCAAACTTTCATGGCAAATTATAAGCTCCATAAAAATTACCTTTAGAATCAGTATGTGCTTTCGAGTCAGAAAGAGGGAAGGAATCACAGTAATTTAAACGATTTATTTATTTATTTATTTACACTAATACTACACTTACTGAAATTTGAAAACAGGTCAATTAAAGGGCTACATTAAATTTAAAAGTAAGAAAGAAAAGATATACTTAATTTTCTTTGCAGAGCTTCAGCATACTATAAAAGCAGGGCTAAAATGTATTTGAATTTAGCAAAGTAATGAATAATTTTAAATCAAGACCTCCTGGTTGATCATAGAGCTGTTGGAAGAATATTTTGGGCACAGATATTAATAGTCCATTTATCCTAACAGTTTAGAAGAAATGGTGATTAATTCTGTCATTAGTAGCTAGCTAGGAACTGCTTGCCATGTTAGATAAAATTAGCGGTCATCGGGTCACCTGACAGTTGCTGATGCTAAACATTCAGAGGAAGTGCCCATCTCTGTTGCAGAATGAAGGAATCTCCTTTTGTTAGAAATTGGTCCGTGCTATGATTGTTTTAGGCGTTACAGTGCTTACTTAGCATATTATAAATCTTCTTTAATCTAGCTGTAGAGTTTCTGTTCTCTCTATTACAAATAATTACATATAAAGATTTGGTTTTTATTTTTATTATGTTTTAGACTGTAATGATATCTTGTGACCTTAATTTTGGAACTTGAGAATGGACTGTGTTAGGTTTGTTCTGTTCTTTAAAACAGTCTCATTGAGTGTCTCTTCCTCTGTCTTTACTATTTGATTGAACTTTAGAATTGTCTTAGGAAATGAATTTATTTTTTCTTATCTTTCATTTCTCCTAATTTGGGGTGGGGTGGGGGGGAGAAGAAGAACAGAATCATTGGTCTATGTAACATCCGCAAATTTTCAGGATTTTTTCATGTTTTCTTTACAGTTGGGTTCGGATTTGCTTTTTTGACTGTACCTACATGTTAGACAGAAGTTTCTATTGATGTGTTTCCTTCTGGTTTGTACAGTTTCTTACTTGCTTACTTCAGGTCTTCAGGCAGTACTGGGAATGTAAATATAGTAACAATCATGCTTATAGGTAGATTCATTAGTGGTTAAGGTGGACATACAACCTTTGATGCGTATGCAATGTGTGTTGCATATTTTCTAGGTTGTAGTTTTACCACACTACTTCAGGAAGCATTATAGGGTCCCCTACTCTAATTTTTAGGACCTAAAGAGTCACTGTATTTCCAGTCAATCCATCATTTAATAAGGCTATTTAAGATGCTTAGCTTAGTGAGTGGGTGATCAAAAGCACTTATCTGAGATATAGAAGACATCGTTCCAAGTCTCTGATGCTGAATGCTATGTCTTTCCTTTGGCACTTCAGCTGTGGCACTCAGGCAGCATCAACTGTTCGTTTAAAATTACAGGGTGTGCTATCATTTGTCTTGAGTCCACAGAAATTTAGAAATGCTTATTTTTTTGCATGTCTACATCGAAAATGAGTGAAGCTTGCAAAGTTTCTTGTTATAGCTCCAGTATTCATATTTTTGTTTTCTGTTTACCCAGACTGTAAGCCTTTCTGAAATTCCATCAAAGCTTTTGAATGCCAGTAGAATTGAGGAATTTTGGGGGTTTTATGCAATTTGCTGATGTTCAAATATGAAAAAAAATTTGTAGCTTACTGATGAGTTGCTCTGGTGATAAATTGAAGAGTGATGATTTAATATTGACTTCAGCTGCATATGTAAATACTTACTAGCTAACCCAATAATAGACTAGGCTACAAAATAGGATTGTTATTTTTACTGTGAATGTACATCTACTGCACACTACAGATTGAGATGCAGTAGGTGATTGTGTGTCAACTGAATTATGGTAACTGCTCGTACAAGTGCTCATGCAAGATGACCTGAAGTCTCTAGTGGACAATGGTGACGGATCAGGTGGTACGTGTTAACCTGTCACACTGAAAATGCCTGAAGAACTGAAAGGGCAGTGAGTGTCATGGTAGTTACTGTGGTGCATCGTTTAGCTAAAATAATACTTGAAGGACTGTTAATTCTTTCGGAAGACAGTAAAACATGCCAGAGACTTGCATTTTGAATTCCTATTTTGTGGTACCAGTAGGAAGACGTTGGTGATGGGCGGTGTGCTGTTACTACTGTCGCAGTGCTAACTGTGCATGGTGTCAGACAGCACAGGCTGTAGGGTGGCAGCAGTGTTCTGCTCTCCGTAGGGCTGGTGTTTCCCGTGCCCAGCTGTTCTGCGTGGCTGCCTGCTGTGGGGGCCTGGGAGTCTCAGTCGCTTCTCAGCGTTGGGTTTCAAGCTGAAATAGCATCCTTCAGTACGAGTGACCACATTTGGGTGTAGTATTCCAGATACAGCTTTCTAAATTCGTACCCAGAGCATTAGTGCTTGCCTGTGTCAGCTGAAAACATCTAGCGAGTCGTAGGACCACTTGCTCTTGGTGGCAGAGCTGTTTAATTTTTGTATGTGGGACATAAGACGGCTATGGTACTTTGTACAGTGTCTAGCAGAGTGGGTACAGGAATTAGGTGTATTAGTGAAATCAAGAAGATAGCTATTAGAAAACTTGAAGACTGAAAATTACCTCGTTTAGTTAAAATATTTGTGAAAACTTCTGCTGACCTGTATCAACAAGAAAAGCAAAAATATGAAATTTCGTTATACTGATTTTGATGGTTGCCAGTTGCTTGTAATGTGTATTACAAGTTTGTGGGATTTAATATATGCCATTTTATTAGAAAAATCCCCTTATACCAAGAATTTACAGTTATACAAAGCTTTAAGCCTTCATACTGCATATAATTGTAAATGTGTTCTTGATGTAGATATTTAAAATGGAAGATAAAGGACAAGTAAAAGAATACATTCAGTCTTAACAGGCACTTAGGTGGAGCTGCCAGCCAAAACTTAAGTAGCAGGCACGAATCCCTGTGAATAAACCATTCGCTACTGGGTGCCTGACAGAACAGATGTATTCCGATGATGAAAGCTTAGCCAAGCAGTAAACTAAAATGCTAAAGAAATATGTGTGAAGTACATACATTTTCAACATAATTATATATTTAGCTTTTTACAGCTTTTCACCATTTTAGAAATATTTAACAAATAATACTTAATTTTTTCAGCTGTTGCCTTTTTTTGATAACAGCAGTATATTCACACAGTTAAGACAGGCAATGGAAGTCACTACTTTTCTCTCAAGCGGTACTGTTTAAATCAGAAATACATTTCATCTTATGGAATACTTGCTAAGATAATAGGCTTAAACTGTTTCATGTCATATAAAACCTGCAAAAGATGTATGTAGCACCGAGAACTGTTCCTGTAGCCTTGCTATCCTATACACAGGTACTGTCAGAGACCTGGCTGTGACCTCGACCGGCCAGTTCTGCCTTTGAAGTGTGGCCAAGTCCTTGAGCTCTCATAGCCATTTGACTGAGACGCATGTTGACCTCCTTTCCTAACTTGCAAGTCCAAAGCTGGAAACTGTTTATTTGAGAGGTATTGCTTGAGGAATGTAAAATGGTACTAATGATACTTAGTACATTTTGTCTCTAAATGACTTCATACAAAACCTTTTCCATTTATCAGATTATTATTTTTTTCCAGATTGGCAGCTGATTCAATTTTGTGTCTAAGACATCAGCTTTGAACTAAAGCTGTAAGATGGCAAAGAAAAGGTGTGAAATTAAGAAAGGGACCAAAAAACTCCAAACAAACAAAAAAACCAAACAGTTCCCCCCGCCGTCCCCCCCCCCCAAATAACCAAACCACCAAAACCAACACCAAAACAAACAAACAAGAAAGTCCAGATACTTAGGAAATACAAGGGGGGTGGGGGAGAGCAAAGGATAAAAAAAAAAAAAGTGAATAGATTGATTTCAGCAGAGTTTGTATGCATGCTCCATCTTCAGTTACCAAATATTTGTGTTACTGGCTAAAAAGTTAGTGTTTTGGTGTATGTATTTTGTATGCACTTAGTGTAGAGGTACGTTTTTATTTCACTTATTCTTTGCGCTCTTGCGAAGCAGATTGAGAAGGGAAGAGAAAATTCTGTTTGTGTACATGATCGTATGTCTGATATTTTATCTATGCTTTCCTTCCATAGCATTTAAAAATAGCTGCTATACTGTAATAATATTTCTCTCAACTTCTTTAATTGAAAACTATATATGTCATACCAAACTGTTCTGAAAGAAAAACATAATTTCTGCATGTCTACCCTACTAACCTAATTCTTTTTCAAGGATAGTAGTGGGCTAAGTATTTTTAGAAGTGCAGTGCACCGCATATGGGCTCTCTTTAGATATATTACATGTTAATGTCAGGAGGAGACAGCATAATGACTAGTTAATGGCAGCAGCTTCTCATTGGTAGTGCAGTATTTGACCACACTGTTTTTTAAACAGTGGAATAAGATGCATTAGACTTACTTATCAAAGCTGAAAGATTTGGTAACTTCAAAACATTTCATCTGTAAGGTGACAAAATTAGATTATGAAGTCAGTAGGTGGTAGATGCTGGACTTTTGCAAAAATAATTTAGTAAGAAGTTAAATTCTTAACCAGTTTATTTGTTCATGAAGTAGCTTTCTACTTATGACCCATAGTCAGAGCAAGCTTTATCGTTCATAAGTCCTGTACATGTGAAGAAAGTTCAGTTAGCCGGATGTGCTGGGTAGAGATACGTTTGGGGTTTTTTATAATCTTGTGTATGTAGGAGTAAAGTATTTCTGTATGCTTAGCACTTTTTACCTTTGCTAGCAGCACAGAATGATGTCATCTCATTATAAGAAATTGAGTTTCCAGTAAGTCTGAGGGATAAAGTAAAAGGTGAAGAGTGTAAAACTTGACGTTCAGGTAGCATGAGAATTCTGGGGCCAGTGTGCACAGGATCTGTCAAATAGTCTTCATATTTCTTCATTTCAGTGGAGCAACGTATTAATGAATAGGCTAACAGTAGTTGATTAAAGAACCCATTATATCCCAGCTTGCTTGGTGAAGAGTAAAGAATATACTCTGTAAAGAATTCATGTAGATTAACTAATGTTCAGAACTCAGCTTTCAATAATTAAAATTCATTCAGTTTTATACAAATTCTTTTGAATTCAGTACCAGTTTTCGTACAAATTTCCGCATGAATTTTTAACAATAGAAATATTTCTAAAAGTTTCATCAAAATAATTACAAGGTTCCGTTTGCAAGCAAAAAACCAGTAAAGTTGCACAGAATTTACTTTGGCATGTAGTTACAATCCCCAAAATATGCCAAAAAAACATTCTGGAGTTAATGCACTAGTTAGATTCAATGGTAGTGTACTAGAAATGAGAAATCTTTTTAGTTTTTTATTTAAATTGAATGAACTTTAGCCCAAGGCTGTGCAAAAATTGAGGTTTGGTGGTCTTGGCACTGCTTACTGCTCTGGAATAGCCAGGTGATGGTAGTACAGTTCCTTTGCTGTAGAGTTCCAGGTGTCTCTAGATAGTTTTGGTTTTTCACAGAGCTGTCTGGCTTGTGTACCGTGTTCGCTTAGTCTGTTCTTCTGCAGAGAAAGTTGTAATAGCTTAAGAAATAACCATCTGTAGCTGTTTGTTACCTCCTGTTAGCTGGAGGCTATGACCTTCTTTCCTGAAACGCCTTAGCAGGTTCTGTCCTGCAAGATCTGAGTTTGTTTAAATCCCAATTTAAACTATACCACTAAAGGTGGTTTAAACTAGCCTGCCTGACTTTGCACTCAGGTGGAATGACAGACCTCACGTGGTCACAGTAGCTGAGTTTTGGGGAAGGTAGCTGCTGGTTGTTGTAGGGTGAGTTCTTAAACTACCCTACTTAAACCCACAGTATGACATTCAATTGAACTAGTTGCTTATCCTGTTTTGGCATGTAGTTTGATTTTGTTTATGTGCTTATTTAGTGTTTCTGACATTGGACTTGTGTTCCAGTACTGCTAAGTGATTTCGTCTTTGTCTAAACTTAAGATATTTGTGCCTCTGGGCTTGGACAAGATGGTCCTTCAGGAAAGAGAAAATATCTGTGGAAGTTGAGGCATGCATCTGAATTTGATGGAGTCTGTGTTTGAGCACTCTTCTCTCCACAGGCATCTCAGAAATACAGTAGACCACAAACTTCTGAAGGCAGATGAGCCTGGAAAGTCTCAGTCTGGAGTTCAGCTCTTCACCTGTAATTCTGTACACCAAGTTTCAGTCTATTTAACTGGTCCAATTTATGTACGTTCTAAAGAAAAAATTAGCACCCCAAAAGACACTAAAATTTTAGACTGAGGGAAGGAATAGCCAATACATAGTAAAAATTCTGTTACTACCTAGATATGAAGTTGGCTTTCAGACACTTGAAGCCTGTATTCGAATTCTCCTTTTTCTTTAAATTTCATTGTAATTGTAGTTTAGTTTGTGCTAGTATGCAAGTTTAGCACTCTTTTATACACAAATACTTTGTTTCTAAAAAAGGCTCCTAAATGATTGTTTTTATTTTAGAAAATAAGTATCTAGTGCTGTTCATGTTGCTGTGCTACAGTTTTTTGTAATTGGTAGCTGTGGTAGAAAGAAGTAAAATAAATAACACTAATTTAGAAATAGATACATCTTACCCAAAATCAGTTTCATGCTGATATTTAGACATCATAAAATCTGATGGACTTGCCTATTCTTTCCTTTAAATAGCTTTTTGTTTGGAAAATAGCAGCTTATAATCATTGCAAAAATGATTTAATATTCAAAGTTTGATAGTTCATATGTAGAGTGAGGAAATACTCTACGTATTCTTATGGAAAAATGTATCTAATTTTAGTAATACCTGGGTGAATTTTGCATTTGTCTGCAAAGGCGGTTGTGCATCAATACTATTATCAACACATGAAAGAACATTGCTTTGTAGAAGAAACAAAATGGTTAAGATAGTTCGATACAAAATAGTTATTGGAAAAATACAAGAGAAGTAGGGGTTTACACTGATATTAAATACCTGTTTGATCTTGTGAAATAGTTGTTTCTTAAGGCATCTCTTTAACCTTGACAATGTAAAATCTGTTACCTGTTTACCCTTAGAGGTGTACATGTTTTGGTATGTCAAATGGTCTGACTTCTCATCATATGCAAAGGATCAGAATTCTCTCTGGAAAACTGGAAAATGAAATAACAGTAAAAACTGTAGGTCTGTTTCTGTTCATTTTTTTCAAACTGCTTTACATGTAGAAGCAAAATGCTCTAGAATTGTGATTCCCAAACTTCCTTTGCTAGACCCTACCATAAGCAGCGAATGCTCCTGTCTTTGGTTGGTTTACTGCTAATCATACACACATGACTGTGAACACTTGCTGTATACTATTTTATTTATGTCATTACACCTTAAATAGAAAGTGCGTATCATAAATCATGCTCTTACCTGTCCTGTTGGAGATAGGTTACGCTGCTTGATAATTTGCCGTACGGTAAGTTACAGGGCATTCCCACTGAATAATACAAAATTAAAATCAATAACCAATGATTTAGTTGTCAGGTGTAAAGTGCTGCAGAGTGTTATTTACATGGGCTGTTGAAACTTTATCTGCTGGGGTTTTTGTACAATTCTGTATGCTTTGGTTAAAAAAATAAAAAATAAATCCAAACTAGACACATGGTTCATTTTTGTGATAATTTTTTTTCTTTTGCAGCTCTACTGAGAAGTCATTTCCTTGGAGATCGTCAGGTATCATCTTTTATGTGTACATTTTGCTTTAAGCCCAAAAAACTTTATTTTCTTGGCATTCATTGCTTGTTTTGAAGTGAACTGAATGTTAGCAGCAATGCTACATATCTTCTTCAAGTATCTTTTCTAAAGTATAACATGAATATCCTCTTTCTCACACGTGAAGAGACTTGTGTGTTCCTCTGTTATTGTGAAAGGTTGTTTTGGCTTAGAGGTAGTGGCAGGTACTTTTCTTGCACCTTTTTGTGCCTTTGCATTTTTGTGTGAGATGTGACCATAACAAAAGTCTTGTGTATTGGGTCTCCTTTGCAATTAATTCAAAAATACTTTTGAGTCTTCCCCTTGGCAGGTAAGAATAATGAAAAAATACTGTATGTTTTAAGCTTGAAAACTGATTTTCTTTTTACAGATATTCTTACTTAACTCAGAAAATCTCCAATAAGTGAAGGTTTTTCTGACAGTGCTTTTTTTTATTTTTGTGTCTCAGGATAGCTTGAACTTTGTTTCCAAAACAAGAAACATTTGTCCTGTAGTACTTCTACATCTACTCTTGAGTATATTAGGTGGAATGGATAGGACTGCGTCTTAAAAGTTACATTCAAGTGCCTGTTGAAATAATCTAATCCATCCTTCATCGATCAGAGCATTTAACTAGTTAGGTTTTCTGCATCAGTTAAAATATTTAGTATTGAAGAGTCAATCTTCTGAACGGTGGTCGTCTCTTTAGAGTGATGAAGCGTATGTGCAGAAGCCAACATGTCAAAACCACACAGCAGGACCAGAAGTGGGACCTTGACTCCCTGCACATTGCTTTTTGCACTGGATCTTGTTTCTCTAATTCAATCACGTACTCTTGACAGAATGTCGTATTAGGCAAAACTGGTCTAATGTAATCAAAATGCAATTAGCATTTTAGGTAGCTTGTTAAAAGTTTTATTAACCAAGTTCTACATAGTGTTAATATCATATCTTTATATAAGGATGCATGCAGTTTTAAGAGCTATCCAGTTTCTGCTGTACAAAGAATAACACACCGTAGTTATCTGCTTGTTCACTCAAGCATATTCATAATTATGACAATTGTGACTATTTTAGGTAAATAAGTCTCTCAAACTGTCTGCTTTCCCTTCCCCTTCCTGTTTTGTGTTTTATTTAGAGACTAAGCTCTTAAACTTGTGTATAATTGTATTTAAATTATTTCAGTTGCCATCATGGTATTGCCTCAGCTGAGGCAATGATGTGATAAGATGTGACCTGACTGTAGCTGTAATTGTATAATTCTACTGATGCATAAAGCAGAATTTTTAAGAGAAATATAAAATGTTGTTGTTTTGCAGATGCTCATAAATAGAATATTAGATCAGCAGCCATTTATAAAAAGGCTATTATTTTACTCAGGGCACTCTCCTCATGATTTATAGTAGCAGAGAGAGATAGACAACAATTCACTTTATTGTGCATTCTTGCCTTTGTTAGACAGCTTAAACAATCTTTATTTTTTAGCATTGTGAAAGCATTTGCTTGGTGGCAAATGTGTGATGGAAGCGAGGTTTTGGTTCAGACCTCTGTCTTAGGAACATCTGTATGGCACTGCACAATTGAACTTTATTCTTCCTGTGTGTTTCTCCCAAAACTGATTATTTGTCAGTTTGACATTGATTTAGTATCATGTAATATCAAGTAACTAATATAACAGGGCCTTGTATTATTTAAACAAAAAAGACTGAAGATTAAAATATTGAAGTTGAACATAATTATAATTTAAATATCCCAGTCCCCGCAAGTATTTTATTCTAAAGAATATGTAATACCCACTGATGTCTGTTACAATCTGTTATCAAGTTAGTGTAACAGGAGCTGTGGAAGTGAGTTATTTCAGTGTTGGTTCTCTGTATCGTTTCTAGGCATACTGATGATTAAATTAATGGAAGTGTAGTAACACTTCTTATTAAATCTTAATTAAATTTGGTCATAATACTCCTATTATAGTAAATTAATTAGCTTCAAATTTTGCTGGATGGCTTTGACCTAAGAATGTATGACTGATAAATAACTGTGCAGACTGCCTGTAATTTCTAAGATATATTGATTTTTTAATTTTTTTTTTAATCTGGTATTTGAATAGTGTTCAAACATTCCTCATAATAGCAATTAATGAGTAACATTTTTAGTATGAATGTTCCATCATGGCTAATTGTGCAAATAGTGAGACACCAGCATTTTGTGTACAGCTATTGGTAAAAATCAGAGTATTTCTTTACAGCTTGATAGGTACAAATACTCTGTTTTTTATTTCTCTTGTGAAGTGCACTGTAATAACAACTGTTATAAAGAATTTCCAATAGCTCATCTGTCAGGGTTTTTTCTTTTGTGCTTTGTTGGTTTTGTGTGGGATTTTTTCCCATGAGTGCCACTAGATTTTATATCGAGGTATTCTTTGTCAGTTTGAGAGAGTTTTTATTAGCTGTTGCATAGAATTTATTTCAGCCTTTTTTTCCATCTTCCTCTTAGCATCAAACTTGTGCAAGCTCCTAACAGTTTTGCCTCTTTCTGTAGCGTGCTGTTATATTCATTTTCAAAGAGCACTTAGCAGGCTTCACTGTCCACAACTCGCAACTTTTGACATGAAGCAGTCGCAGAAGTTTTTACTAGACTGTTACTTCTTAGCATGTTTCTTTTGGTTTCCACTCTAGACTCATTCATATATTTCTTCAGCAAGAATTTACATATCTGGTGTTACCTTTAAACGTAACCCACATTTCCTGCTCCCCTTCCTCAGGGGAGGTTTAGATTGGATATTAGGAAAAATTTCTTCACCGAAAGGGTTGTCAAGCACTGGAACAGGCTGCCCAGGGAAGTGGTGGAGTCACCATCCCTGGAGGTATTTAAAAGACGTGTAGATGTGGCACTTAGGGACATGGTTTAGTGGTGGACTTGGCAGTGTTAGGTTAGCGGTTGGACTTGCTGATCTTAAAGGTCTTTCCAACCTAAATGATTCTGTGATTCTATACTGCATCTCTGATGCCTGTTCTTCATCAGTAAGTGTAACATGATGGCAATTGAATGCTTAATATTTCTGTCAAAATAATTTTGATTCAGTTTTTCTTTTTGTTTCATGTCCTCATCTTTGTCCTTTTTTCCAGACTATGTTTAACTTTTTCCTTTCTTCATCATAGTGTTGTGATGTCTCTTTTGCTTTCTCTTATGTATGATGACGCTTTCCTTTGCTGTCTGTAAAGTTCAGCTAACATTCTTAGAACTGAAGTTAGCTTAAGAGTTGTTAAAAAGTAAGCATTTGGATAGTAGTATATGAAGTAAAAAAGGTATAAAATTTGCAGCAACTTCTGTTGATGGTACACAAACAGGGATGAAATTCAACTCAGCCTTTTACTTATGAAGCTCTTGAGATTATAGGACCTTAAGACAAGTGAGAGCTATCCTCTGTGCACTACAACACAGTTGCACAGTGTTTCCACTGTGCAAAGTATATTTACTAGGTAATCAATTACATTTTTCATTAAAATAGGTTGGAATGTACATTTGAAAATTTAGAATTGTAGAACTACATCAAAACTGTAGGAAACAAGATTCTCAGGCATTAGTATTAATGTTCTTTTCATTTAGTTTGGTAGATGATACCTGTCTACCAGTAGACTCTGTTTATGTTGGAAGTAAGTTCTTCGTTAGTATGTGTGGGAAAATTACTGTGATTAAGTTTGCAGGAAACTTAATATGAAACATTGGATTTATCTAATTAATTTATTCTTTCAGATCCTCCGACCACCAGTGTAAACAAACCCCAAGTGTCAGAGAGTGTTCATACCAATGCCTATGACATTAGGACAGAACCAGAACAAGGGAACCTCTACTCACCAGAACAGACATCTCTCCATGAAAGTGAGGGTCTGTTGTGTGCATTTTAAATATTAGAATATATTTCTGTATTGACTGTATAAAAATGTAATACAATTATGAATGCAACAAAGTTATATAATATTTTATTTTTGTGAAGTTGTTCGATGCTTTTATTCTTATGCTGGCTTCATATCTACAGGGTCTGTAGGTAACTCAAGAAGTTCAACACAAATGAATTCTTATTCTGACAGTGGTTACCAGGAAGTAAGCAGTTTCCATAACAGCCAGAATTTGAGCAAATCAGAAAACAGACAGCAGCATTCCCTTATTGGAACCGCTAATAACCATTTGGTGAGAAGCTCGCGAGCTGAAGGGCAGACATCAGTCCAGGTATGCTCAAAATAGTACACTTTATCTCTGTACACTGTCTGTAACACAGTTTTAAAGACAATAATCATATAGCTGGACCTACCTTTGTACAGGCTGGAATTGATGTTATGAAATTACACTTTTATTTAACACCTGCACTGGTTAAAAAGCAGAAATGGCTTGCAGCAGACATAGACTTATTCGCTGAAATCAGCATGCATGTGATCTGGTTCATTCACTGCAGCTGAAATTAAGTAAAACTTCTGAGGACTCCTGACTGCAGAGTACACTGCTAATATAATATCAAGAAAGTATCACTCACTTAAAATTCAGTTGTGATATTGGGGAAGGCCTCCTAGAATTTAGCCTGTGTGTAGTGCTTAAAGGAAGAAGGTATCTGTGTTCTGTACCTTCTACTGTTTCTGGCTTTTTCCCCCTCCTTTTTCATTAATCAGAATGATGGTAAGACAGTGATTGACAAAACTTTATTAGCTTATACTAGAACTCTTTGCATTACTGTTCCTGAATCTCCAAAGTGGGTAGAGTAGTGAGGAAAGAAAGCATAGGTGCATATTAACATAGAAAGCCAAATAAGAATGAGGAATGGATGTTTTTTTAATGTTAAATTGCCATTTTATATATTAAGAAATACTGGTTAGAAAAAAATCTATTTCATAGGAAAACTTGAAGGAATTACGTTTAGGGTAAAAGCTACGCTTCAGCTGCTTTTATATATTGTTAAATTGTGTGCATTTCTTGTTGAATTCTGTGTCTTATGGGAGAAAAGTATCCACTACATGGCCTAAATGATAAAACTAATAAATGTTTTTGTTTTTAAACAGCCTTCAGTAAATATTGCGACCAACCGAGTCATGAGACGTGTCAGTTCAGTCCCATCCAGAGCCCAGTCTCCCTCTTACATGGTCAGCACGGGTGTTTCCCCTTCAAGGGGGTCGCTGCGAACGTCTCTGGGTAGCGGGTATGGTTCTCCATCAGTTACTGAGCAGAGATCCCTTACTTCTCATGCGTATTCATCCACTACTCTGCCGGTACAGCGGGCAGCATCCCCGTACGCTGCACAGAGACCTGCCTCCCCAACGGCTGTGCGGCGCATCGGCTCGGTTACATCCAGACAGCCGGCAAATCCCAATGGCGGGACTTCCCAATACCAAACGTCGGTCAGAGTTGGCTCTCCTCTTGCCCTTACTGATGTACAAACCAGAGTAGCTTCTCCATCCCAAACTCAGCTGGGATCTTCTTCCCCAAAGCGTTCTGGCATGACTGCAGTTCCACAGCATTTGGGAACAACACTGCAAAGAACGATTCATGATATTGAACAATATGGACAGCAGTATGACATATATGAGAGAATGGTCCCTCCACGTCCAGATAGCCTTACAGGTTAGTAAAAAGGTAAAGACACAGCTTAAAACTTGGTGCAAACCTACAACTGTAGAAAACCTGTAATGCAATAGTCGTTTTATGGATGAAACATTGTAGCACTAGGACATAATTGTGGATGTATCAAAACAGTTGTAAATACTGATGTCAAACACTATGTATCAATCGTGCCATAAGTTCCCTGTGAATACCGTCTTTCTCTTCAATTACTACATTGCTAGCCATGCATTAAATTAAGTAGTATGTTTTAAGTAGCTAAGTGAAATTCTGAGTCTTCCAAACAAAGGGATTTCAGTATTTTCAAAGATAAAGTACATTTAAATGTATGTGCAGGTTATACGCAATGTAAAAGATACTAGGCTGGAACTAGTTTTATGTCTAGTTCTTTCTTAAAATATGTGACTTAGTACCACTGAATTTTAGTTGTCTTTTCCCCTAATATTTCTAGGCTATCTCAAAGTACTTCAACTTAAATAGAGGGCAACCATTGTAATATTAGCTTAAAATAAAGCCCTAAAAGGTAGAATCTATTCATCTGAGAGGCAGTTCTTATTAAGATGCAGTTACTTTACATTTTAAGTTCTATGTGTGTAACTGGTTTTGTTCTGACCTTCATCTAAATGAGCACAGACAAGGTGACTTTGCCGTTAGACCATATGCTTTTTTGAACAGACTGCAATGTCTGTTTTTTCTTTTAAACTATTATACTGCAGGAAATTCCAAAATATTCTCATTCCTCAACAGAAGGTGTAAGGTGTCTTCTCCCTCACCTCTGTTTGCAAGACACAGTAATCTACCAGTTTGATAAGGCGGGGAGGGGGAGTAAATCAATTTGACGTGAAAAGCTATTCAGTAGTTTAAATGAATGCAGTCCAGTGGGCTGCATAATTTGTGACGTAACAGCAATCTTGTACTCTTAAAATATTAAGGTACTTCACAAATACCACTGCTTGAGAATATCACCTTGTCTAAACAGTTGAACTGATACATCTTTAGAAAAAAGGAGTTATTGGGATAGTGAATCAGTAATTCAGAAACAGATGCTTTAAATTTAATGCTTTTAGTGTTAAGGAAGTAATTAGCAACTGTGGTAGTCAAGCCTAGAGAGCATCTCATTTTATAGCCATCTCCACTGTAATCTTTCCAGGAAACTTGAAATGGTATGACTTCCCTGTGCTCTGTGTTACAAACTATGAGTAAGAATCCCTCAGTATTATAAAAAAACCTCTTACATTTTCTAGTATAAATTAGTTTTCATGTTTCTTTAGAGGGAACAGTTCAATATAACACCTGAAATCTTAAACTCAAATTTGTATATGATCAGTTTTCGGAGAGGACGTTTGGATGTGGGGGAAGGTTAGTACTGTAGCAGCCTTTAGGATAATCCAGAACTCTTCCCTGCTATGTAAGCTGAAGGAGAGGATGGATATATGATCAGGTCCTCTCTTCCTTCTGTGCTTACAGTCTCTAAGAAGGGTATCCGTGTGGTGCATGCTCTGGGAAAACTGTAATGTTAATAAGATGAGTGTCTTCCCAGGAGATAGCATCGTCATCTGGGAGGTGTAGGTCCAATTGCCTGCTTTGCATTGGACATAGGTCCAGTTGCCTGCATTGCTTTGGTGAAGTCTCTGTGTTTTTACCACCTATAGTTGTGTTTTCTTATTGATGACCTGTGAGACCCCCAAACGTTTCCTTGCAGACACTGATAGAGCAGGTCTGTGATTTTTGGGGGGAAAAATATGCAAATGCAGGATACATTTGGTTACACATCACTACTTTAATTGTATTTTGAAGTTGTTCCGTAATCTCCATCATTTCATTACCTTTGCATAGTTCACTTAGCATATTCTATTGCTTTGATAGCTGCTAAAGCTTTAGTGCCTACAATGGTAATGCTGAAGTGGACAAAACAGTATTAATTTTGTAAAATAGTTTTTAAAATACCTTTTAAAACCAAAAATTATGCTGGTTTTATGCCCTACTTGAATTTGTGAATGACTAAACATTTAAAAATGTGTTTGCCTTGGCTATACCACCCATATGTTACATACTTATTTGCTAACTTTTTTCTAACTCTTTTAACAATTTATGATGTAGCGAGTAAATGTTGTAGATAAACTCTGCATATAATTTTAGGCAAGAAAGATGACAGTAAATTATGTTGTAAGATTGAAAAAATTAGATTAGCAGTCTAGGAAGGGAAGCATGAGGAATGCTGGTCTGAGACCAAGTGGGATGTATGTGATTGTCACACTTATGTACTGTAGTACAATGGGAAGTATATTTGGTCATCTTTACTCTGAAGAATTTAATTAAAAGAGCAAAACTGGTGAAATCACAGAATAAACAAAGAATACCAAGAGCAGAAGGAACTGGAGTGAGTTCAAAAGGGGTGAAGGGGAGATTAGGCCACTGCAAGACGCAGTAAAGAAAAGTCAGAGAGTGGAAGAGGACCCCGTGGCAAGGTAAACCTCAGAGGCAAAAGGAAAAGTATTGTGTAATTGTTTCAAAGGAAGTAAAAATTCAAGAGACTGGAATACAGATGTTAAAAATAAAAGCTTTTCAAAATTAAAGAGAATTTTCCTGGTAGTGTAATATTCAAAAAACAAGTTGGTGTAGGTGGCAAAAGTGTTATGTTGCAATTACATAATACATAAGTAAGCCAAGTTTGAAAATAAATATGGGTTTGGCTTACATTTTATTAAATATGAGCATCTGAGGCTTGTTTAGTACTTGGCTAGCTAAAGGTTCAGCCAAGGAGACTGTCAGTTAGGGGTGTGTAAGACAGTGAAACAGATGATACAGAAGTGTGGAAGATTGAGAGGAGTATTGAAATACAGCAATTCTGAAATGCTTCCAAAAGAATTTTTTTTAAGAGTAGGGGTAGGGGAGAAACTGATGAGTGCAGAAGAGCTTTTCCCTTGGGTGATGCATCCTGTTAGTTGCAAATGCTCTGTACCCTCAGTAGGAGATGGTGAAGAACTCTCAGAATTAACTAAATTCTAACTATTTTTCTGCTCTCCAGTTTAGTATATTAGTGCTTCTCTGTAGACTCTGGAAGTATAACTTACAAAATAGGGGAACTAGGATGCTTTAAATGAAAGCATTAAAAATAGATGAGGAGGTTGGTGGAGGGTAGCTAGTTAGCACAACACCAATATCAGGAAGCAAAGTGTATACAAAGCACACATTAGAGAGTCAATGGGAGGGGTGGTACTACACGTCAAAAACAGTTTCCAGGCTGAAAAAGAAGAAATATAGGATTAAGACTGTACCACTAACCTCCTAATCAGGATGGCAACAGTGAACTTAATAGGAGATTTTTGCTAACTGAATTAGCAACCATAGTAAGGGGAAAGATACATACAGAAATACAGTAACACACCAGAATGCATGGAAAGAAATTCTAGGCAACATGAATGAAGTTTTCATGGAGCAGATGGAGGGGGACCCTTCACAAGGAGAAGCAAGTCTGACCTTGTGCAGTGCTATTCAAAATGCTGTTATTGAAAAGCTGTTCTGCACCTCTGCCCATAATGTACTTGGATCTAGCACTGCAGAAGTGGTAGCAGGAGGTCCACTGCTGAGGAATTTAAGTTAAACGAGACAGAGATAAGTTAAAAGGAACTCAAGAGGGACAGCTGAAAGGCAAGGTGAAAAAAGATTCTCATACAGCTGCAGCATAGCAATATATATATATACACACATCACGGACTATTTAAACCTTTATAAAGACTTTTCTCCACATGCTTAAATCTCTGCCACTATCAAGGTGACTTTTGCTCTTACTGCTATGTGTTGTTTCATTTTCAGGATTATGACCCCCTTTAGGCTGTGCCCTATTTCACAACTGGATTTCTGTCAGGTTCACAGCTTACCTTGTCATTGCTGAATCTGTGAACTGCACATGCTGACTTAGCTTTTACTCTGTATGTTTTAGACTTTCAACTATAAATGCTACCGAAAAAATTGACTTGGAAAACTTAAAGTTGTCAGTGTACGCACAAAACTTTTCATGAAAGAAATGGTGCTTTGTCAATGAACCTTTCAGTGTGGAGCATTTAATAACAGAAAGAAGTTTAATGAATAAATCTTTATAACTGTAGATATAACTAACACCTTTTCTTGGCTAAAAGAAGAAAGATTCAAGCATAACAGCTTTATTATTTTTAACTGATATGGGCCATGTACATATTTCCCTCTTCTTGGTTTTAGGCCTGAGGAGTTCATATGCTAGTCAACACAGTCAACTAGGACAAGAATTACGATCAACTGTATCTCCGGACTTGCACATCACCCCTATCTATGAAGGCAGAACTTACTACAGTCCTGTGTACCGTAGTCCAAATCACGGAACAATTGAGCTCCACCAGGGATCCCAGTCAGCATTATATCGAACAGGGTCAGGTGGGTAAAGGGCTTCCAAAGCTCTTCCATTGACTGTGTCCCAAAGTCATGCTTAATTTACTTACTGGAGTTTTTCTGGAACCTATGGCATATAGGAGAACATCTATGAGATACATCATGCTAGTTTAAAAGGAAAAACCAGATGTTATAAATTAATGGAGATAGAAACTAGGTTTGAAGGACTTAAAATAACCAGTAGGAATTAAAAAGTTTTTGTGATGTTTGCAAGAAATACTTAGAGCTATATATCAGTGTCAGCTTAGGGTCAGAATATTTTCTGTTTGATATCACACACTCAGGTACATCCAAGCAAAGCGTATTTCATGACACACAAAATTTATTGCTTCCTCTTCATTCTCTGTGCATCCTTCTCTTACGAATTGAGTTTGTTCATATTTTTTTTTATTCATCAGTACAGTAAAATGATAGGTTGCACACTTAAATTACCTACTGCATCTTTCACAGTAAAAATACTGGTTTTACTCAACTTCTCAGCAAAGGATAATGTTAAAATACTATATCTGAAGATCGTATATTGAAACTGAAATATTTCTATAGTATTTCATAGAATTGCTACTCATGTATTATGAAGTGCATAGGCATTAGATTAATATTAGAACTGATTTTCTGTAAAGAGAAATGTAATATATGTTGCAGTGCAGTTTGTTCTTTAAGGTTGATTAATAATTTGTATAGTGAAGTAATTTCCAAAAACTCTCAAAATATTAAGAGTGATTTAACTAAGTTACTATCTAGGAATATTTGTAGAGAAGTGTCCGATTCATGTCATTTTTTCACACATTTGAAAATTGCTTTTTAATGTTTGTTAATGTAACTGAAATACTAAGAGTATGGAATGTTGGAGGAGTCAACAGTTTTCGCAATTCTCCTATCTTCTACAACCTAGAGTAAACAAATCTAAGTTTGTCAGGATGTGCCAATGAGGAAATATAACTAGAAATTGGAATTCTCTGTTTACTTGTCTACCTAATATCACTTACCTTGGAAGAACAAAAGCTACCACAACAGCTCTGTTAAGTCAGGAAGATACATGTTCCTGTTTTTGAAATGATCAGCTTAATCTTTGAAATCATCCTCTTGTTAGCTTTTTGTCAGGGAAAATGTACATGTAGTTGGGAACAGGAAAATATCATATAAACTACATAAATTTTTGTTCACTTATTTTTCCTTTTTCTTTTTCATACAGTTGGCAAATTGACGTTGCTGTTAGTAATTGAATTTTATTATAAACCTTGAAAACATTTTGCATCCTGATTTCTGCTTGGTGGCACAAGATGCGTTCCTTACTTTAAATATTTGTTGAGGCAAGCTGAGGCATAAGCCTGATTCCGTCAGACCTTTAGTTCTGTAACTAATCTCTCTGTCTTCCCTGGGACATTGAGTAATGGCTCCCTTAAATCTAGCAATAGCTTTCAACATTCAGCACGGTACACGTTTTTAACACTGATTTTTTTATTATTATTATTTTTTTTTTAAAACTATGTATTGCCTCTTCTCTTCAATAGACATTTACCTGGTTTGTTTTAATACTGGTTTTATACTAGGAGTTGGAAATCTGCAAAGATCATCCAGTCAGCGTAGCACACTCACATACCAAAGAAATAATTACGCTCTGAACACAACAGCTACCTATGCGGAACCCTACAGGTCAATGCAGTATCGACTGTCAGAGTCCAGTTATAACAGGCTGCAGCACGCAACGCCCGCCGATGATGGGACCACACGATCTCCATCCATAGACAGCATTCAGAAAGACCCCAGGCAAGTCCATTTGTGCTTTCAAGAATCATACGTATTTGCCGTAATAAGATTTTTAATACATTCCTTGAATATATATGGCACTTTGTTGTGCATATTCCAGTTTTACATTGTTTAAACCATCATGACTAATTTAGATATTAAGAGCTATACCTTTATAGCCAAAGTAATAAATGCAGTCTACTTGTTACAGTAAGTAAGAAAGAGCAACTTTTATGCATTTACTTATTATTACCTTTTTTTTTCCATGTTTATTTTCACGTAGAAGTTATTACAGGAAATATGTATAAATTTGATGAGAATTGACTGGATTATTCCAAATATTTTTGAGTAACTCCACAGAGCAACCTGTAATATTGTAGTAAGTTTTCTCTTTATGGGAATGGGAATCAGGGTTTGAAAATTAGAAAGTATCTACCTAATTTATTTGAATGAATTTTTCATGAGCAGCCTGCTTAAATTTCAAAACAACGTAAGTTTAAAAATGATACATAAATGTACCATTTTGAAAGTGAATACACATTCATATTTTTAAAATAGTTACTAGTTTGATGTTGTAAATGTATGTACACAGTGTACATTGTGACAAGTGTAATATTATCATTACAACTTACTAGAGACACTATTCATTAAAACCTCGTATGTTAAAATGGGAGTATCAAAACCCAGTCCGTGCAAAGCTTGGAGGGATTTATGGTACTGTTTATCTGCAGTATGGGTATGTGATTGCTAGAAATTCCAGTCCATCCTCAGGTTGCCAGTTCATTGAGGCAGCTTCTAGACAGTCCTTGGTCACGAAAGCACATCACACGTTCTGCTGGTTTAGAAAGAACTGAAAGCAGAGCACCTCATACTGGAGGATATGGACTCCAGTGATGCCTCAGGAGTCTTTCGTATGGAAGCATTAGGGCACCAAATGAACTTTGAAAAAAGATAGCTAATAGCTATGATCAGACTCGAGTCTTACACTGAAATCTTTTGGGCTTCCTGCATTACAGAAGGCTCATAGCGTGATTCAGTTATTTTCTAGTTTAGCCCTGTTCTTCAGTCTTGAAAATAAAAGAACTGTTTTTAATAGATTTTGTTGTTCCATTTATTAGTGGAAATTAATCTTTGTTTTTTTTTTTTTTAATAGATATTGAGAGACTGGATTAATTTTATTTAACTGAATGGTACATTCATCTAAATGATGTTAATAGGATAATCTTACCTCTAAGTAGTAATGCTTGCTAGCTGCATGCTACTGCTGGCCTATTCTAGCATGGCTTACAAGAAAAGTTACTTATAATAGAGATGCTTCACATTCATAACAAGGAACTTTAAAGAAATTCTGACTCGGTTTTCACTGCTGATGCACCTTCTTATCTTGTAATTTCACCGTGGATTAGTTTTTACCTTACATTTTAATCTGTTTCAGTTTCTGATTTGCATCTCATGCTATTGCAGAGGTTAGGTTAGTGTGACAATAGCTTCAGACTGGGCTGTTTGAAAGCATCTCTCTAGAATAAGAGTGAGGGATCATTCAGAAAGCTACTAGCTTTATTAGAAAGGCAGTTTTCCCTAAGGTCTTCCAATCATTAGTATGGAGAAATAAACCTCTAAGTTGTTGAACAGTTCAACATAGGCATATAACTGAACTTTCCCTTTTTGGTGACTGTAGGAATCCTGGGGAGACGTGACTGGCCAGGCTAGCATTAGCCTTTGAATAGCTCCCCAAATACTATTCTTGGAACTTTTTTTAAATTTACTTGGATTTTTGAGTGTGGGAAAACTTCGATACTACTCTTTTTTTTTTCTTCTCAATCTTCCTTTACAGAAGGAAGATAGCCCAGCAAATATTAATATTTCTAGATCTGTGAATTGGGCATAGGTATGCTTAATGACTTTTCCAGGATTTGTCTGCACAAAATCATTTTGTTTAATGAAGGAGATTTGATTTTAATGATTCTAAGTTTACAATCCCTGAATAACTCAAATTATGCAAACTTCCTGCATCTGATCATGATGATGAAATTTCAGGCTGTGCGCAGCTTTTGTTGAAGTATAGTTGACTTCAGACTAGGAAGAACATTGAGCACTGAGAAGAAATGTTGTGTGGAAGAGATGCCCCTGAGCAGCATTGCTAAGTTGGTATCTGTTGCATTATGTATTTAAGTTTTGGGAGATTCATGTAGGTTGTAGTGTTTGAGTTGATATAATCTTAGTATATATACATTTGTGTGATCAACAACAAGCTAACTGAAGAACGTAGGATATAAAGTGTCCTTTTCCAATTGGAAGACTAAAAGGTGATGTGACCCATAGTTGTTGTAATATACCCGTTTTTCCTCCTAGCCCTGATACTCCAGAACAAAAACAGAATTGTTGAAAAACACTTAAGATGCTCTAGTAATTCTGCTTAGTAAATAAACATACATTTATAACTAATGCCTTCTCTTCAATGTGTTCATCTAACAAAGGGAGTTTGCTTGGCGAGATCCAGAACTGCCTGAAGTCATTCACATGCTTCAACACCAGTTCCCATCGGTTCAGGCGAACGCAGCTGCCTACCTTCAGCACCTGTGCTTTGGAGATAACAAAGTAAAAACGGAGGTACTGTACTGAGTGCATTTCTGTTCCTGGGGAAACTGTAAACGAAAAACTAGACCTCTCACCTCTTTTTGGTTTTTTCATCATAACACAGTATTTTGGACCCTTTTGTGTTTCTGTTTGTACCAGATGTATGACAATATTGAAGTACCTACGTGTGTGTAGTTACACACACAGACAGAGATTTTTCCTGTCACAAGAGGCTGCATGGAAATTATACGAAAATATTTTACATTCAAGTTGTGTAATCTAGCAGAACTGTAAAGTATGTTTACTAGAGCCTATTTTTGTGTAACCTGTTGATGACTGGAGACTGAGAAAAAACGAGAATTGTGGAAGGCGTTCCACTGGTTTTGATCAAGATATTTTAAGGCATCATAGGGAATGAGTGAGCTGTCAAGCAAAGGAAAGAAATCCAACCCTAGAAATATATAGAGGATAGTATTTATGTCAATATGATGTGGAGGAAAGATATATCTGAGTGAAAATTCAGATTATTGTTGAAATTTCTAGAAACTGTTTGCATTTGAAGAGCTGCTCTTTTTGCAGAGCAGCTACAAGCTACTGATCTGAAGGAATTTGCTTTTTTGTTTATATGATATATGTGTGTGTTATCTGTTATTTTCAGTATAAATATTATTTATGTTGATAAAAAGTTGGTGCAACTTTTATAAGAAGATAGCCGAACATAATTCACTGTTGCTGGAAGGCAGATGAAAAAATGGTGGTGGTTTTGATGTTCTGGTAAAGTTTGCAGTGATAATCAGATGTAGACAGATTTGTAAATTAGTCTTGCTATTTTATAAGGGATGTGACAGCTTATTTAGGAATTCTTGGGATATTATTTGTCTGCACATGTTCATCTATAGGAGATTTTGTGTTTCTTCACTGTTTCCATTTTCATTATTACAGAATTTGTTTTAGAAATTACGGAATGTCTGCTTTAATTTTTTCAAAAGTACACAAAACTGGAAGAAATATGCCAAAGTTTAAGCAGAATTTGAATGTGGTGCTAACTTGTATGTCATGTATGAAGTGATGTCTCAGTTGTTTACCCTACTTAGCATTAGAAATATTTGATATGTTTTTAAATCAGTTCAGGTATAAAGGATTATAGATGTATTATACCATATAATCAAGCTCATAAAACGTTATCCAAAGAAAAAGGTTGTCTTTTTGATTTAGAAGATGAGTTACAGTAGTCAGAGAGACAACTGTAAATGTAGCTTGCCTTCCACTTAGTGTGTGGAACTTTGGAACAGGAAATTTCTCCTTTTCAAGCAGAGAAGATTTATGTACTGGCAGTTATTTCTTTTGAATGGGAATAATCAACTGTTAGAAATTCTTAGAATACTGTGACAGAAAGAATGCAATTGTCTGGCTTCTAGGAGAAAAGAATATTCCTGCGCTTTTGGGAAAGCGAACCTTATGTCAGTGTTTCCTGATGAGGCTTTCAGTCTCTTAAGCTGTCCCTTGAGTTGGGATGGTGGGTAGAGATCAGCATGTTTTGCAAACATGGTGGTACCTGTGGCAATAGGAAAGCTGCAGTTCATGTTCCCTTCAAAGCAGAGGCCAGCACAAGAAACTATTTGGAATAGGAAAGGATCATAATTATTTTAGTGCCAAATTCAGTAAAGCCTTATTTGAGGACTGGTTTTGTATTTTCATTCATTATTTAAATTTCTTATGTTATTGCTGTGGTAAAGACCAGATTAATTTGCTAGACTATTAAGGATATTAAAAGCCTGGCGAAATGAACTAGAATGCTTATATTGCTAAAACCTGAAGGTAAGCGTAAGAAACTGCTTATTGTGCGGGGGAATCTTTACCATTTAAATTAGCTATGAAACTACACAGAATGAATAAACTACACTTCCATGTAATGAATATCTATCTGTAAATACATACAATACTGATATATTAGTTCATTAATATATCATTTTACAAGAATTCTGATTTTTTAATTTAAAAATTGAAATGCCTGTCAAACTAGCAGCAGCTGCTACGTTTTGAAATAGTTAATGACTCAGCAAAATACAAATCTTAAGAATGGATTTCTAGTCCAGTTTTATTTTGAATTATATACACAAAAACTGTATCTCATCAAGTTTTGAGTACAGATTGAAAAACGATAAAGCTATTTTGTCATTCATAACTTGTATCTGTATTATGGATGTGTAGTGTAGATGTAGTGTTTGTGCTGTATAGACATACAAGAGGGAGATTTAACTGAAAAGTATGAATAGTTATTTGTTGCTTCATTATTTAGTAACAGAAATAAGAATTATTTGCCTTGAAAAAGAACAACTCTTTAAATGTTGGGGTTTTTTAATAGCATCTTGCAGTATATGCTTTCAGAGTAGTCTGTATCAAATAATCTGTAAGGTAATATTCATTTCCTAGCTACAGAAGTCTTGCCAGGTGAATAAGCTTAAAGTCCACTGAATGCCTCTAGATACAGATTCCTGGTGGCTTTTGGCATAGCAGTGGCTTGTCTAGTTGATCAGTGCCAAACTTTGTATCCCCTGGATTTATAACTTACATGGTAGATATAGCTAGGTGTGTAAATATAGGTTTCCTTCTGAAAAATACACATTTTAAACAGAGGTCTAAAAAATTTCCAAGTCACCAGTCTTTCATTTTATTTCTTTTATTCTACTTCAGAGGTGATTTGACAGGTAAAAATCACATACAGTGCTGGTCATAGACCTTGCATTTCAATTGTTTTTTTCCAAGCCTCTTCAATTTGGCTGTTTTAAGGTGTAGGTAAAGGTATTAACCGTTTTGATACCCAGTGCAACTTTCAAGAATGAAGAGAGAGAAGATTCTGTTTTTCAAAGCATCAACTTAACTGAGGTTTAGTCAGATAATTTTATGTTTTCATTGAGAATAATTTTATTCTTGTGCTATGGCCAGTAAAAGACACTGAACTTTTTAAGCCTAAAATCCATCAAAACTTGTACACATTAATGTATTTCAAATAGCCCTGTGGCTTGCCAAAATAATTATTATACAGGTTAGAATAGAAAAGGGGCATCTAAAAGTGCTTTTAATGCTGAACTAGAGAATCCTTAGGACTGTTATGTTTTACATGTCTTCTAACTGTTTGGCCCAGAACCACATCCTGTATAAGCAAAGTATTCGGGAATGATGGTGTAGCTCTTTCTTTTCACCATGGGATCCCCTTCTTAGGGCAGCAGCAGTTTAGCTGCTGTAGGTGTGGGGTTTTTGAAGAGATCCTATGCCAAATTCATTAGGCATATACTATGGATAGTATGGCACAAAAGTTACTGTGCTGTGCTAAAATAATACCAGGTTATAATAGATCAATCTTATATTGCAAAATAGATCATATTTTTTAAAACAGTTCATAGAAAATATTTTGGTAGCCTTTTGGTAGTGATTTTTAATTTAAAATTAATGTTAATCTTGTAAGTCATACTACTTAGTTATCTCTTTAAAATATTTTTTATTTAGTAAATATTACAGAATTCTAAAATGCTTTAATCTTATCATTTCTGTAAGTTATTTTGAACAAAGAAAAGTACTACATGGAAATGAGGTCTCAAAACACAATTTTAAAATTTTTTAAAAATATATATCAAAGAATAAATGCAACTAACCTGCTTAAAGCAGATATAAAAATTTCTTTTTGTTTTATGAAATTTCTGCAGAGTAGACCTTCCTTTTAAAAAGAACTTCAGATATGCAAATAGGACTGGATATATGCTAATTTGAACTGATTTTTGTGTGTGTGTGTGTAGCTAAGTGTAACAGTTGGCATTTAAATCTTTGCAACTTCTTATTTCTAATATTCCCTAAAAAGATATTCTGAGGTATAGGAAATTACTTTAAAAACTGCATTACTGGGAAACAAAACTTCAGCAGTAACAATTCTTCTCTGAACACAGCAAATAACTGAAAATGTCCATCAGCCTTTTCAACAAGGATGTGAGTCGTTCACAGGAATTTTCAGTACAGTGTAACAATCAAGTTATTAAGATTTACCAACAATATTTCTTCTTGCAGTAGAATGGAATGTACTGTTTTTATAAAAATAAAAGCCTTTTAAATCTGTAGAGTGAAATGGGTGAAATCAATGGGTGCTGATGTTCCCGACATTCCATTTTCTAGGTATGTAGGCTAGGAGGGATCAAGCATCTGGTTGATCTCTTGGATCACAGAGTCCTGGAAGTTCAGAAGAATGCTTGCGGCGCACTGAGAAACCTTGTTTACGGAAAGTCTACTGATGAAAACAAAATAGCAATGAAGAATGTTGGTGGGATACCTGCCCTTTTACGATTGTTGAGGAAATCCGTTGATGCTGAAATAAAAGAGCTTGTAACAGGTAAGTTTTGAATAGAAACAAGCAGAGAACTATAATACAGATTATTTTTCTGAAGTGGACAAGACTGGAATAACTGGTAAGTGACTGGAATTGAGTATATCGACTGTATTTTTATTTGTGCGTTGGTAATTTTTGTGAATACAAAATCACTTATTTTGATGACTTACAGTTAAAGTATTAGCATAGAAGTATAGATTCACTGGCAGAAGTGAATCTTGAGGTAGTTGCACCAAAGCTCCACTTAGGGTAAATTTTCCCCTGGTATGATTCTCCTACATACACAGCTAGGTCTTGGATAGGTATTTCTTTATTGACTCCTAACATTTGTTTTATTACAGGCTTTTTTTTATCATCTGCTGACAACAGTTTTAAATAAGATCTTGCAGAATTCATAAGATGGACCCAAACTTTGTAAATGTGTGTAAAAGTACAGACAGAAAATTGCAAGTATGCAAATTATAGAAGCATCTCAGTGCCCAGCCTGCTAGTAGAGTCCTGGCAAGTGACTGCATACACACTCCTAGTCTCTTGAGTACGAGGTAGATTTAGCTTATAACCCATGAACGTACTTGGCACTTGGTGCAGACAGAAAGTGCAGAAATAATAAATTATTTGCAGTTCTAACACATGAAGGAACTCCATTTCCATCAAAACAAGGTGGATTTGTTGGGTACTGCATACATCTGCTATCTCTTTTTCTTAATGTGGGAGTGATTTGTCAATGAAGGTTTTAGGGGATTGAAAAATATGAGAGGATAGAAAAAAAGCAGAGTTTTCACTTTCTTTAAACACTTCCTCTTTCAAGTTTTAGTAGGTCCCTCGTTTGATTTTGTTAAGCTACGAAGCTTAACTACTTACCTACTAAGCAAAGCTGCACAACAGTGCTCAAGTTAGAAGTAACAGAGGTGTCATACTGGGAGCCTTTCCAAGTTATTTCCTTCTTTAGAAAAGCTATTAAGTAGAGAAAGGACTCTGTACAGAATGTATCCAAAGCGTTTAAGTTCATCTGCAAGCTATTTTCATTAAGTATTTTCCACATAAGCAAGCATTAAGATAACGTGCAGCTTTCATGTTCTCTCTAGAAGGATACAGGTTTTTTGTTAAGAAGTTATGTAAATGGAATACTTAAAACTAGAATTACACATTAGCTGCCTTGTCTGCTCTACAAAATTCATGTTTTATGCATCTAAATTACTTGTGCTTTTAAGATGTTAGGGATGGTTCCACAGACAAAGCCAAAGTCAAATTCTTAATTATAGAAGGTACTTAATCACTATTAAAAAAACCAAAACTACACTGTTATCTTTCAAAAAAGATATAGCACATCATCTGTAAGTAAAAAGATTTTTCAAATAAATATGCTATTTAATTTGAATTATAATTAAAGATTACACTTCAGAAGAAGTGACTCTTACTTTTTAACACACATATTTTTAATTTTTTTTTTTAACCAGCTACAACAAAATGGAAAGTTTTGACCTAATTGTCTTCTGGTTAAGTCAGTGGGATTGACTTCTGTTAGAGTTAGACCAATGCTGAATGCTTGAGAAGAATCCACAGCAGACTTTCGGAGCTCAGGGATTTTTAAATGCTTTCTATAAATAGCAATATAAAGAAAAGAAGTGGAAAAAATCCAATGATTATTTGTTTAATCATTAAAAAACTCCACCTATGTCAGAACTAAAACTAGCAAACCACACCCAGTTTGCTATGTTCCCAGATTTAAGATAGTGTAAATACAGAGACATTGGTATCAATCTACACCACTAGAAACACTATATGTCTGATTTCTAGATTAAAATTAGCACTATTCATTACTGCTGTAGTTTATTCATAATTTTGCATATAAAATGGATTTTTATATGCATTTTGTGTAACATTTATATGCATATGTGTAACATTTCTTAAGGAAGTACAATGCTTTTCTTTTTCCTGAGGATGGTCTGTCTTCCTTACTAAATGAATTATACTTTCATTATTAGCAGTATCAATTGCCTTTGAAAGATAAAAGGTATATTAGGTGTCATTGCAAGTGAAATTCATCCAGTTTACTTCAATATACAGTTAGATACATGAAAACTTTATTATCCCAGATAAGTGAAATTAGAATAACAAACTTCTTGCAATCTGTGTAGATATTTTTCACATGAATTCATTTATATAAAATTTGTGAGGAATTATTTAGTCAAAAGCAATCTTTTAACCTCAGACATTATTTGGGAACATGCCCTAAAGATTAACTATGACAAGTTTGAAAAGCTAGCATACTGGGGGAGGGTTTAATTGCACAAACGTGTCTTAGAGGAGTTAGAAAACAGTAGGAATACTGAGGTCTATATTTAATTAACAGTAACTGAAATGACAAGATTGAAATGCAGAGAGATAAAGAAGTGGAAACTGAATAGAAAGTTACATTAAAAAATACGGAAAGCGTAATTGCAAAACCACAAGAATGTTTTAAGAGGGAAGCAAGTAATCTTTTTAATGGCTATAGATTATTCAGAAAATAAAATGTGCTAAATCACTTTCCATAATCATTATATGAAAATGAAGTAATACTTTTTTCTTTTTAAGAAGTCTTTAAAAGTTGGACTTTGGAATGCATTGGGAGAGGCTCACTCTTCACTGAGCTTGCTCCAGCTGCATGCAGTTTCCATCGCTGCTGACTCATGGCAGCCTTGCTGCCCTGTGCTCTGCAGTCAAAGAGCTCTTAGAAGGGAAACTACTCTTTTTTTGGTAACTGCAACACATTTCATTAGATTTCAGCACCAGCGCTTTCTGGAGGCTACTGTTTTTCCCATTCCAGCACAGCTTCAGCACTCGGCAGCAGAAGTATCGTTGGGGCCTTCCTGACTGCGTGCAGGAGCTCCATTCCCTAGCAAGTGACATGAAGGATGTGCGCTGGTTTATGCTGTCTGGTTATGTTTTTTACGTTGCAGTCAGCACAGCCTGGAATCAATCTATGAATTTCAGGATCTCATGTCTTGGAAGGCTTATACAGCAGAAAACTGTCCATGAGGTAGAAATCAAAATATGCATGTTCTTGAGCCCAGGTGCAGTTTCTAACAATTGAGTCTACTTTCAAGAGACCCTCAGAAACAGCCCTTTAATATGTTAAAATGTAGGAAACATGGGTGTATTCCACTACTGCAAGTTTTCCAGAGAAAGTGAGTCAGATGCTCGCTTATATAGTGTTTGGTTAACACCACCTGACGTGAGCAGTGGCAGTGAAATTCATTGCAGTAGACTTGTCTAGGGTCTTAAAAATTTGGATTAAAATGCCAACACTCATAACCAAAATAAAGCATGAAAAAACACAGTTGGATACCGAGGAGAAACAAAGTTCTTTGCCACGGGTAATGCCAGGGTTCCATGAATAGTTGAGGCCCCACAACACCCCAGAGTACAAAGCCATTCAGCAGCGAATGAGTAAATCATGCTTTTTTCTTTCCCATCCAGAAATTTTATCTGCACTTTTTTTTTTTTTTTTTTAAAAAACCATGACTGAAGCTTGACTTTAAACAGCTAAAGCTGTTGACTAGAGACACAGACATCATTATGCATTGATGTCCTGTAGTCCTAATGAAATTGCTGGCTTACCATATACGTTTCACGTATTCTCTGAATTAAGTAACGAATAAAGCTTTGAAGAGTTACCACATAAGGGATTTTCTGGACAGAGCAATTATTTTACAATCCTATTACAGTTGCTTAAGTTACATCAGTAATGTAACCAACTCAACACTGAACCTGTAACCAGTGGAAACAAACCAACAAAAGAAAACCCGTACAACACTAAAAGCTGCTGAATCAGAGAGAAGGTGGTTTTTAATTATCCTCACACTTCATTGCTATCTATTGGAAAAGACAGATTTGTCACCTGAAAATATTGCCATAGATCCAAGTCCAGAAGGATTACAAATAAATACCAAAAATTTTGTACATCAGAACAGTCGATACACAATTGTCTTAATTTTTTTCCCTGAGGAGAAAAAGTTAGAGACAAGGAGATGTTAGGAGATATTTCCCATGCAACTTCTCCCAGTTAAGGGACACTGCTAGCCTGTCATCCATGAAGAGCAGCTAAGGATCAACAAACTCATTCGGTCCCGGCTTACTTTTAATGATCCGTGAGAAAGATAAAGCCAAAGTTCTGCTTACAGATTACAGCTCTTCTAAGTAACTCCAGCAACTGTTAGTAAAGTGCCTGAAGATCTAAACAGAATTATTTATCTTGCCTGCTTAGTTTTTGCTGTTACAGAAGCTAACCGATCTTGATCCTTGTTGCCTAAGTCTTGAGGTCTTTTTTTGTTTCTACATAATTTTTTGGTACATTGTGTGAGTTAATTCATGCATATGTCATCCGCACAGAAGTTCAGCCAAGTTGTCTTCTCTCTGTACAGCTAGATCAGCGGTTTAGTGTCCACTGGTGTTACAGGGAGTATCATAGCTGGCATGCGGAGTTTGATCTCTGGACCCAACTGGCAGACGTTTCCTCATCACAGATCTTTGAACCTCCCGATGTGTTCCGAGTAAAGTGATACAAAAACATGAAGACTGAAAAGAGGGGACTGTATTACTCCAGAGTCTTGTCCTTTTTCCTTTTAATAGTAATTTACTTCTTGGGAAGAATCCTTTTCTCCATTATTCTCTAAATATTCTTTGAATCCTTAGGAAAAAAAACCAGAAAACGACCGCCAAAAACCTCAGTCACTGAAACTTAGTGGTTTAGATTTGTCTCTCTATTTCTGCTCTGTTACAGTTTGTAGAAATCTCAAGTGCTTTTAAGTGTCTTCTACATAAGGAAGGAACATCATCAGTTAAAATCAATTTTTATTATTAAAGGTGTAGTGGAACAGTTTGACCAGCATCTTAGAGCCAGAGACCCAGGACCTTTAGAACAAAAAGCTGATTCTTTCAAATTTTCAGGAGAAAACTGTTAAACCAAACTCTCTCTGCTGCACTATTGTGTGCATGTGTTTCTTCAGTTTGGTTCATCTCCGCTCCTTTTAAGCACTCACTTCTGTAGTCAGTTCCTCAGAAGAGTCTTCCAGATGATCCTTTTTTTTTTTTTTTTTTTCTTTTTTTTTTTTTGCTGGACCAGAGTTTATGTTAGATAGTCAGGATCATTTGGCTTTAACCAAAGCTTGTCAGGTTCAAGGATGGGGTCTAAATTATTTAAGATTTCTTCTCTCTATTTTCAAAGTAGTAGGGGTTTCAGTCTAGAAAACCAGAAGTTTATGGGAAGGCTTTTCTTTTTTTTCATTTGCAAGTGTTAATGTGTGTCCCAAATCTATGTGGAAAATATCCTCAAAACACCTAGCAGTACTATTTCCAGTTGCCATCATTTTTAGAGAACAGACTACCTTGGCTTTCCTCACCCTCTCTGCACCCATTAACTTCAAACACGAGCTCTGTTGTGAAGTTGACTGTTAAAACAGAACTCTGTTCTGCATCCATAAGGCAAACCTCAAATACCTTGCCCTGCTATCGGTAGTCCTCAACTTCATTCATGGTATTGTGTTTGGGGGGTTATGTTCTGTTGTTGCCTCCCATTTACAAGGTTATTGTTACTTCCGTATACTTTTATCAGCTAGCACTAGCTGGTCCTGTCCCTTGTTCCATCTTCTATTTATTTATCCGAGGTCCAAAAGAACTTCAAAGCCTTGTAAATACCAATTGCTAGATCTGCTGTCAGCAAGTATTGTTATGCCAAGGAAGATGACAGATGGGGTCAAAGAACAATCCCTGTGATCTGCTTTAGGAGGCTGTATAATTCAATATTTTTTACTGTTTAAGTGTTTCTTTGAGAGTCCTCTTATGCAGGACTTCGGGCTTCTGTTTTCACAGAATCACAGAGCAGTTGAGGTTGGGAGGGTCCTGTGGAGGTCAGCTTGTCCACCCCCCCGCCACGTGAGCAGGGTCACATAGAGCAGAATGCCCAGGACCATGTCCGTGTTTTACCTGTGCGACAAAGATCTGTCTAACACCCTGATTGGTGATGTGACATCAATTCTAAAAAATTGTTTCAGGACAGGATAGGAAAAAGATGAGTGGGCTCTAAAACACCTTCAGTGAGTAACTTCTGTTAGCTAACTTAAAAGACTCATCTGACTCTGTCAGTACTCCAGTGTATAGTCCCTAAATTTTGCTAATTTTAAGATCTAGTGCATAAACCTATAGACTTTCCATCAAGATTCTTTTATTAAAGCTATTAGGATTTTTATAGTGACTTTGTTGGGACCTGATCTTATAGAAGATGTATGTCTACATCTTTAAACTTAAATTATACCTCTGAATAACCTGTTGAGCATTTTTATTCTGCTTTCATCTTCCCACATAATCTTCAACTTTATTTTTCTCTCCTATTCAGCCTCTTTAGAGGAAAACATTCTGGCTCATCAAAGTAGTTTACATAGCTTGATATTTTATTATATCTTGTACGTACATCTCAGCTATTTAAAAGCATTTTATCTACAGTTAAATCAGGGTTACATGTTTTCATTATTTTTTAATACTTTTGCTAGAATATTTCATTCGAGAGGCAGACATCTAGGTTTTTTCTATACTAGGTAATATTAAATATGACCTGGAAAGTTTCTTTGTTTTTGAGAAGGCAGACATATTCCTTAAATGTTGTTTTCATTTTTATTGTTATGATCTAATCAATTTAAATGACTGGATAAAACTTTGGAGGTGGGTATTTGTGTTTGTTAAAGGTTTGTGTTCCTTGTCACTTCAGATGCAAACGTCAAGGTAAATTCTTTGTCTTGTCTAAAATAAATTTTCTGACAAAAATGTCCAACGATTGCTAATGCCAAAGCAGTTTTGTCGATGATAGCAACTGCAAATTTTCATGTTGATAAGGCTCTCAACTTTATCATGCTACTTATTTTAATTTCCCGAGTAGGCTTATTTTGGACAATGTTCACAGAAATGTTATTTTAGCATGGTCATCTCTGAGAGCCGTAAGGGTCAGAATTTCAGGCAAAATAGGGCAGGCAATCCCTGATCAAAAAAAGAAAACAGAAAGACCCGCTTTTTTTTGGAACTACAGAAGCTTTTTCATATGGCATTTTAAACTCTCCTGCAAAGCTTACTGATTTCCCCCCGCCCCTGGTGCTGCTACTGCTGATTTCCTTCCTCCATTAAGAATTATCCATGCTTGGTAATGCTGATATCTTTTGAACTTTAGCCTTCTCTTCTCAGGTTTTCCTCACCTCTATGCAGTGTCAAGCACTAATAGTGGTTTGTGATTTTTGTGCTGTATTTTATAGTACGTTCACAGACTAAGCAAGAAACATGAGGCCAGCTGAAGCAATCAGTTGAATTATACACAAACTAAAGTGTAACATGAGTAGCAAGCAGAAGTTCCTCTCCTTCCAAACCCAGAGATGCTAGGGACAATAGAGACCTGCTTAGGTAGGTAAATGGACTTAGCACTCCTCTTGCTACACAGAGTTGTTTGTGAATGGGATGTTCACCAGTCTTCCAGAATGATGGAATTTGCAGCTAATAGCTGTTGAAAAATAATTTTTTGGAAATTCATCCTCTACCTACGGTTTCAAACTGTCTCTTTGGACTTTGGCAGATGATTCTGTAACAGTTAAATACTTGTTTTTAAGTGTACCTCCTCAACAATGAGGAATAAAAAGGCACTGTTATTTAAATGACGTACAAAATTATACTGTAATCCCAGAAGTCTCTTAGACCTTACCTTAATACAGCATTCTACCAGCTCCTACCACCATTTTCCTTATCTTTGAATGGAAACTTCACAAATTATAACTGCCTTTGCATTCAGGGTTTATTTCTAATAAGTACTAAATGTGGTCCCAATTATCTTAAAATAAGCACTCAACAAATAATCAGATTGTATTCTCATTTTTAACGTGGAGACTAAAGGGCTGTGTAATACACAGTTCTACTTCGTAAAATAAATAGCTGAAGACTTCTCCCAAATTAAGAAACGGAGTGTCCTGGTGAGAGCTTTTGCCTTCACATAATGAACACAGGGGTAATAAATCAGCACTCATTTAATCAAGCTACCTCGAGAGCCCAGCTTCTGGGCAAGTTTTGACATAGTTACTCAGTGGAACTCTAGTGGTTTGCTCTTCGAACACTCCGAGGCTAATCCTCATGGACAAGTTAATATTTGCGAAAGTTTAACAGGCTTCTTGGAGGGGTTGAGTTTAGGGAGGTCCTCTAGCTGGTCTTTCCAGTCTGTGCCATTGTGCCCACATATGACAAAAAGATGCTGCTGGCTATTCTCTTCCCATTTCTTAGCGAGCATCTGAGTTAGCGTTCCTCTGAAGGCAAGGCAGGGTGGTGTGTGCCACGTCCCTTGTGCACCTAGCGAGTGCTGCTGCGGCTAACTGCATTGGTCCAACAACGCCCGGGTACGGAGTGTGTCATCTTTTCTTGCCTTGGCATTTCAAGCAGCACCCAGCTGCTCCAGCTTTTTCACGAGCTATAGGTTAGCCAGTAAGTATTTAGAGGCAGTCCTACTTAGCAAGGCTGAGAGATTTACCTCTGTGTGAATAACCATACAGTAATATTTTCAAAGATAGGTCACAGAATCGAGCAGGCTATTTTCCAGTATGTGTTAGGTAACTAATAGTAGTCTGAGGCTCAAAATAGAATTTTTCTCTTGCATAACTTGCTTTTACAACAAATGTTTGGGGGGCGGGGAGGAGGTTTAGGTGAGATCTAAGTTCTAGTTTGCATCACAAATTGCATGAAATAAGGTTTCAAAAACTTAAAGCTATAGGTCAGTGAAGCATTTAGATTTCTCACTGTTAGTTACCCATGAAGTACTTTTCTTCAGCAAGGGCATACAATCACAGAAGAGATTTAGGGTATGAAATTGGATATGTATTTGAAATAGCTTGCTTTATGTAATCAAACTGTTAAACCTGAAGAATAAATAAACTTCAGCTTATTTTGAGTGTGTAAATGTAATGCAATGCAAAGTTTGGTGAAGCCATAAACAATTTTGGAGAATCACTCAAAACTTTTATGAAAAAACCCTACACAACAACTTCAAAGAGTACTTGTTTTTAATTATTTTTTTAATTTCCCAGTTTGTAATCAGTTCTTTTGTTACTGGAAGTCTTGCTGTACAGGCGCTGGAGTTAAAAGTCATAAATAATACTTCTAACATGGCTCTAAAATGGGTCTGTGATGGTATTAAAAGTATCAAGAATCTCTGAACACTTTAACATGCGAAGTATCCATTGTTGTAGATTTTTCCTCTTTAGTTCCTCAGGATTATCAGACTGTGAATGAGATAGTCTGCTTTTTACTGTTTACAAATTAATTTATTATTTTGTTCTGTGTCAAACTATTGGAAGGAAATGTATAATTTTCACAGAAGTAATATTTCTGTGAAACCGCAGGCGATTTAAAAAGTAACCAGACTCTGGGTACAACTAAGAAGTCCAGTTGTAAGCAAAAAATCTAAGCAGGTGTTCTGTCACACAGGAAGTCTAAAAATACCAGGGTCACTGAATGGGTGAGGTGCGGTTCCAGAGGAATAAAGGTGGTGTGGTCAGAGGGTCTGTGGTCTGTCGCAGAGCTCTGTCTGTGTGTACCTACTCCTGTCTGCTACCTCATGACTATCGATGGGCAAGTCCAAACGGTATGTCCTGCAGAGGTGCCAGAAACCCATTCAGTTTCGTCAGGAGGTAAACTCTTAGTGGTGAAAGCAAGTGCTTCTTGTATTGGAGAAGACTCACTTAGTCCTGTGCATTAGCTATTGAGAGCACAGAAAGGGGAGGAGAGCAGGAGAAACAAATCTAACAAGTAAGAGTTGGAGGTGTACCATCTTGTGCCAGGCCGGAAAAAATTAGATTTAAGAGCCTGGAGTTGGGAAGGAGAAAAGAGCAGTTCTAAGATTGCTGTCCTCATTTGATGAGGATCAGGAACTGTGGGAAGAAGATACCTGAACACCAGGAGGAATATAATAAACAGGTGGTATGAAGGGTAAGAAAAAAGGAGGCAGCTGGGCATGTATTCTTAAAAACTTTTGAAGATTTCAGTTGGAACAGACAGTAGGTTTGGTTTATTTGTTCTTGGTTCCATATCCAGTCCCTTTTGAGAAGACTGGATGAGGCGGGAAGGGGTTGTTGATGGCAAGATGCAGCAGGCAGAGGAAGGAGTGAGAGTCATGGCAGACTCTGCTGCTCATGCAGCGTCAGTGGGACAGCTAAGAGGAGCAAGCAGCAGACAGCTCAGGCACGGTGCAACATTTGCTTCCTGTGTGGACATTCACAGACAGTGTGTTTTTTAAAAAAATAAACCCCTAGCTTTTGGGGGTCTTGGCATATGGTAACACCCAGGGAAGCAGATTACTTGAACAGAATGGTTTGTCACTTCTAGATGGTGACAGGAGTCCCTATTGCAAGAGCCCTTGCAAGGGTGTCTTTAGCTGCACCAGCTGAGAACCGCTGTTCCGCTGAATTCTTATACCCAACTGTCGCATGGTCCTGAGATCTCTCCAGTGTATGCATGATCCATTGCTGTTGATCATCGTAAGACAGCTGGGAGATGTAGTTTAATCGTATTCAGAAAACTGCCTTACATGACTGTTTTTGCAGATGCCGTTTCTAGGGATTATTTCCAAGTGTCTTTTATATATACTATTTAGCCAGCTCTGTAGCAGGACAAGCATAGGGCAGTCTCTGGACTTCTTTTTTTTGTGTGGCTGTATTAAAAACTTTTGCTGCCTTATAAACTTTTGGTTTTGTTGACTCTCGTAACATTTACTGTCTTGTCCCCCCCTAATTTATTTCTGAGGAAACTAAATGTTCAAGATCCAGTCAAACTGAAAACCGTATGGAGTAGCAATTTTATTGGGCTGTTGTGGAAATGCTGTTTAATGGTTTTTGCTGAGTGTACACAGCTGTGCTACGTTACAATTAGCAAAATACTGTATGTGAGGAAAATAGTTAGTGAGATGAGTACCTGGTGAGAATTTCGATGAACTTTAAGCTGTGTTTCCTGATGAAAAAGATGATTAAATGCCATGTTTAGCGTATTACTTGCATATACAGTTCCGCTGATAATTTATGTCAGATCTCATACTTTTGTATCTGAATGTCACATAAGAAGACTCTGCAGGGTAGGGAACTATAGAATTCTGCCTGAGGATGAAAGACTGATAGCAATTTCATTTGGCTAATATGTGAATGTGAAATAGTCTAGACTTCTTGCTGTAATTTCCAGGAAGAATGTTTCTGTAGGATTTTTACATTAGCTCTTGTATGTTCAGTTCTGCACTTAAGTATCTGATATCCCAGGCATACAATGCAAGAAAGCAGTAATATCAGTGCAGGCCACTCTTCCCATGTTTATCATTGGGGGGAAAAAAAAAACCAAAACAAAACCGTATCCCCCCCTCCATTGTTCATCTTGCATTCCTCCTTTTTGGACACTGGCTTTCCAGGTTCTGCCTGATCTAGAATCATGTCACGTCACACACTTGGGACCTTTACTGAAAACTCTTTAATGGCTACCACCCATCTGCCAATCTACCTTGTCATTTTTTCAGAAATCTTTTCACAAGACCTCATGTTTGCAAAACACTGATGATCTTTCAGCCATGACATCCATAGATTTGGTTTCTTCTCCCTTCATTTTTGCTCTTGTATTCTTATGACCTTTCTTTTAGCTGTTAACGTCTGCCTGCAAAGTTGTAGAGATTTCCAATGTAAACAATCTCTCTCTTAAGAATATTGCCGAATCTCTTCCGTGTTCCTTTTTAAGTAGTTTATAACTTTAATCTCCAAGTTTCATATAAATCAGGATAATGATCTGTTTCTTCCCTCTCCCAAACCTCTTTCTTACAGGGTTGTTGAAGACTCACCCTTTGGAGGTCAGATGTTCATGCCTTTTTTTGAATAGGATGAAGAGTTCAGAAAAATGCCTTATCTCTTCTGATAAATATGCCTTCTCATCTCAGACTGCCGACTGGCTAGAACTGATGAGGCCACAAATGAAAATGCCACTAGGGATCAGGTTACACACTCACAGAGGGCATGCAGTTTCAATGGCATCTGTAAGGAGCATTTTTATTTTTGAGATTTAGCTGCCTGGTTTTAGCTGCCCTTCCACTGAAGGCTGTACCATTGTCTGAAGTACAAAGCATGACACCTTTCTCTTAACAGAGCAGTGACGGTTCCAGTGGTGACCTCCCCCACACAGCCTCTGCAAGTCAGGAGCTTGCTGCTGGTGGTCACCCGTAGGTGCAACATCCGTATGAACGGTTATTGGAAGGAGGTTACCAGCAGCTGCTTTCTTCGGAGATATTTTTTCTGTTCGTGTAAATATTCACACCTTTCCTTCTACACTGGAATTCTCCTCTGGGAGAGGAACCAGCTAGTAGTGTAGGGTGCCGTTCCTGCCGGGCACGCTCGGGAAGCAGTGTCACTGGTACCCCACTCCATTCCAGCTGCAGTGACTGTGCGTGCACACCTACAAATGTGCGTACAGATGACAGACATCAATAAAACTCTAGTTAATAGTAAAAGACTTTCATTTTTTTGCTTTATATGAAGTTTTGTGCTGAATTAATCTGGCAAATCCCTTAGTGTCGCCTGTTTAGGAACAGAAGTGTCTGCTATGGCGTGTTTATACCAGCTTGCACTGATTTGGCATGTTGCCTGGCATACTGCAAAAAAAGACAGATTTTTCTTCCCATTACAGGTAGTCAGTATGGGATTGATCTTTAGATATCTAAGATAGATATTAGCATTAGAGAGATATAGCGAGCTCAAGGCACATATGTTTCAGAAAGATGGAAAGGTGTTTTGCAAATGAGATGAGTTTGTGTGCTTGTAGGGAATATTCCTCTAGACTCCTGTAGTGCAGTGGGGACTTCCCCTCTCCTGTCAGGTAGCAGAATGAGCTGTACCTCAGGAAAGAAAGAAAGGAAGGAACATCTGTCAGTCAGTGTGTGTCTCTGCTGAGTATTTTTTCTTAAGAGAAGAGTATTTACTCACTGATATGCATGTTTTCCTTCTCAGTATTGTGGGAGACCTAGCTGCTGATCTATTAGGCTTATTCTGATTATCATCTCGCATTCCAACTCTTTCGTCAAAGAGCTTACGCAGCAGCAAGACAGATAGAGTGAAGGCTGCTGAATACTTTATAATCTGAAGTTTAGAAATATTTATTTCAGTCTGTAAAGTGAACCTTTTAATGGCAGCTTTGCTGACCACTTATTGACCAATAATGTTGGAATAATATTAAAGTTACATTGCAGACTAATTATATTTCTTTTGGTTTTGCATAGGTAAATTATCTTTCTCCTGTTTAAAGCGATGTCTTTTAAGTTGTTAATGTTGCTTTATATTTGTTTGCTAAGTCTTTTCTGACTTCACTGCAATGGAAATCTTTTCTTAAGGGGTTCTCTGGAACTTGTCTTCATGTGATGCAGTAAAGATGACAATCATTAGAGATGCTCTGTCAACACTAACAAACACTGTGATAGTGCCACATTCTGGATGGAACAGTTCTTCCTTTGATGACGATCATAAAATTAAATTTCAGACTTCCCTAGTTCTGCGCAATACTACAGGATGCCTGAGGTAATTTGCTGTTCTAGGAGACTCTCTTTTACAGAGTAATCATGTTATCCAACAGGTCCTTTTTCTACTGTAATTTTTAAGACAAAAGAGTTGTTGCATTCTATAAATTACATACAGTTCTATCACTCAGGCAGCTTTTGCTCCCCCCCCCGTATTAGAATAAATATGAAAAGTACAAAGTTTTTGTACTCTCACTAACAGCTCACTAAGAGCTGCTAACTATAATGGCTAGTGGTTACATTTTGGTTGGGGTTTTTTTATAAATTACTATCATTGCACTTTTCCCCTATTAATTACTGCAATTTTTGTATTGTGTGTAGGGCTTATGAATATTATTCAGGAAAAAAATTGTGCATTTGGTGATTCTTTATTGTTGTATACATTTAAAAAATTATGTTTGTATATGCATACATATCAGTAAAGAAGTGTTTGACTCTGCTTTGTGGATTTCCCAAACAGCAGTAAGAAGAAAAAAAAAGTATTCAGACTAATAAAAGGCAAAACTAAAATATCTGAAAAGAGAATTCAAGGGCCAGGGGTACTATATGAGCTATTTCTGTTCATTTGTAGGTTTGTTTATAATTTTCATTTATTAGATTTCAGATTGTGTTCCACTAAACAGCAGAGTAAGGCCATTGTGTTTAAACAGAACTGGAATTGCTTTTTATTTGCTCATAACCCTTCTAAACTTCAGAATATTTTCCTAAACTCCTTTGTTCATTGGGTTGTTTTTCAAGATGGCGAGTTTTACGCTGCGTTTGAACATCGGGCTGTGCTAGCATAGCAGTGCAGACATGATGTCTAGAGAAAAAGCACCTCTCTGGACGGGCATGGTGGCATCTTTCTAGCAGCAGTACCATTTCCAGGGTGCATCCAGTCACAGCGTAAGCTTCAGGTTTTGCAGGATGGTGGCCTTGAAGGCAAATATGTGTCTCCATCCTTTGCTGCTTATTCTAAAGCACAGTGCAGCCTTTTCCTTTCCCTACACCCTAATTTATACATTCATACTTCTGTATGTAGCACTATTACAAATGTTAATGACGCTGCACCACAGAACAGATCACTGAATGGATCGCATTTAAAACAGATGGGTATTCTGAGCACAGACAAGCTCAGCGATCTATTCTACAGCGCATACAAACCATAGATTTGGGCTTGTACCACAGAGAGGGCTTGGAATGGAAAAGTCTGTGGGAAGGGGTTCTACTTACGGCCGTTTCTGTCAGTGAGTCAATGCTGCTATCTTGAAATTGCAGTTTTGAGTCACATTTATAAGAATTGGGGGTGAGTTGCTGCACAAAATGGTATGTTTGCTTTTAACTTCTGAAAGTCAGTTATCAATCATCTGTGTAAAAAAACTTCTGCAAACTGTCTAATAAGATGATTGTACGTATGTCTGTCTGTGAGTACACTGTGTTCCTTTATCATTTCAACCCTCTAGGAATCTAAGCTCTGCAGGTGAAGAAGCCCGGAAGCAGATGAGGTCTTGCGAAGGGCTGGTTGATTCACTGCTATACGTGATCCACACGTGTGTGAACACATCAGATTATGACAGCAAGGTGTGTGCCCATTTCATCTGAGTGATTTTTAGTGCTAAACTGTATGTCTGGTAGGATCTTTTGGGGTTTGTATAGTATAATTTAGCACTGTGACGTGCTTAGCTCAACTGGTCTTCTCTCCCAACCCCAGTTTACTGATGCACAATCAAATTCTGTTGCATAATACAGTGTAACTTGTTCTGTGCTTTTCATCAGTGCTGAATTATTCATTCTTTAATAAAATAATAAGCTCTTGTGCTTTTCATTTTCAGAATACTAAAAAATGAGCCGCTATAGTAGGGATTACCATTATAAATATTTTCATATGTGAGGATATCAGGAGAGAGACTGCAATTTTCCCAGAGAAACAGACAAAGCAATGCCCACGGCCCAGAATTAGAATTTGGTGCTTGTGCTCCAAATGCCTTTTCGCCTCTACCTCATTTGTTTGGTTTGCTTTATCACTATGTAAGAAAGTAACTGATGACATGACATCTTTCTGGTTTGGTTTCAGACAGTGGAAAACTGTGTGTGCACCCTGAGAAACCTTTCTTACCGTTTGGAACTGGAGGTACCTCAGGCACGTCTGCTAGGAATCAATGAATTGGATGACTTGTTAGGAAAAGAATCACCTAGCAAAGATTCAGAGCCGAGTTGCTGGGGGAAAAAGAAGAAGAAGAAAAAAAAAACTTCACAGGAGGATCAGGTTTCCCGTTTTCCTTGTATTACAAATACATGAACTGTAGTTTAGCTAATGATGGGGAGGAGTACGTAGCTTGAAGAAAAACTGTTGAATGAAAATATAGAGGTTTCATGTAGTTACAAATATATGTTCATTTCTCAGTGGGATGGAGTTGGCCCTATACCAGGATTTTCCAAGTCTCCTAAAGGGGTGGAAATGCTATGGCACCCATCTGTGGTAAAGCCATACCTAACGCTTCTAGCAGAAAGCTCCAATCCAGCTACTCTAGAGGGCTCTGCAGGATCTCTCCAGAATCTTTCTGCGGGCAACTGGAAGGTATGTGAATTCCTACGCTTCCTCCTGTTGTTGTATTTTAGCTGGTTTTTTAAATAAGATACTGGAATGTGTTTGGAAGGAACATGTAATTTTCTAGTATGCATCTGAGCATTTCTCTCTAGTGTGCATCATTAGTGCTTATGTGCTGCAGTAACGTTACTTCTACGGTGAAAAGCAATGACAAAGATGGTAGACAGGAAGAGCAATATGGAAACTGGCCTTGAAATTGGTACCATTTATTTCAAATAAACAGAAGCAGCTTTCTTCCGGTGCATATTAGGTCAAAATAATCTTCTGGCATCTTCTAGCTGCGAGTTCTGGTGGGAAGTACTGTCAAAATAAGACCAGCATAAATTGTTTGTATTTGCTTTATTATTTGTATTTATTTCCATACATTCTTGCTTGTGGCCCTTGTACACAATATGTTACAAAAGCACCACATAATAACATTATTAAGTGTTATTATTTGTCATGGAGAGATTAAAAAAAAAACATTGCTTCCTCTGCTTGTAGAAAAACAGCTAAGACTTTTTCATTTTATGACCATTATAAAATTGGTCTTTTAAAAAAAAAACAAAACAAAAACAAACCCCAAAACTGTTCCCTTTTCAATAACTTGTCATCTATGAAGATATTTTGTCTGTTAGACCACTTTTTTTAAACATTGCTTTGTAAGAGGAATGAGTGAAAAACAACAAAGAGCCAACCCTTTATAATAATAGAAAAGATACGCATTTAACATGTTGTCTTTTCTTTGGAAAATGTCCCCTAACATACTTAAGAATGACAATCTAGTAAGAGATTATTTCAATCAGAATGTTGTAGTACATTTGTGAGTAACTGGAGTTTTATTATAGTTCGCAGCATACATTCGAGCTGCTGTCAGAAAAGAAAAAGGACTACCAATCCTTGTGGAGCTGCTGAGAATGGATAATGATAGAGTTGTTTCATCTGTGGCAACTGCCTTAAGGAATATGGCGTTAGATGTTCGTAATAAGGAGCTCATTGGTAAGTACGGAACTGCACTGAAGGAAGCACGATTACCAACATGTCAGACCTTCTATTGGAAAAATACTGGGGTGAGATTCTACCACTAGGAATAGCATGCCTTATTTTACTGTATCATGTCAGTTGTGTCACAGAAATTAATCTTTTTGACAGCAGTAGCTTTTCAGAGTAATAGTGACATTTTAGTTTGCCTTTAGCCATCTTGCATGGCAATCTCTTTACGATGGATGGAAGCCACCTCAGCTAACCTAAACTGGACAGGAAACTGTCAGTACAGAATATGATGGAAAACACAACTCTGCTTCCCTGGAGCTAAACGGTAACCTTCTCAGAGGGTTTCAAGGTCCCTTACATATTCTAAGAGGATAGGACAGCTCTGCTGCCAGTACATCTCTAAATACTTTATTTAATAGTATTGGATAGGGAGAGAGGGAAGAAATCCTCTCCTAGTAAAATATTTCCACGAAAACCCAGATATAGAGCAGTATATATGTCTTTGCTGAATTCAGTAATCAACAAGGGTGCTTGCTAGAAAAACTTACTGTTTCCCTTTTGTCAATTTTAATATTTAATACTTTAAGCGTTCACCTGTGCCTTTCTCATCTAGCATTTTAAAAAACCCCAAACAACGTTTTTCCTGCCTTGATCAGGAATCTCAGTCTACTATGGCAAGTGTTGAACATGCCTCACCCTCAGCTTCAGACTGCTGTGGCCTAAATGAACCCTGCTAACACATGTCATGATCTAAAAAAAGTTTCATTTTTGTTACAGAAGCATTTTCTGTGTTGTAGACTAGTGGGATAAGTATATAACAACTATTTATACAGATAAGAGTATCATTATTCTCAAAAACATAAATGTAGGTGAACAGAATTTTTTTATATATTTCTGAAGCTTCTCCATCTTGGATGTTCAGAACATGTTTTCTTGCAGTGTAGGTATTACATACATAAGAAATTAGTAAAAAGAAAATTCTGTTCCATAGCACCAGCCATATACAGGTCATACTCAGGTGATATTCTTTTTTCAGGATTTTTTTTTTTCCCCTTCCTGGCAGAACTTTTCACTTCAGGAATGCACCTCCACCTGTTCCCTCTCCCTGTCAAAGCCTTAACTACGAAAGAATTATTGGCTTTCCAGATACTCTCTGAAACTAATCTTTGTACAAAATATTTTGAGACATGAAGTGAGTCATAAATTACCCTATGCTAGTAATCTATTTTATGCAACTTTACTGCCGTTGGTAGGGGCAGGAATAATGGGTTTACACGGTCTAAACTCTGAAGAAAATAAGAGATTGGGGACTCTGACAAATAACAATATAAATTGGTATATGCAAACATATGTTGATGAGCTTGCCAAAAATTGGCAGTGACAGGGTACTACTGTATACAGCGTTGTTGGTGATAGTTTTCCAGTGTGTTTAAAAAGTTGTTCCTCTTGTTTGCAGAATTCCTTTTTGGATTCCCCCCCCCCCCGCCCCAGGCACATTATGCAAATAGATAGCTAATGGCTTTGTGTAAAGCTTATTCATTATTCACTGTTCTGTACAAATACACATCTTCAATAAAATCAATCATTCAATTAACAGCACAGCCTAAACGGGGGGCGGGAAATTACCTTAGCTTTAGTTAATTTCCTTTGTCTGCAGTGTGATTATTCCTGTGCATCAGTCAGTAATTGAACTCTGAAAGAGCTGAGATCTGATCTCTTATGGGTAACAAATAAGGTGAACAGAATGTCTGAAAGAAAAAAATTCCAAGTTACTGCAAGGTTTTCTTTAATCCTCCCATAAATGAAGCCTAGGAATGTGCACCACTCCTGCAATCATAATAAGTAGCATAACTTTTTTCCTTGAATGATTCTGCTTTCTCCAAATAATTCCTGTTTACAAATGCTCCTGTTTTAATGCAAAAATGCAACTTCTCACATTTTTAAGCTAAAATGGAGAAAAAAAAAAAAGGGCAAAAATTGATCTCTAGTCTCTCTTGACTCTGTGTAAAAATGTGGGTTCTTGGAAGGTTTCCATGGTTTTGACCCTGTGTTTCTTTTTATTGCTTTCAGATGCAGTTTTGTGATGAGTCCTATAATTTCAAATCTTAAGTACCAAAATGTATTTTTTTACTTGGTTCTGTTGATGGGTTTTTATAGGTAAATATGCTATGCGAGATCTGGTTAATCGACTTCCAGGAGGCAATGGTCCAAGCATACTGTCTGATGAGACTGTAGCAGCAATCTGCTGTGCTTTGCATGAGGTCACTAGCAAAAACATGGAAAATGCCAAAGCCCTCGCCGATACTGGAGGAATAGAAAAGCTGGTGAACATAACGAAAGGAAGAGGTGACAGGCAAGTAGGCAATAAAGTTCAGACCTAAACTGTTTCTCTATTCCGTTTAAAATGCTTAAGAATGCAGGAAAAGGTTTTCTTGAGTAAAAAAAAAGGATCTGCTTTTGCAGTCCTGATCTGAGTAGCTAACAAAGTCTGAATCACACTGGGGAAGAAGAGGCAGCCAGTACCACCGTTCTCTTGCACTGTATTCTCTGTCTAAAGCTTTTGGAGGCTTTTACAGCTGCATGCAGTAATCACATTAATGGGGCCTATTCAGGTTAAATGGTATTAAAAAAAAAATTGTTCCCTCTTAAACACCTGCAAGATTAATAGAATATTTAGAGCTTTTCGAAGTCAGAATACGTTAGCACCTTTGAGTAGTAGCTATTAATTATATCTAGCATGGCCATTTGGTAGGTTGTAAGGAAAACTTGGCCTACCCAGCAGTTTACCTAGCCAGTGGGATTTTCTCGAATAGGATTGCAAAGCAAGTGTTGATTGAGAAGACCTGGCTCTCTGCAGACTTACTCAAGTATAGCTGTGCCAACCCCTGTGCTAGGGGTTTCGTTAGCTGAGTTCAGCGCTGGGCTTCATCAGGCGTTGTGTTTGTTCAGTAGTAATAAAACCTTTCAGAACTGGACCGCTGAGCACCAAGGGACAGGAACATGTAATGGCTCCTGAGTCGTGCAGGGTCAGCACTAAGTCGGCTCGTGGACCCCACCTGGCTTTGATCAGCATCGCTGCTCTGTACGCCGTAGCAATATGACTGATGCAAACCATGTGAGCAGGACTCTTGTATAAACCAGGGTATCACAGATTTCCTTTCTATGGATAGCAGGAAGCTGATCATACAGTCAGCCCTGTGTACTGTTCCCAGTGTTTCATCAGATGGTAAAGGGGAGAAAAGGATCTCTTCTCAGAGAAGCTGGTCAGTGTGAATTAAACATACCACAGTTTTAACAAAGTCTTTGCCTCAAAAGGAACTGGGCTATATTTTGAGTATCCACAATTTATAATACTTTGTATGTTCAAGGGACACAGACTCATTTCAGCTGCAGGTGTGAATGCAGCGATGCTTTATATGACTTCATTGGTCTGTGAAGACAACGTGTAAAGTTGCATTTGCACTTTTATTTATGAGGCAACAGGGTACACTAAACAAATTTAAAATCTTGTGAACATATTAAGTGTCTACTCATTGATTAACACTATCAACTGCAATTTTTTTCAGTCTTTTCTTTCAAAAACTGTGTTTGGATGAATCTTCATAGTGACAGAAAAAGGCGTATGTTTAACACAGATGTCATGCTGTGGCATTTAATGTCAAATCACTACTTCAGTACCTCTACCAGCTTACTACCATTTCTCTTTAAAAAGATGGCACGTTTTTATTTTGAATAATAGCTAGAGCAATTTTCCTGGCCTTGCTCTTGAGAGTGGAAAAATGTTTTCCCAACCAATAAAAGTTTTCAATAGTGCAACACAGAACTGAGAAAAAAGTCTCACTATGAGGATGTCTGCAGGCTTTTAATACCAGCTCTCTTTTATTTATTCTTTTTCTACAGTTAGGAATTTTGTACAATGATTTAAAGTACGTAGTCTCAGTGTTTATGAAATGCACTAAATAGAATGTTTCTTTTCATGATTTTTAATTCTTGCAGGCAATGACAGTAGCTATTTCAGCCCTTCTATCTGTATTCCTCACGTGGGTGACCTGAAGAGAAAATGTCTAGGCGGGAGAGGGAAATGATTGTCCTGCTTAATCAGGTTCTGCACCAGCCTTTTGGTGAGGCTGCTGACACAGCTGTGTTCACGCTGTGGTAATGCAGGCATGCATTATTGAGAGGTGGCGAGATGACCTGACTTGCTTCACAGTATCAAGGTTTAGGCTATTATGTAGCTCAGGAACACTGTTCTTTTTAAGTGGAATTAAGTGGCTTTCTAATAATGTAATATTCTTTACTTCCTTAGATCGTCACTGAAAGTTGTCAAGGCAGCTGCCCAGGTACTGAATACATTATGGCAATACCGAGATCTCCGTAGCATTTATAAAAAGGTAAATTACAAAATTAGCCTACGCTGGAAAATAGTTCTACAAAACCTCCTAATTTAATGAAAAGCGATTTATTTTGATGTTTTTTTCTTTTTCCACTCCACAGGATGGATGGAATCAAAGTCATTTTATTACACCAGTATCAACACTAGAGCGAGAGAGATTCAAATCACATCCTTCTTTATCAACAACGAATCAACAGATGTCACCTGTCATACAGTCAGGTCAGTCAAGAAACGTAAAGAGATTTACTGAAGGGGTACCTGGTATCCCGTTTCTTTAACTCAAATAGCCTCTCAGTTCACTACTAATTCTATCTAAAACACGGAAGTCATGCTGTCTCTCCTCTGTGTTTAAACATAAGTACTTCATGTACTCTGAATGTTACCTTAGCTGTTGTTGGCAGGCTTCAGATTCCACAGGATTTGTGGATGTCTCTACATTAGCATTTTAGTTTGGATAAGGAGCACTTCGAAGCAAATCTCCCCACTTACTCCTTAATGCCAATCAAACTGCAGTCTCAGAACGTGTGAATTGTATTCCTTTTGGATGAAACTAAATCAGATGGTGTGCTTCCAGACCACTGATGTACTCTAGCTGCTAATGGGCATTCAGTTCATGGGACCAGGTTAGACTTGGTGCTAAGTAAAATCCTCAGAGTACACACCTGGACTTTGTTACCAACTATTTCCCTCTACAAAGCCCCTCCTGTGCTGTGTGACTCGGCATTGTAGATGTAGCCTCACAGAACATGGGTACTTGATAGCATAGAAAGCAACAGACCAATAGCAAGGAACCTATTTTCATTCCCAATTATGTAATGTCGCATTAGGATCAGCCAGACAAATACAAAAATCTTTCTTTTCTGACTCATCTATTTCTCGCCTTTGTACCTTCAACATCTTCAGTGCTAGGATTTAGATCTTCATGAGGGGGCTGATACAAAACCTACTTGAAGCCTTGTATATTGTCCTCATTTGGCATTTTATTTTATTCAATTTACTCTTCTATTTTTATGTGAATAGATCTCTGTTAATACTGAGAAACATCTATCTACCATGACTGCTAAAATAAGGGACCAGTTCCTACAATACTCTTGTTTAATTACTTCTTCACATAAAAGTAACAACCCTCACACATTCCTTCAGGACGTGATTGACTTGAAAAACAAGGACTCAACCAGGGATTTATTTTCCTACAAGAAGTATACCTATAGTGTCTTAAGAAGGGAAAGAAAGCGTGTACCTCATGCCCGGAGTTCCGCTCAGCCACCACAGTACAACATACAGGACCGACGCCTTTGTCTAGTGCCATACAACAGCAGACTGCAGTTACCAGTTCTAGAGGATTTTGTTATTCTGATCTTACTGTGTTCCACATTTGGTTCTCTCCCAGCCCTTCAGGATTCCAAAAGAATGTCCTGACCAACTATCTTTGTCATTCTCAAACCACATGATACTGAAGGCAGTTTTTACTTTTACACCTAGTTGCGAAGTTGCACATACTGGCATCAAAACACCACCTTGAATTCACAGACTGTTTAAGCTATGTATCTACTGCCAGAGCCAAAAATATCTTCTCAAAATAAGCGATGACAAGGAAGCAAATACGGCTTAGGCTCAGGGAACTGACCAGATTCTACCAAAGTGTAAAAGGATATTCCAATACCTGCTGTCAAATTCTTATCTCAGTGCCTTCTCTCCCAAGATACACCAGCAGGACAACTGTGTTACTCCAGTTCTTTGAACTACAAATAGGAAGTAAGATGGGCAGCTCTAACATAATATTCAGAAGCTGTTGTACTTCAAGAATGCTTAATAAAAAATCCTAATAGGAAGTGTCTGCTTTTCTGTTCCAGAGCATGAACAATCTTAAACTAGTGAGGTGGAAGTTTGGTGCAAAGAACATGTCCACAGAGGGTCCTGTGGCAGCAGCCTTGCTGATCACAGCATGCACAGTAGATGCGTGGCAGAACAGTTACCCTTGGCCTATAACAGTTGTTCTTGTTGCAGTCACTCAATTATTAAGACACACATTATGTTGACCCGTGTCAGAATTTTAGTGACACCCCCAAATTTAGCTTTTCTAGCCATGAATATGCTGGTATAATATTAGTAATTAAACTGTCTGTAATAACACAAAATTGTGAGATATGATGTAACGGACACAGCTAATGGAAGAAGATATCATTGATTAATATTTTGAAGCAAAATTTCTAGAAATCATTTTTATTTCTCTTGTGTTACTGGAGTCTTTCTAAGCCAACCAAACCTGAGTGGTCTGTAAAACAGGGAAGATTTAGCAGAACAAACTTCTTACAACTACAGTAGAGATTCAGCTGTTCACTGTAAGAATATAAAGTAATCCATTGTTATGATCTTACAACGGTTGTCAGCCAACTGGAGCACAAAATGTCCAAGATACACTTCTGCATGCTAATCAAAGAACAGTAATACAAGTGTGTACATGGATCACTTCAGCCAGGCAGACTGTAAATTTTTCTGTCCAACTTAAAGATTCTATTTCACTATAACTTACATAAAATTGTAAACATTAGCAGGAGTATCATCTTCTAAATGCAAACAAATTATGTCATATGCAAACTGAAATGGGTAAGGTCTCTTATTTCAGTTGTAAGCATTACAGAGCAGTGACTCTCCATTAAAAGTATAGAGTTATAATCTCATGGTACATTGTTGATAGCTTTTGTCATTGGGGTTCTTCATCCAGGAAGAACTATGTACTAGTTTTGTCTATTACCCACATCTTTCATTTGTTAATCCTTGAGGAAGGAAGGGATGAGGAGAGAATAAGGAGAAGGTTAGGTATGGGAAAGGGTTTTTTTGTCTATACTGATAATCTTTCTTTTTTCATCAGTTGGCAGCACATCCTCATCACCGGCTTTATTAGGAATTAGGGAACCCCGCTCTGAATATGATAGGACGCAACCTTCTATGCAGTATTATAATAACCAAGGCGATGTCATTACACATAAAGACATATATACTGGTAAGATACCAATTAGGTGAACTTTTAACTGGAATTCGTAAATATTCTTTATATGAGGAGTTTATACAATCATAACACAGACAGTTGCCTTAGCAGGCTTGTTACTACTTAATGGTGTTTTCCATTTTTATTCATTCCGTGTGGAACAGAGCAGGTTTTTCATCTGTCTCTACTATTTTCTTTAAAATGGCACACATTACCAGAATAAGAGAAGATCTGTTTATATATTGGGAGGTGAGAGGTGTTTGGAATTTTTATTTAAAATCCTGTTACAGAAAATTGTTTTATTATGCACATTATATATAGTAGTAGTAGTTATAAATAATAATGTGTGGTTGTATATTATAATAATATAATATCATTATATTATTAAATTATACCAAGATTTCATCTTTTCCCTCATCTCCCTTTTCCTTCTTACTATTTGACACAAGTCGCAGAACAATAGAGATGACAGTGAATAAAGAGAAGGAAATTCCTTGTTTTAAAGGTTATTAGTCTGTAAAACAAAAAATAGCAACACAGAAAAGCCTCTTGGTTTCAGTTTAACTACTGCTGAGGGACAAAATTTGCCTGTATTGTGTTGTTATATTATATTATTAGTAGATACTAAAATCTGCAGACTTAATTGTTTGGGTGCTACATAATTTCTTCTAGGTAAAATAGAAGCAAATAGACTTATAGACAAAAGAATAAAGACTGAAGTTTATGCCATAAACTGTTTTCTCACAGGTTCCAGCAAACCTTCACCAATTTACATCAGTTCCTATTCCTCACCAGCAAGAGAACAAAATAGACGACTACAGGTGACTCCAAAATTTTACTTTGAAGTGACACCGATAACAAGACTCAGCATATAGTGTTGAAGGGAACTTAAGGGAGTTTGAGTATACTTTGTACTATTAGAGTGCTTTTTTATAGAGTATATCTATAGCATAGTTAATTTGTTATTGGGCATTAGTGTACTTAAACTAACAGTTGCTGATATACTTCTATTACCTTTGTGTTTTCTTTTTATAGTCACTTATTTTAGTGTGTTGTTCTTATGGTGGGATCTGAGACCACTTTTCTGACCTGACTTTTGGGGTTTTTTTGATAGGTATGGTCAGGTTCTGTACTTTCTACTTATGCTCTAAAAGTCCTACTTTTGGCGAGTTAGTAGCTTCCCAGTGAAGGCAGGAGGAGACATGCAGGCAGGCTTAGAGGTTTTTCTGCCATTTAGTTTCATTTTAAAATTAGGTACATTTAATGGAGGTTTGAAACTTGTGTTACTATCATCACTGGTAGAGCTGCACTTAACTTTTTAGGGAATGGTTCTGTATAATGTGTGTAAGTTTGAGAAACAAGTATTTTCTCTGCTAATTATATTTTGAAAGCTTATTTTTCTATCATTTTGTCAACAGCATCAGCAATTGTACTACAGTCAAGAAGACAGCAACAGAAAAAACTATGATGCATACAGATTATACTTGCAGTCCCCACATAGCTATGAAGACCCATATTTTGATGATCGAGTTCACTTTCCTGCTACTTCAGATTACACAACACAATATGGACTGAAATCAACCACAAATTACGTAGACTTTTATTCCACCAGACGATCTTCTTATAGAGCAGAACAGTACCCAGGTTCACCTGACTCCTGGGTGTAGCATCAAAGAGAAAAAACAACCGATTTCTCATCTTGCTTGAGAAGAAATGGAATGGCCTCATTTGTTGTTTTGGTTATGAAATGTGAAAGTGAAATAAAAGAAGGAACAAGGAAGATTTTTTTTTTTTTTTTATTTTTTTTTGAGTGAGGAATTGTCAGGAAGAAAAACTGGAAGGGATGGTTTTTTGCTCTGTTTAGATGTTAGGTATAATTACTTGTAGCTCCTGTAGTCTGGTGAGGGTGTGGGCGATGTGATGAAAGGTTTGAGAATTGAGTAAAATGAATTTGGAAAGTGTGTAGGTCAGAGCAAATTAAAGCTGATTTTTTTTTTTTTAATGTGAATAAAAGTCTTGTTCTGATAGTTTGTACAGAAAAAATAAAATGGATGCCCTTGTTTTATTGCTATTACTAAATGTCAAGATTGTATGCTATTACGTCTTGTAAATTTCTTTCGTTGGTGTAAATATGGAAATGCCACATTGGTTTAAAGTGCCATCCATTTGTAATGCAGTGTGTCATTTTAAAAGGAATTTGAAACATCATGCACAAAAAAAAAAAATCCAAGAAAACATAAATTTTAAAAGGAAAAAAAAAAAACTTTTAAAAATGAATAGTGTAATTTTGAAGCACAAACTCCAGTCCAGTATATCTACACTTCTCCCATTCCCTGCCTATTTCATAAGAAACTTCACTGCCATTTTCTATGCACATGGAATAACAATAAATATGGAAGTCTCATCCATGGAAAGCTGTTCCCTGTTCATTTTTATTTTTTTTATTTTCTGTGTGTGATATTTGGAAACAAATACCATGAAATATGAAGTCTAATTGCATGTTTTTAAGCAGGTTAAATATATCAAAACATTTGGGCCATTTTCCCAGCTTTCTTCAGTGCATATATTCTGAATTTGTCAGGCTGGCAGACCAAAGTGTGAAATTATGCACTTTCTTCCCATTATTCCTTAGACTAGTATTTTTACTTTTGATATGGGCAATCCAAGATATTTCAGAACTCTATCCTGTTTTCTTCCCATCACTCCTCTACTCTTCCCCTTGCTGTCCCCAAGAAAATTAAGATGATCTTGCTTTCATAGAAATTATAGTCTCCATTTTTACTACATTCTGCTTGGATTTACTTACAATAAAAATCTTTGATTGTTTTAAGTAACTAAATCACTTTCCTCATGCTGTAGAGTCTGTTAACTTTATACTGTCTGTAATCGTAATTATTGTTCCCCATCATTGCACTTTTCTTTGGTTTTCAGTGTTTCCAAATACCCTGATTGCATCAGTGAAATGAGAAAAGGTAAGCAGAACTGCTCCAAGTTTAGATTACAAGGCAAATTCACTTTTCCTTAATTGGTTGGGCTACTTCAGCCCCCTGACTGGAAAAGGGAAAAGAAATGAAGGGGTGAACAGCACAGTGAAAGTAGTGAGTTAGGTCTTAACTTTGATATACAGCCATGCAATTCCCCACTGGCTGCAGTGCGGCGTGTGTTGCTGAGGGCCAGTATTGTGCAGATGGTGCCTTTTCTTTCCTAGAGACTTTATTCTTTCTTAAGATAGAAAATAGTTTCCATTTACTTGAATTTGAGTTTGTTTCTTGTAACAATAATTTTGCCACTGATCTTTCATTATTGTTCTAACTACCTTCAGAGTCATGTGCAAGCTTTGGTACGCAGACTAATGCAGATCAATGTTGATTATCTGGTATGCCTATAACCTACTAAAGGTGGTAAGCTCTCTGAGCCAAATATACTTATTTGGCATTTCATTGTCCCAGGAAGATTTAAATTAGCTTCAGATAACAAAATAATAGATGGAAAGGGTCATGAGTCTGTTATTACTTGCTGCTTCGAATCTGCTAATAACTCCCCAAAAAAGAGGGAGGTAGTAATTTCAACAAAACAGCTGTATGATGGAATGATTTTTGCTTCTCATCTGAGGCAGTTTCATCAAGATCAAAACCAGCAAGATTCGGGACAGCACCCCTAATTTGGATCTTTCATGCTGTAGAATACATATATATATAGTTCATTATGTTAGTTTTCTTTTGTTTTTATTGGTCTCATTTATTTATGTATTTTTTACACATTATGTCTTGGTGCTATACTGATTAAAATTATCTGTACAGTATATTTGTTGGTTAATTTCCCTTTATGTGTAGTTTCAGACTGAATGTGTGGAAGTGGGGAAGAAATAGGGCACAATTTCATTTCATTGTTGACTTCCATAGTGCAGTCTGGCTTTTGGGCCTGTCTCAAAATGTCAAGAGCCATAAATTTAAGCTGAATGCTTTTAAAATGTGTTGTATTCACAATTTTGTATTCAGATTGATACTCCACTGAGAAAGATAAAAATTGTTAACTTTTTCAAAAAGTGGATGTCCTTTGGAGAAGGTGATGGTCATCTGAAAGTTAAATAGTAATAGTGCCCTGGGAAATGCACTACTTTGTTTCCACCTTCCTAATAATTGCAAATATGGTGAAAGAAAAAGAGTAATTAAACTTCAAAAGCAGGGAGTTAAATATGATTCAGATTAAAACAGATTGAGAAGGTGTACAGTGAGCCTGAACAGCAGACTTGTATGTGTCCTTTTGTGGAACTCCCTCCCACAGAGGACAACTGAAAGTAGCATTGACTTCACTGAAACAGTTATGCTCACGAAATGCCAGAGAACAATGGGAAACAAGTGCTTAAAGCAACATGTGTCTGTGGTCCTCTCTCTTGTAAAAAGCCTACATACAATACACTTAAGAAGGAGATGAATCCTAACTGAATTAGGATTATTATTTAAATAGGCTCAAAAGAATCCTGGCCCTTAAAAAGATACTTTTTTTTTTTTTTTTGGTGGTCTTTACTCCTGCCTGAATGAGAAGTGTCCATTATGAACAAGGTAGGCAATGTAAGTCATACATGAATGTTCGTAACTGTCAACAGTCTGACCTGAAATTTTGGTGAATTGATATAGTTACATACAAGAAGTTTATATGAAAGGACAGATGAGAAATTTTTTTCAGGATAGCATTCATGAGATGATTCTTTGCCTTCTATTAGTTGTCTTAAGAGTATGCCTGAATTGTAATCAGCTTGTACCTTTCCTCAGATACTGTATCTAACATTTTTAACCACCGTGCACTTCATTTGTTCAGCTAGGGGTTTAGGTTAGTCAGCAGATCGCTTCTGCCTAAGCTGGGTATTGCTACTTCCTACCCAGTCCCCTGTAACTGAAGTTAAATGTAAGTGCTGCAGTCTTGCACTGCCTTATAAAATTTCTCCTGTCTGCTCAAAGGGAGAAAAATGGTGTGACTCATCTTAGTGTAGCACAAAGATCTAGGATGTATCCTAAAATACTAATTCCAGACACACACACAGAGGCATACAGCTCCAGTGAGAACACTTAGCTGTGGCATGACAACACAGCTATGTGAAGTCAGAACAGGCCTAATGAATATGGGTGAATGGCCAAGTGAAACAAAACCTTCACGGCCAAACCCAGCTTTACAGGGTAGCAAAAGAAGAGAGACATGGAGGAGCCTGGTAGGAGCAGAGATGAGTTATGCAGAAAAACAAGATTTAGCTATAAGAAGAAGAATTGTGAACACTGGAAAAAAGACAAACTCCTTAGCCTATCAGAGCTAACAGACACTGGCTTAACTGAAAACATCTCAGCCAAGGACACTAGTCATGTGTGTTCTGTGTTTGAGTTACTGTAAGAAAGACTAATGCTCATAAAAGGTAACAATGTAAACATCAATCAACTTTAAAAAAACAAAACATGACTTTGTGGCCATGGGTAAACTATTGCAGCTGTCAACAACAGTAGATAAAGGGCTCAGAAGGAAAGCTGTCATTTTCAGACCAACTATGAAATTTCTCATAGGTAAGGCTGGATAGAAGAGACTGGAGGACTCTTCACATGCTGTGGCATAAAGGTGCAAGGATTCATTTCTGGCTGTGAGGCAGAAATGAGGCAAGGGCTCATTTCTGGCTGCACCACTTGCTTCACTCCATCAGTCCTCGGAACTGGACAATTATTACTGAAGTTTAAGACTGTCTAATGCTATTGTGCACAATGTTGCGTTCCTAACGATGATCAGCATCTGCTGAGGTGTCAGTCTTGTAGATTTGAAAAGGTCCACGAGTCTTCATCAAAAAGAAAAGAGCCCCTTTTCAACAAAACAACTTCAGAATAACTAGCCCACAGACAGTGACACTCCTGTCTTCCAAGCAAACCTCGGTTCTCTGCAGGCTATCATCAAGCTGAATATCAGCATAAATACAGCTACATTAGGCTTCCAAAAGCCTAAAGTATACAGGTCTGGAAACACTTTAAGGGGAGAAATTGCTATGCATCCTATAAAATGGAAAGAGCAACAAAATTATTTAGGTACTTAAAATACACAGTTGTCACACTGTGTTGTAGCCTGTAACAGTTAATTCAACAGATTAGGAATTAAAACTTGGTTAGGCTAACTGTACTAAAATTACACAGAAGAAAAATCCTGTGAATAGGTTTTCAGAAACTTTCATGTTGTAATGTGATCTCTATTGCAGAATCATCCATGAAGAAAAAAAGGCAAGTCAGGTAATTTTTAAGCTGACCCACGGTAAGCTAGGCGAAGGTACTACACCTTTTGAGATCCATGTAAATTGCTGACAATAGGGTTATTTCTTCTGTGCCTTTTTTCAGAAACAAGTCTCCAGCTGATATGTGACTCTCATGCAATAGCCCCTAACATCGTACATTGGTATGTATGAAATTAAGAAAGAAATCATGGCCTTTATTAATTTTCTACCATCTGATGTTTTTTCACTGAATTTACATCTGATGGCAGCTCACGTTTATATAAAGCAAATGAAATATCACTGAGGTAGTAACTTACAATGATAATGGTGACAGGAATAACAATAGCATTTATAAGCTCTGAAAACAAACGCCGAGTTGATTTTTTTATTGCCAATTTCTGTGACTAAATTTTGAGCCTCATGTTGCACCTCTTCTGATATATCTAATATTTGTATTTCTTCTCAAAACCTCAGTCGGGTTGGAGTAAGTCTAATATGATGCAGTCATATTAGGTCCATGTAACTAAATGAGAAATTTTAGGTGATTCTTGTAGGTTAAAACTTTGTTTCCAAAGATGAGCTAAGGATCTCTGAAGAATACCATTGGCTTCTAGTTTGACATACTTACTTTTAAAACTGTTTTTTTTATAAATCAAAGTCTAGGGACATACAACAGGCTCAGAAGAATACACAACTCGGAATGAGGCAGTCTTTGAAGCAAAGCATAAAAGCTTGGTATCCTCAAGAAAAGAATAACACAAGTTGGCAAGAACTCCGATAGCAAATGGTAAGGAACAGTCTGAAGGAGGAGGAAAAAAACCTATTCCTAATTCAAAGGGTTACCAAAAAATTGAAAATGAGACTACAGCCATACATACTTCTAAGAAGCCTGGTTGGATTAGAATGCTTATTTCTCCCTTAAACAAGATCTCTGGGCCTAAGCAGGAAACACGTGTTGCAGCTGTATCACTGACTGCCGAACGAGAATGGCAAAGAGTGATTTAACAGGTTGAGGAAGGTCCGTAAGACTGCAAGTTCAGTAAATGCAGTAATAATGGGAGATCTCGATTACCTCCATGTAGACTGGGAAAATGCCACATTATGGTGTGATGCCCAAGCTCATTTTTTACATACCATAGCAGATTGCCACTGGCGGGGGGGGGGGGGGGGGGGGGCTGGGGAGCAACCTCTCCCTAAAAAAAAAAAAAAAAAAAAAAAAAAAAAAAAAAAAAGTAATTTCTCCATAACTTCTCCATCAGAGGGGAAGTAACTCTTGACTTGCTCCTAAACACCCAGATCCTGCTCCAAAATGATGAAATTGAAACGGCACAAGCAGTGACTACAGTGTTTCAGACCTAGTACTCAGGAACTGTCCTTTTCACTATTCCATTGTAATTTTTTTAAACAAGGTTAAGGAAAAGTCAAATAGCTATTATTATGATGTTTAAACTCAAAATGGCAATTACATAAAAACTGAAAGTTTGTAAAAAAAATAATTGAAAAAGCACTATGAAAGCGATGTTTGTGAAATGAAGGAAGAGTACTTAACGGCACTACATTAAAGGCTCAAAGCAAATGCACAATATCTATTGAGACATTTCAAAAAGGTAACAAAAATAAAAAAGCTAGTATGATTAAACAGCAAGATAACAGAATAAGAGAGAAGTAAACATCAATCCTTCAAAAGACTGCAGTTATGTACAAATGAGGAAAAGAGAGAGAGTCAAAACATTTGGTTGGTTAAATGCAAAAAACTACAGTACACTGCCAAAAAAAAAAAAAAAACTTTACTTGGGAACGGATTTTGAACACTAATTACTTTTTCAAATACTGAAGAAACAGTAAGTCTGTCAGAGGTATACTTGAAGGTGCTAAAGGGGAAAAAGGAAGGAAAAAAAAAAAAAGAAATGCCAAACATCTAACACATAGATCCCCTTGCCCCAGGGTAATATGGATATTAAAATGTCATGTACACTGAAAAATTACTAGGTGAATCCTTCTTGTATTTATTAATACAGTCACTGAAGGTAGTGAGAGTTTAATACATCTGTCCTATCCTATTCCCTAGCCAAGTCCAACAGGTCACTGTCAGAGCAAAGTGCTCAGGTCTTTTGACTGACAGGGTAAAGCTGTTGCTAGGTTTAAGGTGGACAACAGCATTTCTGAAGATCAAAAATACATAAAACATTATTTTTAATGAGTTACTGGGGGGAAATAAGCTGCTGAATTAACTTTTGACTTCTAAAAGCCTAGGTTGATAGACAGACTGCATTTACATGGCTTTTGCCTAGCTTGCAGCATAGGCAACACTAATTCACATCCTCACACCAAATCCTATATAGCCAGAGCTCATAACACTAATTGTAACCAACCTGATCTCAAAAATACCTGGACTTATCCATGTGTATACAATTCACCTGGGGCCTATTCCAATAGAACTTTCTAAACATTCTGGAAAAATACAAACCTTGCTCCAGTGTCATGGAACAGATACATAATTTGGAATAAACTTTTTTTCCTACTATTTTCAGATTTTGGGGATTGTTATCAAGTAATTTTTTTAATTAGGATAATCACCTTGCGTAATACAGTTTAACTCCATGTCTGACTGCCGTATGGATTCAGCTAAGGCTATTGTAGATTTATTTCCACACCAAGGAATTCAGACTACCTAGACCTAATATTTCATCAACTTATACCTTTATACAGAGCTAGAATGAAGCATTTTAACACCTTGTTTGCAGAGATTATTGCTACCACTGACACATAGTACCTTGCTCCAGACAAAAGGTGCATTTCTTCCCCAGGCTCCTTCTAGCTGCTGCCAAAATGACAGCGGCAAGCAAGGACTGAGCATTTTTTACATATTCTTCAGACTGGTCCACAGGACACCCTTCCTTCATCTGTGCTTGTGTAATCATTTACTGCCATGCTAAGGAAACATAAGAGATAGCAATGCAACTCATGCCTTCAACTATAAAAAAAAACCCACTTAGCAGAGTTCTAAAACAACCACCAAGGATATGGAAAGATCTTAAAGTACCTGTCTACAGAGGGCACTGTTGAGAACATGGTCTGAATTACGCTGCATGGCATGGTGAGCATGATCATAGTTAGGCTTTATTGATTATGACTATTAACAAGCTCATTAGTGAAGCTCCTGAACTGTTTCTTCTGTTACCCTTATGTGTCAGCAGCTCATCTGCGTTACCAAGGCTCACTAAGGGCAGGGAAAAAAAAAGGCAGCGCAGCTGGTCTTTGAATTGCTTGAATTGTGCTTGTCCAAAGTAACTTAGTGCAAATGACCGTGACTGTCTCTATTATGTATTCTTCCTGGATTGTTACGCTAGGTCCCGAGATGTACTGCTTTAATTCTATAGCTTAAATATTTTATCTGTCCATGTGCTACTACCCTACATTTAAAAAATCTATTAAAATACGCCTCTGAAGTCTGCTTGTCTCTTCAAAAGCTTTGTGCATTCTGTCATTAACCTTCAGGAGTGAAAACGATAAAGAGGACAAACTGAGTTTCTTAGTGCCTAGGTTAATGAGCTAAAGTGGAAACGCAGAGTGACTAGAGAGCAGGAAAGCTTAAAAACATCAAAAGAAGGAAAAACAAATCTTTTGAGATTCTTACTGAGATTCATTTTTTATGTAAAACAAGTTAAGTTTAGAGTCACTTAGCAGATTAAGAGTAATTATTGAAATTCCCAGTACGTAGTGGCCATTATGACGACCAGTATCTGGAACTTTGATGTAAATCATTTTCTCATTTTCTTGCTTTATTTTGATCATCACTATTTGCAAAGCTGTTTGTTTTTCAGAAAACATCAGAACAGCAATCATATTTATCATCTTTATGAAAGAACTGGAACGTAAATACAAGCCAAGTATCTCTATAGAAGATCTGTCTAGCTCCCGAGGCATGTGTGTTTTACACACTTTATGTGGGGATATTTACATCCATGCATGTTTCTCCCTATTTATTTTAGTTTGAAGATCAGACAATATATTTTTAAACTTTTTCCTTTGATTAATAAATAGAACAGGGATGGTTTTCAACACAGGTGTATCAAATGGAATGTGAACTTCCAGACCTGACCACATAAAAAGTATCTCCTGTGGGACAAGGTGAAATTAAGGGAAGAAACTGAGCTGAATCTACTGGTTTTGTACTGCTGGATATAAAAAAGACTGTCAAAACTTGTATTTCAGGGTTGTTTTTTCACAGCAAAGTAGTCTGTGTGTTCTGACTATCTTTACAGATACCATTAATGGCCTGTTCTTAAGATGACAAGAAAATACACAGCAGTGATTATATGTTTTAAGCTAAGCTAAAATTTGACCATGCCCTTCCCCACAGGAGCTGAAATATTATGGAAAAGGATATGGTTAGCACAGCATGATCTGATAAGTACATATGTTCACTAACTCAGTGTGCCAGTTAACATCTAAGGAGGTGGAAGGGGCCATGTCTAGTCCACAGTTTGAGCAGTATATGGCAGAACAAAAGCTGGGTTCTCTCGAACTGCACGGAAAACGTGCCTGTTTTTTATCTTTCCACAGATGGAAAAAGCACGAAGAACTTGTTCATCTCCACAGCAGTTGCAAATAGCACTGAATACAGCTTTCTGCTTCTACATAAGGACCAGCAAATACCTCGTTTTCAAGTTGATATATACAATATCTCCTCCTCCTTCTAATATTTAGAGTTCTATCCATTCCAGAATACCAGCTAAACCACTGCTTAGAGACTACTGCATTTGCATAGCATTCACATACTTCTAGGAAGCTCTCTTTCCATTGGAACCATCCCATTTGAGTCATTTTTGAGCGACCATTGCAGGCTTCAAATCAAGGCTGATTCATCCGAAATGCATATTTTCATTTTAAAAAGTCCTTTCTAAACACAGGCAGTAAACAGAAGAATATGCAAACACACACAGCTCACTGCTTTTCCTGTTTCTGTTTTCTCCTAGAGATGGAATCACCTCTTGCCAGGGAGAAGTCATGCCTTTTTAGCATCAGCACCTTGGCCTGTGAGACCGAGAATTCCCTCATCAATCCGGAGCCATATGTTCTTGATGTCCCATTTGTTGATTATCTTCCTGTCCCACATTTTCCTTACCCCTGTGCTTATAAATTCCTAATATTTCCCACTTAAAAAAAAAAAAATCCAACCCAAAAACTCACCACATCTTGGCAAATAACTACTGCATAAAATACTAAGCACAATCAACTTCTGCATGCTCCACTCCACTCATACAGCCAGGATTACAATTTAACACACAGAATTGAAGAACTGTACAGAAACACCACAAACTATAATTTTCCTAATGCAGCAAGTGACCTTGCCTTAAAGATAACTGGTTGTTAATCAAAGCACTTGGAGATTAATCCTTTGAATGTACGCATCTTTTCCTACTCTCAAAAAATCAGAAAATGTACACTCTTTCTATTGCCCATTTTGGCACAAAAGAGGCAAGGCCACAGCATAGATATAATTTCAGAATAAATATGATTTTCCCCCTTTAAAAAATGTACATGTTTCAAGTCAGTGAAAGAACTTGTCTGGTCTGAAATTTCTTCCAGATGATCTATAAACCATCTTGTATTTACACTACAAAGGAGTAATGAGAGAATTAAACAGTCTTTACAAGCTGTGGGTTTGCCATACTGATTCTTATCTGAGCTCATATCTGAGATGCCACACTAGCCTTATTTTCACTAAAGCTGAGATATCCAATTTCTTGTTTGTACAGTGTAAATGCTTATTATTATTAACTTACGTTCTTCTACAGTTCTTCTGAGCATCATCCTTTTCCTCCAGCTAAAAGGGACAGTAAATCAGCAGACTTTAATACTCTTGCTGATTTGCCATTCACTGCTTATGGAAACTTTGACAAAAGATAAACTGTATCCAAAGTGCATCCATTCCAAAGAGAAGTGCCCCAAATCAGTTGGATAGTTGGATTCCAACATTTACATATGCCCTAAACTGCATGGGAGTTATGACTACTTCTCTAAGGTTGACGTTTCCTTTGTACAACCAGCAGCATCTCAAGCAATTCAATTAGATTCATATGAACACTCACTCTACCCATGTGCAATTCTCTACAGACAGCCATACCATACTTCCTCTTGTTGAAGAAGAGCTTCAACAATCTCAAAACCTATGCCATGCTGCTTCAGGAGAGAACATTTTCAAAATGATCTGCTAGTGACGCAAATCCCACATTTTACTCATAAGAACTATGCCAAATGAGATAGCCATAGCAACACAACCATAAGCTTTGGCTGGCTAAACCTGCTCACCTACGGCAAAGGTTATTCAGCTAAACTTGTCACGCACATGGCAATAGTTTTTAGTATCAAGAAACCACTCTCAAAGCTGAGTTTCTGCAAATCTCTTCACAAACAACTAACAGCTACACATCCCTCCTGCACTACTGGTTTGAATGGGAAGCCTGACAGGAAATATGTCGGTGCAATTGTCGTCACATTACTGAATGCCAGTAGAGAAGACTGCCAAAAGACAATTCACAGGGGATACGCTGCCTCCCATCTTGCCAAGCAACATGTAAGCATGGCAACTGGACTGCAGAAAGGGAGACCTGAAAAGGCTGACTTTTGTCAGTTTAGACATACAGCAAAAGGTCCGATGCCTTTTAGACCAACTTTTTCAGAGGAATCGGCTGCAGAGGCCTCAGGCCCTGCTGTGAGTACTGAGCAACATTCACTACCTATCACAACCATTTTCTATGAAGCACATAACAGCATTTTCCAAAGCTAAAGCATGCCTTCAGCACAATGTGAATGCAACATATATACTGCATTGTGGATCCTGTAACATCTGACCATAAAATTATTCCATTATTGTTTCTGTCACATTCTCATGAAAGATGTGTCTGCTTTCTACTGGGTGGTCACTGGGTGAGTGGTCTTGAATAAACACAGCCATGAACTTGCAGGACATTCTGATCTGAAGTATGCTGCTGGCTGCGTTCTCTGAGCACCCCACCGTTAGCTTAGGTTTTGAATACTGTCAGAGCCTGGATCCAAAACTCAAGTTCTTAAAAGATTAGCACTTCTAATCATCAAGACAGATTTGAAATAAATAGTCAGTCACCAAGTCTGGCAAATGTAAGACAGGAAAACAGCCAGCAATCCAATTTCTTTCCCAGCCAAGCCCTTAACGTATGAAAACACGATATAAGACTGGTGTACATAAAGCACTATTTGCAGTATGTAATTACTTCTTGTTAAGGAGGAGACCTGGACGTTTTACCTCAGAGAAGCCTAAATCAGGAGCAGGGTAATGTTCAGAGCATTGTCAGGCGATATGGAGAGATACATCTCTGCAAACACGTAACATAGGTGGGAGAAGTCACAGTCTGCAAAGGAAGGCAGAAATCAGCAGCAAGGTTCTTCTTTTGTTCATAATTAGCATCAAAGTGGTATTTTGTGAGTTCCTTTATCCAAAGATATCATTACCTTATTAGAGATTCTCAATATTTTATATTTAGATGCATACAACTTACACGGCATTCATCAGTTTAAAATACATGTATTTTCAAAAAATACGGAATTTCCTTTTTGCTCTTATTAGGCTTTCCAGGCTATAAAAATTTTTTTAATATTTACTTAGCTTTCTTTACGGCATTTTAATTAACAGTAGAGTTGATAATTACATCATAATTAGACATGCTAGTGTAATCATCCTAGATGTCCTATTTTCATAAAACCTAATCAGGTATGCTTAAAACGTCTAACTGGAACATTCTAGAGGACTTCTAAATTAACCTCAGAAAAACAGTTCTGATTGGGTTTTGTGTACATGATGTAGGACCATCAAATCCATCACCAGCTATATAGCTTTCCACACCAGACATCTATTCTGAAACCATATTGCTAAAAACAAACAAAATATATAAAACTGAAGTAACACACAGACTTAGAGCATGTACCAGCTACTCAACTACTGCACTGAGAGTTTGCTTCATTAAGCCCCTCCTCAAGTCTGTGTGGGACTGTGTTTGTATCTCCACAAACCTGGTACAAGTTTCAGGAGAATATCTGGAATAGATTATTTCCCAGAGTAAACGTTAACTGTCAAAAGCCTGTGTTCTCAATTTTGAGAAGAAAACACGGAGACTTCTCTGAGACTTGTGTACTTTAATTTCAATCTGCCATGAGCGCAATTTCATTTATGGCAGCATTTTAAAATGGGCAGTGCCAAAACAAAGAAACAAAGCACCCATAGCTCTACATCTCAAAGACTTTGTATCAGCTATTTCAGCAGCCAGAGCATATATGGTAGGCGAAAAGCAATAGCATGCATTTTTCCAATGAAAGAAGCCAGATCTTTAAGTCTTTAGAAAGTAAACCACCTACAGATGAAGAGCTGAAATACAGAAAACCAGTCATAATTTATTTTTCCCTTAACCTTGCATGTTGTCAAGGAGGGTGTTTGAAGGGAGAAGATTCATTACATTTTTCTAAGTTCTGCATATGTTTAATAAGTTTACTCAAAAAGTAACTTAATGCTTTGTGAGATTTTAGCCTAATCTCCTTTTACTCCCTTATGGAACAGTTATGTTCTCTGTATAACTTGCTGGTGAAAAGAGAAAAAAATCTGGAAAAGTATATTTTTTCATTCTTCCACGGCTTAGAGCACACTGAATGCTCACATTTCCCATGCAATGACTCACATCTGGACTGAGACCAAATGCAGAGCTCCATATGGATGCATCACTTTCTTAAAAAATAATGGACATAGGAAATAAGAAATTTGTACTCTATGAGCAAACTCAACTAGAATGCATTACTTATTCTATAAAAAGCATTGACTGATATCAATCAGTCTTGTATGTAACAGTGGGTGCCTCCTTCTGCTTTAAATTGACTTGCTGCTTCTGCACTATACCCTCTGCTTAAATGCAAATTCTGCAATAGGGTTTATTATAGTAAATAAGCCTCATGTGCTGTTGATATCAAGTTCTAATATCAATTGTTTTGCTATTAAAATGAAGGTTAGGAAAGGTATATTCAGGATAATATACCATCCATCCTACACATATAAATGTACATCAGGTAGACAATGGGCTATATATCCAAGTATCCCTCTAGAACAGAGAACAGCAGGCTCTGCTGAACCTAATTCATATAAAACTAAGTTTAAATAAACTAAGTAAAGAAATAAAAGCTATGAAAGAAGGTCCTGTGTGTTACATACTCCAACCTAACACAACCCGTTTAGAATTTGTCTACATTTCACTTTGTTGGACAAAACTGGACCTCATTTATACTAGTCATACTTATCCTTCAAAAGCAAAAAGGTAAAATGAAAGTAACTGAAGTATAAACACTGGAAAATAAGCAAGAATCAGAAACATAATGTGCAAGACTGAGGATCTGTGCCTGAGAAACAAAACACCGTTCTAATGAGAGCACGTCAAAAGGCTTACTTTGATGCAGCCTTCACAACCTATTACTGTTTTGGCATTCTGCTTTGCTCCGCCTTGTCATCTACATGTATGACTGCCCACCACAGTGGAAAATGTGTGAGGCAGAGTTGGCTTGGTTTCTTGACAAAGGTCAAGACTTGACAAAGGTCAGTGGAGAACTGCAAAATGGGGGAATTACTCGTATATTCCACACAAGAGAATAATTACAGTTCATGAGAGAAGGAAAAAGCATATTGGACAACAACATTCAGTTCAGACTAACCCTTAATTTACATTGACTTCATTTATCTAATGATATTAGTATGTTTCAACTTTCACTCAGGAAAGTAATCATCTGGCCAGAGGAACTTATAGAATACAAAGGAGATTTAAAAACAAACAGACTGATAACACAGTTACATTGGATTGTTGTATGTATGTCTTACACTACAGGAAGGAGCAGGAAAATGGGTTACAGTTATGTGTTGGTAACTTGTATTGCATGTCAGTCTGTCTCTTCATATGTGTAACTGGAAACACTGTAATGACAACACACTTCTCTAAAACACTTAATACGAATTCAATAACCCCAAAGGCCCAAGTGGCACAGTTTGGGAACTAAAGCTTTAGTCTACTTTGATTATTGTTAAATGTGTAGCTTCAATAGCACGGAACTCAGTGGAGGCTGCAAAATCTGTCCAAGAAGCTAGGTAAATACTCGAGCTGTTAATTGAGCTTCTTGTTATTCCTAAATGTGCTCACACCAGCAAATTTAAAGGCAACTTCTCTATATCCTACATAGGACACACATGTCCTCAGACTGTAACATGCATTTATACAAAACCTCATATGAATGTTAGAAAATAATTAAAAAGTAATATTGTGGACAAAAAGATCAACATTTTTTATCCCTATTTCTGTTGAAGTGAGTCCTGCAGTACTTTCACACAAAGGATCTTTTTTTTTTTTTTTTCATTAGTTACTGAAGATAAGCTGGGAAAAAGTCAGTGTGCCACATGAAAGCTTTACATATCATAGCTAATGTGCAGACTATCTGAAATTTCTAGGGTAGACTTCCTTCAGTTCACACAAGCTGATCACTAACACAGTGGACATTTTTGGATTCAGAGATCCATCAGTGTGTTAACAGAAGGCCTTATGAAGAACAGTGAAAACCTGCCAGTCACCAGCAGCAGTGTTACCCTAGGAAATTAAACGGCAGACACTCATAGCTCCATCAATGGAACTATTAGGAGGAGGGTTAAGCCTACATACAGAGCAGAAAACTAAACGTTTGCTCTTCCACTGTGAAGTCTGTCACTATAAATATTTTAAAATAGGCTCTTCCCCAGAGCAAAAGGATTTAGTAATTCAAAGTATGATGATGATGATTACCTGTGCTAAAATACTTTGCCAATGAGAATACTATGAATCTGCACATTAAATCTTCAGTGACATGTTGGCTCATGCAAGCAAACAATTAAGACAAGTTTCCGTTGTCTGTGGAACCTAGAGAGTTTAAAAAAAAAAAAAAAAGAGTGAAGTTGAAAAAGAAAATTGAGGTATTAATCACATCTGTAGGCAAGCTCTAGAGGGGGATGTGAGGACTAGAAAAAGTATCAGAACAGGAATACTTTATGAAGTTTAAAAAAAAGAATGCAACAGCTTCGTCAGAGATACCATCATACATAACTGCCCATTCCATTGTTGAACATGGGCATTCATACATAATATTAAGGTCTTGATTCTCTTTCTATGTTCAAAGCATTTCTTTCTGCTCAAACCGCATGAAAAGTTGATTCAACTCCTACGCATTATTTAAAGATACGGGCAGTGCTACCACAGAGTAAGGGCAGACTAGTTAACAAGGACAGATGAAATTTCAGGTGTTGATCACAGCCCTTCTGAACACAGGCCAGGAGAAGTACACAGTAAGGCAGTGTTCACTGGGAAGGTATGCTATTAAATTGCAAAAATAGAAAGTTCTTGCTTCTGTGGTTAGTCTAGGGAATAAAAGTGGTTATAAAAGAATGTAATGGGTGTGGCAGTGGCGAATAACAAGCAAGGTCACAGCAGCTGTCTGGTCCAACTGCCTGCAGGCTGTTTGTGCAAACAGGACTATCCTGCCACAGGAAGAAACAAAGTTCAACTTTTTTTTTGTCATGCCAATAGAGATTGATAGTGCTGTAAAAACCAAAACAGGCATTCCCTTTGGGAGATGACAGCAGTAGCATTTCCACAGACATCCGAAGGGCTGGATCAGCTTGTCAGGGTCAGCTGGTTCACTGACCTTAGCCATGAAGTTGACCAGACTCAGTCCTAGAGCAGGCCAATAATCTCAGGCACCGTATCTCCTTACTGCTCCAGGGCACCCTAAATATTAGTAAATATCTTTACGCATACCATTTTTTTTATACTAAATAGCACCTTGTAGTCTCTTCTACTTTATAGGAATGACGTGTAAAAGAATAACAGAAGCAGCAGGATATTTAATGTGGTAATTTCCAGCTAGTTCTTAAAGTCATATGCGGGTTCATTTTTCTTGACTAGGAAGAGTGTGAAATGAATTATCTGTCAATCGGCACAAAGTAATCACACACTACGAGAAGAGATTGATCTCCATTAGGGCTAAATACAAAAGACCTCCAGCTCATTACAAAAGGCTTATAATCAAGTTACTGCATTGTAGCACAGTTCATTTGACTATGTCCTAAAATTATTGAAATAGTTAAGCAAATCCAGAATCTGCCAGTGCATCCCTAGAATGGCCAGAGAGATACAGGAAACTGAGATCGTCATATCACATGAAATGCTGAATTACGACTGTTGACAATCTCCCCTCTGCCCAAAAATCAATCCTTGTATATGAGTGCTTGATAAGGGAACAAAATACACATTCCTTCAGTTTGGCTGTAAATTCTCCAGCACTGCTATTGATCCAGATCCTATTTAAAGCTGTCACTCATCCAGAGAGGTTAGTATGTTGTTTTAGAAGAGGATTTATCTAATTTCAAATATTGCACACAATTATAAACCCATACAATGAAAGAGGGATAAGGCCATTCATCAATTGTCAAAAAGGCATTTAGTTTGAATTTGTCTAGCTTGCTGATATTATTAAACATTCAAGCACTGGAAACAAAAAAAAGAAAATCTTTTAAATTTTATAGGTATGTCAACCCCTGCTCATGCCTGATGTACTAAGGGCTACAAAGGAAATTCTGTTATAACCCTACTCCTTTCACATGACTGTGAACATCCATCCTGTTCGACTGTTTACCAGTTACAAATATTGACAATGAACCTTGTAAAAAAGACTAAGCAAAACCACTCTCAGCTGTTTTTTTAAACTTTTCCCGTATAACACAAGTAAACTTCTATTTGTTTGAACGAGGTTGAAAATGACCCATGTTTGAAACCAAACTTGAAACCTAAGAATATAGTCTTCAACAGAGCCTACTGACTTAACAAATTGCACAAAAAAGCAAGTCACACTGAAAATGCTCACTAGATGTCTCCATATATTTTTTGCAGATCTAGCTGCCATGCAATTTGCTTTGCCTCAGTGATTATCTTCCCTAATCTAAGTGGTTTTAAAATAACGTGCTAGATATGGTGGCAGTTAACAAGTAAGACCATAAAGTCTGTTTGGTCCAATGGCACAGAAGGTGTTGTGCAAGTAGCACTATCCTGCTATAGTGCTAGAGGGACAAACTGTCTGGTTGTAAATTATAGGGCTATAGAGACAAACTGTCCCTATAGCACTATAGCTGCTATCCTGCTACAGGAACAAACATACTAAGATGAAGATTTCTCTTCAAATAGCATGAAACTGTCCTAGTGATGCACAGGGGTATAAGTTGTGTAGTTTACAAAGCCTGTGTGTTAAGAGGAGATATGAAGCGCTGGGAAAGCTCATTTCAGCTTGCCAGCTCCGTTGGTCCTACAAATGCTAAAATCCTCTACTTCATGACCACCATCTAGTGGCAGTTTATCTATACAGTCACATTTATGAGCATACGAAGTACTTTTGTTTCCCTGTCACAGTACAGACAAATCACTTCCTGCACTTTCCAAGCAGCATGTAAACGATATCATATGGAGGATGTGCTTCCCCAAGACTTCTACTTTCACAGTCTGCAACACATATTATTTATATAGCATAATATGTATTACTGCCCCATACACACTGATCCTATTCTATAGTCTGATGGGGGAAAGAGAAGAATCCTTGTGTCTCTGTTTCCTCCTCATTTTCTTCTGAGTGATTGGCACCTCACAAGACAGAAGGACTAACCCATTCTGTCTGCACAACACTGCCTTTGAAAAAGCTAATCGGGTAGCAACTAGAGAGGAGACTTGCAGTTTACTTATCCTCAGCCTTGACCTGTACACTCAAAAAATGAGACTGTAATCTAGCTCGCAAGATGAATCTCCCCATAACTATCGTAACAACGCAAACAGAAGAAAAATGGGTATACTAAAACTAACTCTGATTATTCAATTTTAGCACCTTTGTATAATTTTTATGACATTCTGCAAAGACTATCAATTATAACATTTTCCTCTTGTTTAACTTTAATTTTTATTCCTCTATGTAAATACAGCAATTACATTTTAGCACTGTGCAACTACAATGTTGTCCCAATCCTGCTATAAACCATAACCAGCCAAACAAGAGCAGGGGCAATTCACAGTTCTCTCCCTCCATTTTCCAGTTTATTGATGTGCTTCCTAGGAGTATCCTGTAATCACTAGTGTTTCAGAAAGCTGCTATTCCAATGGCAATTACTGGAAAATGTGAATCAGTTTCTACCCACCATGAAAAAGGTAAATTTCTTGTTTACACCTAGGTCCGGTATGCAGTTATGTATGGTAAAGAATTACCACTCGATTGCTGAATATCACGTGCCCTCTAGTGGCTAGTCACTCTAATACAAAAGTTGCTTTTGTATACTTGTTCAGAAAAATAGATACGATGACAAGTAATTTGCAGTTGGATAGCTCCAAGGAGTTCAATATCACATGACATGTAAAACCTGCAAGATACTAAAAAATATTTTGCTCTACTTTGTTTCCCACCATTAAGCTGTTTTCTGAGGGTGAAGTTCCAAAGCCATGATCAAGAGCAACAAAATACAGTGAATTCTCATGTTTAACCTTTGAGGAAACAAGTATTACTGTTATGATATGACAGAAATAGTGAAATTTGTGTAAGGGCTTCCATACAGCTCAGTGTGTTGCAATTTAATTCTTTAGAATTGATTCACTTATTCCACTACCCAGTAATATTTTTTTTTAACAAGGACACTCAGGTGAATAAAACACATGATGACAAAGGTATATCCTTCTAGTCATTCTGTCAAAAAAGTTTGATTCTATAACCAAAAATCAGCCAGTAAGGTATATCTTCTCCTTAATGATATTACCCTTTACCTTCCAGCACTATCGTACAGTGCCTGGACACTTCTTTCTTCTCTTGTAGTCTGTGAAACAACTGGCATCCAGATCAGAACCAGGACTTGAACTTCTCAGGTTTCCTAGAAGAAACAGGTAAGCTTTACAGATGTGAAGCCAGACTTCCTACAGATTTTGTCAGGTGCATAATACATGCACTAGTGAACAATTATATCAATATAAAAATCACTGAACATATGGCTGCCTTCACTAATTGGTCTTCTCCATGCTTTAGATACTTAACAATAATGTTCTTTGCAACATTATTAACTTATGCTGAACGACTACAAACAGACAATAAAAACCTAGAACAGAGGAAAAAAAAAAATTTTTAAAGCATGTATTAATAAAAAATAAGTCATATACCTGCACCAGAATATTTGTTGTCTCCATCATGCTCCTGCAGCATCTAAAAATAGCTATATTGACTCAATTGAAAAATCTATTGCCTATCTGTAACTGAGCTTAAGAAAATAGCAATAGTATTTCACCATTCAATTACCAGGCATAAAATCAGTATCAGTTTATATCAGTAGCCACAAATTAGTAATTCTGACATTTGAAAATGAGCAATACTGGAGATAAGGTGCATAAGGAAAAATACTGCAGAGTCAGGAGCAACAGATTTAACAACACAGAGGTATGAATTAAAACATGATACATGAGGAAGATATTCCATATGCCTATGTGCTGAAGTGCTTGTTTTAGATGTGGACTATGCCTGGTGTATAATTATGCTAATAGCTATTAGCTAGATTAGATCAAATAATCAGTCTGCTTGGAAACATGTTGATTCTTGATTGTGCCAAGTGACTTTTCAAACTTTGCAATCAGGTAATAACTTGCCTGTAGAATGTAGATTCTAAAGGAGGAATTGTCATGAAAGGTGAAAGAGTTCCAGAGCACTGAGAGCACCGCTCAAAAAAATTTCATATGACTATTGTCTCTTTATCACAGTTAAAATTCTGTGTCTGCCCCCAGGCTTTCCCACATCTGCCTCCATTATGAAAAAAAAACACATTCGAAAAATACATAGAACCATTACAATATAAATTCCATTCCTAATTCAGTCATTCACAGACTACTACTATTAAAAGAAATCTATCCCCAGCACCAGATGAACATCTCTGAAGTCTGATATTTATGTGATTGGGACTTCAAGGGAAATAGGACTGAGAATGGCAGGAAAAGGAAGAGATTTCAACTACACTATCCCATGGTCACAGAAGAATGATTCTCTCACTCATTCCTCCCACCCAGACAAACCAGTCTAATAATTTCCAACAGAAAAAAATCTAAATAAATTAAAGCATTAAATAAAATCAGATTTACAAATCCATGCTGATGTTGTGGTATTTTAATAGTGCCAAGGGCTACCTGTCAAGAACAAGGTACTCTGATAAGTACGATGCAGATATGATTTCCATTCACAACAGCTTCTGGTTTAAATATATAACAAGTGACAGAGGTACTGAAGTAAAGAGAAAGAGGGTGGATGAAAAACTAAAAAGAAATGGTGAATTATATTTAATATCGTAAGAAATCCACAACATCAACTATTTCTTGTTTAAACCAAGTTCCCACGATTTTCACAAGAATTTTGGGAACAGATGTGCAATGGCACTAAACTTTTTTATTATTAATGCTTTAGGCTGCACACCAAATCTGTATTACATGACTGCCTTATGTGGTAAATTATGAACCATCACCTCTCCAATATGTATGGTAAAAATGAGTTTCTTTTATGTTCCATATATTTCATGATTCACACTCATTATCAGATTGCACAATGTGGTTTTCATTTTTGCACTTACATTTCCATACTATGGGACTAATTTAGCATGGGTCAATGGCTCAGTTTGCCGCTATGGTTTTAGCATTAAAAGCATAGACTCTTACTAGATGACCTAAAGTCTGGATTTTCAAGGCAGTGAGGGAGCTGTGTTTTAGACAACTCTCTGAAAATCCAAGCTTAAACATTCAAACCAACAGATGCAAATCTAAATCTGTTCAGAATTGCCTTCTTTCAATCAGTTTTATAGAGGCTGTGGAAGATATTGCAGGAAGCATGGATGAGAACTGCTATGGTTTTTATGCCTTAGTAGGAATATTGTTTTGTTTTTAACTAAAGCCACAAGGACTAGGTTTCAACACTGAAGTATGCTCATAGACAACGGGTAAGGATGGTTACCTCACTAACACAGCTACTGTTTTAAGCAGAAACGTGAAGCCAATATATATAATTATTAGTTGTCACACTACCAAAAGTATCCCAACAGTCCAACTGCCAAACTCCAAGTTTGAATTGAGGGTACTGTGAGGGAACAGAGTAATGGAGAAGAGTTTGACACTGAACCTGCATGCAGGAGATGCAAGCTGCAGCAAGGTAAGCAGGCTCACATGGGTTTTCCAGATTCTTCTGCTCTCCATGCTTTATTTATTTTAATTTTCTCACTCTTGCTTTTCTTCACATCTATTTCTTCCTTGTCCTGCTAGCAGATTCAGCAGCATCTCCATGATACCTCATTTTCCTATGTGAATTCTAGGTCCACTCCCAAAAAAGTAAAGTAGGCTGTGTCAGCACATTAAAATAACAGCTGTTTACAAAAAGTATCCACTGGTGAGGGTTATGTCTGATCTGAGTAGATAAGCTCTAATGGAGCCTTAAATTTGAAATGAAAGCACCATGGATGGGAATCACCACCACAACCTTCCAAAACATGTCAATAATGAAATACGTAAGTTCATAGCTCTTTTGCAATGTCTGCCTGAGAACCACGCTGCTGCTGGCAGAAGGAACGATATAGATTTAATAAGTTTGCTATTGCATGCTTGAACTTCTAGGACTGAAACCTGTGGACAATATCTAATAGTGACTAGCATGCAAATAGAAAAAAGAAACTTCTGATACCTAACCAGTGTAAAGAGATACCGACTTTGGTTCGTCATTGCTGTTAGCAGATGCAGAGAAAATAAATGCTGTATTATCTTAAGGCAAAGCTCCTGAATCATTCAGCTCTGATATGAGGAGGGTACCACACCCAAGTTCATGTAAATAAACTGAAAAATTAATATTTCTCTGCTGAGGCAGAGTAACATTAATATGAAAACCCCTTACTACTGAACAAATACTTCAGAAAAAGTTTCTTTTGTTATCTCTCCTTCAGATCGTTTTATCTGAAAGAATTTCTTTCCCCAATCAAAATTGTCATCATCCATTTCAAGCTAAATACTTATTGGCAGAGACATGCAGTACTATTGACTTTAATATTTGCAAAGTAAGTTGCTTTTCTACGGAGGAAATTGCTGCATTTCAAAGCTATTTCCTGCCTCGCACATACAGAACTAAAATATCAAATAGATCTGGTTTAGACTGGATGTCCTTTAACTTTTTCTGCTCTAAAAATCCAAGCCAACAGTAGTCATCCATAAGGTAGCTGTCATGCTGTAAATCCCTACTGTTCTCTTACTCCATGTTATCTTCTACTTTTTCTACTTCATTACCCCCTTCCTCTGATTCCACTTAATCACATCCTATTTTTACATTCTCTCTCCCCTTTGGTTTTTAATTTTTGACATCCAAGAATAAGATAATCCCAAATAAATCATGAGACTAACGATTTTTTCTTCTTTCATGTTTTGCTTTCAGAGTCTCTGAAAGAGCTAATTTTTGTGATGAAATGCTTTGGCACAGCAAATGAGAACACGTTTACAGCATTCTAGAAAAATCTCTTTAGCATTATGTGTTATGGTTTCAGCAACTGCTTGCAGATAAAATTAACAATCTCATCACAATATATACAGATTTTGCTCTCTGACTCAGGCAGGGGTTATTCTTGCATGAGTCAGGGAACTGCGAGCATTGCTTTCGTAGCTTCTTTTTAAGCCACCGAGTATTGCAACACAATAAAATAGCAAGTGTTGGTCGTACTCTAATATTGCTTTCTATTCTCCCTCCCCAGCACACACAGGCACACAAACACATACACACCTTTTTTGACTCGTCTGGTTAGGGACAGAGTAAGAATCGAGCAGGAACTAACTTCTACTTTACCTGCCCATCACCTTACATAATGCCTAGGGACCTGCAGGTACCATTATCTTAATGCAAAAGATTATAATCAGTGACAGATTCAAGAAAATGCCAAAATTTGTGATGAAGGTTTCTTCATCCACAACATGGTTTACAATGTAGATGGTAAACATTAAAAGATAATTCCTTAATGGAATTTTTCATTTAAATACTGAAAATGAAACTGTGAAGAAGTTTATCAAATAAATAATTCCAGATTAGTTATATCTACTTCCAGTTCTTATATTTCATTGTAAGATTATTATAATCAGACATTTATCTTGGGTGATGCTATTCCTACATAGGACATTTATTTTGGACAATGCTATTTTCAAACAGTATGAAACAGGATTAACTACCAGAACTCTGGGATAAAAATCACAGATAGGATTCAGAAAATCTTACTGAGTAATAGTACACAGTAGAGTTATTTCAGAATTAGGTACTAATCACAAAAAACATTAATGAACACTACCTTTGAAACCAGGTCCTTTGTTGTTTCCAGCAAGTACTTCTCTTCAACTTTTGCAGGGTATTCCAGTAGCCATACTACCTTGATATTGATCTGAGGCAATAAAAACAGTTTAAGAAAACATGCTAGCTGTTTAGATGCCTTCAGCGTCAATGACGGTATTTAAACAGAATGCACCATATATCATTAACACTCTGTCACTATGTTGTTGGTTTCTTATTTAAGAAGGAAAATAATTACAATGAGCTATACATGGGAAATTATGTAAAATCACACATGAAAAATCCGCTTGTGCCATCCAGTGCTGGAAAATTTTTAACTGAAGCCTACTACGACTATTTATACGAATTTAATATATTAAGCAACAAAGAAAAATAATAGATGTTCCTAGTTCACTGCCGTTTTGAATGTCATTTTCATTGGTACAAAATTTTATCACTGATGTTACCACTTTGAAAATATATCTGTTTAACACAAATGTCACAGTCACTTTATGGAGATTCTGTATTAATTAAGGGTGAAATTATGGTGCTACTGAAGGCAAAGAGAATTCATTACAGCCAAAGATTTAATTTTATACCACAGCTTTTCAAAGAGCAAATGAAATTCAGGCTAGATTTTCTGAATGACAAAATCGGATCTTTTGGCTGAAGTGACGAAATACTTGATAATTTAAACATTATGGCAGGTGAGTATTTTTAATAAATTCTGTGAAACTTTTACACACGTTAAGTAGCGTAACTCCTTCTTATTACTATGCATTAGATAATTTAGAAGGGTTTGTTAAAGGCTGCATTGTTGTATTTTTGAAGTGTGACAGTAAATCATAACAGGCCTGGAAACAAAGGGGTTTTTTGAAACGTTTTTTGATATGTTGTCGTGGTTTAACCCCAGTCAGCAGCCAAGCACCACACAGCTGCTCCCTCACTCCCTGTCCCCCTGCCCCTGCTCCCGGTGGGACGGGGAGGAGAATCGGGAAAGAAGGCAGAACTCGTGGGTTGAGATAAGAACAGTTTAATAACTAAAGTAAAATATAATATTAACAATAATAATAATAATGAAATATAATAATAATAATGATAATAGTAACAAAAAGGAATATAACAAAAAAAAGGACGGGGGGGATGGGGAGACCCAGTGATGCACAATGCAATTGCTCACCACCCGCTGACCGATGCCAGAGCCGCGATCCACCCCTCCCAGCCAACTCCCCCAGTTTATATACTGGGCATGACGTTCCATGGTATGGAATACCCCTTTGGCTAGCTCGGGTCAGCTGCCCCAGCCATGCTCCCTCCCAGCTTCTTGCACACCTGCTTGCTGGCAGAGCATGGGAAACTGAAAACTCCTTGGCTTAAGATAAGCGACGCTACTTAGCAACAACTAAAACATCAGTGTGTTCTCAACATCATTCTCACACTAAATCCAAACCACAGCACTGTACCAGCTACTAAGAAAAGAATTAACTCTGTCCCAGCTGAAACCAGGACATATGTACACAACTCACAACAGAGAAAGTATCTGTATCTAGCAGCTAACTATTCCGGCTTGATTTCAGAGTACATGTAACTCACCGGTATGCTGCATGTGTATTTTGGATGCTATGCTATAGAGTATTTTGAAACTGTCTATTATTTTAATGGATTCTTTCTCATATATTAAGAATAAAAGCTTGTGAGTATCACCATGCCCTTTTTGTATTGTTGCCAACATACTCTTACTAAGTTTTCTTCTTTAAGCACACAGAGCAATAATGAATACTTAAGTAGGTTTTGTACACTGAAATGCAGAGGGGGTTGCTTAAATTACTCAAGGATTACAGTCTTTGCTGCTTAACTAAAGCCCTATTTAGTTAAATCATATTTAGGCTTTCAAAAGTGAACTGTGATGTTTTTCAGTTGAATAGGCTGCTTCTGACCTCATTGGTAGGCCAAATGCAAGTTTGGGACAACTCCTTATGCTACATACAGAGGTAGAATTCTGAACCCAGCTCTACAGAGGGGCAGCCCCTGTTTTCCCACACAGGTGTAGCAGTGACTAACAGGACTGAAGCTGGGTGTTTCTGGATACGCTCCAGCTTCCACAGCTTCACACTGCATTACAAACTGCTGGCAACAGTCCTGTCTAATCCCAGTACACCAACGTAACAGAAAAGATAGTGGCTGAACGGACTTGCCCAAGACTCTCATTTGGGCCATTCCAGATAAGAATAATAAATTCATCTACATATGCATTTTGTGGAAAATGACCTACATATGTATTAGAGGATGTTTCCATGGAATACACAGCCAGTAGGTGACCGTCTCTGGTTCTGAGGGGATGGGAACTCCAAACGAGATGTCCTTTAGCAGTGAGATTCTCTGCTGTCCGCCAAGGTGTGAACTCCTACTAGAGCCTTTCCCTCAACTGAGGTACTAGCAGCTGAGGTACTTCTCTACCCAGAAATTGATTTTTCACTACATTTAGAGCACGGAACCAAATCTGCAATCTCTAGCCTTCTGTCAAATGTGGCCAAGAGCACCCATGGGGTTCAAAAGTTCTCAGTCACAGGAAGGAATACATCAAAACACACGAGCTGAATGCATAACCTTGGATTCTGTAGGAAACCCAGCTAAAAATTTTAACAAAACAACAAATCAACAAAAGCAATGATAAAATTCCAAAAACAACAATAAAAAACTTGGGACACATACAAGTGAGAAAAATTCTAAGCAAAATACCACCGAAAGTAAAATATGCTGAATGAAACTTCGAGTCTACAGCAGTAATTTTAAAAGTCTATGATGAATAACCACGACAAAACAAAGAAAAAGGAACAAAGACAGGGCGACCTGGATGCAGGCTGACTAAGGCGATGGAGGTTTCCACCAGAGCGAGACGGGACAGCAGTCAATCTAATACCAACCCCCCGTACAGCTAATTTTCTTCCTTTAGTCGCTCCCTTCCTCCTTTTCGCCTGACTGACACGACGCCCTCACGCTGCAGCGCCGCAGCCGCCGTTTGTTTCAGCGCCGCCTCCGCAGTCGGGAGTTGCAGGGAGTTCAACGCCGCGTTAACCCGCTGGAACAGAGCACCCGACCAGCCGCTTCAGCCGCCGCCCCAGTCACCACAGCTCTGCCCCGGCCCGCTCCTTCCCGCCCCTCACCGCAGCGCCGCCTCCGCGGGAGCCGCTCCCGCCCATCCTCGCGCTCACGCGCCGCCGCCCGCCCCGCCCCGCCGCCCATGGGCGCTGTCGGCTGCGCGTCCGGTGCGGCTCCCGGCCCCGCCATGGTGCGAAGGGAGCGCGTTTCGCCGTTCCCGCCGCTGGGCAGGCGCCCTCCCGCAGGTAGGGGCCGGGGCCGGGGCCGGGCGGGCCGGGCTCCCTGTGCGGGGAGGCGGTGTGAGAGACGCTCCCGCTCCGCGGCGGCCGCTCTCCTCGGCGCGGGCGGGCGCCCCCCGGGCCGCGGCACCCGCCGGCGGCCCGGCCGCGAGCAGAGGGAAGCCGGCTGCCCCGGTGCCCGAGGACCGCCGTGCGGCGACGGCCCCGCGGGCAGCGTGGCGGCTCTCTGAGGGGGCGCGGCCGCCCAAATCGACCGTCCTCGGCAAACGCGGCTCCTGGTAGCGCCCGACATCCGCGGAGCCGCCGGGACGGGCCGCGCTGCCCCGCCGCAGCCGGCGCGCCCGCACCTGCGGGCTGCTGCTCTGCCCCTCCCGAGGCCTGAGGGGCCGCGGGGCGGTGCCGGCAGCGAGGGCTCGGGAGGACGGGACCGGTGGGCGCCGAGCGGTCGGGGCCGCCCCGTCGCCTTCTCCCGGCGCCGCCGGGCCCGCGGAGCCGGACCTTCTGCGGGAGGAGCGCTTCTGAAGCGTCCGCGTCACCTTAACCCGCCCTGGCGCAGACGCGCAGACCAGTCTGTTGTGCTCAGCCTTTCCCGCTGCATCCAGAGACACCACACCTCGATGTTTGATACTATCCCCGCTCCATTAAATTTAAACTTGAACCGCTTGACTTTGGATCTGTTAGAGCAGGGTGGCCTGAGGTGCTGCTGCTCTCTTAATCAGGAATGTGTTATCAAGTAATAAGGAGAGAAACAGGTATCAGTGTTCTAATGAAGTTGGGGTTTTTTTTTTAGCGTTCCAGTCTTTATTCCTCGTCTCCTATCGTGAGGTCTTTATCTGACTAAACAGTGCCTTTGAGTACAGGCTGATGAGCGTTCAACGTGGTACTCTAACCACTGCTCTACATAATGGGAGATTTGTAACGATGTGATACTTAGTATTTAAATGCATGCCTAGGTTTCTTGGAAAGTTTGTAAATGCGTACAGGCGGTAATCAGCTCCTATGCTTGCCTGTTCGTTAATTGTGTGGAGCTAGTATCTCAAAACACAGAGGCAGCATTAGTAGTTGGTTTGTTTCCCGCGTGCACTGGGTACACATACAGAGCTTCTATAGATTTAGCCTTTAGAACTGTCATACCGTCGCTGCCTAGTTTAAGCCAATTAGGGTGTCATGTCCGTGTCCCCCCGGGTTATTAGGAGCAGTTATTGCCTGAAGAGCACAGGGCATAACTTCTGTATCTCATCGTACCCCTAAAATCTGTTGTGTTTTCTTGAAAGTTTATTTTTTTTAAGCGTGCTTTTACGAGAATTTGTAAGTAGTTTTTTTCACCTTCACTCTAGTCCTTTCCTGGATTTTTGTGTCTCTGTGTGGCACGGATGGTTGAGTTGCACCTGAAAGGGCATTTAAACCCCTACAGTCAGTGACCTAGTGCGGTTTTTCTTAGTTTGCATGACAGTAAACGGCATTCTGGTGAGGCTTATCTGTCACTGCAGTGGAGGTGACCACCTCTGGCAGAGGAGTAGGGATGGCAGGCATAAGTTGTTTCAACTATGCACTTAGTGAACAAAGCAGGTTGAAGGTGGACACCTTTCTTCTGACCATAGTATCCATAAGTAACCTCGGGATTCAACAGAGCTCAGTACCTTTGTTTTCAGTTTGGATTTTTGGGTTTGGTTTTTTTGGTTTGGTTTTTTGGGGGGGGGAGGGGAGGAGGAAGAAGGGGGATATTCCTCCTTCCTTCCTTTCTTCCTCTCTTTCTTTAAAAATACATGGTGTTTTAAATATGGAAAGATTTTGGCACTTAGTTCTTAACTCTTAACTGTTAGATTACATGGCTTACAGGGCACTTAGAAAAATCAAAAAATTGAACTGTGTATTAAAACTTTGACATTTCTCTTAGTTGCTTTGAAAAAAACAAATCACAAAACAGCTTTCTGGTGCATTCCAGAAGCATCCATATTCAACTATTCCACTGCCAGGGATGTGTATGAGCAGGTTTGACAGCTGCTACTAGCAGCTATTTTCAAGTCAGTGAAAAGATTGAAATAAGTCCTGCATTATTTCTCATCATTATAAGTAACTTTCTTCTGTGGGCTTGTTGGTAGTAGAGACAATTCCTGATTGGCTGCTTAGTGTTTAAATATCTTTTCCCACTTTGGGTATCTCTCTCCTTCCCGCCCACCCCCCCAACACCCCAGCTCCTCCTTGTGCTTTTTGTAAAGCTTCATAGTGTTAAAATGTCTTTGCTTCCCTGTGTGTCTGGATCTCTTCACCCTGCTAAATTAAAACTATAAGACATGCTTGTATCTAGAAATCGTCAATCCTGCGTGTGTGTGCTTAGTGAAGGTCCCAAACCAAAAGTCGTGGATCTAGATTCAGTTATGGTTTTTTTATCTACTTCCAAAATTTTAGTTGGGTTCCCATTTGCAGTTTGACTCATTCCTAAAAAGCCAAAAAAATCTAAGCACCTAACAAGCTGTGGAAGAATACTTGGGATAACTTGCATTGGTGTTCTGGATGAATTTGTTATAAAGGGAATGGGATGTCAAGAAGACGTCAGTCTAAGATCTTGAAATATTCCAGGGGTTTTTGTGTTTTGTTTTGTGGTTTGTTTGTTTATTTTTTAAATTCTTTATCGTTCTTGTTTCAAGATGCATCTCATGTTATCTCCCACTTACAAAGACAAGGAAGAGTTTCACACCTTGTGAGCTGAGGGTATTTAGAATCTTGATTCTCTTTACTGGTAGATAATTGGAAATGGTTGACACTTGCATTTCAGAGGAGACTTTTCATTTTGCAGTTAAAACTCCCAAAAGAATTTGGTTCAGTCTAGGTCTCTAGTGTATTTGCAGCTGTAAGATGGCTAGGCGATTAATTTGCACCTTATACAGGAGTATAACTAACTGTATGTATGTAATTTTACAAAGAAAAGAAAAGCCAAGTCTAGATATTGCAGAACTCCAGCACTGTAAGGCTGCTTTGGACATGACTGAAGGAGAATTCTTGTTTCTAAAACTAAACCTGCAAGCAGGAAACACAAGGTGAGTAGTCAGATTTGGTAGAAAATGGGTGTTAGGTACAGATGGACACATCTGCTCCCCCGAAAATGGCCAAATACATTTGTCATGGTATTTAGCTGAGTGATTCTTAAAACTTTTCTCCATTCCCTATTTACTCCTGCCCCCAAATATTTGAGTTTGAAAACTCTGGTCTTGATTCTTCATGGTAAGAATAGAAACCTTGCTGTAAGATGAAGCAACTTCTTCAAAATAATGATAAATGCATACTAAGTTTGTTCTTTCTTACTCTCACAGTTTTAAAACTTAAAAAACCCTCATGAACAAGGAGAAAGTATTTCTTTCAACAAGATGTTTTAGATAACTTTACACGTTCTTTGTTCAGAATTGAATTTGCTGACATGTCTCGGAACTTAAATTGTTATTGTTAGGTTGTCTGTAGCTTAATTAGGGCTAATTGGTTTTGTGATTGGCAGATATCTTAATAAAATATAATTAAACATGTTAGAACACAAGTACAAGATAAGTATGCAGCTGGTTCTTATCTGCATTGTTAGGTTTATTCTAGAATACCTTGAGCAAATCATGAAACCTTTAGTGACATTTGAAAACTGTGAACCTGAAAGTGTTGAGAGGTCGGTTGGTTTGGTTTGCTTTTTTAAATTTAAAATGGAAACTATTACCTCTGAGACTTATGGGGGAAGAATGCATATTAACATAATAAGGTGTTAAGATTTAATATAGTTAGCAGTGACCAAAACCCCTCTGACTTCTTGATTATAGTATTTGGAAGTTGACTTGAGTATGCCATGACACAGAAGTTCAGAGTCTTTGTTGGATCTCTCTGGCTTGCTTCTGTGTATGTGTGTGTTTAAAAGTGAAGCATAGAGTTAAATATTGAAAGATGATTTCTTGTTAACAATTATCTGGCATATAAGTGTTTTTTTCTTCTCCAAGTGTACATAATGTAGTATGTGATTCTGTCGATATTTTTACATAAATTGTATTTTCTTTTTGCAGTCAAAGCTGGAGGTATGAGAGTGTCTAAAAAGCAAGAAAATGGACCTGTTGAGAAAAATGCTAAACCTCCAGGAAAAGAAAAGACAAGGTATTGCACTGCAGGGCTTGTTCCCCCTGCCCCATAGTTAAAGTTCAGAGGTAATGGGCTAAAGGTTGAAAACAAAGACAACTCTTAATCTCTGAAGAGTTTAATTCTTAAATTAACTTGTGCAATTTATAGATAAAAGGCAACTTTGAGGTAATCATCAACTTAAAAAAAAAACCAACAAAACAACAACAACCCAACAAAAAAAAAAACTTCAAAACCTAAGAACAATGCCTTGCAATGAAAGACAAAGGCTGAATCTCTTCTCTATCATCATGTGTTATGTAACAGAAATTAAAACAATGTGTTGCCTACCTGCACTTGACAAAGTAATGGTCAAACAGTTTCCAGTGAAATAAGAATGAATTTTAGGCTGTCCTCATTCTGAAGGAAATTAAACCCACATCTCCCATCCCCCACAAAGAGTCTATTATCTCCTGTATAGGCTATATCTCCTATTTCAGTCTGAAATCTAATTTGGCTTTTTCTGTTTTCTACTTCATAAGATTACTTAAGCTATTTTGCCCCAAAATGAAGGCCTGCTTCTACTTTTGAATAAGGTAGCAGTGACTGGTTGAAGTGGTCATCAAAACAAGTATTTTCTTACAGCTTTTTCAAACAAAGACTGAATGTTTTTCTAAAATACATGCACTTTTCTTAAATATCACTTAACAAAAAGTTAAGTTGACCAATATAAGGATAAGAGGGTAAAATTTTAATGACTTGTGGTGTTCCTGAAATTGCATTAGAGTCCAAATCCTAAATGGAGCACAGTGCCTAAACAGGATTTAGACACTCACGTTTTTGCTTCTGTTGCAATTTTAAACCTTCTCAGTGGCCACCCAGTTTGGATGCTCCTTGTCTCACCACATTCTTTTTTTGCACAAAAAGTTCCCTTAAAGTCTGCTGTTCTTTTGGGGCCTATCTAGAACTGCATAGTTACTGCAGAGTACCTGCACCCCTCGTAATTGCTGTGATGTTCAGAAACCAATCAACGTGACGCTAAGATTTTGTTCAAAGGGGCCTGATCCAGTGATTTGCTCTTGGAACCAATCTGCTGTGTCCTGATAGTTATGACCTTGCTATGCAAGGAAGCGGTGTACATATCCTTCTCCATATGATGATTAGGTTATTTGTGAGGAAATGGAAGACCTGAATTTTAGCCTGTTGTCAGCTAAAAATGCTACATATCTTACTATGTCACTTGCCTTCACCGGTGAGCTAGATGCTTCCTGTTGAAGTTTCATAGAAAAAAAGACTCATAGAAAAAGACTTGAGATTTGTGGGGATAAGACAAAATGTAATGGTTAAAGTACTGTGCTTGGGGAGGTGGCTCTAAAATTCTACTCAGCATTGTAACTTGTGTGCATTTAATACCTTTATCCCTTTTGTCAGTGTTCAAAATAATGTGTAAGTTGAGACTGGAACTTTGATATCCTTCTCTAATGAGTGCTCCTGCACCTAGTGTACACTTTTTTCCTAGCCCTCTAAAACATGAAATTTTTGCTGCTCAGTGGCCCAGCTCCAAGAGGGGAGCACAGTCTGACCTTGTAGACACTTGAGAGCAGGAGATGAGGGTTTCGTTCCCTTTAGAATGAGGACGGCCTGGAATTCATTCTTCCCTTGGAAACTGTTGAGCATTACTTTATTAGGTATGGGTAGGAAACGCATCTGTTGTTGCTTTAAAAGTGACTTTGTCATCTTGCTATGAAAAAGCACTTGTAAGCAAATATTTTTACCTGTAGGAGTGGGCTCTGATTTCTATCTGCATGTAGATGCCTCTCTTGTGGTCCCAATTTGGGACTAGTTTTATGCATAAAAATAAACTGAAACAAAACCAGATTAAGTGTTCTGTTGTATCTCTTAAGATTTAGGGACATCAGTTACTTTTTACTTATAAGAAGGGCGCTACCTATACTATGGAGTTGCTGTAGTACCCAGGTAACCATTTAAAAAGCCTGGATTAGACAGGATAGGTAAGTGGTCCGGGTGACTTTGTTCTGATTCCCACTTTTTTTTCCCACACTGAGATACAAGTTCCCTGTATTACTTTTGATAAACAGATTTACCTCTGGTGTTTCTGAATATCTTTAGCTGCTGTCAAGAAGGCTTCCTTGTTAGTTGAATGTCTGTGTGTACATTGCAATCATAGTAGCAGAGTGTCTGACAGTCACTACAAAGTACTGTAATCTAGTAACGTCGTCGTGAAATATATTATTTTGCCAGGAGTTAAAAGGGATGCTTGTGACTAGACTGACAGCTGAACTCAGTTTTTGGACCAAGATGTGATTTTATTTTTTTCCTCTAAAATGTCGTAATCAGCTGGGTAACTTTTAAATTAACTGGGTTTAGCCATATTTAACACTGACATATTGACACTATTTCTTGGCAGGCTACAGAAATCACTGCTGTAGGTTTTTGTTTGTGTGGTTTTTTTTCTCCTCACTGGCTTGGAGGACACTAACCTAAAATAAAATTTTTTGGAACAAAGCTGAGGCAGTAACACTGACTTCTTTCGTGTTTACTAGTTCTCTCCGCCAGAATCAGTGGTTACTCAATACAGTATACATACCTTGTGGGGATGATGGATTTTATTGTCAGGTTGCAATCACAGAAGTCACAGAGAACTTTGTAAAGTAGTTTAGTAGCTATCATATACAGACTCCTTGCCTCTAAGTTTCTGATTCAGATGAGGTTATCTGAGAGGCTCAAAGTCACTGTCATAGCTTAAAGTGGCTCCTCGGAGCTGAGATTGGTCTTGGCAGGAGCTGAGCTTTGAGATTTAGTTCTTAAAAAAAAAAAAAACCAAAAAAACAAACATACTTGCTCTAAAGTTGTCATGTAATATACGGCATATAGAATTGAATGCATCATGTTAATAACTAGATGCCTGCCTGACAGTTTTCTGACAATACATTACATTTGGCTATACCTCATTATTTAAGAGAAACGATTCAGTTTGTTGTGTTCTTGGGTTTTTGTTGTTGTTTAATAACTTGACTTGGGGTTTTTGTTTGTGTTTTTTCTGGAGTTAGAAGGTTTTTATTTTCATTGATTGCCAGTTGTCTGGGTGTAATTGTGCTGCTGTCTTTTCCATAGTCATAGTTATCTGATGGCATAAACAGATCTTGCGTAACTTATATTTGTCAGTATAGCAAACTGTATCAATTCCTAAATTGAAATTTCAGTAGGAAGTGTGTTTTGCCTGATCCACAGAATCATTAACTTAACTAAAGCAGTATCTGCTTTTTCAAGAGCCACATTTAAGGTATCTGGTTCCATGTGTAAGGGTAATAACGATTTTTCTTGACTCCATTTTAAGCTACAGAGGTGTCACTGCAAATGGTGGTGTCATCAGAAGAATGTGCAATCCACAGTTCTTCCTGTTGCTGAACTAAATTATTGTTTACTTGTGGAATATTGGTAACGTGGCTGTTCCTCATTGGAATATGAAGAAGTTAATGGGATAATCTCGCGCAAAAAGTTCTTGCTTGACAAATTGCTGCTGTCAAAGGAAACACTCCCCAAAAGCAGAGGGTGAATTTTTTTCATGGGTCTAGATTGGAATCAAGAAAATTACAAAGTCAAATTTTGTAGTTCTGGATATCAGCGCTCAGCTTCTGTGAAGCTACTCCACAGTGTACAAAACAAAAAAATCCCTTTTGAGATATTTAAGGATATTTTATATATAGATTTTTGTATAAAACTATATCTAAATAAAGCAGCCTGCAACACAGAATTTGCATTGTTCTATTCTGAGGCAGCATACCTTTTTTTAATATCATATAGTCTTTAATGTGATTAAAGGATTTAGCTCCAAAACCTGAATTTCTGTTACAAAATGTTTTGTATTATGTCTGGAAAATGAAAGTGACAAGTGTTTCTGTGAGATGGAAATGCTAAATACCGTTTTCTTTTGCTTTACAGTGCTATTGCCAGTTTTTCAAAAACTCAGAACATGGGTGTCTTGCTAGCAGAAGTGCTGAGCAAAGTAAGTACATCTGGAAGAACAAGATACATGTTTGTCAGGGCTTCTCCATAAAGCTAAACATTTAAAAAAAAAAAAAATCAAAAAGTGAATTTTCCTTAAACTGCTGTCATCTGACATTTGTAGGTTTGTCACTACCACTAAATATTCTTGAGATGATCTATTTCTTTAGTGGTTTTGTAGCTAAAATACTAGATGGCTAAAAAGTAACTAGCCTTCCTCCTTGTTCTGCTATGTTTGATTCCATTCCTATTTAACACTAAGTAGCCCCAGGGTAGTTATGTATACCTGTTACAGAAAAGTACAGCAAGATATTAAGGTGTGTACTTTTTTTAAAGTGGTATGTTGATTTAGATTTATTGAAATGTGGGGCAGAATTATCAGTAACATAGCAAGTTTGTGGCAGAGCTGGGATTACAACCCAGAACAAAACCTAATCTTCTGTTCTTTATCCCACTGTGGAAATAGCTTTAACTTCTGGACGGGTCCAACTTCGAACTTTCCAACTTGGAAGTACTATGAGATCATTTAAAATTTTGTGTCGCAAAGCTGTTGATGGACCCTTCTATTCGTCATTATGCTTACAACTACTGTCCAGTATCCCTTGCGAGGCTGTTGATGCAGACTCTTAGACCTACGCTTTGCAAGAGCTGATTTAACAAGCAGCTTTTTAATTTGCATGCTAATCTGAAGGTCTGACAGTTATCATCTATTTTTCATACACTTGCAGTCTTTAGATTCTGAAGCATACAAGAGTTCCTCATCCATGGAGCTTGGTAAAACATCAGTTGCATCATTTCAACATAAGCCTTCCATCAACAGATGTGATTATAGCTTTAGTATGTAGATCTTGAATTTTTGCTTAGACTTGTTTAAGGAGAACAGATAGAACTCATCCTGTTTTTCTTCCACTTGTCCCATCTCCTCTGTTCTGACTTACCATCTCCTTTTCCTGTTGGTTTCCAGAATCTCATACCTGAAGCTTCCTCAGTAGTTTAGCAAGTGATAATTAGATACTGTAATGATGATGATTTGAATCTGGGAAAATAAGAATTTGAAGCAACTTACTGTTAACTCTGGCATACTGATTATTTGCTCTGCTTTCCTTATCTTGACAGCTCATTCTATGAAATACTAAAAAAAGGGAGTAAAAAAAAAAATCGTTAGTTCACTGAAGGTAGTCAGGCTAATATCACTTTGAAAACAGAAATTATAATTAAATGTACAGAGTCACTATAAGTTTTATGTATTGATCATTTGAACTTTTTGTGGAGTTAGATTTTACTACCATTTTTAAACTACTTTCATATGATCGAATTTAGGAAGAGAATAGCAGAAACGCTGTATTCTATCACAACTTTTTTCCCCCCCTTTAATGTTACAGATGAGCCACAAAATTCATGCAGGAGCATTACAAGTGGCTCACCAAAAGCCACAGCCTGCCTTGGAGAAGTTCATACTGCCTAAAAGAATTTACATTATTCAACAGCCACGGAAATGTTAAGATACTCATTAAAATACTCATGTTTACTTAAAAGTGAGTTTCTATTCTAAATAGCACTTCGCACGCTGTGGTAAAATGATCAAAAGCTGTGTGCCTTGTATTTTACTGTATTTCTGTTACTGACAATAAAATACTTTATAAGAAGTTACTAAATGTACTCGGGATTTATTAAAATATCATTGCTTCTGTCTAACCTGGTTTTACTAGTGTACAGTAATGACTCAATGCCAAGAAGTCTGACAGCTTCACTTACTGTGTGAATTTTGACTGAAGTACTGGAAACTGTCAGCCCTCTTTTCTTTTTTTTTTTTTTTTTTTTTTTTTTTTTTTTTTTTTTTTTTTTTTTTTTTTTATTTAATGATAGCAAAGCTGAAGTGAACATGATCCTAAGAAAGCAGGTCACAACTGAAAGGCATGGTTTTTGTTTTAATTTAGGCTGAGGTATTCCATGCTGAATGTATGCCTTAGGCTTGCTGCATAGTAAGAAACTTCAGAAAGTCCTGGGAAAGATTTCCATGCAGTGGAAAAAATATTTTTTTTTCTTGCATTTCTTTCTGTAAGGAAATTCAGCTCCTCTGCTGGGATCCAGACAATAGGAAGAACCAAGTGAAAACAGTCTGTCTGTGCGAACCCCTTTGGGCTTGGGGAGGATGCGTGAAGGAAATACCTGACTGGAGTTGAACCTCTGGGATGAGAGTGCAGATACAAGGGAGGAGTCCAGGTGCAGAGAATGCAGTGGTTTGAATATGGGGTTTAAGGTTGGTAGAATGGGATATGTGGCTGAAAAGTGATGAGACTGAGCATGGACTGGTAGTAGTAGGGTCTTGAGGGGCCAAGCTTAATAATGGGGTGGAGCAATTGTAAATACAAGTACAGGAAGTATCCTTGAACCTTGCCTGCTTATACTGTCAGCAAACGACAACAGAAATAGTTGGTCCTGCCCAGTCCAGAGGATACTCCTCTCTTACTGCTGCTAATTAGTTGGGTAGCTCAGCTGACTTCTTGCTCTGAATTTAATTCTGCTGGGACTGTTTTTTTTTTAAGGTAGTGATTGCAGATGAATATGCCACTAAAATTGTAGTCAAGGAGTCCAAATAGACTTTGAAAGGTGTTGCTCAAAAACGTTTTTATTGTCAATGAGGCTTCTTTTTATAGTGTGCTTTCCACATGACTACAGTGGAAATCTATTACAAACATATGAAACACACTCCGTCTTAAATAGAGGGATCCCAGGTGGGTTACCCAGAATTAGTGTTACCGTTTAACATGAATGTCTGCTTCATTTCATCCATCCATAAAATGTAAATAACTTTATGTGTTGATTAAAGATTAAATTGTGATCACAGGAGGTGGTGATTAGTAGTATGTGCAATCAATGATTTCGTTACACCTTGAATAAGTAAGAAAAATTAAAATAGTGCTGCTCCTATGAAGAAGACTGTTTATTCTCCAATGTTCCTTAACTGACTGGTAGCTACTTGCAAAATATTGTCACTGTTATCCTGGACAACAACAGCAATATACTTTATGGATATTTAAGTTGTAGGTACGGACTTTGGAAAACAGCTAGTTCTGCTTTTGTATCATATATAGCACACTTTCCACTCCCCAGGCTGACTGTATATAAATGAATATCAATATGAACGTAAATGGTGAAACATGATTAGAGTTAAAGCTGTCCATCATGTGTGAAATTATTCATGCTATCAAGGCCACAAATAGCACCATGCACTCTAACATGTCAATGGCTAATACATGCTCCCTATAGAAAGAATATTAGTAAAATCTTTATAATTCTCATCTTTATCCTTTTTGTTTCTGAAGAAAATCAATGGCTAGTGAAAAATTACAGGATCTGATTCGGAGGGCCTTTATGAACATTACTTTCCATAAAGTAATCTGCTTCTGAAAATTTATTTGTATTCTGGCCAAGGATTTAATGCAAAATGAGATCTTGTAGGAAAAGGATTGTCTTTTCCGGAGTTATACCCAGCCTTCCCCTGGATGCCAGATTAACTAGACACCCGATTGTTCTGGCCAGTTTGTGTTTAACATATACTTGAGTGGAGTAACCATTTGAACACCCTTTCTTGGTGCCTGGAAGGGATGGGACATATCCTGGCACACTATAGAAATGGGTAACTGTGTTAAGTTCCACCCTGCTGTGAGGAGTTACTCAAATACTGTGGGAACGGAGATCTCTGGGATCCTTTTTTCTATCCTACATCCCTAGAGTGGTTGGAAACATTACTATCCTAGCTGTGTGCAGATCGCTCAGTGGGAATTCACCCTGTTACTGCAGTGCTTCATCATTGCAGCTGTGTAAACACCCATGTTGTGATGTAACATTAACATTGCTGCAAGTGGCACTGCATAAACCAAAGGATCTGACTACTCTTCTGTTAGTTCCTCATTTGATTTTGCAGTTTGGTGGGTTTCTTTTTTTTTTAAAGAATGTTATTTGAACTGTTTAAAGTAGTATATTCAGGGTAGGGATGACATGCTTAATGTAGAAGGTAGCTATAAGAAATTACTTTCATGACATAGATCAGGTAGTCATACAGACATTGCTTATGGATGTAATAGTTCTGTTTAAAAGGTCCTGTGTACTACTCTGTGCAGTGCACGTTTGGTTAAGTTCAATGCTATATAGATGAATTAAGTACATACAGTAACTCAAGTTCTGGAAGTATAGTGTCTACTGTATTGGCAAATGGGAGTTATGCAGCATAGGCTCAGCATATGCTTCCAAGAGGCTTCTAAGAAGCATCAGTCCTCCTGGAAAAACCAATCCATGCATGTATTGCAGCAGTCCCTAGGATCTGTATATGTACAGAACGTATCTGGAGTGATGGTATGGTAGTTCCAAACAGCCTAGCAGAAAGCGTGCTTTAATGTAAAGTATCTTCCACGTTCTACCTGTGTAAATTTTCAGGTGTAAAAAGAGGACCTAACAAGAAGTCAGGAGGTCTAATTTTGATAAACTCAGTTTCATGGTTTTACTAAATGTAAAGCAGGTGCAAGCTCCTCTTCTGCTATAACACACATCTTGTGGAGCAAGAAATCCTGGCAACTGATCTATTTCATTTCTGGCTTTTGTAGGATGTTGTCCCCTGTGGTGGTATTACAAGTAGTGTTTCATACTTGCTTTTTGTGTCAATAGCACTTACTAGTCTTGGAGGGAATCTGAAAGATTTGTATAGAGAACAAACTAAACTCTTCTCCTTAAATATATTTTATAATTGAGAACATTCTGTAATTAAGAGCACTCTCTTCTCAACCAAGTCAGTCTTTACTCATCTGTTGTATTTTGACAGGTGCACTGTCAGGTGCATTATTTTCTCTAATTTATTTCTATTTATTAAGGTGTCCTGCTTATAACAGTATTCTTAATAACAAGAGCTGAACAGGAAACTAAAACCGTATTGTGAACTTCTAATAATAGACAACTTAGTTTTTCATCCTCTTTGTGCCTTCCATTCTGTGTGTCATTTTAGTCCGTGTTTGCACCATCATTGATGATACTATGATGAACCGGTTGTCTTCTGTTTTAGGGAGTTTTTTTTATTTAGTTCAAGTCTTAATTTAGTACTTTGCTTTCATTATTTAAATACGAACTACAGCTAAATTCAGAACATAAGGAACAAATACAGTTGGTTTGCTAGAAAAATCAAAACCTTGCAGGAAGCCTATTTTCAGGCTTCTCGAGGGTTATTACAAATGATGCAAGCATTCAACAAGAATGGCGTGGTTTCAGGAAATTATTTCTCCTGTCGACCTTTATTTCATCATTTTGATGGACACAGTGTTGGTTAATATGCAGTTGTTTTTATCTGTAGACCTCAAAACACCTTACAGACATGGGAATGACTGAAGCCAAGTGGCAATGAGAGCGGTGAAAACAGATTTCAGTAAATGTTGATTGGTTCAACATATTGGTAAACTTGATAATGTCACACATTCTGTTTGACGGCCTGAGTATGGCATACATGTCTTGCTGGACTTCTGTGCAGGGATGAAGGAAGAGTCTCTGCCTTTAAGCACTTGACACTCCCAGGTTGGGTGGTGCTTGACAGAGCTATTTGGGAATTTGGCAGTGTGCTACTTTTAACTGGTCTGGAATGAACTATAGTATATGCTGTTAAGTGTACAGACTGTTGAGAGTATGCGATTTCTGACTCTTGTGTGAAACTGCAGCAGATGAAATGGCAAAGAAATTACACATGGTGAATCTGGAAAGTTACAATAAAAGAGAACGATAAGAAAAGACTTAATAAATAAATATTAACCGTTGTTTAAAGCCTCTATCCCTTCCAAGATGCACTTGTTCAGCCTGTCCTAAGTAGCATGCACAGATTTGCAAATCATTTCAAGCACAGTAACTTCTCCCTGGTGTACAAACACCAAAAGTTCTGGTAACTGGTACACACATAAGCCCAAGCATTTACTGTGCTCATCTTTAGTTTCAGTGGTAGAGGAGTATATTTCTAGAATGTAAAAAAATTCCTTGGTCTAGTCGGTGTCTTCTGCAATACTCTTACTGCAATTGTTTCTGTTGTGCATAACTCCCATAACAGGTTCACAGTAAAGCACCTCTTGGTTTTGAAAACCTCGCTGTCCTTGAGGACCATTGTTTCAACATGCTGCCATTCCTCCTGTTCCCTTCCTGCATCTTCTAGACTATCCTCTCCTACTTAGTGTGAGCAGGACAGATATTTGCAGCTGATCGGTTTAGCTGGAGGAATGTGCGCTTCACGCTTTTGGACCACTTGTGAGTTAAATCTTTTTAAAGAGGGTAGGTGTCATGGGATTCTTTGCAGATACCAGGGTTCCGTTTGTTTTGCGTTCCAGGCCTACAGCCTTGTCTGAGTGTTTCTTGTCCTCCCCACTGTCAGCTGAAGGGCTGCTGCTATGCCAGCATTCTGCAGAATACATTACTGAACAGGCATGTACTCTAACTGTTTTCAGTCTTGCTCAGCTACTGTAAATTCTAAAGGCACTTTGACTTTCCTGGTGAAACCAGTCATACTTTTCCCTTTATTAAGCAAAACCATGCAGAGAACAATGATTCAACATAATAGCATGTTTATTATTCTTGTCAAACCTGGCCACGGATTCTACTCCTGGCCATTGTTCCACTCTTGCTGAATTTTAATGAAAAACTTTTAGATAATTTTATTAACAGAAATTTCAGTCTGGCACTTCATTTGTAACAGGCTACCAATGTTTAGTTTATTCTTCAATTGAAGAGAAGGACTATTACAAGTCTGAAGTCTGAGTATTGCTGACTCTCCAACTAACAGAGACTCTCCAACTCTCCAGTTGTTTGCTAACACTTAAGATATTTATAGAGGTTTATGAGTCATATCAAGAGTAGATTAAGAAATTTCAATAGTTCTTAATTATTATGTGTATACTATTTTTGCCACAAGAGGTTGCTATATGCCTACAGCTTATTCAGGTTCTGCCAGCTGAGCTAGCCTCGGAAAACGCAGCTATTTTCTTACAAGGAGGTATATTCTGATCTGCTGAAAAAGTTTCAAAGAAAAAAATAATTGATTTGTTTATGAAAGCATCATATGGTATTTCACAGAGGACATGAGTCCCTAGAAGTTGTAAAGATACAAAGGGCATAACTTGATGGTAACAAGAAGTGGTATCTGATGCCTTATCCTTCCTACATTCTCTGTGTTCACAACTGTAGTAAATTACAAATGAAACACGGAACAAGGAATAAGTGCATACAAGGTAAAGTGCATACTATATTGGTATCAGGTAAATTTACATAGTTAGTTAAGATTTGCTGGTTTTGTAGATGCTTTCATATTATGTTTCTAAATGTGGTCACTTCAGAACAAATTCATTGCTTCATGAACCAGGCACCACTGAAAAGCTGGATACAGCATTTCATATTCAAGTTACGTATAAAGGGATGAAATTTCTGAAGCTGACTTCATTTATACACAGTGCTTTTCTCTTGTATTTTGGTTTTACTTCTGGTGATCAGAAGTTATTTTTATATAAAGGAATGATTAAGACTTTTCCTAAGCTATTATAAAAGTTTTATATAATAGCCATCATTTTAGTTGCACAATATGCATTTACTGTATACTGAAATAGAACAGTCACTAAAATGAAGATTGACTTTAAAATCTAAATCCAACCTTCTATTTTCATTGTTCATAACTTTCCTAAATTCCTTCTAGTTTAAATTTTCCATATTTGGTATGTTTTTTCAAAGTTAGAGTTGGAGCAAACTCGGAGCTATCTTTAAGCTACACAAGCCTGAAATATTTGTTCTTTCTATGTTACTATCAAGAAATATCAAAAACAATGAAAAGCAAGATTATCTATTTAAAAACCAGCTGAAATTGAAAACTTTTAACTTGGTTTATTCTATGGATCTCAGCCTTAAAAAGTAAAACAAGTCAAAAAGCCAAATTTAGAATGAGATGATTTTGTTGGAGCTGTTCGCAGATGCCAGTCAAAGATCGGCTGGCATATAATTGCTTGTCCACAGTGTGTATGCATTTGAACTCTTGTATACAGAAGTCTTTTGAGGTTTCTAAAGACAGTACTTTAAAATATGTTACGAGCAGCCCTCCAATTATGTTGAAAACTTTAGCTGCTAGTCCTTTAGTAGCAGCCTAAAATTGGCCTTGCTACCTTGAATTGTAATGAATAAAAAGAAAAAAAAAAGGGGGGGGGGGGGGCGGGGAGAAGGGGGTGGCAGAATGTCCCAAAGCTCTGCAGGCCTTTGCTCTAAGGAATTTAGAAATTTGGCTGGCAAAATCGGGTATACTGCATGCATCTGCTGTTTAAATGCATATACTGTTCTAAACTAATAAGTTCACACTTCACGAATAAGTTCAGGAAGAACCTTAAGTTTGAAGCTAGTAGGGATGGTAGAATGATAATGAACTCAGATTTTTTTTTTTTTTTTTTTTTTTTTTTTAAATCTATCAACTCTACTTTTCCTTTCAAAAGGAGCAATAAGGACTACTCACCTCTGGTATTTTCCCCAGCTCACATACAACCTTTCAGTAGCCTGGTGTATGCACTGCGCCTTCAAACACTGCCAGTGAGGCACAAAGTGTTCTGCTTTTATAGCTCACTGATGAAAAACAAATTCTCATTTTAAAGAACAGTCCCTAATACTTGTAACAAAAATGTGAAAGAACACTGTTTTCACTACGCTTTGGTTCCAGCTTGGTGAGGCAAAAAACCCGCTGTTCCTGAGAAGGACCTCAGTAGCACTCATCTTTTCAACAGTGTGCTTACAGAGCTGAACTGTAATAACCGAAGAACTCCATTAGGTCTCTTTTGAGACAGTCTTTCCCAACAGAATCTTAAGAAACATAAATTAATACTGTATGTCACACCTATTGCCATAGAAGTATAAAGAAAAAATACACTAGTGAAACAGCACAAATTACTAGGCATGAGCACAGCTCTCCTTACTTTCATGACCGTTTTCATCAGACAGATGCTTCTAGTGCTTCCAGCTTTTCAAGACATTAATTGGTTATTTTTTACAATTTTTTTGTTACATCCTGGGGATTGCCGAAGTAGAAAGTGTTATAAGGCATTATTTCCTACAAATCAAAATGATTTTTTTCCCTTGAAACTACTACTGCGTTCAGTATTTTCCACATAGGGATTCATTTCCAGACAAATACTGTTAGTAGTTCTTCAATATAAAGCATGCGTGTCCCTTATTCTATAATTTTACCATAGGTTCAAGCACATAATTCATACACAGTAAGCTTCTCATAAACTTTATGATCTGAAAACTTTTTTCCATTTTCTAAAGTGCATTTTCTGAACTGATGCTCTATGCTAGATAAATACAATAAAATGAAAAAAACAAATAATTTTTAAAAAAGACTAAAAACCCCCAAACAAACCCAAACCCTGCCCTTTGCACCAGTTTATATTAGTTATTTTGGTACAGGGAAGGAAAGGGAGGGAGCCTAAAGGGCAAAGAAGAAATTCTAGCTTGTCTCAGGTTGGTCTCTAGGACGTGTTACTAGTGTCTTCTTCCTGCTGCCTTCTTTTGCAGCAATTTGGCTTCCACCATTATATTCTATCATCATATTGTATTTTTTTTCTTCAAATGACTCTAAAGAAATTGGAATGCTTGAGTGTTGACAGATGAATTATCATAGAAGGAGCAGAGAGGAAAACCTAAGGAGATAGAAGGTCTTAATCATTGGACCCAATTCTTCTTTCAGGTAAGTGTATACAGTTTTCACTTAAATAAGTGATTTATGTATTTATATATATAAAAAGCTAATTTTGGCACACACAATCCATAGGCAGTCTAGGTAGCCAAATCATCACTTACTGCTTGAACAGTAATTGAAAATCCATGTGTATCATGTAAAAGACTCCCTAGTTCAGATCTTTACATGTTTCAGATCATTAGTTCTAACTTCTTAGCATCTATTTTTGTGCATAGGCAATGAGTAAGTGCTCACTCATTTTCAATAACTGTCTTTAGAACTGCCTAAGTTAAAAGAGGGCTACAGGAGAAATTCTGAATGAACAAGTGTTCTCATAAATGTAGGGATTTGTCCTGTGGTTTTTTGGATTTCAAGCAGGAGGCTACATAAAGTGCACTGAAATTTCCACCCTACATTTTTTGCTAAATTGCACTGCTTTTTGTTGTTGTTGTTTCCTGTAACCAAGAGTAATTTTTTAAATACTCAGTCTGTTATGTTCCCTTAAAAGATTCCCTGATATTAGTTAGTTCTATTGCTGAAAGTGAGACACAATGTATTATGAATATGATTTTTCTAATTGGTACCCTTACCAGTATTTCAAATATCAGTGACTCCTTAGGAGTTTAGAGACGTGACCATGCTGCAGATTACCTGTAGAAGCAAGGCTAGAATCCAGATTCTGCTTGTTCTGAAAGTACAAGACCTGCTTTTGGCGTCATGTAGAATCTTAATTACCTGCTACCGTTATTGGGACCTGCAATACACTATTCAGCTATTCTATTTCTCTTATAACTCTGTCTCTCTTAGTTCATATGACTGTAGACTACTGGCATAAATACAGATTTGAAGAGATGTATCCTAGGTTTTGTTCCTCATGCTGCATGTATGCAGCTGGCTGTCTTTTGAGCAGTGCCTGTGTATGTGTTCATGGATCATTACACCTGCACGGACTGAATAACATTTATTTTCTTATTCCAGACAAAGTTTACTACCCATCTCTTGCTGTTTTTCTGATTCACTGGAGCAACAGAAAAGACACAAGCTCCCACACAGCCTCCAAAAAATCATGCAAAAGTTAAATAAGGAATTAATGCTTATCTGCAGATGAAATAGAAAACTTGTTGGGTGACTTAGATCTACTCTTGCAATACTTTCCCTCTGACTTAAAATTGCTTTAGCTTTCCGTGTTCATTGTCACTCCAGCTTCTGTACTGAGGCAGGACATGTACTTCTTATCTTTTTCTTTCTTTTCTAAGCAGCATCTGGTTTTGTGTAATGAAGCTATGTGGATTCTGGCTAAAAAGTAATACTTAAACAGAAAATCATGCAGGTATAAGTATGTATTCACAGAATAAGTCCCTGCCCCCTTCACTTTGACTTCAGAACAGCAATTCCTATGATAAATGATAAGGCCTATTTGTTGTCCTACCTCCCTACGCCTTTCAGAAATGTACTGCTGACAGACAAGAAAACAGCACGCGCTAATGCCGAGTTCTCCAAGCTGCTGTCTGGAAGACCAGACCTTACACATGGGTCAGTTTCCGATAATTTTTTTTAAAAGTACATAATGGAAGGAGTTGGGAATAGGTGGACAGAATGGAAGCAAAGCATAGGGAAGGACAATAATTGAAATTGAGCTGGAAAACAGTGGACAGAAAAGAGCACAGGGAACAAATTATTAATAGAAGCAATTGCAATAAATGTAATGGCATTTGAAATATTTTAGTTGATATCACTGATTATTTTTTTTTTACTATTTATCCTATTAACACTTTTACAAAGTAGCGTCTACGCTTATGGGAGCTGTTGACAAACAAGTATCATAAGAGATTAAACATCACAAATACGGTAAGTTCTGATGTGTTATCAGTGAAATTACTGAGGCTGTGTACAGAATCTGCTGTGGACAGCAACTGCAAGACCTAAGTTGGTGCATGTAGTGATCATAAAGTAGTTTGACATAGGTGATGTTTGTAACTTGCTATTAAGCTTCATTCTTGTTTTGCCCTGTAAAGCCACGTGACCAAGTTCTAGCCTGGCTTCAAAGGGAAAACAGGCCTATATATAATCCCTGTGTGCATACCTATACTTGTTCCCCTTCCTCTCTTTCCCCACTAGCTTTAGAACCAGTTGGTTCATTTCAAGTAAAATCAACTGAGAGTAATACTTCAGTGAAATTACATTAGTTGAAAACAGGTCGCCAAGATGAGACTACCTTCTACTATTCTCCCACTATGCAAAGGTGGCACCACAAACAAAAGCAGACTGAGACATCGGATAACTGCATACTGGATAGACATTATGAATGCTACTTTTACAGACAAAAAACATAAATCAGAACTTGCACCTTCTCAGACATCTGCAAATCCAACAGTCACAAAGCTATTGAATATTAAGTGGTGTTGATTCTACTATAGAACAAGTTGTTTTCTTAAAATCAGTAAATAGAGAATTTTCTACCAAATTACTATTTTGCATGAGAATGAATCTGACAGGATAAAAGCAGCTACATTGAAAGGAAGCTCCTAAAATTTACAAAATTACCTTCTTTGAAGGAGCCCTCAAAACCAAGAATTGAAATAGTAGGTTAAGATGAGAAGCCCAAGCTAACACAGACAACACTGAAGCTGAGCAAAAAAAGAAAGAAGTCTGATTTCTTATTTCCCTAGTCCCCAGCGTTACAGTGAACACTGCTGCCATTATATTTCAGCTTGCTCTAAGGTTCCTGTTTTCAAAGAAAAAAAAGGCTTTAAAACTACTAGAAGCTTGCATGATAAGTGTGGGACTCTGAGGACAGCCATAACTGTTGTGAGAAGAAGAAGAAAGGAAGAGCTGAAGAATTTCAGTGGCTGGGAATGGACAAATCATCTGAACAAATGAGTGGAAGGAGCAGAGGGCAGAACAGTTAAAGCAGAAAAACAGCTGTGGGCTAAATTCTTCCCAAAAGGAAGTTACTGATGAGAGCAAAAATCTTTATGTTGCTGGTATCAAAAGCATTGCTCTACTGAGACAAATGGGGAAGCACTAAAATCAAGCGCTAGTTAAAAATATTTTGATTCTGAGCTTTCCTGTGGAACAGCAGGACCTAAATCCAATTGACTGTAAATACTATTTCAAAACTTCTGGATTCATATACAGAGGAAGAGAGAGTGAGCACTGGACCTGATGAGGAATAGATCCGAGAACGGTGGAGTCATAGCTCAGTTTTTTGTCTCAGATTTCAGAGACACAGACAAAATCATAAAAGGCTGCCAGAACTAAGACATTTCCTCTGAGAGAAAACTCCTTTCTTTCCAGACGTACGCCTCATTGCATAGGCAAAACGGAGGGAAGAGAAGGTGATTAAGAGGATTCTCCACCAGAAGAAAGAAAAGCTGCTGGCTGAGTCGCACACAGCATCCTACCCTTGTTTTGGGACAAGTCTTCAGCTAGTAAGCTGCTGAAGTCACAATGAAAGAAGCATGAGATAACTAATTGCTCTGCTGTTGTAACCCTGAGAGGCTTCGTCTCCATGTTGCTCTGCTCCTCTAATACCATACAAGGCAATCATGTCATGTTCTTGAGAGGATGCTTCTTGTGTGTGAGCCTGTAACTTGTCTCTGAACACATATATGGATTCTCTTTTGTACCCCTTACAGACACATTGGAGGACACTGTGAAATGCATAGCGTAGAAAATGTTCTAGAATACTCTGGCACTGTAATAATTATTTTACAGTTAAATTCAGATTTAGTTTTTCATGATGAATTACATATGAAAACAAATCATAGTTTGCCCAGCAAACCCTTATTATTATTTATAAATGTATTTCGGATTGCCCCTACATATTCCTTTTTTGGTGCGAGGAGGATTCATTTTTTAATTAATTATGTGAAACTGTATTGTAGAAATTACATGTAGGGAAGCTAAGCACTTTGGCCTCTATGCGGGGAACAGCTGGAGTATTGGACATTTGGGGTGGAAAAGGCAAGCGGTTTGAGGTTGGGAGAGAAAAAACCATCAGATCAGTATGTCTGCTAACTATCAACTGTTATGCTCGTAATGATGGCATTCAAACCATCACTGCTAAACCTATGTCTTAATACTTTAAAAAAAAATCACTTTACCACTAAACCCATTAATGTGAGATGGTTATCTAAATGTAAAAAAAAAAAAAAAAAGCTAGAGATAATGCTCTGTGGTGGCTAATTTGATACAGCTCATCGAGGTTACCACAGGTAGTGTTGACCTCAGTTAGGTGCACCAAAGTAAAAATATCAGTACCTCATTTTCTTTCTCATAAGCCCCCTTTTGAGCCATCTTTTTGAGGAACTAAATATTTTAACGCTCTTACTGCTAGGCATCATCTTCAGCCTTCAGATCATTTTTGCGGTTCTCCTCTGCACCCTCTCTAGTTTTTCAGTATCTTGGAAAATACGGATAGACAGACTGGAAACGGTGTTCCACTGCTGGTTTTACCAAAGCTATATTCAGAGGTAATACCACCTCTCTCCACATGCTCGCTAATCCCTTGTTTATACAGGCAAAGAATGCACTAGTTTTTTTTGGTGCAGCAAAGTTCATGTTACGTGGCTTTACCGTTACAGCCCCAAATCCTTTCAAAGGTGCTGCTTTCCAGGACGGAGTACGTCCCTTTCCGTATTGCGGGCAGGGGCCGCGCTCCTTGTTCTAAATGTGTCATTTCCAACCTGGCTGTCTGCAATGCCTTGCGTGGCCCAGTTTAGCAAGTAATTTGGATCGCTCCCAGAGATCTTCTGTCATGATTATTTATATTCCGCCCTTCTTTTTGTCCTTTGCAGATCTTATACGCAGCGATGTAATTATTTTCAGGTTACCGATAAGAACGGCTGAACTATTTGAAGCGCGATCACCACACCTGCAAAGGGCTACGCGCAGCCCTCAGGGACACGGGCCTTCCCCGCCGCCTCCCACCCGCGCCAGCGGCGGGGCTCCCCGGGGACGGCTCCTTCCTCAGCGGCTCGCCCACCCGGCGCAGAAGCCCCACAGACCCGAGCTGGCGCTTGCGGGCTTTCACAGCCCGGTCGAGGTCACTGACATCCAAGCGACCTGTAATAAACCTGATGAAAAGATTACAGGCTGAACAGACGTTCAGGTGTTTTGAGCAGCACACGTCTGAATTCAACAGGCGGGCGGACCCCAGACCCCGCTTCGCAGAGCCGCGGCAGCTGAGGTGATTTTAGCGCGTCTCGAGGAAGTTTTTCTGGCGGTGAAACGTTCGCCTAGGGAGGAAGGCGGCGGTTGCCGCGGGTGCCCCCCACCAGGCCGCGGAGGGCGGGCGCCGCCCGGCCGTGCCCGCCGCCCGCTTCGCTCCGCTCGCCGCCGCCCAGCTGCCCTGTGGGGCCGCGGGGGGCCGAGGCGTGCGGTCCTGGCGCGGGGCCGCGCTGAGGCAGCTGCGGGACCTGCCCCGCCGCCCGGCCCCGCCCCGGGCGCTCCCCGCCCCGCGGAGCCGGTCCCGCGGAGGGGCGGCTGTGGGGGTGCGCGGGGCGGGGACTGCCGCCGCCTGCTCCCAGTGAGCTCATCCCGCCGACGCGCCTGGCTGGCCGCGGAGGAGCCCTGCCTGGGCCGCGCCGCGCCGCAGGAGCCCCTGGGCGAGGGGGGCCGGGCCCCGCGGGCGGAGGTAAGGCCGCTCGCCCTCCTCCTCCTCCTCCTCCTCCTCTCCGCCGGTGCGTGCGGGGCGCGCCCTTCGCCCGGCCTCTCCGGAGGGCTGCGCGGGGGCTCGGCGGGAGCGGAGGCGCGAGTGAAACTTTCCGGCCGAGGAGCGTGTACGGGCATGTCGGGCTGCCGCGGCGGCCGGCGGGGCGGCGGGGCCGAGGCGGTGCCTGCCCCCGTACCGGCCCGGCGCGGCGGGGCCTGGGCCGTGGCCGTGGCCGGCGCAGGTGGGGGCAGGGCGGGGAGGAGCGCGGGAAGGCGCGGCCTGGGGCGGCCCAGGAGGCCGGAGGGCCCGGGGCGGCCGGCGGGGTCTGGCCGGGGCCGGGGCTGGGGCCGGCGGGGCGGGCGGGAGGAGGCGGCGCTCCCCGGGCGCTGGCGGGGGCGCTCCCGCAGGGGCGAGGCCCGGAGCTGTCTGCGCGGCCGGGATTTCCGCCTCCCCAGCACATACTTTCACGTTTCTGTGGCTAGTACAGTTTTCGTTCCTTTATTAGTAGAGATTCGGGGGGGGGGGGGGAATCTTGCTTTCAGGAAAGCTTGATTTATTTGTGGTTACTTGTTTTCGATAGTAAAATGTGAAGAAGACCCTTCTAAGAACAGGAAACATGCCACGATTGTCTCATTAATAGTGTGGCAGCTAAAGTTAACGAATATGGCAAGGATAGCTGTGCATTATTAAGTCGGGTGGTTGGCCTGCATGAGACTCTATGATTCTCAGTTCTGGGCAGAGTTGGCAAGACGGGAGACATTCAGCTATTTACCTTTTTAGACTGGAATGGGTGGTATGGGTGGTATGGGTGCATCCGTTGGTAATGACCTTGTTTTGACTACTAAAATAGAAGGTCCTGCCATTGTGGTTGTCAGCGTTGCCTGCTATGATCTCAAGAATAAAATGATAAAACGATAATTTGATTTGTCTTCTAATATGCGGGTTACTGATAATGTATAGTAACTGTGTGTTTTATGATATACTTTCTAAAGCTTTCTGATTTCTCAGTAGTGTTATTTCAATTATTTGTTTGCTCTAGCCTCATAATGCGTATTGATTGGACAGAGAGTAAGCTGGGTCCTAAATGATTGTTTTCAAAAATAGAATGTAACTGGAGACGTCTTTCTGTGAGGATGAGCCTCGGGGGAGAAAAAAGGGGGTTTAGATCTGCTTCAGTGTGATACTGAGTGGGTCCCCTCGATGCTGTTCTCTGCGTTGTACCCACCTCTTTTTCCCCCTTTGTGGCAATGTGAAAGTGGCACTCGTCTGGTCTATTTCAGAGGTTGTGTTTTCTGACTGATGAAGCAGACGCTGCTTTACCATTTGGAAAGCTAACAGTTGGGGATGTGGGAGGTTTGCTTTGAGCTTCTGTCATTGCTGGGCGTAAAACAGTTTGCAAGAGATGTGCTGGTTTAGAGTATGTTAAATGTTTTACTCATCCAGGCTACTTAAGAGTTTTGCAGGTTATTTAGTACATGCAAAAGTCCTATGTTAGCTCGTATTTTTGATAGCTGTTGCTTAAAAATAGCCTGATGCTTATAAAATTAAAAATACCAGGGAATAAGGGAAATAAGTGTGATACCTTGGATCCTACAGAAGTTCCTCCCACTGTAGTTTGATATGCAGCTGCCAAAAATGAACCTTTCCCATTTGTTCTGATCTGACAGTTAAGTGCTGGAAAAATAGTATTATATTATTAAATAATGCTAGTAAACAAGGTAAGCGCAAATACAGTTTCTTTTTGCTATTCCTAGGGCACTGTATTTAGAGCTTCGTTTACATGGATGCTCGAAAGTGCTGGTTGTCTTGCTTTCTCAGTTTAGCTAACCATTGGAATATCCAAATGGTGATGAATTCTATCAGCTTTAGAGCCAAAACATATTTGGTTCATGGCCAAAGTTGCTCAGCTTCCCATAACAGTCTGTAGGAAAAAGACATTTTGTGTGTCTAACCACAGTCCTGAAGTTGATGCCATAGCAACTTTGTGATCTGAATATATACTTTTGAAGACAGCTAAGCAGTCTTAGCAGAGATGTTCTGTTTTTCTTTAGCTGAACTTCTTACTGTCATCAAAATTAAACCTTTCTTTGAAGATGAAAGATTAATCAGCAAGCCTTCAAACTCATGTGTGTGGAAGAACATCAGCCTGATCTGTTGGTTATTTGTAATGACGCCCATAAACATCTGTAAGTTGAAATTTATATTAATGGTTTTAAAATTAAGACTTTTCTGTAGAGATGCTGTTTTGACTAAAAATTGGTATTTTGAGCTCTGTCAGGAGCTAAATCTTCATGTTTTCCAGAAAAAACAGAGAAAGTTCAGCTTTGGGATTTGTGTGTGGGTAAGGTTTGAGAAAACTGGGTTAGTTCATGTCTTTTGGTTGCTTTCAGCTCCCCAGACTTTACATGGAGGTTGGAGAGTTTATTTATCACAAAGCTGTGGCAATGGAAAGAGAAAAAAGCGTATGGCCTAAGAAATGTATAGGATCTTATTTTTTAAAAATATGTTTGTGTATAGGAGGCACTGCTATTAGAAAACTGACTTCTGAATAATAAGGCATAGTATAACACCAAACTGGAAAAAACCCAAAAGCAAGCACTGGAACAGTCCATGATCCTCACTGCATTTGGTTTTGTATTTAACTTTAGTTTGAAAAGTGCCTTGTTTAAATTTCAAAAAAAAAAAAATAAAAAAGGAAAAAAGAAAAAGTTGGTTTTGGTGGAGCCTTAAACTGTCCGATCTTGTCCTGAAGGGAAGTAAATAAAGGGGTGAGTTGCTCATTAATGCAAAATATCAGTTGCGTGGCCTAATATTAATGTGTCTACTTCCTATGCTATCTCTTACTACCTTCTCCTTTTAAAATCCATTGTTTAGCATGACTGATAAAATCCTTTAGTATTCATTGGATTTAGGATATTCTGTAAGGGTATTTCAGCATACTTACCTGATTAGATTTTTTATCTAAGTATAAAATGTACTATAGAGATCGTGAGATGCTCTCTATTCTGTGTTTAGCCTCACTGTGTACCTTTGTTTAGTGCAGCGTACCTTTCCGGCTTACTTAGGATGGAGACAAAATAAGTAGGGAGAATCTGAACTGGAACACAGGTTTTCTGCCATCCAGTTTTGTGCTTCAGCAAGGTAGCATGCCTTTGATCTCCTTATCATAGCTAAAATGTCCTGTAGCTTCCCCCCTACCCCGTCTTTCAGCTTCATAAAGAGACTAATCCTGCAGAGTTTGCTTTGTAGTTCTTCAGGTTTCTGTGCTGTATAGGTGATACATCACTGTATAGACTTCTTTTTCATCCATCCTTGTCACTCCTGCATCTTGAAATATATGCATTGTAGTTCATGTTAATGTAATGAGTTTAACTTTTTAAAGTCCTGCTTCTCTTGCCACGTTTTGGGAATTCTGTTTTTGTTTCCTCCACTCACTGAGAGGAGGCCTGTTAAGCTATAGGCTTAATCTGTAAAGGCGCTTTGGTACTGGAATATTAAACTTTGCAATATCTTAACTTCAGTGCTTGGCCTCCCTGTATAATGTACGGAGACGCTCCTGTGCCTAAGTAATATTCATGAGTCTGGAAGCAGAAGGCCAGGTAACAAAAAGTGTCTATTAGAGTTATTTCTCCATTGTGTGTCTGGGAGTAGTTGCTGGAATATGTGCTTTATTTCCTGAGGTAGTGCCCTCTCCAATTTAGTATTTCACTTACTTTCTTTTCTCTTCTTGATCTGGAATAATAATTTCTAATGAGGGTGCCAGTTTGAAAACAGAAGTTCCACTAGCTTGTTGGATGAAACGCCTTGCAGATCAGCCAGCTTGCCAGATTTGAAGTGTCTCCTTACTGGTGTCTTGTCGTGTGGGATGTCAGTTCTTAAGTATTCGCAGAGAACAATTTGCTAGGTTTCGTAGGCTACATAATGCTTTCAGCTTGAGAATCTCGCTGGGTCTTAAACAGGGATCAGTTCAGTGATATCAGTAAATGAGTTCTTTGCATAGCTGTTGCCAGAAATTTAAATGTCTTTGAGGTCAAATCAAGAGCTGCTTTTAGGATCTTGATGTTGTTGAAGTTGGTGGCACTGCTCAATAAATTATTGCACATTTGACCTTTTTCTGTAAATACTCTGTGTCAAGAGGTGTAGGGGTTATGGTTTTTTAGTGTTTGCCTGGTGACTTATTTGATGAAGCACTGCTTTGTGAAGTACTTCTCAGGCACTTCTGCAATCCAGGTGACCAAAATAATTTTGGAAATAGGGCTGATGTCGAAGTCATCTGGTTCTTCCTCATGTGCCTTGGTGAATTCGGCTATATCTAGACGTGTATGAAATGGGAAAACTAGGTGCGATTTAGGGTTCTATTGATCTTAAATATTGTAACCACGGAAGGTACAAGGCTACAGATATGTATTTTGAATCTCTGAGCATTTCTTATCAGCTGCCTTAAATTCATAGTTTTGCTTTAAAGTTAGAACTTGTGAGTTATCAATAAATGCAGATTTCCATGTTTTAGATTTCTAAAACACAGGGTGGTGGTAAAAGAGAAAAAACTCCATAGCCTGCGGTAGAATTGTTCGCAGTCTCATTTTGGCCCGCAGTAGAATTTCCCCTCTGATTAGTGATCCAAGTATTACTCAAATTTAACACCTTTTTTTGAAGAAAAAGAATCGTATTCCGACATTGGAAGAATTAACCTATCAAAGAAAAGCATGCAAGGTGAATGCATGACAGGTACTGCGTTGTGTGAGAAGTGAAATAGTTGTACTGATGGAGTAGGAATGGCCTGGGTGGGTGGTCTCAAGAAGGAGCCACATTGGCAAATGCATCTTGGGACAGTGGTGGTGTGTGAACGTGCGAGTTCATGACTGGATTCAGTAGCTTGCATGTTGAACCTCCTTCACTTCAAGTTGGTTCTTACCCTTTCCCTTCTACCTGCATATTCCCCCCATCTAGCTCAGACGAATCTGTAATTAAAATATTCAAGAATTAGCATGTTTTTGTTACAAAGTCTGAAGACTTTGTAAGGAGTCTTTTCAGCTTAATCCAAGCTACTACTGTGGTTAGTCCTCTAACTCGGATAGCAAAGCACGCTTGGCCGTATTGGGGAGCCTTGGCTTCTGGTTGAACTTCTGACTTCCTCTGTAAAGGTCGCTCACTTTTACGTATATTTGTTGAATTAGCAACTGTTATCAGTGCTTGTGTTATCTGTACCTCATAGCATATAAAGTGCAATTTCAGAAATGTGTAGGGCGAAAGGGTGAGGGGCTGCTACTTGTTTGCCGCATATTTCATGTATTTGATAATTAACAGCTTTAAAAACAAAGGTGCCTGTAAAATGTTTGCTGCATTGCACTGAAGTTGCATATATGGTGTGGGTTGGGTTTTTTTGTTTTGTTTTTGCTTTGTTGGGGTTTTTTTTGTTTGGTTTGTTGTTTTTTGTTTTGGCTTTTTTTTTTTTTTAAAGACTCAATCTTAGTCTTGGTTAAATTTAGATCCAGCAGGAGAGAAGCTGGAACTTGTTAGCAACACAGGAAACGCCCTGAAAGAAAGTTTTTGATGTGTATGTTTGTGTGTAAATGTGAACTCTGCAGCTGTATGGCTGGAGTTAGACTGTGGGGAGCTCCGTTTAGTTTAGAATAGTTTTGCATCTTTAAATGTTGTATTAGGTTCTGGTGGGACTTTGCTGCCGTGTACTTAATATAATTAAGTATTAATTATTAAATATCTATGACTTGTCAAAAGCTGGTAGTTTTAAGTCAAATTCAAAGCTATTGAGCTTAAAATAGCTGAGGTGTTCAATTGCTGAAAAGAAAGAGTCCAGATTAAACTGCTTCAGCCTTGTTTTATCTGGAAAAATATTAGAACTGAGTAGTCTAAAGATTGTGCTTTTCTTCTTTCAGTCATTTACAATGCAACTAATCCATTTCTTTCTTAACAGATGTCCTTTCCTTAAAATCTGTATTTCTGACCATACTTTAACAAGTTAGGATTTGAACAATATACAAGTAAGAATAAATACAAGCAAAATACGACCTTTGCTTTTTGAAACTTAAATGAGTTGGAAGTTGCTAGAGAGTTTAATGTGTGGGTTGTTTTTGGTTCGGGCTTGTTTTTTTTCTTTTTTTGGTTGTTTTTTTGTTGTTTTTTTGTTCTTGTTTTGGAACAAGAATGACAAAACACAAAATATTCTTAATGTGAATTTTGGAGGGAGACTGTTTTTGTGTTTTACACCAGAAATGCCTTTGAGTTGAGTTGATTATTTAGTTAATATGCTTCAAGATCTGTTTTACACTGGGCTAAATTCCAATTGAGGTCACAAAGGGATTTTTTTTGTGTTAGTAAGGACTGAGTTCCTGGATTTTTCTACAATATTTGCCAGAAACTGAAATTTTGAAGAAGAGAGGGAGGAATATTACTGCCACAAAGTGTAGACATGGTTTTGCTATGACAAAGTAAGATTTTCAGCACTTCCCAACTACTGATACAGAATGTGTGTGTACATGCAAGAATTACTTTGAAAAGTTCAAGAGACAATGAAAAGACATCAGGGGAAAACTTCGCTTTATCCTCAGATAAATTATACTTGGCAAAGGTAGAATGGAGTATAGGAACATCATGCCTTCTAGCGTGACGTACCAAACTGATGTACAGTTTCAGAATTCATTGGTATGTTTAAAACTCTGGGAATGCAGAGCTGGTGTGTATAGAGTTTTTGTTTATTCTCTGAGGTATTTCTTGTGTCACTGTGGTACATGACCAGATGTATTTTCTGTAAGTTTGAAGTAAGTCAATCGATGAGTGACGGGAGCACTTTATAAAAAGTTTTACACTCATTCAGAGGTACTAGGCATATTTTGAAGGTTTGGGGAAAAAAGATCTAATTAATGTTGGTTGGTTTTTTTTCCTGGCCAAAAATGCTGCACTTTGTCTTCAAAAGACAATATGGAAAGGACAAGAGTGACATTAAGTTATTTTGTTTTGCTAGAGTTCAAAGCTTTGTAAGAGTTTGCACCAGAGGAATATACTGAATGGTTTGTTAGAGAGGACTTTTTTTCTTTTTCCTTTTCTTCCCCCCCCACCACCCCATGCCTGCGCAGAGGATTCTTCCAAGACTCTTGCATCCTCTGCAGCAGTGTGTACCGCCAGTCGCATCTCAGAATACACTGGGGAAAAGGGCTTCTTGAGGGAGCTCGTTTGTTCAGTAAAGTGTTCCAAGAATCTGGCTAACTGGCATCTGAGAAATCTAACACTGTCCCTCAATCTGGTAGAAACAAGATTCTTTTCTTCCTATTTTCATCATGTCTGCTAATAGGAAAAACAAATGCTTTTCTTCTTAGTGAGCCTTGCTTGAGCCTCCTCCTTCAATTCTTAGTTTTCCCCAGGAGAAAAATTGGATTTTGTTTCTTTGCAGTTTTTCTTCTGTTCGCAGGATTTTGAGCTAAGTGAGTTCTTGTTGGTGTGACATCTATTCTCTTCATAAATCAGTGAACTCATTTGATTTACATGGGACTTGCAAGCATTCCATTAACAGGTTAAGGTGAGGCACTATATACTGTCTTGGCAAACTTGTAAAGATTTACACAGACCTAAGATTTTAATGAATAATTAATTTTTTTGAAGGATACATGTTTGTATTCCACTACTAGTTAAATTCTGGTTGTGAGGATTTAAAATTTTTTTTATTTTTTTATTTTTTTTGGACACTTGCCCGTGGAGGGAATGTTTTCTGGCATCTGAATTAGAGGCTTTAGCAGTGTTTGGCTGTTTAATTACTGAAAGCAATAGGACAACTGTAAAATTTTAATAAATATGGGCTTGCCAGGTATTTCATATTTTTGGTAAGAACATGTAAGATCTTGTCTACACCAGGGAGTTATTGCAGAACGAGACAGGGTGTGAATGTGAAGCACTTTTCCCCTTGTATAGACAAGCCTTTAATTTTTCTTCAAGAGCAAACTCTGGGATGTTCCATGCGTGTTCTTGTCCCTAGTTTGAGCTCTGTAGTGGACTTACGGCTGACAAAGAATGATACCTAAAGCGTGTATCTAGTTCATGTGAATCATCTCATTGATTTCAGTGGTCTACTTGTGTAGAGAGAGTACACACATGCTGGGTTGTGGCAGGATTGGAGGGCTTGCTTGTAAGCTGGTTGTGGTAGATACTGCCTGTCATAAATGTTCAACGGAGCTTATTTTAACACTGTAACAAGGTCTCTTGATGCTACTGCATCGTACATTAAAATGAAAAGTGCTTTAAGGGAAAAGGAAATGGAAGAATATGGATGTTAGAGTGTTTCCTTGTAGTTTACACTATAGAATGCCTGAGTCTTGTCCATAAAATAGCATAATCAAGTAATTAAAAATGGAAGGTTTACATTTCACAGAGACAGAAAAAGCAAGCATCCCAGGATTTGAGAGGGGAAGTAGGGAGGGTAATATTTCTGCTTTGCCACATTCCTCTGGGTGAGATTTCAGGAGATAGTTGAGCCAATCAGTTTGTTGTGATTCAAAGGAGTGGTTTTCCTTCCTTCTGTAGCTGTCATGAGATCCTGCTCTTTTTCCTGTGTCATCTCTGTTGCTCGTCTGACTCTGCAGTGCAGTTCAGTAAACACATACAAAACTATATCAGCGCTGGCACAATGCAGCAGGAATATACGGCTGACCCCTTTGGCCATCTTGTAAAGACTCGCCTGTTATGACCTTGAGCAAAATGGTTTTTGCTCCTCTTAAGTAAAATGGAAGTAAGACTACTACCCTCCCTGCAGGCTGTTACGAGCTGTAATATGTTTTGAGATGCTCTGAGGAAGAAGAGGCAGTATATATAGATGCCTAAGATACGTTCTGATTCACGTACCTTCTAGATTATGTAACTTAAATGTCTAGTCTCTAGGCAGCCTCAAGAATGTTAATATTAAATCCCCAAGTTGGCTAATTTATTTTATCCACTTAGATTACTGCTTTATACCCTTCTTTTTGTGTGTGTGTGTGTGTAATTGTGCTAACATGTCCTGGGCAACAATAACAGTCCCGGTATGTTTGAGCCTTGTGTTCCTGCTTATTTCTGTGTTTTAGGGTCACTTAGGACTTGCATCTTGCTCCCTTTCTTTCTTTCTTTCTTTTTTTTTTTTTTTTTTTTTTTTTTTTTTTGGGGGGGGGGTGTTTGTTAACAGATCCATTTAGGCAGTTGCATTCTCTGAAGGAAATAACTCTATCTGCATTGCATTTTTAATACAGGTTTCCAAGATCTTCTTGTATGACTTGCCCTACTTGAGCAGGGGAGCTGGACCAGATGACCTCCAAAGGTCCCTTCCAACCTCAGCCATTCTGTAACTCTACCCTAATCAAAGAAGTCTTAATGAGTGTGGTTACTTTTTGTCATTGTGGATATTTCAAGCTGTTGCACACGTACCACTCTACCTCTAGTAACTGAGGCTAGAAGATAAGTATTCTAATGAAGAAAATATCAACATCAATTTGAAACCAGAGTAATATATTTTAAAAGTCACATTAAAACCTTCAGAAGTGCTTACTTAATAATAGATATGTTCATCTCTATTTTTAGGCCTGTGAAGCAGGAAGTATATAATGTGTCCTTTGTATACAGAGTTTGGATGGAGATCTGCATTTGATTTCTGGCAAAAGTGAGTGGCTGTGATTCCCAGCCATTTCAAGATCAGGTATTTCATGATTAGGGGTTATAGGAAACATACTGTCCCAGAATTTCTAAGGATAGCTGACATGGGGGGGCGGGGAAATAGACCAGAACATGCACCTGTATTGGGCATCGATATCTAAAATAGAGACCTGTAGTGCTAGGAGTAAATTATTAGTAAAACAGAAGGAGGGGGACCATTTTTGCTTTTTGAAAGGGAGGACAATTGCATGAAAAAGCAGAGAATAAAATCTTGAAAATAATCTAGTAGGATGGATGAAGAATATAGGAGGTCTGGAACTAGATATGATAAGGAGCTAAAATAGAAAAAAGCTTTGAGTTTTATCAGCACCATCTTACTGTCATTCAAGGAAATACAGCTGTCTGTATTAGTGTGACTTTTAAAAAAAAAAAATCTCAGATGTACTAGATTCATTGGAAACTTGGAAAGTTAGCTGTGATAATGAAAAAGCCACCTTTTCTGTGTTCTGGACATAATACTGACTTTGACAGCTTTGCTTTGTCTGTTCCTAGATTTATCAAAGGGATCTTCTGTTGCAGTAGTTGGTCAGGGACAGTTAAGCTACAGAGTGGCACTTTTTCACATCCCTGAGCAGCAAAGCTATATTAAAAGGAAAACTGGGCCAGAGAAGTGAAGTTACTGTGGCTGTCACAGTTACGCATGTGAGGGCCTGCAGTGTACAGTTACACCATCAAAACTGCTCCCTTGCCAGTTTGCTTCACTCGGGTGAGGATGATGATGCTTCATTAGTGCTATTGATGGCTTTGCTGGTATAGTTTCATTAATGTATCAGTAAAAGTATCCAGGAATAGGCCTAGCTTTGGTTTCAATATAGGAGTGAAAGTTAAACAGCTGGCACGTAAGAGAAATGATGATGTACCAGCATGGAGAAACTGAAGGGAGCTGTATTGCTGCCTCCTCCACTTGTAGATTCATTTCAGTGTTGTTTTCAAAGTTCAGATTCCTTAGTAGAGTGACTGTCAACTATCTCAAAACTTCTTCCTCTTCTGAGAGGTCTTCGTAGCATCTGTAGTGATCTGCCCTGCTGAGTTACCTGCAACCGGAGACAGGGCTGAAGGCTCTGAAAGGAAGAAAACTGTGGGGCAGTGACTTTTGGCAGGCAATGTACAGTGCAAGTATGTACCAGCACTTTGTAAATTCAGCAGTATTTTGACGGGTCCCCTTTCCTGTTGTTGCATAGAGTAATTCTGTGAGGAAAATTGTCCATGCTTACTGCAAATTCGCTTTTCAATGGATGAAAGAAATGGTGGAAGAAGCCTTCAATTCTAGACACTGAGCATATATTTTCATATTATGTCCTACAAGATTTTCCTTGAGTTATATGCATCTACTAATCAAATACTGCCAGGTTTCACCAGTGCCGGCTTTGGCTTGGTATCAAATGATTTCATTTAGTATTTGGAGGGAATTTGTTTTCCTTTTCTGAAAGGATCATCGGTTAGTGTGTTAAAGTCTTTGGAATTCAGTGAAATTTTTTTTTTCCCCTGTGTATGAAGTGGTACCACTGTCAGAGTAGATACAGTAGATGCAACAGGTAGCATTTTAGGTATACAAAAACATCCCCTTTTAAAAAATGTGACTGAGGACAGTCATGCTGTGTGTTTGTATGTAGTCTGGTGGTAAAATCATCTCCTTTTGAGGTATGGCAAAGTTTCTTCAAATCTGGAGCTGCCTAATGTTTTTCTTCCTTTGTTCTTGTTTTGATTTGCTGGTTTTGTTATGTGTAGCTTTGTAGACAAAAGAAACAAATATGGAAATTAACGTGTTTGTTGGACCACATGCTATTTTAATATGTCCAGAAGAGACCTGTGGTGTTAGATCACTTTGAAGTCACATTTTTTTGGATGTTGCCTAGAGTACTGTTTTGAGAGCTGCCTTAGCTTACCAATGTACTCCACCGAAATTCTCAAGACGTTACTCATTTTGGTCAGGTCTAATTTTGGAAAAGATAATCTGTGATTCTTTTTTTCTTTTCTTTTTTTTTTTTTTTTTAATATTGAGCCTGATAAGAGCTTGGTTGGTGTTCTTTGGACTGAAAAGGAGCAAAAGTTGCTGCTTTGCAAGATTTGAGTTACAAATACACATCTCACATCTGAAGACAAGACTCCATGCAGGCACATAACTGGATAGGTTTATGTAGGATTTTTTTACAGATAGGATTTCTCGTCTGCCGTATTTGGCAAGTTGAAAGTGAAACTTAATAACTTTATCCCCCTTGCTATTGGTTTAGCCTGACGTTTCCTTCTAATAAAGTATTTCATGATATTAAATCCTTTTACATGGGATAACTTCCTTCCCTTAAGGTTTTAAGGTAGTTGAAATAAAGAGTAATTTATTTGTTTCTCTGTGAGCTGTAGCCAAAAAGCCACAATAAACAAGCAGATGGTGGTTCACCTGTCTCAGCTGCAGTAGTTCATTTGCTAAGCTTATGGATTTTAGTGATATTTAGTACATCTAGGAAGGTTAAGTCATTAGTATTCAACCTCACTGGGTGGACCTTATCTTCTCAGTAGTGACATATAAGGGAAATGTAGCCCTTGGCTACTCGCCCATTGTGTGGATGGAGAACTTACCCATCCTTTGAGGAGAGTCTGAGTAGAAAAGGTATGATTTAAACAAAACTGAGTTTTGGTTAAGCCAGTTCTGTCCTGGATTATGATAGTAGACAAATTTTGTGTGTGCTATCTGATGAGGAAGCACTGACCATCTTAAAAGAATGTCCTGTACCAAAAGTTGTTAATAATTCAACTGTCATGATGTCATTTTGCTGTCTGCTAAATGAAATTTGGTCTTTTTCTCCTGTGGAGGAGAGTATAAAAATTGCATGCACAGCTGGAGGAGACAGACATGTAAGTTTTAAAGCATAATGAATCCGATATGCCAGGCAGTGTTTCTGAATCAGCTGGTAGGATTACATTGCTATGCAGACATGAAATGAACTGTCATTGGGCTCAGAATTTTCATGTGGTGAAGACGTCACTCCTGGTGCTGTAGGAGAAACTGTATTTTTCCCTCTGCTGCAGCACAAATGAGAGAGGATCCCTGATCAGAAGCAGGTGCTGTAGCCCTTTGAAAATCCTGCCCAAAATTATTACAGATTTGATGTGTGGCCAGTCAGTTTGGTACTGTTATATGAAGTTTGTAGCCTGTCCTGTAGTAATAGATTTTTTTGCAAAGTAGGTATTACTTCTGGTTATTGCTTGTCTTTAACACTAAAAATATTTGTTACATCTAGTTGATTTCTTCTGCTTCTTCCCCCACTTAACTTTCTAGACCGTGGTCATTCCATAATAGTACATGTAGTTTAGCAGGAGCAGAAAAAGCTTGCTTAAATACAAATCGCAAAGCCTAACCCATACAGGCTGCCTGTTGAGCCTTTTTTTAGAAATGGGGGAACCCACAACTCTTCTAATGGATATACTGGAAATTGCATGATGCCTGAATAGTCCAGAGATCCAGTCTGTTAAAATGTTGGGGTCAATTAATGTAGATACTGATGTGCTATCTGTCCCCATTTTTACTTTGCTAGATCAGTCCTGTCTTCAATTTTGTGGGTCATGAAACAATATCTGGAATTGCAGCAGAATGGAGGAAGCAAGTTTAAACTGCTGTAGAGCGGTGGGCTGAAGGAAAACCGTTTTGCCCACTAGGTTGTTTGGACTGTAGCTTGTATAACGTAAGATGGATGCATTCTGCATTGCATTTACTTTTGGCTGTTTGGAGTGAATGGTTGTGTTGTTTTACAAGCAGCTTGTTGATGTTCATCTGGAAATTAGGACTGTATGTAGGACAGTTGAGAAACTAGAGACACATTTTGTTTCTGTACTCCTCACCTTCCATTCTCTCTGGAGAGGACAGTGCTGTCATAACCTAAGTGTACAACTATTTGGTAAAATAAGACTTGATTACAATGAGTTGGGTCAAGATTTTGGTTAGCAGGATTTTTGTCTTCCTTTCATTTTCTGTATGCTAGTAAGGCTGAAATGGCAGTTTCTGACCTCGTTTTCGTCTAGTTTTAGGCTCTTGATTTTCTGCTGACATAGTGTGTGCAGGGTGTCACTTCTGCCAGCTGTAAAGTGATCAGTTTTCTTGCCTAGTGTTTTGACCCTTTTATAATCGATTTTAAAGTAGGGGGTTTGTCACTTTTTCTGTGTTTAACAGGGGAGGGTGGAGAGAGATGGGATGAAAGTGGCCATTATGACAAAGGCAAGAAAAAATATATCTATGGTTATATTTCATTTTCCTTTGCTCACTCTTGTCTCAGTGCAAACTGTGTCTGTGATGTCCACTGGTTCCTAGGGATTGCTGGCTGGGATGCTCATAATGGTGTTTCCTCAGGACTTTTTTTTAAACCTTGTGACCTTATTTCATTCTAGAACGCCTCTCTAAATAGTGACCTTCCACTTAGAGGAGAGCCAACTTTTTTTTTGAAACCTTTCTATTGAGGTGAGGGTTATTGCTGAAGAGAAGTAGCAAGGAGTCTTTCTCCTACCCACCCTTCATTATTCTGATCTCACCACACCCACCCGCCTTCTTCTTGCCTCTGAAGCAAAAACTTCATTTTGCGGCATAATCTATCTACACTGATCCCTGTCTTGCAAAGCTGGAGGGGAGGAAAGATAATTCATTGAATTTAGAAATAAAAGGCAGTGGAATGATGGAGGGTAATTTACTTCTGTGATACCTAAAGATAAAATTGAAGGGAGAAAACAGCCCTGGGGAGAGTGGAGTTAGGCTAAATGAGATGAGACTAGGAGAGCACAGTGGATCTTTTGGTCCTGTGAAGAATTTGGTGATATCTTGTAGGTGACAAGAGCTAGAGGGGTGAGGTTCAGAAAGAAGCCTAAATAGCAAGGATAAATTTGATAAATTCAGTAGGGATGAGAAGCAGGGGTTTTTGTTGGGATTTGGGGGTGGGGTGGATGGGTTTGTTTTTGTTTTGTTTTGTTTTTTTCGTAAGTCATAACTGAAGAAAGGGGAAATTCTGTAGAAAATGGTAGAAGGCTATGGTCTTGGCATTTTCTCTGGAGGGACTCAGCAGAATGGGAAGAGAAAGGGAAAAATAAATTTGTCTACACCTCATCTGTGGTCGTATTTTTTTCATATGAGAAACAGCTGCAAATCTTTAAGATTTTATGGCTCCTCTGTTGGCAACTGCTGCTCTTCTTCCTCAATGTAGACAGGCAAATGACTCAACTGATGATTCTTCATCTGCATCATTGCTGAATCATTCAGGTTAGTTCAAACAGGTGCTTATGACCTTTGAAGTTAATATTTCTGACTTGTGAGTGCTCTTCATCTGCTTCAGTGCAAGATCAGTTTCTTCAGCGCTTCAGGGTAGTCACAACTAGCTGGGGAACAGTAATCTTTAAAACTGATAGACAATCATTTCTGCAGTATCTGGCACCTGACCAACAATTTTTGGACAGCAGTCAAGTGAGGAGACCATCTTTTCTCCTGTGTTGGCAGTCCTTAGAGACACTGGCCAAAATAATCAGCAGTAGGGTAAAAGAGCAGCATAGCAGAAAACTGGGTGATTGCAGGATAGAATAGGTGCATCTATGACATCTGGGAAGTGAAATGTAGAACCAGACTGGTGGGAAAAAAGCTACTGCAAAAGCACATTCTAATAGCTAATGATAATGAGGTTTTTCTCACGCTTCCTCATCTTTCACCTCTTTCATTATATTTTAATAGTGCTTCAGGGCATAATCCCACTATTTAGAAGTGAGCGGTAAATTGGAAACCTCGGTGTTCTTTTGCAGTCTCCTATTAAATTGATGCATAGCTTGCAAGGGTGTCAGGTAAGTGTTGGGGGGATGTGGAGTATCTCATAGGTAAGATTAATAATAATTAGGTTATTGAGCGAGCAACAAATGAAACAAGTGCAGTATAGCTGTCAATTTTGTATCTGTATTGATCTCCTTGCATAAGAAATATCTACAAAGGGTAAAGACCATAATTGTGTAGAGTATTGTAGAAAAATACTTCAATAATAACTGTTTAACTTCAGTGAGTTTGTTTAGATTTGGCTAAATATAGCCCATTGGAAACATCATATATGCCATTTACTTTTTTTATTGTATGAAGTCGGAGACAGACCTCTTCAGTGTACCTGTTTTATCATTTTCATTCATGCATTTGAATAATAGTAAAACAAATGTATCTCATCAGAAGTTGTACCTTAAAAAAAAAAAAAAGTAAAAACCACTATCTCTTGTTTTCAAATGTTTTTGTTCATTCTTGAATTAGGAGTCTCTTAGATCTGGGAATATGCCCACTGTTTATTATAAAATGTTAGATTTTGATGATTCAAAATGTAGTCATTTAAAAGGATTTTTTACTTACTGTCTTGTCTTGATTTCTGTTACATCAGTAAGACCTTGCTACTTTAAGTATTTTTTTGTTGTTGTTTTCCTCTTGTTTGAAAAATACAGTTAAGCTAAAGGAATTTGAATTTGCCAGAAAAGGGAAATGTTGAAACTTTTCTATGTGTAAACAGTGAAATTCTTAATGCGTTTAAAGGTAATGAAGGCAGTTGTGACTAAATGAAGTTTTCTGCAAACCTTAGGACTGAATCTTGGGATATTTACAAAATACACTTTTTAAAATACAGCTTTTTTGAAATATATGTTTAATAAATACTTCACTGAAAGGTGATAAGTCCTTAAGTACTTCTGTGCAAATGGTGGAATGACTGAGATGTTCCACTCTTTATTTCTTTGCAAATATATGCTGTTTTTCAGGATTTAAATATGGAGAGACTGAACAACACAACTTTGGGAACCAGGTAAATGTGGAGTTCACGGGCATTAGCTCAGGTGGTTACATACCGTGTAGGATTAGCTTATTTGACCTCTCCAGAAGCGGTGAACTCTTGTGGGTAGATCTTTGAAAATAACTCAGTCTGATAGGTAAGGTGTATAAAATGTGCATGCTGCAAACCTTTAAGGAAGGTGGAGCAAAAGTTAGGAATGCGAACAAAAGCTTTGAATCATCTTGTTGCTGATGTTAGTATCCGTCAGTAGTAGCTATACGTGGAAAATACTCTCATGCAAGGAAGTTGCTGAGTTTTAAGGGAGACTCACAGGCAGAGTGAAAATGTGGAGAGATTTTTTTTCCTGCCTTTTTGCTTTTCAGAGGGGATTCCCTAGGTAGTGAAGTTAATTTGTAAAAGATTAGGAATGAAGTGAACTGTTGTGTATGTCTGTGCTCCCAACTCCTTACATAACCTAGCATTTATGTTTTATAAACCTGATCTTTGGAGTCCGTCGTTTATAAAAAAGCTGATCATACAAATTCTTAAATCAAGGGACTTTCCGCCCCTTCCCTTCATGCTCTGAGTATGAGGCAATTATATGAAATGTCTTGTGTATCTAAAGAAAAACAGTTGAACTAGTGGGAGGGCAGCGCCCATTTTAAAATGTATTCGACATGAGCTGGGGTGGGGGATCCAGCTTTGTAAGCAGCTAACATGATCTTTGATTGCATAAGCAAAAGTGTTGAGATATTTTCCTTCTTGTGTGACATTATTAGTATCAACCCTTGGATAACAAGTCCACATCTGGTATCCGTTTTAAAAACGGAAATCATAGTTAAAGTTTTTAAAAGACCTTCAAATCTTTTAAAAAAACGAACAAACCCACAACCAAACAATAAACAGGTGGTTACAGGGCAGAATTTAAAAATTGGAACCAAGAAAATCTAAAACTGAATTGTTTACCAAAGCAAAACAATTGCAATCGCTGAAAGTGTTTCTGAAATCTTAGTGAATGATTTTATTTAAGCTTAGTTGTGGAGAAAGAGGAAATACAATGTGCTTAGAAAAGGCAAGATGCCAGCATTACTGGAAAATATCCTATTAATACAAATATCTGTAAAACAAAACAAGATCCAGTATCCCATGTCTGTTTCAAGGGATGAGGAAATATAAATGTACAGTATTGCTGTTCAATTTGATCAGCCGTCTTGAAGTGTGAAAGATGGGTATGAAGAAATTTTTTACCTGAAGCTGAAATGCCTTTGGATATATGTCAGAAAGCTTCACAGTATGCACAAATAAGTTTGGGGTTTTTTAAAATAACACATAGCTTATTTGTAATCAGTATTTCTGAGCTGTAGTATTTGGTTCATTTCCTAAATGGTTCAACTACACACCTTTGTGAAATTTGAATGATGTTGTAAAGTAACCAAGGTGTTGGCTTTAGAATTACTTAAGACGACAGGTTTGGGGGGGGGGGGGTTGTGCCTTTCAGCTTGCAAGTGAATAGTAAATGTCACCGTGTTTGCTTTCCTCTTCAGAGCCTTTATTGGTTAGGTCTCTCCTTGAGTGTAATTGACATATCAAAAGGTGAATTTCTTTGGAAGTGGTTATCTTTTCATTTTTGTGTATCATTTTGTAGGGGAGAAGGAAGGAAATGGGCTTTGCTTACAAAAGTTGCCTATTACGTGGATCTACACTGAATATGCTTGAATAAGCAACCATCTCGCATGCCATTTCTGTTCTGTATTGGAACAGATCCTTGAAGAGCTGTATGCACAGCAGGGAAGTTGGCCTCAATTCCAAAAAGAGAAAATCTAGGATGGAATTGTCCTTGATTCCTTTTATTTGATCTCTTATTATCCCCTACCTATATCCTAAGAATAGGAATGACATATACTGTAAAATTTCAGTTCTGTATCAAGCCTCTCTGTTCTGGTTAATCAAAAATTTATACTTGTCATGTTTGCAAAATAAGAAGAAAGTTAAATATAATACGCAGGTTTTCAGGTGTTGGGGGTTTTTTGTTGCCACTCTGTTCCAGCTGTGTATGTAGAATATCATTCTCAGGTTCTGAAATTCATTAACAGCTCCAGATCTTACTATTGCATAATGCAGACTTTCTAACATGGCATAAGTTGTTTGTATGGAAAAGAAAAAAAAATCTTTTTATTTAAAAAGCAGAGTGTAATAAATACGTCGGGACTTTTATTTTCTTTAATGTCTTAGCTTAGGAGGTTATCTGGGAGAGAGTGTTTGATTATCTATTTAGGAAAAATGCTTAGAGTTAGAATCATAGAATAGTTTGGGTTCGAAGGGATGTTTAAAGGTCATCTAGTCCAACCCCCCTGCAGTGAGCAGGGACATCTTCAACTAGATCAGGTTGCTCAGAGCCCTGTCCAACCTGACCTTGAATGTTTCCAGGGATGGGGCATCTACCACCTCTCTGGGCAACCTGTTCCAGTGTTTCGCTGCCCTTATTGTAAAAAATTTCTTCCTTATATCTAGTCTAAATCTGCCCTTTTTTAGTTTGAAACCATTACCCCTTGTCTTATTGCAACAGGCCCTGCTAAAAAGTTTGTCCCCATCTTTCTTAGAAGCTCCTTTAAGTACTGAAAGGCTGCAATAAAGTCTCCCAGGAGCCTTCTCTTCTCCAGGCTGAATAACCCCAACTCTCTCAGCCTGTCCTCATAGGAGAGGTGTTCCAGCCCTCTGACCAGTTTTGTGGCCCTCCTCTGGCCCCGCTCCAACAGGTCCATGTCTTTCCTGTACTGAGGACTCCAGAGCTGGACGCAGTGCTGCAGGTGGGGTCCCACCAGAGCGGAGTAGAGGGGCAGAATCCACTCCCTCAACCTGCTGGCCACGCTTCCTTTGATGCAGCCCAGGATATGGTTGGCCTTCTGGGCTGTGAGCGCACATTGCCAGCTCATGTCCAGTTTTTCATCCACCAGTACCCCCAAGTCCTTCTCTGCAGGGCTGTTCTCAATCCCTTCATCCCCCAGCCTGTATTGATACTGGGGGTTGCCCTGACCCAGGTGCAGGACCTTGCACTTGGCCTTGTTGAACCACAGGAGGTTCACACAGGCCCACTTCTCGAGCTTGTCCACGTCCCTCTGGATGGCATCCCGTCCCTCAGGCGTGTCAACCACACCGCTCAGCTTGGTGTTGTCTGCTGAGGGTACACTTGATCCCACTGTCTGTGTCACTGATGAAGATAGTAAACAGTACTGGTCCCAATACAGACCCCTGAGGGACACCACTTGTTGCTGATCTCCATCTGGACATTGAGCCGTTTGCCACTACCCTCTGGATGTGGCCATCCAACCAATTCCTCATCCACTGAACAGTCCACCGATCAAATCCATATCTCTCCAATTTAGAGAGAAGGATGTTGTGGGGGACCATGTCAAAGGCCTTACAGAAGTCCACATAGATGACATCCGTAGCTCTTCCCTTGTCCACTGATGTAGTCACTCCATCATAGAAGGCCACTAGGTTGGCCAGGCAGGACTTGCCCTTGGTGAAGCCATGCTGGCTGTCTTGAATCACCTCCCTGTCTTCCATGTGCCTTAGCAGAGCTTCTAGGAGCATCTGTTCCATGATCTTCCCAGGCACAGAGGTGAGGCTGACAGGTCTGTAGTTTACAGGGTCCTCCTTTCTACCCTTTTTAAAAATGGGTGCAATGTTTCCCTTTTTCCAGTCACCAGGGACTTCGCCCGACTGCCATGATTTTCAAATATCATGGAGAGTGGCTTGGCAACTACATCAGCCAATTCCCCCAGGACTCTGGGGTGCATCTCGTCAGGTCCCATAGACTTATGTATGTTCGGGTTCCTTAAGTCCTTCGACTTATGTATGATCAGGTCACGAACCGGATCTTCTCTTACAGTGGGAGGGA